>NC_080196.1:77713083-78338083 GCF_030028045.1 Hippopotamus amphibius kiboko | reverse complement strand
ATCCTGAGGGGGCAAAATCTTTCCTATGTATATAATTAAAATGAGAAATCAAATACCTTGATGCAGTCTATTAGCCAAACCAAGGCTGCCACAATGTGAGGCCACGTATGAGGGGCCCCTACTGTATACATGGAGCTTTTCGATAATGCAAAAGGATACCTATGAAAAAAATCACAAAAATAAGCTAGTATGTTAATTTTGTAAAAATAATGCCCAAATTAAGCAAGAAGTTACATTCCACGTATATACGAACAGTCTGAACTTGTTTAGAAGTAAGATGTTTGTTGAGAGTCTCTCCTTTGTCATCTTACTCTCAAATGATTTTGTGTATTTTTTGTTTTTTTTCTCTGCAGATTACTTTGTACATATATCTCTTAAGCTGAAGAACCTGATTTACAACTAATATGCTGGAGTTCTTTCCTGAAAGATTGTTTCCTCAAATCCAACGTACCCCAAGTAAAGCACATGTATGTATTTCTCCTCCTCAAATCCATTTCACCCCCTGTGTTTACTCTACAGAGGCTTTTCTGGACTTTATCTCACTTTGTTTTCACCAGGCCTTCAATCCTGTCTTTTCTGCTTCTGTAAAATCTGCAGTATCTAGCCCATCCTATCAATTCCTGGTCACATCAGTAGTTGAGGGTTTTACGATCTATCATCTGTAGTTCAGTAATAATCTCGTTAATTTTTTACCTTTTCAATTTATCTTGCATACGTGACTCACAGTGACCACCTTAAAAAATATTATTTCTCTAACTCAAAATTTTTACATATTTATTGAGCTTCATTCTTTTCTGTGTTCTAACAATGACTCTAGACTAATGAGAAATATAACATACAAACCCAAGATCTTTAAAGATTCTTGGAACCTCTTCTTCAAACTTTGTGTCAGGAAGTTCATATGAAGGACACAGGAAGCCATAAAGAAAAGTGAAGATCTTTAGGAAATCTTTAACAGAAGGAGCTTGTAGAGATTTCATGGATACGCTATATGCATAACCGTTTTCTGAAAGAAACTACAATAATTTTTATGAAACGTCAAGTATTTTATAATAGGAAAATTACTTAAACATACTCAAGAGAATACTCACAAGTTAGAATATTTAAGATTATAAAATACCTCACAGAGTTGTCGAATACATTGCTGAATGAATGCTTTGTCATTAAGTGGTCTTGGGTCCTTGATTTTTTCAGAAGTGGAAAATATACCAAATTGACTATTCCGGGACCCATGTCCACTAGTTCTGTAAACATAAACATATTTTTTAAAAGTCACTCAAAATTATTTCCTTCTGTGGTCAAGCCTAAATTATTTCAAGGTGATTTTATATTTTAACATCAGCATCAAACATTAAAGCTGAATTCTTTGGTTTTTATTTAACTAAGATTTCTCTTACTCAAAGCAGAGAAAAAAGAATTAATAATGAAGATTAAAATATAAAATGAGGTGGGAAGAAAAACACACTTCTGGTGCTTTTGCATTACTAACACATACATCATCCTCTCAAACTGCATTCTGAGTCCACTAGGTCTTCTGCACCAAACGTCCTCCAGGTCTATTCAATAACCCAGATTCTTTCCACATCTTACCTGCCCCACCATGATTGCTCCTGCACTTCCAACTCCTTTATCTGCCATTATTTACTGTGGGAAAATTACCTTTGAGATGTTGAAACAGATTGTGCTTTTTTTCATGAACATTATTGTCATGCAATATTATGTATCTGATTATCATTTACCATAAATATATATGTTGCTACTGTTTAGTCATTAATAGCTATAGCATATATGCTCCATTCTAAGCCCCTCCCCTCAAAACAAAACATCATTTGTTTAAATATTTATAAAGGTTCCTTTTGCTTATCTTTGTGGCCCAATTCATTTAACTACTGTAGTTTATTAAACATCCTTGGAACAATAATTTCCCTTTTTGGACAGATGCCACAAAACTGAGTTACAACGAACACTGCTGTAATGTATGAACTCTGTTCATCAAAACAATTTTTTCCTGCAAGTTTGCTTGCTGCTTTCAAGTTCTCTCCTGACAAGGCTCTAGAAGTTCTTTAGTTTGGACCCTCTGATGCCACTACTCTGATTAGCTAATTAGCTAATTTTCCCCCTGAAAATCTGTTATTTGAGAACCACTTTTCTACATACTGTTATTACTTAATCTTTAATATATATATATTTTATCATGTATAGACTCAGCTCTTATTCTACACAAAACTTCACTGATAGCTTTTTACATTATAAAAGAATTTCCCAACCAATCAAAATACTGTATCATTCAACTTATAAGAGCCTAGGGTCTAGAAACAGAGTTTGTGGTTAAAAATTCTGTCTCTGTTACTAGTTGTATGACCTTGGGTAAACTACTTAAACTCTTTGTGCTTCCATTTCCTAATGTCTAAAATGAAGACAATAACAGTATCTACACATAGGGCAGTTCTGAGGATTAAAAGAGACATAAAATAGCACTTTTCTGGCCTATAAAAATGCTCAGCAAATGTTAGATTTTATAACCATTATTATCATTATCTCTGAAGTTCAGCTCTGAGATGAAATTTATATTACAAAAATGTCTTAAGATTTTTCATTAGCTAGAATGAACATCAGAAACAGTTTAACTTGGGTTCATGACAAAGACTTTTCATAAAGTAACAAACATGTCATGTTTAAATATTTCCAAAATAATTAAATAAACATTTGCCTTAAAACATAGTTATATTTTGTTTTGGTGAGATAAAAGAACAGTTTCTCTATTTTGGCGTTGGAAATTTCTTAAAAAATTAACTTTATTGAGGAATAGTTTGCTTAGAATAAAATGCACCCATTTAAAGTGTACAATCTGATGAGCTTAGACAACGTATACACCTATGTAATCTCTACCACAATCAAGATATTAAACATTTCCATCATCTCAAAAAGTCTTATACCCCTTGTCAATCCTTACCCTGCCTCCAGCCCAGGCAACCACTGATCTATTCTAGACAGTGGTTCTCAGAGTATGATCTAGGGGATCTGAAAACTCAAAACTATTTTCACAACAAAATTAAGATGTTTTTCACCCCTTTCATTCTCATTCTTTCATGAGTGTACTGTGGAGTTTTCCAGAGGCTGGCTACATGATATAAGATATTATAATAGACTGAATTCAGAAGCAGATATGAGAATTCAGCTACTGTCTGTTAACAGACATTAAAAAGATTTGCAAAAATATAAAACAACGTCACTCTTCTTACTGAAATAGTTTTGTTTTTAAAAAATTAAAGCATGTTATTTATGTTAACATGTAATGGGTTATTATTATTTTAAATTGAATTAATACATACTAAAATTTTTTTTCTCAGTTTCAATTTCTAACAAAGTTAATATTAATAGATACAGCCTGCAAAATAAAAGCTCTTTGGAGTCCTTAATATTTAAGAGAATAAAAAAGTCTGTGGATAAAATGTTGGACTAGATCATGGTTCCTAATTTTAAAATGCTATGATTTCATAGTGTCTGAAAGCTATGTAAAAAATTTTCAACCAGGTATTCACTTTTAACAATGAAATAGCAGTCTGAATGTGCTGATATATCTCTTAGCATCATCTAAAGCAAATATAACCATTTTAACCATTTAAAACAGAAGAAAACTAGATTATAAGTTTCTCTTGAAAGGGACCATGCCATCTATTTTTTTGTACTTTGACAGCACTTAGCTCAATGCATGGTGATAAGAATCCCTTCCATTACAATTAATACAAAATATTGTTACCTTTTACCAAATACAGAGGCTTTTCTTTCAGAGGTGGGTCTGTTTATACTCAGTTTTCCAAAGGTTGATTT
This sequence comes from Hippopotamus amphibius kiboko, assembly GCF_030028045.1. Classification (NCBI taxonomy): domain Eukaryota; kingdom Metazoa; phylum Chordata; class Mammalia; order Artiodactyla; family Hippopotamidae; genus Hippopotamus; species Hippopotamus amphibius. The sequence goes on along the minus strand of NC_080196.1, from coordinate 78,334,252 downwards.
CTCTTTGCTTTAAGAAAAGGAGAAAAACAAACTCTTTAAATAAATGGAAAAATATTACTTCAAGAAACTTTTGTAAATACATTGGAACCAACCCCTCTTCCCCATTACCTATAAGAATAATTCAAAATCATGAAACTTTTAGGAGCAATCATAGCTGTTAAAAATTGGATAGGCTTACAACATAGTATAAGTTTTAATACTAAAATGTTATGAAAAAAGTAGGAAAAAACCTATATCTACATTGTAATTTTAATTATCTTAAAATATGTACATTTACGGATAACAGCTTCAAAGGAAAAGAAATGATTTAAAATAGATATTTTCAATCATAGAATGATAGCCACATTTAAAATTCACTCACTATTAGGCTGCAGCTATACTTAAGAACATACATTATGTCAATTACAAACCAAAAACATTGACAAAGGCAGCCTTTTAGCTTCTAATACAATTCAAGGCACAAATCTTTTGGAGTAGTAATACGCAACAGTACAAAAAATTTTTCTGATTTCAGAATAAAAAATGTATAAATATTTCAAATTTCTAAAAGGAGCAGAGGCTTATACTATGTGAACCTAAGTAATTTAAGAACAGTTAACAAGTAACTTGTACCTTGGTAACAGAGAAGGATTGATAGAACTTACATGGGTTACAAATAGCCTTCACTTAATTGTAAGAAAATCATTCATAGGGAAAAATTAGTTTATGATTGTTTCTTTTCCCTCATTTTATTTTTTATTAAAATTTTTTAAAAAATTGAAGTATAGTTGATTTCCAATGTTTCAGATATACAGCAAAGTGACTGAGATATATATACACACACACATACTTTTTCAGATTCTTTTCCATTACAGATTATTACAGGACTTTGAATATAGTGATAGCAAGTTCTTTTGGACACCTTTTCCCCCAGTGAATCCTGAGGAAATAGTTTGGGGAAGTGGTGTTCTGTAGGGTGTTACTAAACTGCAGCTAATTGTCAGAGCCAATACTTTTGATTGAGAATTGTGCTAGTTGGATACTCCTCAGTAAGTTTAAAGTTACAGCACAGAACCTGCTCAAACAAGCAGCTCTAGAGTAAAGGAAGAAAATAAGAACGAAAGAGTGCTGAAGGGTAATTAGCAGTCCCTTAGGGACTGCCTAGTAAAGGACCTGGCTTTGGATGTTTAAGTAACAAATGAGATAAAACATAACACCTATTAACACACCCACTTTCAGCCTTCATGGACTCCAAATTAGGTACCACTGAGAACAGACAAGATTCATCACAATATCACTCATACTACATCTTTGTATTAACCACTTATACAGATTTCTTTGCAAAAGACAATAAGGCATGAAGTACTCACGTTTGAGGGGTATGGAGGCCTGGTTTGTTTAAGTCCTGGGATCTTAATTCTTGCATAGAGAGGCGGCCAGCACCACCGGTGGAAACTGAACTTCGTTTCATGCTTATGACCTGCATTTAAGAACTTGGTATTAAACAAGTCTTTCCAGACACAAAAAGTACAATAAGCATCAGCTATTATCTTTATCCTCAAACAGAAAGGCAGCCAAGTTTCATTGTTTCTTCAAGATAATCTCTCCTAGGCTGTCTTGTTCAAGTAAGGTGAAGTCCTCATTTGCAGGGAATAACTACTTAACTTCATTTAAAAATATTCAACACACATAAACACTAGCTGCCTACCATGAACAAGGGAGTGTGCAAAGCAATGCAAACAATAGAAAGGTGAATAAGGTATAACTCCTACCTTTACAAGGGTATTTATGGTAGTTAAACCCTGAATCCTGGACTTCCCTGGTGGCGAAGTGGTCAAGAATCCGCCTGCCAATGCAGGGGACACGGGTTCGAGCCCTGGGCCTGGAAGATCCCACATGCCATGGAGCAACTAAGCCCATGTGCCACAACTACTGAGCCTGTGCTCTAGAGTCAGAGAGCCACAATTACTGAGCCTGAGTGCTGCAACTACTGAAGCCTGTGCGCCTAGAGCCCGTGCTCTGCAACAAGAAAAGCCACTGCACTGAGAAGCCTGCGCACTGCAATGACGAGTAGCTGCCGCTCACCACAACTAGAGGAAGCCTGCGCAGCAATGAAGACCCAACGCAGCCAAAAATATAAAATAAAATCAAAAAAATAAAAATTTATACAAAGCAAAACAAACCCCTGAATTCCAACTCAGATTACATCACCACTGTTGGCTGGGCCTACTTCAGTGGGAAGTCAGAGGCTACATGACAAGAACTAGCTCTGATGTCTCCTTTTCTTTGGTCTCAGAACAGAGCTATTCTGTTTTGTTTTCCTAATGTCCATTTCTCTTGCTCTGTCCTTAACCTACTGTTTCCCATTTATATTCTTCAATTACTGCCCCTCTTGCTTCAATCTCCTTTTCATCCAGGATAAATTATCTGGTCTACAGACTGCTCCATTTTCTCAGACCACATTCACATCTCATTCACTTCCCATCTACTGAAATGGTTGCCTCCTGGGATACTCATGATTGACAAATCTTTTCATCCTATCTTCTCTCTCAGGCATTAGATACTACACACCTGGCCTTTCCAGGTCCTGCCCTGGCTTCCAGCATAGTGGACATCTGTGACTATCCTTTTACATCTCTGGACTCTCCTTTGTCTTTTAGACTAATTACACTCTTTCTTTGGCCATCTATTTCTTCTACAGTATACGCTTCTGTACCTATTAAACTTTTCCACTCTCAGCTATCTGTCCACTTTCAATCTCCACTTCAAATGTACTCTTAAAATCTGAGATTAAGACTTCCAGATGTACTCCTTACACGGCGACCAGGATGTTACACTAGTATCTCAAACGCAACACAGCAAATAGCTCCTCATCTTGTCTTCCTCTGCTTGCTCCCATCAATTCTTCCCCTTTTCCTCTCTCCCCATCAGTGTCCCCTCGGCCCTCCCCTTCTCCCTTGGAAAATCACTGCCATAAGAAACTTATGGACCCCGGAAAACTAGCGCCTCGTACAGATTCGGCCCGGGGGCCGCTTACAACAACAAACACCAAAACGTCGCCCCCAGGGCTTCTGAATGTAACCTGTTGGCGCCCCGGCATTCTCCCTCCAGCCCAGTGCTGCCGGAACAAAATTAACCCAAAGTCATTAGTCACCTTTCTTCCAGCTTCCCGAGACGACCCAAGCACCGAATTGCTGCAAACCGTGCAACTGCCCGCTAGCCAGGACGGCAGCCGCCAAAACACAAACTCCTTCCTCCACCCGCCAGCGCCGTTCGAATTTTAAAATCTCCGCCGGCGCTGACGTCATCGCGCACGAGGAGCTGCGCGCATGCGCGATTCTCGCATGTCGCTCCTCGTCGGCGGAACTGTGCGTGTTGGTGGCGCGCCGCCGCCTCATGGGGCTAACGGGCGTCTTCTGGCCGCTGTAAGCGTGCCCTGCGAAGTCGACTCCTACCCTTAAAATTAGCTGTGACCACCCGAGCGTTTTACGTCCCAGAGTAACGAGCAAAGCGCTCCAGGCAGCCCTGGAAACGCTTTTTCCGTACAACAACATGGCCGCTCCTGTTGCCTCTTAGAAAGGAGAATTTTTTTTTTTTTTCCTTTGCCTTGAAAAGAGTGTCTTTCAGGACCACTGTTTAGATGGGTGCTGTCTCATGAAGCAAGTCTGGGACGGCGGCGTGCACTTTTCTGACAAGGGAGGCGGCGAGGTAGGAGATAGTGACGGCAGAGCGTGGCCGCAGTCGGCCTCGGGGTCGCGCTGCTGAGGCGGCAGCCGGGGTTGGGGCTCAGGACTTGAGCGCTCTCTGGGGTTCCAGGTCCTCTAGCGGTAGCCTGCGGGAAGCTGGAGGATTCAGTATGGAGCCGGGAAGTAGGAGAGAGACGTGCACTGAGCACAGTAGGTTACTTTGCTGAAATAGGACATCCCCGCTTCCCTGAGTTTGAACTCAGAGGCACACACACAGCCCCGAGCCTGGAGAGCGGTGGGGGCGGGAGGGGAGCTGAGAGCCGAAGTCTGGATACCTGGGTCTCGTAGCACTTGTGCCATCAACCAGTTGTAATTTGGGCCCGTCACTTTTTTTTGTCTGAGTTTCAGTGTTCCTGTCTACAGTTTTAGCTCGCACTCGCTATTTCAGAACCTCTTCCCTACACGTGATGACTCTGAAGAGAGGCCCAGTAACATAGTTACCATCACCAATAGCGGTTATTTCAGCAACTGCTTTCTCTCAGCCACCGTGCACAACACTTCATGTCGGTTATCTCTTAATTCTCTAAACTGTCCCCCCCCGCCCCGTCCTAAAAATGATGAAATTGAGGCTCAGTGAGATCCAATAATTCGTCCGTGGTCATACTGCTAATACAAACGGAGTTAGAAGTTTGAATTTAAATGCTACTGTTATTAACTATGCTATTAACCACTTAATGTATTTCTTACTTTATATCCCCTCTTAAGTTCTCCACTACACTGTATTTAATAAGCAATATCCAGAACTAAAAACCACCTCTGAAAAAAGATAAGGAAGTTCTGAAAAACCTGGTTGCGAGAGGGCTGCTCAGAACCAATTAGAAATCTGAACTCTTAACCTTGCAGTTTTCCTAGGGGTTAGGGCTTCTGATGTGCTGTTAAAATTGTATTTTGCTCTGCTTTTGCCCTTTTTGCACTCCACTGGTAACAGTGATTAGTAGAGCAGTGATAGTGGAGAATGGGCTGACTTGTTATGGCAAATGTAGTTTGAAAAAGCAAGGGCTGACATACTAACAACTCCTCTGGAAATTCTGCGACCTTCTCTAGGTTTATCTCATTGAAAAGGCTGACTTCTCATGGGTAATGCAATATTCTTTGCTTTGACAGGACACTGTCAACTTTTAAGGATTCACTGCTTTCCTGACTTGGAGGATGTATACCTAGTGGTTAGGTCCAAGTACCAAGCAGGAGGGCCCAGAATCGTAGGAGAATATAATTGGGATGCCAGAAATAAGATAGGTTTTAACCCTCTTTGGTCAAGTCGATTGAAACTTTTTAATTATCAACCGTGAAATTAAAAGTTTATATTAAAACATTGCAATTTTCCTTAGTCCTGCTAATATATTAACACATCATACAATTTAAATTCTCTTCTGTGTACGTCAAGTTTATATACTTCCACATAAAATCTACATGTGTGTATGAAGTATATATATATTTGGCTGCACCACGAAGCTCGGGGGCGGGGGGGGGGGGGGGGGGAATCTTAGTTCTCTGACTGGATATGGAACCTGTGCCTCCTGCACTGTAAGCTCAGAGTCTTAACCACTGGACCACCAGGGTCCCTGAAGTGTATTTTTATTGAAAAAGAGGACATTTAAGAAGTTAATCAGGAAAGTTGGGTTTTACTTCTAGGGTTTTACTTCTCTAATTCCTAGAGGTGTTTGTTTGTTTGTTTTAAAGGAAGAGAATGTCTGTGGTGCTTGAGCTATCACAAGGATGGTTACTGGATCATCTTTCTTTCATTAACAAGATAAGCTATGAACTTCACCAGCATCATGAGCCTTGTTGCAGTAAAAATGAGCCTGCTTCTGTTCACCTTGATTCTCTTCACGTGGATTCTATGTCCTCTTTTGGAGCCTGTGCTACATTTATTGCTTCTACCACTAAGCCAGAGAATGATGATGGAGGAAATTGTGAAATGTTCATACAAAAATATGTTTTTCGATCTGAACTGTTTGATGTCACCAAACCTCATATAATTTCCGCTTTTCACAAAGAATGCCAACAAAGTAATGAAAAGGAAGATCTATTAAATGATATTAAGAAAGAAATCTCCATTTCTGTTAATGGGAAGGTAATAAGTTTTAAGAAATTTTTATTTTTCTACAGAGAACACAAATTTATTATTCCAGTATCTCAAATATCTTGTGATTTGCTAAGTATAAAGAATAGTCAATAAAGCATAATACGACTTTGTCATATCCAGAGTAATTCTTAACTTTTTTGCTAACATCCTACCACTCTTAGAAGACCAAATTTGTGTATTTCAAAAGTAAGCAAAGTTGACTCAAAAGTGAATGCTCTGTAAAAAATAAGCAAACAAAACTAAACTACAACAACAAAAAAAACCCTGTCTGCCTAGGTTTTTGTATTAATTGTATGTTTTTACACCTATTTTTGCTCAAAAACATGTTTCATTCTCTGTAAAATTCTAAAGCAGTATATAGATTTTAGGGGAATTTTAGAGATTTATCCTTTGGGGATTAGCTTGTGTAATAAATGGAAGAAGGGTGATATTTTTGAAAAGTTTCTCGTGATAAAACTAGAAAGCTACTATGGAAAATGTAAATATCCTTAAAATATATATATTTGTATATACATAGGTGCAATCAAAAGTTTTGAGAATGCTGTATAGGGTCAAATTGATTATGCTTTGAAACTTTTTACATATTTGAGTTCAGAGGTAATTATATAGAGTCCATTTCAGATAGATTATATTAACATTTTCTTTGTTAGAGATAGAAATTACATTCATTATTCATCCAATAAATGTTTGAGATCTTCCTATGTGCTGTTATTCATAGATGAAGAAGCAAGATAAATATAATCTCTGTCCTTTTAGATTTTGTAATTGGGTGGAGAAGGAAGATACCAAATAAGAAAGCATGTTGAGAATTAGAATAAGGAAAGTAATAGAGAATCCATTTATTTATTCAGTCAACAAACTTTTATTGTTAGCCTGCTAGGAGTTTACCATGATGTTGGCACTGAGATTTCAGCAATAAAAAGTACAAATTTCTTGCTCCATATTGCACTCTTACATGTTCTTTGCTATGGAGCTGTTAGATGTAGAACAGTGTTAATATATCTTATTTGTACCCAATCCTCAGATTACTCATAAAGATCTATTAAAAGTACATTACAGTTTTTTTTGTTGTTGTAGAAATGAAGAAAGTTCAGGATAGTTGTACCATATATCAACTGATAGATGACACTGGTGATTCTGTATACAGTGTCACAGTTTCCTTGTGTTCCGTGGATGTCAGTACTACATTTTATTATGTTATACTAGTTCTTACGAATAGCAGATAAGGTCTAGGTGGCCTTTTATCACCCATCAAGTTTGTAGTAATAGTAATAATAATAATTATTATTATTTGGGAAAGCTTACCTCCCTAGTCCATAGTCTGCACTGATTTCAACCTCAGTAGTTAATTATTACCTCTTAAAGAATGAGATACACAATATGAAAAATATGAGAAAGAAGAAACAAATACTAATATATTTCAGAATATCAGTGTTGTGATGGATGGCCACATAATTTTTTTCCCTGTAATTTACTCTTTAGAAGCGTAAGAGATGTGTTGTTTTCAATCAAGGTGAATTGGATGCTATGGAATACCATACAAAGGTACGGTGTAAAACATTTATCAGTGACATTGGAAGGTTAATGTGAACTAGTATAAATAAATGGACAGTGTAAATAAGGATGTTCTTAAAAATCGAACAATCATTTTGATCAAGGTTAGAATTTAACAGTGGAGTGATTTATTGTTCCTTTATAGTAATGAACAGTTTAAACCAATTTTTATTAAAACCTGATATACTCCTCATTTACATATTTAACATAAGTAAACTTATGCTATATTGGTTAAGTCTGGGGATTTTGTTATAAGTTATAAAAGCCTATTGTCAGTAGGTAAAACAGCTTAAGATAGTGGCAGAAGGAAGTATGAATAATGTGAAGGATGTGTTTCTAGAACTTAGAGGTAAATGAGATCTGGGAGTTAAAGAAATGAAAGGAAACAGAGGGTACAGATTGTTTTATATCTCATTGCCTTTCATACTTTTATTTACTTAATCTTTAATTGCTGACATTTAGGTATAGTATACACATGTCATTTTCTATATTTATGTGTGGTATCTGCAGGATAAATTTCGACAAGTCAAATTTCTGGGTCAGAGGGTTTGAACATTTTGATAGATACTGCCAAATTGCTACCACAGAGATTGTTTCATCTTACTAGTATGCTAGAAGTGTATAATTTTGCCTGTTTTCCCACATCCTTAACATCACAGTATATTATCGTTTTTGATTTTTGCCAATCTAATAGTTGAAAAAGAGTATTTTAGTATGGTTTTAATTTGCATTTCTTATTATGAATGTAGTTAAGCATTGTAATGTATGTTTAAAAATTATTTGTATTTCTCTTATGTGAACTGCTTTTTTCCTTTGCGCGCTTAAAAAAATTGGATTGTTCTTTTTCTTACTAATTTTTAGGAGCTCTTCCTATGTTAGGGAAATTAGATCTTTGTCTATCATAAGAATTACAAATACTGTATATTTTTCCCAGTTTGTCATTTTAATTTTAATTATGACTTCTTTTGGTTTTGCCAGGCAGATAATATTATATTTTTATGTAGTTGAATTTATTCATTTTTTTTCTTTTATGACTTCTGAATTTTTGAATCATAATTAGAGCTATTTCTTCTTCAAGGTTTTAAAATAATTTCCCATGTTTTATTCTAGAACATTTATGGTTTTATTTCAAATTTATACCTTTTATCCACTTAGATTTTATACTGGTATAAAGTGTGAGGTATGGATCCAATTTTGTTTTTTATCCAAGTGACTACCTATATGTCCCACCCTTATTCATGCAGTTTTTCCCTGCTGATATGAGATGCTACCAATAGATATACTAAATTCACATAAGTATTTGAATTTATTTCTGGACTTTAAGTCTTATTTACTTTGTTTGCCTCACTATTTATTTACCAATCTCTTTTAGGATTTTATATGAGGGTGAGTCAAAAATTATCTGCATTCTGGCTGTAGAATTTATTTTAATTAACTTTTAGAAAAGACAAATACATCATTTTTCGACATAATCTCCTTGCTTTTCAATACACTTTTTCCATCTGTCGTCAAGCTTTTGTATTGCCTCATTAAAAAATATTTTCGGCTGAGCTGCGAGCCGCGAATGCACCGTCTTCATGTCTTCACATGGACAGGCGTCTGGCTAACACTTGTGCGACCTTCCTTGAACTTCTCTATCCATTCATACACACTTTGCGACAAAACACTTTCTCCATACTGCACACAAATTCTTCGATAAATAATGGCACCAGGTACACCCTCAGATCACAAAAAGCAAATCACTGCATGCCACTCTTCTTTCGTGCAAATCACAAGTGGGGCATCCATTTTTACTTGCACTGCAGTTACAAATGAATTGATGTAACACATTCACATCTGCACAGCAGTGACTGGGGAGACAGTAGCCTTGAACAGAAAGTGCTGATAAGACAGTGTGGCCAACAGAAGTTTTAATAAAGCCGGAGTGTGGATAATTTTTGACTCACCCTTGTAATATGAACATGTTTTAATATCTGTACTTATGCCACCCTCCCTCAACCCACTCCAGGCTGTCTTCTCATTGCTCCTTTTTACAGAATTTTCCTGAGCTGTTTATTTTCCTATATGAATTTTAGGATCAATTTTAGTGTCTGTTTAGAAAAAGAACCTATTAGAATTTTAATAGCAATGAAATTTATAAACATTTACTATTAGCATCTTTAAGATGTTAAATATACTACTTCAAAATATAAATGTGTCTTTTCATTTGTTTGTTTCTATTGTCATTCTGTAAAATTTTCTTTATATAGATCTTGCATTATTTAAAAAAATTGAATATCTTGATTTTCTAGGTAATAATTACAACTCTTGCAAATATTAATAGTTTTACTTACACTTCTCTAATTATTATTTCTCTAATTTATTTCTCTCCTCTAATTGTATAGGCTGGAAAATATGGTACAATACTAAGTAATATTTGTGAGAGTACCTATCCTTATCGCTGACTTAGTAGGAGATGATTTCCTCCCCACTGGGTTTTGGGCTGAGTTGGAAATAGCATGTTAAAGAAGTTCCCATGTATTCTTATTTATTGAGTGTTATATCAAATATGGTTATTGAATTTTATCAAATGTTGTTTAAGCATCTATGGAGATTGAATGGATGATTTTTCTCCTAATATTTTCCTTTGATTTTTAATCATATGTAACCACCTTACATTTGTAGTATATATTCCAAGTGACCATGATTTATTATTTTTTAAATGTTCTGCTGGATTTTGTTTGCCAATATTTTATTTGGGACAGTCGTAAGTGAGATTGGTCTAATATATTTAATTTTTTAAATATATAATTATATGCAGATATTTATATATATGTGTTGGAAGTTGGAAGTTTTTCTTTTCTCCCCCCAGTTCTCTGGAGTAATCTGTTCTTTAAGAGTTTGGTAGAACTCCCCTTTGCAGCCATCTCAGTTTGTTGCTTCTTGCGGGGATACTTCTTTGACAGCTTTTTCCTTTTTCCTCTTTGGAAATCAATTTTAGATTGAAAAAACTCTTTTTGTAGTCAATCTTGGTAAATTATGTTATCTTAGAATATTATTCATTTTACCTAATTTTTCAAATTTATTTATGCATAGACTGTTTCTGTGGTTATTTTGCCTTCACTATTTATGTTGTATATTTATTCCCTCTTTCTTGATAGGTTAGCTACTGGTTTGCCTAATTTGTTGTTTTTGAAATTAATTTACTTTAAAAGATTTCTAACTTATTTCTGCTTTAATTTATATTAATTTATTCCTTTTTTTTTTGACTTTTTGAGTTGTCTTAGTTCATTTTTTTTTCATTCTTTTTTGGATGGAAGTAGTCAGTGTTAACGATTTTTTTTCTCTGGGCACTGCAGCATCCCATAGGTTCTGATATGTTGTGTTATAATTGTCATGATGTGAAATATCATTGACATATTGTGGTTTTCTAGAGATTTGCTTAAGAGTGGTTTGTTAAAATTTTTTTTTTTTATATTTATTTGTTTGGCTGCGCTGGGTGTTAGTTGCAGCATGTGGACTTTTCCTTGCCACATGTGGGATCTTTAGTTGCAGCGTGTGGGATCTAGTTCCCCGACCAGGAATCAACCCCCCCCCACCACTTCCCTGGCATTGGGAGCTTGGAGTCTTAATTGCTGGACCACCAGGGAAGTCCCTGTAATAGAATTTTAAATTTCCATGTTGGAATGGTATTTTTGGTTTGATGGCTAATGTTATATTTACCTCCATAAAAAAGTGCCAAATTGCTTTCTAAAGTGTTTGCACTGTTCTGCATTTCCCTCCAGCAAAGTATGAGAGCTCTGTTTGCTTCATATCCTTACTAGCATTGATATCATATTTTTGATTTTAGGAATACTATTAAGTGTGTAGTGGTGTTTTATTGAGTTTTTTAAGAGATTTATTTTATTCATTTATTTATTTTTTTGGCTGCATTGGGGCTGTGTTGGATCTTCGTTGCTGTGCGCGGGCTCCCTCAGTTGTGGCGAGCAGGGGCTATTCTTCATTGCGGTGCTCGGGCTTCTCACTGTGGTGGCCTCCCCTGTTGTGGAGCATGGGCTCTAGGTGTGTGGGCTTCAGTAGTTGCAGTGGGTGGGCTCAGTAATTGTGGTTTGAAGGCTCTGGAGTGCAGGCTCAGTGGTTGTGGTGCACGGGCTTAATTGCACTGCGGCATGTGGGATCTTCATGGTCCAGGGATCGAACCTGTGTCCCCTGCATTGGCAGGCAGATTCTAGACTGCTGCACCACCAGGGAATTCCCTTTTATTGAGGTTTTAGCTTACATTTCCCTAATGACTAATAATGTTGAGAATCTTTTCATTTGCTATATACATCCATATACATTCACTTGGCTATACATTCTTTTTTTTTTTGTAAAGATTTTTTTGATGTGGGCCATTTTTAAAGTCTTTATTGAATTTGTTACAATATTGTTTCTGTTTTTATGTTTTGGTTTTTTGGCCACGAGGCATGTAGGATCATGTAGGATCTTAGATCGCTAGCCAGGGATGGAACCTGCGCCCCCTGCATTGAAGGGTGAAGTCTTAACACTGGACTGCCAGGGAAGTCCCTTGCTATACATTCTTTGTTGAAGTTTGCATAATATCAGTGTTTTTTCATCCTTAAATGTTTGGTATAATTCACCAGTGAAATTATTTATGCCTGGAGTTTCCTTTTGGGGAAGGTTTTTAGTAACAATATCAGGTTGTTTAATAGATAACAGGGATTTTCAGATTTTCTGCTTTTGCTTATGTCAATTTTGGCAAGTTGTGTTTTCCAAGAAATTTGTCCATTTCATCCAACTTGTCAAATTTATTGGCATGAAGTTGTTCATAGTATTCTCTTATGCTTCTAATGTGTGTAGGGTTTTTGATGGTAAGTGATAATAACCCTTTACATTCCTGATGTTGGTGATTTGTATTCTTTCTTTTTCTAGCTAGGGGCTTATTATTTTGTTTTTTTCCCCAAGAACCAGCTTTTTTGTTTGCTTGTTTTTTGTTTTCGTTTGTAGCTTTTTTTTTCTTTATTGTGGCAAAATATACATAACATAAAATTTACCACTTTAACCATTTTTAAGTATACAGTTCAGTGGTACTGAGTACATTCACATTGTTTTGTAACCATCACCATTATTTATCTCCAGAATGATTTTTGTCATCCCAAACTGAAATTCTACCCATTAAACAATGACTCCTCATTTCCCCTTCCCCCTAAATGCCACATTTGCTTATCTGTTCTTTTGTTCATGGGCATTTGGGATATTACCACCTTTTGACTATTGTGAATAATGCTGCTATGAACATGAGTATACAAATATCGGTTCCAATCCCTGCTTTCAATTTTTTGGGGACTATACCCAGAAGTGGAATTACTGGATCATATGAAAATTCTGTTTCTAATTTTTTGAGGAACGGCCTTATTGTCTTCCATAGTGGTTGTACTATTTTACATTCCCACCAACAATGCATGAGGGTTTCCAGTTCCTCCATATGCATGTCAGCACTTATTTTCTGTTTTTGTTTAATGACATCCTAATGGGTGTGATTGTTGTTTCATTGTCGTTTTGATTTGCATTTTTCTGATGATTTGTGATGTTGAGCATATTTTTATGTGCTGTTGGCCATTTGTATGTCTTTGGAGAAGTGTCTGTTCATGTCCCTATTCATGTCCTTTGCTCATTTTTAGATTGGGTTTTGTTGTTGTTGTTGAGTTTTAGTTTTTTTTTTTTTGGCCTTGCGTCGAGACTTGTGGGATCTTAGTTCCCCGACCATGGATCGAACCTGTGCCCTCAGCAGTGAAAGCATGGAGTCTTAACCACTGGACTGTACTGTCAGGGAATTCCCTAGGAGTTCTTTTATATTCTGGATATCAGTCCCTTATCAGACACATGAATTGATGTCAAGTATATTTCAAAGAAGCAGCTTTTAACTTAAATTTCTTTACTGTCTGTTTTCTATTTTGTTGATATCTGTTCTCTATTGTTTTCTTCCTTTTGGTTTACTTTGCTCTTTTTCTAACTTCTTAAAGTGGAACCTTTTGTTAGTGAATTTAGATCTTTTTTCTTGTTTAATATAAGCACTTAAAGCTGTAAGTTTCCCTTGAATCATTGCTTTACTTGCATTGCACATATTTTGATATTTTGTATTTTCACTTTCATTCACTTCAAAATATTTTCTAATTTCCCCTGTGATTTTATCTTTGACCTATATGAATTATTTAGAAGTCATTCCTAGTTATTTGGGGTTTATCTTGATATCTTCTTGTTATTGATTTCTAACTTAAATCCATCGGGGTATAAGAATATACTCTGATGATTTCAATCCTTTTAAATTTATAGAGCCTTGTTTTATAGTCTAGCATATGAATATATTTGTGGCTGTACTGTGTGCTTTTTTTTACATATTTTTGAATATGTATTCTACCGTTGTTGGATGCAGTGTTCTATGACTGTCAGTTAGGTTAAGTCGATTGATGATGTTTAGAAATTCTGTGTCTTTAGAGATTTTTGGTTTAATTGGTCTATCAAATGCTGGATAGGTTTTTCTTAGGTGAGTTTAGAATGATATTTTTAGTCTAAGGCTGATTATTCCCTTTTACTGACACAAAATCTGTTGTCTGCCCAATACCCCTGTCAAGAACTGTGATGAAGGGCATCCCTCGTGGCGCAGTGGTTAAGAATCTGCCTGCCAATTCAGGGGACACAGGTTCGATCCCTGGGCCTGGAAGATCCCACATGCTGCAGAGCACCTAAGCCCTTGTGTGCCACAACTACTGAGCCTGAGCTCTAGAGCCCGAGAGCCACAACTATTGAGCCCGTGTGCCACAACTACTGAAGTCTGCGTGCCTAGAGCCTGTGCTCCGCAAGAAGAGAAGCCACTGCAATGAGAAGCCCAGGCAACACAACGAAGAGTAGCCCCCATTCACTGCAACTATAAAAAACCTGTGCACAGCAATGAAGACCCAGCGCAGCCAATAAATAAATAAATAAGTAAATTTATTAAAAAAAAAAGTGATGAACTGTCTGAGATTTTACCCTATTTGGAAGCTAACAAGTTAGCAAGTTTAGATCTCAGATTTTATTAAAATAGCAATAGCTTTAGACCTAAGATTTTTTTAGAAATGAGTTTATTGCTCCCTGTGTAGCAGGAAACGTATGCTTTTTGTTCACAGACTTCCCTTATACTCCAAGTCCCATGGGGATGATGCCAAGGAGCCTCACTGGGTGCTCTGCATGCAGAAGATTTGGTTCATAGCTAAAGAACCGCAAGGTTAGGGAATCCCACTTTTTTTAAAATGGGTTGCAAACAAACCTGTCCAACCTTTTGTCCCATAGGGAGCCTTTACTAACCTGGACAGCAAACAGATCTGCCCTCTGTCTTGGAGGGAGACACAATCTCCATCATGCTGTGTAAATATTCTTGTGTTGGAGGAGCTGACTGCTGGTTAACCCAGACAATTGGAGGCTCCTCACCCCTCCTCTGTGCTTGGACCTTACACTCTGTCCACCTTTCCCCCGCGGGAGCTGTTTTCAAAGGCATAGTCTTGAGAGAGTAAGCTGTTGTTGAGACCACCTGGATTGTGTATGTGACTGAATGTAGTTAAGAACTCTACATAAACTTTTAGGATTCTGGGGGACAGGTGCAGACATCTACTTGTCTTGCAGCCTCCCAAGACAAGCCTCGTTTGTAAGTTTTCTTGTTATTAAACCTGCCATCTTCCCATCTAGAGTGGTCTGCCTCTTTTCTTTGGTCTCTCCTTGCCCTCTGTGTATGGGGGCCAGTTTCATATTTCACCTGGGAAGCTCCTGAGTTTGCAAACCAACATCTTGAAAACTTATTCTGAAACAAAAGCTGTCAGTGCCTCTGCTCACACAGAGACCCATGGTGAATTGTCTTCCAATTGCCCTGTGAATTACGGTGTTTTCTATGATTGTTGGAAACAGATACTGTTGGAAACAGGTACTATTCTTGGCCCTGTGAGAGCTCCAGGCACTGTGTCTTTTAGTCCTCTTGGGTGGTTCTTTTCTTGGCCTTGGATAATTCCCCCCCACACTTGCACTTATCAGTTTTTAGGGAAGTTTCTCCAATGTGACTACCTGCAGATGTACAGAATTCTCTCTCTGTATAGCTCTTTCCTCTCTGATACTCTTCTGTGTACTCTGTCTTGACCTCCTCATAGTCTCAGCTCTGTCTCCTCAGCTCTGGATTTCTTCTGGACTCAGTCCAGATTCTTCTTCCTTTGGTTTGGAAAATCTCCAGGCAGTTAGCTGGGGCAATCATAGAGCTTACCTATGATTTCTTCCACTCTCCTTTGTTGCCTGATGTCCAGTTTCTTGAAGGCTGTTGTCCCTGTTACTCCATCTTGGTTGGAAGTATAAGTCTCTGGCTGCTTTGGACATTTTCAGCAATTTAATTGTGATGTTCCTTCATGTAGTTTTCTCTTTCTCCTCCTCCTCCTCTTCTATTTGTTGATCTTCTTGGATCTGTGAATAGATAGTCTTAGAAAATTTTGACTGTTATCTCCTCAAATATTTTTTCTGTCCCCTTCATTTTGGGTGCTTTTATTACATTTTCAAGTGCATTAACTTTTTCTTCTTCAGTGTCTAACCTGCTGTAATTCCAGTGTAGTGTATTTTTCATTTGTGCATTGTAGTTTTTAATCTCTAGACACTCAGTTTGGTCTTCTCTTATAATTTCCCTGTCTCTTCTTAACAGGTTTATTTTTCTTTACATTTTTGAACATATGAATATGGTTATAATGAGTGCCTTAATATCCCTTTCTACTTTTTTTCCCCCTAATCTTTAAAAATGGGCTGCACAAGCCCTTTGTGAGCTCTGGGGATTGCTCTCTACGATCATTTTATCTAGTTCTTTCCCTGACCTTGGATATGTATTTCATCACATGTATGTGCTGATCAGTACTCAGCTGGAGACTTCACCCTATGCAGCTCTCAAGAGCTCTTGGTCTGTGAAGCTCTTTCCTCTCTGGTATCCTGCCCTGTAAACTTTAGCTGCCTTGGCCTTTCCAGACTTCCAGCTCTATCTCCTTAACTCAGAGAGACTGTTGGACTCTTGGTCTCTTTCTTGTACTACTACCTGGAAACTTTCTCAAGGAGAAATTGCTGGAGCAATTGGTTTCTCCTTTTTTAGGGACTGCTGTTCTGTACTGCTTGACATCCATCCAAGGTCTGAAAACCATTTTTTTAAAATAATTTTTTAAAAGTAATTTCAGATGAAAGGTACTTCATCTTGTCCAGAAGCAGAACTTGGCTTTTAATTTTATAATTATTTTGTTTGTATTGCAAAACTTTGTTTATATATTCATTTTATAGAGTTCTTTTTTTTTTTTACAATTCAAGCTATATTTTATAAAATCAAAGGTATATTTATTTTAAAATAAATTACTAGAAAAATTAAGATTAAATGTGATTTAAACTTAATTCTTTTTTTTTTTTTCGCCACGCTGTGCAGCTTGCAAGATCTTAGTTCCCCAACCAGGGATTAAACCTGTGCCCTCGGCAGTGAAAGTGTGGAGTCCTAACCACTGGACTGCCAGGGAATTCCCTTAATTCTTTTTATAAATTGGAAATTCCACTTTCTTCTAGAAACATTATTGTTTATCTTATAAAGTTTTAAGGATATATTTTCTTATGTATATTGTTTGGTTATTTAATTTTCAGTGAGTTTATGAGATTTGTTTCATTCCACAGTTTGGAAATAGCATTTCAAAGGTATATTCACAATTTCTAACTTTTTATTGTAGTGTAAAGTTATTTTCTTGTAAGCATTAAGAATGTTTATTTTAATCCATTTTGAGTTGAAATATTCAAAGCATAGTAGGAACTTTATTATTTAGAAAATTGTTTTAATGTCAGTGACCTTTTAATGTACTTAAAAATTCTCTTACAGATCAGGGGGCTGATTTTGGATGGGTCTTCACAGTTAATCCAAGAAGGTCTCAAAAGTGGCTTTCTTCATCCACTTTATGAAAAACAGGACAAGTGTAGTGAGCCCATTACTTTACCATTTGATACCTGCAATTTGTCAGAATTATGTGAAATGGCAAAGCATTTGCCTTCTCTGAATGAAATGGAACTTCAGACGTTACAATTGATGGAAGATGATGTATCTGTTACAGAGCAGGACTTATTTTCACGGATTGTTGAAAACAACTCTAGCTTTACAAAAATGATTACTTTAATGGGACAGAAATACCTGCTGCCACCAAAAAGCAGTTTTCTTTTGTCTGACATTTCTTATATGCACCCACTTCTGAACTGTAAGTAATTATTACATTTATTATTAGAAAAAGATAATTTTTCTGTGACCTCAAAAGTCAAGAGCAAGTCTCAATGTTGAATGAGCACTAGCATTTTGTGATAGGGCAAACATTTAATTTTCTCAGTGTATTTTTTCTTTTAAATTCAATTTTAAAGTGCTGACTTTTCTTTTAAAAATTTAGAAAGTTCTTATTACAAACAAAGGGTCAAAAACTTAACTAGTCCCCAAGAGAGTAAACATAGTTACTGTTCTGTACTTATGAATTCAAGGTACAATTGGGTTTGACCAAATAACTTCATTTAACATTTATTCATAGCAAAGTAGAAACACTTCAGATGTGAATGTTAATTCCCAAACCATTGCTAGCCTATTAGGTTACGTTTTAAGCTACTGTTCAAGTTTATTATCTAAAGTTTCTCAAAATATTTTCCTCTATAAAGTTAAAAATTGAGATATTTAAGTCCTGAGTCACATACACCTGAATCTGAATTTAGATTCTGAATCTTAAAATGGATATGCTACTACCTACTTCTGAGGGTAATTTTGAGGATTAGATAAGATAATCTGCATCATGAATTTAGCTCAGTGATTTATATGTTTTCAATAAATTATAGCAATTATATTCTAAGAGATGAGGTAGATAAGAGGTATATTGATCAAATTGAATGTAATCTGCTGTTTAATGTTATTTGGACATTTTGTAGTAAAAGTTTAAGTTATTAACATAACAGCTTATTAATGAAAAGCTTCTTTTAATTACTTTCAAACCATCTTATACATGAATGGTTATTCATGTCATAGTGTCATAAATTCTTCAGGGTAAATGACAAGATAACAATTTTTAATGAGAAAATCATGGTTTTTGAACATTTTTCCCCCCATTTTTTAAAAATTAATTAATTAATTTATTGGCTTCATTGGGTCTTTGTTGCTGCACACGGGCTTTCTCTAGTTGTGGCAAGTGGGGGTTACTCTTCATTGTGGTGCATGGGCTCCTCATTGTGGTGGCTTCTCTTGTTGTAGAGCACGGGCTCTAGGTGCACGGGCTTCAGTAGTTGCAGCACATGGGCTCAGTAGTTGTGACTCACAGGTTCTAGAGCGCAGGCTCAATAGTTGTGGTGCATGGGCTTAGCTGCTCTGTGGCATGTGGGATCTTCCTGGGGCAGGGCTTGAACTGGTGTCCCCTGCATTGGCAGGCAGATTCGTAACCACTGTGCCACCTAGGAAGTCCCTCCCCATTCTTTTTTGTTTGTTCCATTTCCTTGGGTTTTTTTTTTCCTCTAAGAACTTTTATTGAGATACAATTGACATACAATAAACTGCATATATTTAAAGTGTACAATTTGATATATTTTCTTATTAGTAATGTATATGCTCCCCATCTTTTTGATCTTTGTTACTCTAATAGTTTAAAAACCATCACTTCCTTATTGTAATTTGTATTCTTTTGATTTCTTATGAGATTGTACATTTACAAAAATATACCTTTGTTTATAAAAGGAAAAGGAACAGTTCTTCCTCACAGTAAATTTCCAATTAATAAATGTAGGTGGAATGATATAACTAGAAAATTTCCATTTGGCACACATCATAGTATTTGGGTTTCAAAATAGTGGCTGAAAAGATGAGATGCAGGATATTTGCACAGTCTTAAAGTATCTCCCTACAAGATACTTATTAATTACAAAAGTAAAACTGGAGAAACCTGGCTGACAGCACTTTAACCAAATGATCAAAGGTAGTATCACTAATAATGAGACATTTTGACGCCCTGTGTTTCCTGATAATGTTGCTCTGATAAGGGCATGGTGGTACTCTTGCCAAAAATAAAGAACCTAAATTTAATCACAAGGAAATACCAAACCCAAACTGAGCGACAGTCTATAAAATGACTAGCCAGTAGTCTTCAAAAGTATCAAGGTCATAAAAGACAAAGAAAGACTGAGGAACTTTTCTAGGTTGGAGGGAATTTAGGAGACATGGCAACTAAATGGAGCGTGTGATCATAGTGTGGATCCTGGACCAGAGAAAAGGACACTAGTAGACAATTGGTGACATTTTATTGTGGTCATTATATCTGTTAAAAGACTGAAGTTTTATTTCATATAAAAAGGTTAAAAAAAAAAAAAAAAAGCAAAAAGCCCACACGTACCCTATCTAGGTTTGAAAGGACCGACCATATTAATATGGCTGCCAGGACTTATAGGACATATATAACTCATTGATGTCTGGCTAAGGGAGCTGTAGTTATTTTTAGGAAGTCTCTGCAATAGGTGAAATTATGTTAAAATCCCAGAGGTACTAAATTAAAAGGGGAATCTCTTAATTTTTTTAGATAAATTATTCTATTTGAATAAATGCCACAAATCCTTTTGTTGCATTCCAGTATATTTGTGTCTGTAGTGAATGCACTTCATTGTTGAAGAACATGTTTAGTTTTTTTTTTGGCCATGCCATGTGGCATGCAGGAGTTTAGTTCCCCAGCCAGGAATTGAACCTGCGCCCCCTGCAGTGGAAGCTTGGAGTCCTAACCACTGTATCTCCAGGGAAGTCCCAGAACATGTTTAGTTTTTAAAGTGATACATATGGAAGGTATTTTCTGAAATTGTCTCTTTGTTTTCAGGTAAGAAAACATATGATGTAATTGTGATAGATCCACCATGGCAAAACAAATCAGTTAAAAGAAGTAACAGGTAAGTGTAAATAATTTATCTATTAGATATGCTTTCTCAAAGCTATTGTCCTTTGTACATTCTAGTTACATATGCCAAAAGTGTTACTTTATAATAGATTGTCTGAAACTACTGAGACACTTTAGTTTTAAAACTTTAATTCCCTTAAGTAGATAATTCTCTTGAACTAGAACTATATATAGGTGTAAGAATGTTACAAGTACTGTATTTATTAATGATTAAGGTTACTGACTGTCTAGTTCAGGGATGATTCTGTAGCGCCAAAAGGCAACATTTTTGCCTTATTTGATATCAAATTGTAAAGTTTAGAAATATGTGCCAAAATATAGTATTCCTTAATAATCTGGTATAAATGAGTTTGTCTAATTCATTCTGAAATTTGTTTTAATTTATGCCACCATTTACTTTATGTAACCTTTTAGAGTGATAAGTTCAGTTAATTACTGAGATGACATTTCCTTTTAATAGCTTTTTTCAAAAAAAAACTTGGTTGCGCCGAGTCCCAGTTGTGGCACACCAGCTCCCCAGCTGCAGCTTGCGGGCTCCTCAGTTGTAGCATGTGAACCCTCAGCCGAGGCATGCATGCGGGACCTGGGTCCCCGACCAGGGATCGAACTCAGGCCCCCTGCACTGGGAGCTTGGAGTCCCATCCACTGCACCACCAGGGAAGTCCTTTAATAGCTTTTTAAAAAACTTTTTCCCTCTTGTTCTAGTGAACGTCTTCGATTATGAGGGTGAGTCAGAAATTAGCCTCACTCTGGCTATATTCAAACTTTTATAAATTCTACAGCCAAAGTGTGGATAATTTTTTTTTTTTTTTGGCACACGGGCTTTGTTGCTCCGCGGCATGTGGGATCTTCCTGGAGCAGGGATCGAACCCGTGTCCCCTGCATTGGCAGGCGGACTCTCAACCACTGCGCCACCTAGGAAGCCCCAAGTGTGGATAATTTTTGACTCACTCTTATATATTTCCTCTCACTCTTCAATTTTCTAGACTGAATAGTTCCTATTACCTTGACTTAAACTTCATATGAAATTTCTTCTTCTCCACAATTATCTTCAGTTTTCTTATGCTTTTTGTTTATGAGCTGTACCAATAATTGGAGTTTTTCTCTTTAAGTTGCAAGGATCATACAAAGAATTCTTGTATCTATTCTCTATATGTGTGTATTTGTGCATGTGTGTAGATACCTATGTATATATAGGGATTTTTTTTCTGAACCATTTGAGAATGAATTATTTAGGAGGAAGTTAGTTACTCTGGAATATTTTATTCTGTATTTGTTGAAAACAGAGATATTTTCTTATATAATCATAATGTAATTATCAAAATAGGTAATTAATTTTCCTTTTTAATTTTCTGTTTTTCCTTTATTAATAAGAATCACATAGGAAGATCCTGTGATATATGTAAATATCTTGTTACCAGTTTTAGTATCTGTGATAGGTGGAATAGTATTGTCCCACGCCTGCCCCCCCCAAGCCCGCTTCCATGTCCTTGTCATAATCCCTGAATTTATGAATATGTTAGGTTACATGGAAAAGGGAAATTAAAATTCCAAATGGAATTCAGGCTGCTAAGAAAAGGAGATTACTATGCATTATCTGCATAGGCCAGTCCTTAGCTTAGCTGTAGACAGGAAACCTCACTGAGGGAATTTCTCCCTTTGTTCTTTTCTGTTATTTTCTCTTCTCTTTTCTTTCTCCCTCTTCTCCACCCCATCTCCAAGTCTTCTCTCTTGTTTCTTCCTTTAAAAGTATATAGTATGTAGAAAAACAACAAAAACAGCAACAACAACAAAAGAAAGAAGTATAAGTGTATAGATAGCATATTTATAGGCTGATGGTAAAGAACTACTAGAGAGTTTGAAAATACAGCAGGGGAATAATTCACATTACTAATAGACTAGAAGATGGGAATAAGAGAATGCAGCTGGAGAGATAAGCTTTAAATTCATGAAGCCTATTGAAATTCATAAAGTTATTTCCTTTAAGAGGAAATCTATAGAAACAGGTAAGTGAAGGTGTGTAACAAGGTGGGAGAGGGTTAGGTAGTTGGAGGAGTCTAATGGCCTTCTTTTTTAAATTGGTATATGAGTTAACTTCATCTGCCAAGAGTGAGTTTGGGCAACGGATTTGAAAAGAGATGAGGGTTTGTAGTAATTGACCAAGGATTAGTAAAAGAATTGGTGAGTAGTTTTGAGAACATGAGAATGGATTTAATTGTGCCAATTCTTCAGTTTAGCATCTTACTCCATCTGATTTTTTCCATATGAAGAAGTTGAATTGAATTGTATTGAAGTTGTATTGAATTTAAGATTGGAGGTTTTCAGGAATTGTGGGGTGAAGGAGTAAAGGGGGATGGGAGTAAGGGGTGCTAGTGAGAAGGCAGTGAAGTAGTTGGTGGTGAAGTATGTGGGGAAGAGGAGCAAGTATGGGCAGGAAGAAACTGATAGACTCAGTGAAGTGGAGGAATGGGGCGCTGACTGGTTGCTTTGATAAAGTCAAAGAATTGGTGATGGACAAGAGGTAATGGCCAGAGGGACTTCCCTGGTGGCGCAGTGGTTAAGAATCCTCTGCCAGTGCAGGGGACACGGGTTCGATCCCTGGTCTGGGAAGATCCCACATGCCACAGAGCAACTAAACACGTGTACCACAACTACTGAGCCTGCGCTCTAGAGCCTGTGAGCCACAACGAGCCACCACTGCTGTGCCCACGTGCCGCAGCTACTGAAGCCCACGCACCTAGGGCCTGTACTCCACAACAAGAGAAGCCACTACAGTGAGAAGCCGGCGCACCACAACAAAGAGTGGCCCCTGCTCACTGCAACTAGAGAAAGCTTGAGTGTAGCAACGAAGAGCCAACTCAGCCAATAAAAAAAAAAAAAAAAAGAAAGAGAGAGAGATAATAACGGCCAGAGATCAACATATATGGTTTCAGAGATGGAGCAAGTGTGAATGATGACAAGGTCCAGGTTTTGGCCACTGACATGGATTACTGAAGTGGGGTGAATGCACTTGTATGTATTTAGGGGAAGAATAATTGAGTGTGCACATTATTTAGATTGTGCTTTGTAATTGCCCAGGATACTGGCAAGATTTATATTGGTGAGGTAGAAGGATCTCAGAATTTAAAACCTTGTTGAATATGGAGAGTGAGGTTGTGATGGGTTCAATAAGCAACATTGGAGGCTGGAGAGCATAATTCTCAAAGAGAAGGTAGGTGACTGATAGCCTGGAACTGGCAATAGGAGAGCTAAGAGAATACTGACCTCTTCTCTCTCTGTTTTGTATGTTGGGTGTTGGAGAAAGGGCCACATTGGTTTGATGGGTTATTGCAGAGCAAGTAGCGTTTTGGCAGGAGAAACTAGACTTCATACTACTAATGGCCAGGAGGTGCGAGACTAGAGAATTTTTTTTGTAATGAAAGCATTAGAGTTTCAGAGAGCCCAATAGAATTAATTGGAAAGGATGAAAGAAACAGGATGATAGATTGAGCTTTGAAAATGTGGTGGAATATTGAGACAGTAGTTTTAAGACTGTTAAATGGGGTCCCTGTGTAGTGTACAGATTATCAAATGATAATATTTGCTTAATTTTGAAGGGAAGAAAAGCATATAGAAAATATTAGTAAAATTACTGAAATGTAATAATACATTTAAAAGTGATAAAGAAATATGGCCTGATCGTTTTAGATTAGTAAAAACTAAAAGTATTATTTCCGACTTGCATGTAATAATGTGTCCACTTGGTGTCACTGTGGCTTCGTATTTAGTTGCACAAATAAAGGAGCCTTGTGTTTGTGGAATCAATGTTATACAGGTCTTCTCCCTCCTTATTTTTTTTTTTTGCAGCAAATTTTGCTAATATTTTTTCTGTTTATTTGTAGATATAGTTATTTATCACCACTGCAAATAAAGCAGATACCTATCCCTAAGCTGGCTGCTCCAAGCTGTCTTGTTGTTACTTGGGTGACGAATAGACAGAAGCACCTACGTTTTGTCAAGGAAGAGCTTTACCCTTCTTGGTCTGTGGAGATAGTTGCTGAATGGCACTGGGTAAAAGTAAGTTCAGAAGTTAACGTATTTGTTAACTTCCTTTGTTAATAAGGTGTGACATACAAGTCACATAAAGGTAGCATCTACTTTTTAATGCTTAACATGTCATCACTCTACTCCTTCAACATGGTCTAATTAAAATGTTTACTTTGCTGCTAAATACCTTTGTCTTCTCATTCTCAAGGCTTTTACTTATTTATTCTGTATCTTTTTGTAGTAGAATCCCAAACTGCTGGCCTTTGGAAATCACTCAGGGAGATATCAGGATGACATTTTATAAAGCTCTGATGTCTGTAGTTTAAGAAACAACAAACAAAAACTTTGGGGGATTTGTCCATCACTAAATACAGAAATTGTCTTACTGTTCATCTTCTTCCTTTTTACTCATCCAAAATTTCAGCTACCCTTTGTGAGTTCTATCCTCCTTCCTTCCTTCCTTTCTCTATCTTTCTCTCTCTCTCTCTCCCGCCCTTCCTCTCTTCCTTCCTTTTTTCTTGTGTTGCTGGGGATGAGAGGGAGAATAGCACAGAAACCTAGCCAGGAAGAGTAGGGAAAATGCTAGAAGCACGGATCTTTTATACTTTAAATCTTAACTTCGTTCCTCAATGCTTGTTTTTGAAAGAAATGATTCTAACTCTTGAATTGATTGAATGATCTTTAATATCTTTGCTTGGTATAAGAATACCAAAAAATACAGGAAAATAAGGCATCAGTTCAGAGTTCATTGGACATCCTTTTAAAGATACTTAGATGAATTCCACAAAAGCCTTCCTAAATTTTAAAAAAAGGTAAACCAGTTTATTGTGGATTCAATGTTTAACACTTATATAACTGGTATATTCATTTTAGACATAGGAGAAATCTATTTTTATGTGCTTTGTGTACTTTGTAGTATACTGGAATATATTCTAAAAGCTGTGTACATTATTTTTTTGCAGCTATTTTATGAGACTTGGCAAACAAATGCTTATAGTTGTATCTTTGCTTTTTGCATTTGTATTTTGGGCTTAGCTTTGGTTGATTTGCTATAGGACCGTAACAGGAATATAAAACTCCATTCCACTCTGTCTATTTTGACAGTTCTTTTACAGTCAGAGACGGGCCAAAGTCAGGAAAAGGTTACCTTCTGAAATCAAAACCAGTAAAATGTTAATACATGAAAACTAAGACTATTCATTTCTGGTAGTAATCAGTTCTAAGAGATGGTATGATATGACTATAGCTTAAAACAAAAATATGTTTTATAAAATACTTATTAGGTAATTGCACATATTCTTATATCAGAAGCAGTAATCTGCATTGAATATAAAGGATATCCAAAGAATAAGAATTTGCCAGTGTTTATAGAGCAGTGTGTGGAATAGGTGCTGTTTCTCATGGGCCCTAGAGGTGATAAAAGGACTTTACTGATTTGGTGTTTTAGGTACCTTGATATAGGGTAAAGGTTCCTTAGAGAATAGATGAATATTCTGATAGTGAAAATATTTACTTCCATGCTTAATTAATGATATTGTTATTATAAATTATGTTTTGAGTTTGGTTAGCTAAAGTGAGTCTTTGGGAGTCAGATCACTCCAGGATGAAATAAGATTGAATTTCTGAGTTTATAATGCCAAGAGATTGGACCACGTATTGTCTATCTCATCAATCCCCGAGCTTCTTTCATTATTCATTTTAGCTCTGACAGTATTTAATGACACTGTTTCCTGTAAATAAAGGAAAATACTTTATTGTAAGCTACTTAGTCACATTGCCAGTAATAGGTAAATGTTATTTGAATGAACAAATAAATGAATTAATGATGGCATGGTTTTCAATTATAAATTTTAATGACAAATAGAGATTTGTGTGTGCAAGGTGATAAAATGATATTTAAAACTTTTTAGTCCTTCGGAGTTGCCCTGTCCATTATGGTAGTCACTACAGTCTGTAGCTCTTCAGCACTTGAAATGTGGCTAGTCCAAATTGAGAGGTGGTGCTAAATGTAAAATATAAGTATTTTGGATTTAAAAGGCTTAGTATGAAAGAAAGAATATAACATACCTCAATAACTTTTTGAATTGATTACACATTGAAATGATATTATTTTAGGTACGTTAAATTAAAAATAATTAAAAATTAAAATACAATTAAAATAAATTTTGCCTCATTCTTTTTGCTTTTTTAAATGTTGGTACTAGAAAATCTAAATTACATGTGTGGCTTACATTTGTGGCCCACATTTTCTTTTTATTGGAGTGCAGTAGCCTTGAGTTTTAAGAATTCTTTTTCTTTGGTGGAAACTGTATAGTGGTAGGGAAAAAAACCACTTCTTTTCCTGGATATTTACAGATGTATGGGTTGTTTTTGTTTTTGACTCCTTTTCATCAGATCACCAATTCAGGAGAGTTTGTGTTCCCATTAGATTCTCCACATAAAAAGCCTTATGAAGGTCTTATACTGGGAAGAGTTCGAGAAAAAGGTGCTTTACCATTAAGGTAGGAATGGTGATTTTTCAAAATTGTATAAATGTATTAATTTTCAGACTTTTAAAAATTAACAACAGTGATCATTGGTTTTCATTAATTTTTACATTTTTGAAAAGCTGGAAATGGCCAAGATGAGAAAAGTGTGAATGGTATGGTGCATGACATTTTGTGTTATCTTTTGTTTTACCTAATGTGTAACAGTCATTATTGTAGAAAAGGAAACTATCTGAAGTTTCCTAATACTCAAATTGTTGATTTCCCTTATTATTTCTATTCTTTAATTTATTATAAATTCAGATGCTGTTTGAAAGGTGAAAAAAAAATCAAGGCAACTGTGGCATATATGTAAAAAATTGTCCTTTAAAATATAATTTACACTGTTGTTCTGTTTTAATAGGAATGCAGATGTAAAAGAGCTCCCCATTCCAGATCACAAGTTAATTGTCAGTGTGCCCTCTATGCTTCACTCACATAAACCACCACTTGCTGGTATGTTTTTATAAAATAGTTATGATGTCTGTGAAATTGACAAAAGGGTTGAATGTATTGATAGTATTTGAATGGTCTAGAGATTTGGAAATTAGAAGTGTTATTTTAATTAATATTCTAAACTCGTATAGCAGAATTTATGAAATGGAGAATAGATTTGGGTTTTTTTGTTTTTTTTTGCTACAGAAAGCTTTACTGTTTCCATTTGGTCTGTGGCTTGGGAGAGGGCTCCAGGAGGTTAAATAGCTGCCTGGTGGCGGCAGGGAGAAGCTCAGGCAGAGGCCCTGACACCAGGGGGTGGAGACGGGCCCTGAAGGGCCACTGGGCTAGGAGGCACCTCCTGGTCCTGCTTGAGGGTGAGCCTTTCCAAGAGGTACTTGCCCAGCCCCTCTTGGGCGGTGGGCAGCCTGTGGAGGTTGGTGGTCAGGTGCTTGCCTATCTTCTTGATGAGTCTCACCTCCTCATCCAGGAGGTGGCTCTCCAGGCAGGCACAGAGATAGGGGTCTGTGTGGGCAGAACCCGGGGCATGCAGATCTGAAAGGACCTGGTTCAGGTTCTTCTCCAGGCCCAAGGCAGCCTCCCTGGCGTTCAGGGCTTTGCCCCACTCGTCTTGGGGTGGCTGCAGCATGTCTGGGAAGAGGGCGCTGCTGCTGTGCTGGTTTTGCATCTTCAAGAGGTGCTGGGCCAACCCAGCGGAGGAGGCAAGGTCCTGGCCCTCCAGAGCTGCGTCATGGCGGTTGGAATAGCAGCCCAGTGAGGTAGGTGTAGCAGGCCCGCAGATGCAGGTCCCCCAGGTTGGTGACCGTGGCTTCAAGAATCTGGGAGTTCATCGTGGGTGGCAGTAAGGAGTTGGCCACAAAAACGGTGTTGGCTGGTCTCGGAGGTTGCAACCGGAAAGGAGTCTGGAGGGTGGTTGGAGGTTGGAAAAAGGGTCTCATGTCCAAATGCTGTTGAAGTGGAGACGGATCTGCATGACCACCCAGTGCACTGTGTACGTTAGTTGTACATTACCTCAAACTCTCCTCTTCTCTGTTTTTGAGGTTCTCCTTACTGACTGGGTTGTTATTCTATCACTACCCTCAATGGAATGAAGACTGACGGTGCATCTGAGGAGTAGTTCTGCTAGGGGCTTTATTGTACTGTCAGGGCTCTGTCCTTGGCTTGTTCTAAAGCCAGAAGCTCAGAAAGCAGTGAGAGAGATGGGTAGAATTCTCTTGATATTTGGTAGACACTCTAAGTTTTATGTTGAGGAAGTGTTGCTTTTCTGAACCATTGGAAAGGTAGTTGCTACAGCCTGTAATTCTTACTAGTCTTAATGCTTCAGTCTAATGTTCATTATTTAATGAGACTAAGCAGCAGGGAATAGTGGAAAGTTTTGGCTTTTCACATTGACTAATGTGAGTTTGAATCCTGGCTCTGCTACTTGAACAAGTTACTCTAATAATTTTCCACCTCATAGTCGTCATTTGAGGAGGAAATAATGATATTTAATTGTTCAGAGTTGTGAGGATTGGTTATATTTAAAAGTCTGTAGCATATAGTAGAAGATCAGTAAATGTTAAGTTTTTCAAGTGAAAGGATAAAAAATAGGAATGTAAGTCCTTGAGAGAGACTGAATTTGACATTCAAAGTTTAGTATTAAAACTTTTTCTTTAGAAATATATATTTTATTAATTTGGTGGCCCCGGCTTAAATAACCCAAAACTTTCAAGCTGCCAACTTTCAAGCCTATAGGCCATGAGCCTGTCATATGATTTTGCAGAATGTGGTATAGTTCATGAGCTAGGATAGTAAGTTAAATTCAAATTCCCAAGAGAGTGTTTATTGGTAGCACTTAGGATTTCTGTTATCTTAAATTGCTTATGCAGAAGAGTCTTTAGTGTTAATTCATTTGAAAAATATTCAGATGTCTACCTGTTGATCCATTCTTTGACTTAGAGCAATTCTCAGTGAATAATTGCCTTTAAACTTTGGACTGTCATAGATTCTTTAATGCATTAAACATTTGACTTAAATGAAAAGTGAGACTGTACTGTTCCTTGAGAAAAAAATTATGTTTGCCATCAGTCATACTCAGTGGAGGAAATTTATTTTGTATTCTTCTCATTTGAATTTTCTTTATTTTTTGGTGAGTACCAAAGCTTAATTTAGGGTTTGTCTTAGGGCTTATTTTTTCACTTTTAAAAATTCGAAAGCTAGACCCCAAGAACCTTGTATTCCCAAATGATAGTTAAACTATTTCTCAGTTCATTTTACATAGGTTATGTTTAAAGATTAGTCTTAAGATATAAGGTTTTTATAAAACAGTGATTAAAATTAGCCTTATTAATAATAAAAATTAGTGCATATTACACCCTGTGTTTATGAAGTGCATTTCTGCTGTATTCCCAGTAGAGAGCAGCACAAACACATTTTTAGCATTGAGAATATCTAAAAAGAAAAGTTAGATTTTTGGTGGGGAGAAATTGGCGTGACTCAATATATATAATTCTTATGTTTTGGTTAAGTACTGCTAGACAAGAAGTATTTATAATCCTTTGTTTCTGAGTTCATGTTACTAGATAGCAAGTGCCTGTATTTTGGATATAGAGCCACACAGAGCCATCAGAAAGCAACTTTCAGATTTCTGTGGTATATTTTACTCTGAAATCGTAACCCTAGGATTTGGGATAATACATTTTCTCTGTATAATGCTTAAAACTTATACATGTAGATGTTCTTAAACTACTTTATGCAGATTCACAAAATGAAATGTTCTCTCTTTTGCTTCTAGAACACCAAATTTTTTTTTTTTTTTCTTTTAACAAGTTTTAATTTGTTATTTCTACTGCAAAATGTAAAAAACACCAGATTGGAAGCATATTCCATTTCAAAATGATACATTTACTCTTTTTAAGTTATGAAATTTCTTCCTATAGATTGAAACATAAGCCAACAATAGCTGTGGCTTGCAATCCAACATAAATATATAATATTTTAAGTTTAAAGATTTAAGGTAGGAAAATCATGAAATAAAAATATGTGAATCAAAATTTTGTTTTTCATATTGTACCTTAGAGGAATTTCTAATCCTTTTTACTGTTTTACTCACTAACAGTTTGTATCTGAAGAGTTAAATATAGTTTGTATCTGAAGAGTTAAATATAGTTTGATGAGGTTCTGTGCACTGACATTTGAGCCACTTTTCCCCCAGCTGTGGCCCTTGCTCCCAAGCAGAAGGAGAATGATGGGCTGGTATGAATTACTTCCTTTCCATTGGTTATAAATGTTTTACTAATGCCAGATGTTATATAATTATTTATATATATGTCATACTCATATTTAAATTTATACATTTGAATTTGCTTTTTAAAATTGAAATATAATTGACATAAAACATTGCATTAGTTTCAGGTGTACAACATAATGATTCAAAATATATTTACATATTCACTGATCACAATGTCTACCCATAGTTACAAAAATTTTTTTCTTGTGATGCAAACTTTTAAGATTTTGCATTTTCTTTTAAATTGATATTTAAAATTAGTAAGAATAAAACATTTCCACTAATTTACTTCTATTTCTTTTGCTTTGTTTTGAAATTAAATATATGTGGTTAACATTACAAAAACATTACTCCTCGATTTTCTGTGTTTCTCAACTAGGAAGGAAAATAGCCATGTGAAACGTGTTCCATTGATAAAGTAGAAGGTGATAAATGGGTTTAGGTTTCATGTATTTTTCCACTCCAAGTACCTGGCCATCTTTTTCTATTAGTTTGTGAATCCTTAGAAAACATGGATATCTGTTTCTTTTAAGTCCCATAGCACTTACAATGGGTGCTCAGAAATAGTAAACATTTTTGACTGGCTGATTCCAGTTTAGACTACAGTTTAAAATTCCAAAATAGAGTTGGTAACATCTTTGTACCGAAGAACTGAACAAACAAGCAGAAACAAGAAAACAAAACCTTGTTTCAGTATACCATAGACCACATTAAAAGTGAATTGAGGCTGGTGAGGTATTGAATTCACGGGGCAAAAATGGAAAAGCGATATAAAAGTTTATCGTCCTCTAAGACACTAGGGAAATCTTTCCCACTCAAGTTTAGTAGCATTTAATTATATACCTATGAAAGGACTAGAAGTCTCATGTCAGCATCTCCTAGAATCTGTCAAAGCCCAAATTTGAGCTTGGTTGAGTTATAGACAATGAATACTTCTAATTCTTTGATTTTTAATAAACAGAACCAGTGCTTTCAAACAAATAAACAATTATTTTGCTGTGAGAGCAACTGAAGAACATTATGAAATATAAAATTCTTCATATATTATCTTTTAAATCTAATCTATATCAAGTATTTCTAAGGAACCCTTCTCATTCCTAAAAGGAAATTTGATGGATTTCTTCCAAGCTCAATCTTATATGGCAATTAAGAACTATGTTTTGCCTGTTCTAGTGACTTTTCATCCTTGAATTGTTATTTTCATGCTCAGTTAAGAATATACATATACCAAAAAATATGGCAAACCAGCAACATGATCAAGGTTAAATTCATTTAAATATTTGCCATTCAAATGAGCACGTGCTTTAAAAAAAAGCTTCTGTGGTATACATCACAGCTATTTAGCCAACATATAGATGAGATGCCATTTTCCCAATACAATATAATTTTCAGTAGTTATGAATACCTTGAATAAGGAATTCTTAACTGTGGAAATAATACAGTGAACTTTTAGGTAAAGAAGGACCTGTAATTTGGAAGTGAAGGAATGTTCTCAGTACTACCAAGTTATAGCTGAGGAGGTAGAGTTGTTTGTTAGATATATGTTCTGAATATTTCTCTGTGTGTCCAGCTCTTACACTAAAGTATGTTTTTGCAGAGACTTATATTTTATCTTAGTTTTTAAAGTGGGTTGTCTTTGTATTGTTCCTATAGGCTTTTTTTCATGCATGGATTATGTTTATTAATAAATAAATTAAGTTAGTACTCAGGAGCTGTGTCAGCCTTACTGGAAAGCTGAAAAGTTACTGGTGTGGGTGTTAAAAGCCTCATTTCTCATCTACAAATGAAAACCGATAAATCAGGACTATCTGATGGTATTGTTCCCAGTCTCAAGGGTGCTTATTTCAAATGATTTTATAATTATAAATAGTAGAGCTTGTGATGAAATCCTTGAAATTAATTTGTTTTTTTTTTTTTTTTAAGGAAACATCCCTGATTTTCTCCTCTTAACTGCTAAAGGAAATTGATTCTTTCCTTAATAATAACTTCTGTGTTCTTTTTTCTCTTTTTTTGGACAGAGGTTCTAAAAGACTATATCAAGCCAGAGGGGGAATGTTTGGAATTGTTTGCTCGAAATTTACAGCCAGGTTGGACTAGTTGGGGCAATGAAGTTCTCAAATTTCAACATGTGGATTATTTTGTTGCTCTGGAGTCTAGAAGCTGACTATGCTTTTAAAATTGTGTTTTTCTTCAGTTTTTCCTCACTCCTTCTCCTTTCTTTCCAATTGATTTTCCTTTTATTACCAAACTATGCTTAGAGATGTAAACGGAACTTGGTTTTTCAGCAAAATGACTAGAAGTGACTAGCCGTCATATAATTTTGAGATGAATTTTACTTCAGTTGCCCTAGTATTCCACATTATTCTGGACTCTTTACAAATAAAGAGGTAAATAGTTAGAAAGATGGCAAGACTTTGTCACTGAAAAAGTTCAGAAAGCATGCACTATGGACCTGAAGTCAATTCTGTGTGTGGATGTGTTTTGTTTGGCTGGTATGATGGTGTAAAAAAATTTGAACTGTCAGTCTGAAAAATCAGGAAATTTCACATAAGTCCAGATTTCTGCCTTTCTTTAAACATCAGAAACTCTGGCTACACTGCAGCCTGTGTTCTTTCCTGGCATCAACTTCTGGGACCCAGTGGTGGCAGCTCACTTGAGAAGGGCCATGCACTCTTCAGTTTACAGCAGTAACCCTTGCCCCATGCTACTCACTTATATGTCTACTTGACCGCTGTACAACCTGAATTTAGAACCTCTAGTATACTGTTACATTCTGGAAAACGTATTCAGAGACCTGCCAAGTATTATATCTTTGTACTGAGATCATGAAACATTTTTTGGGAGGGTTTTAAATTGGATTCAGGGTCACTTTTCAAGTACTTTTTAGTTTTGCTTGTTTTTCCAGAAGAAAAAAAAATTCCTATAATAATGTCAGAAAGTAAACACCGCTTGGACTTAATTGATATTCATAAAACATTCCATCCAAAAGCAGCAGAATACACATTCTTCTCAAGTGCACATGGAGCATTCTCCAGGATAGATCACAGGCTGGGCCACAAAGCAAACCTTGGTAAATTTAAGAAAATTGAAATCATATCAAGCATCTTTTCCAACCACAGTGCTATGAGAATAGAAATCAACTACAAGAAAAAAACTAGAAAAAACACAAACACGTGGAGGTTAAACAGTATGTTACTGAACAACCAATGGATCACCAAAGAAATCAAAGAGGAAATCAAAAAATACGTGGAGACAAATTAAAATAAAAACACAGTGGTGCAAAACCTTTGGGTTGCAGCAAAAGCAGTTCTAAGAGGGAAGTTTATAGCAATACAGTCTTATCTCAGGAAATAAAATCTCAACTAAACAACCTAACCTTACACCTAAAGCAGCTAGAGAAAGAAGAACAAACAAAACCCAAAGTTAGTGGAAGGAAAGAAATCATAAATATCAGAGCAGAAATAAATGAAATAGAGGTGAACAAAAAAATAGAAAAGATCAATGAAAGTAAAAGCTTCTTCTTTTAAAAGATAAACAAAATTGATAAACCTTTCGAATCATTGAGAAAAAAGGGAAAGGGCTCAAATCAATAAAATTAGAAATGAAAAAGAAGTTATAACTGACACCACAGAAATAGAAAGGAATCGTAAGAGACTGCTACAAGCAACTATATGCCAATATGGACAACTTGGAAGAAATGGACAAATTCTTAGAAACGTACAAATGTCTAAGGCTAAACCAGGAAGAAATAGAAAATATGAACAGACCAATCACAAATACTGAAATTGAAACTGTGATTAAATAACTTTCAACAAACAAAAATCCAGGACCAGAAGGCTTCACAGGTGAATTCTATCAAACATTTACAGAAGAGTTAGCACTTATTCTTCTGAAACTATTCCAGAAAATTACAGGGGAAGCAAAACTCCCAAACTCATTTCGTGAGGCCACCATCACTGTGATACCAAAACCAGACAAAGATACCACAAAAAAAGGAGAAAATTACAGGCCAATATCACTGATGAACATAGATGCAAAAATTCTCAACAAAATACTAGAAAACCTAATCCAACAATACATTAAAAGGATTCTACACCATGATCAAGTGTGATTTATGCCAGGGATGCAAGGATTTTTCAATATCTGCAAATCAATCAGTGTGATACACATCAACAAATTGAAGAATAAAAACCATATGATCATCTCAATAGATGTAGAAAAAGCTTTTGACAAAATTCAACACCCGTTTATGATAAAAACTCTCCAGAAAGTGGGCATAGAGGGAAACTACCTCAACATAACACAGGCCGTATATGACAAACCCACAGCTAACATCATACTCAATGGTGATAAGCTGACAGTATTTCCTCTAAGATCAGGAACAAGATAAGGATGTTCACTCTTGCCACTTTTATTCAACATAGTTTTGGAAGTCCTAGCTACAGCAATCAGCGAAGAAAAATAAATAAAAGGAATCCAAAATGGAAAAGAAGTGAAACTGTCACTGTTTGCAGAAAATCCGAAAGATGCTACCAGAAAACTGCTAGAGCCCATCAGTGAATTTGGTAAGGTTGCAGGATACAAAATTAATACACAGAAATCTCTTGCATCTCTATACACTAACAATGAAAGCTCATAAAGAGAAATTAAGAAAACAATCCGACTTGCCATTGCATCAAAATAATAAATTACCTAGAAGTAAACCTACCTAAGGAGGCAGAAGACCTGTACTCTGAAAACTATAGATGCTGATGAAAGAAATGGAATATGACACAAACAGATGGAAAGATATACTGTGTTTTTGGATTGGAAGAATCAATATCGTCAAAATGACTATACTACCCAAGACAATCTACAGATTCAGTGCAATCCCTATCAAATTACTAATGGAATTTTTCACAGAACTAGAACTAAAGTTTTAAAATTTGTATGAAAACACAAAAGACCCCAAATAGGCAAAGCAATTCTGAGAAAGAAAAACGGAGCTGGAGGAATCAGGCTCCCTGACTTCAAACTATACTACAAAGTTACAGTAATAAAAACAGTACTGTACTGGCACAAAAACAGAAATACAGATCAGTGGAACAAGATAGAATGCCCAGAACTAAACCCATGCACCTGTGGTCAATTGATCTATATAAAAGGAAGCAAGAAGATACAATGGAGAAAAGATAGTCTCTTCAGTAAGTGGTGCTAGGAAAAAGCACCACCTTTTCCATACGTGTAAAAGAATAAAATTAGAACATTCTCTAACACTGTACACAAAAATAAACTCAAAATGGATTAAAGGCCTAAATGTAAGACCGGATACTATAAAACTCTTAGAGGAAAACATAGGCAGAACACTCTTTGACCTAAATTGCAGCAATATCTTTTTGGATCCACCTCCTAGAATAATGAAAATAATAACAAAAATAAAAAAAAAAAAAAACCACAAATGGGACCTAATTAAACTTAAAAGTTTTGGCACAGCAAAGGAAACCATAAACAAAAGGAAAAAACCCACTGAATGGGGGAATATATTTGCAAACGAAGTGACTGACAAGGGATTAATCTCCAAGATATACAAACAGCTCATGCAGCTCAATAAAAAAAAAAAAACAGGGACTTCCCTGGTGGCACAGTGGTTAAGAGTCCACCTGGCAATGCAGGGACATGGTTTGATCCCTGGTCTGGGAAGATCTGACATGCCGTGGAGCAACTAAGTCCACGTGCCATAACTACTGAGCCCACATGTTGCAACTACTGAAGTCCATGCTCCTACAGCCCATATTCCGCAACAACAGAAGCCACTGCACTGAGAAGCTTATGCACTGCAATGAGGACTAGCCCCCGCTCACCACAACTAGAGAAAATAGCCTGCATGCAGTGACAGAGACTCAATGCAGCCAAACCCCCCCCCATAAACAACCCCCCTGCTGAAGAAAAAAAACCCCAAAATAATCTAATCAAAATGGGCAGAAGATCTAAATAGACATTTCTCCAAAGAAGACATATAGATGGCCAAAATACACATGAAAAGGTGCTCAACATCGCTAATTATTAGAGCAATGCAAATCAAAACTATAATGAGGTATCACCTCACATTGGTCAGAATAGCCATCATCAAAAAGTCTACAAACAATAAATGCTGGAGAGGGTGTGGAGAAGAGGGAACCCTTCTACACTGTTGGTGAGAATGTAAATTGGTACAACCCCTATGGAGGATAGTAGGGAGGTTCCTTAAGAAACTAAAAATATTGATAGAACTACCATATGATCCAGCAATCCCACTCCTGGACATATATATGGAGAAAACCATAATTTGAAAATGTACATGCACCCCAATGCTCATTGCAGCACTATTTACCCTAGCCAAGACATGGAAGCAGCCTAAATGTCCATTGATGGAGGAATGGATAAAGAAGATGTGGTACATGGAATGTTACTCAGCCATAAAAAAAAGAATGAAATAATGCCATCTGCAGCAACAAGGATGGGCCTAGAGATTATCATACTAAGTGAAGTTAAGTCAGACAGAGAAAGACAAATATCATGTGATATCACTTATATGTGGAGTCTAAAAAGATGATACAAATGAGCTTATTTACAAAACAGAAACACTCATAGTCTTTGAAAACAAATTTATGGTTACCAAAGGAGAAAGGTGCAGAGAGGGATAAATTAGGAGTTTGGGATTAACAGATACACACTATATATAAAATAGATAATCAACAATGGAACTATAGGACAGGGAACTATACTCAGTGTTCTGTAATAACCTATACGGGAAAAGAATCTGAAAAAGAATGGATATATGTACATGTATCACTTTACTGTACACCTGAAACTAACACAACATTGTAAATCAACTCTACCCCAATATAAAATAAAAATTAAATTAGAAAATAAAAATAAAAATGAAAAAAGACAGTAACCACTGCTTATGATTGTGAAAATTTTTAATATTCCAGATTTTCTACAAATAAATATTTGTTTACTAAGTAAAATATTTTTACTGAAATATTTGAAAAGCATGCTGATTTATTATATATAACCTTTAAAATTTTTTTTAGGTATATATACTTACCACATAATAAAATTCTCCAATTATCAGTGTTGAATTCAGTGAGTTTTGAAAATGTATATACAGTTGTCTACCACCATAATCATAATATAGAACATTTCCTTCATCCCCCAAGTTTCACATGTCTCTTTGCAGTCAATCCCATCCTCCCACCCTGGGTCCTTGGCAAATAATGGTTTGTTTTGTATCATTAGTTTTGCTGTTTTAGAATTTCATATAAATGGAATCATAGAATATGTAATCTATTGTTTGGCCTTTCACTTAGCATTTTGATAAAAGTGTTCATATTATTTACAGATTTTCTACAAAGTAAACTGTTGAAGTGATTATCTGTCAAGCTTGCCAACTTATTTACTGATTTTGCCAAATAAAAGTTATTTTTGAAGTTTGTTGATTCTTTGGGTATCTGAGTATCAGAGGCTTAACTTTGCCTGAGCCTTGCTTTAATTGCTGCCTTTGCTCTGTCCTTGCTGTAAGCTCTCTCTACCTTGTCCTGTTCTAGTCATCCAAATTCTGTGGCTCAAACTCACTTTTACCAGAAAACTCTAGGTCCTCAAATCTTACCTTTTCAGGCTTGGTACCCTAGAGACATATCTTTAGCAAATTTTTATATATTCAGCTTCAGTGAGACATTAGATTTTGTACTGATTGTGATTTAGAGGAGGATTATAATCACCTTAAATGGCTTTTCCTTCCTTGAAGATGCTGCTCAGTTCATCTCATTTGACTAATATCATGTACCGTTGGCCTACCACATGCTGGGAGGCACCACAGCACTGTTGGCACAGTTTTCTGGTTATCAGAATTCTTTTACTTCAATTATGTCACTTTATCCTCAAAGCAATCTTCTGAAGTTGTAGTTATAATGAGGGAAGATGTTCATAGAGGCGAGCTTACTTGGCTAATAAGTGTTAACCAAGACTTGAATTCTATTCTCTTTCCTAAATTAAGACATTTTATGTTGTACCATGTTTGCTAATGAACCTGAGATCTTAATAGTAGGCTCATCATCTACTAATCAGAGGATCCACTGTGTAGCCTGAAGCAAATTTAGAATGGTTCATATGTAGTCATCCAAACACAGCTTTCTCAATATCATCAGTCTTGGATTGTTAACGATCTTTTTTGTTAGAGATTTTAGTGACATTAGTTGAACTCATAGCCTGAGTGTGAGTCAGAATCACTCAGAATCAGATGGGCTGCTAAACCCTTTGACATAAGCTGTTAGCACGTTTACCATGCATTTGTATTTTCCTCAATCAGATTAGCCATTTTAAATTCACATTTTTAAGGAAGCCCTTCTGCAAAATATAGACTTGGACTTGAAGGTGGCTGTTCAAATTGCTAGAGAGATTAAGTGATAAGTACACGTGCAAATTATTTAATGCACCATGGTTATCTGCTGTCAGTGTTCAGTTGTATAGACCAACCCAAAACTCCATAGAAGGTCTTAATTAAATTCATGGCTATCTTGACCAGTCTGCTACAGCTTGTAAGCAAGTCAATACCAGCATACCATGATAACTGCACAAAATATTTTCCTCTAAATATTCCTAGGAGTGGACTTCTCTGGTGGCACAGTGGTTAAGAATCTGCCTGCCAACACAGCGGACACAGGTTTGAGCCCTGGTCTGGGAAGATCCCACATGCCGTGGAGCAACTAATCCCATGCACCACAACCACTGAGCCTGTGCTCTAGAGCCTGCGAGCCACAACTGCTGAGCTCACATGCTGCAACTACTGAAGCCTGTGTGCCTAGAGCCTGTGCTCTGCAACAAGAGAAGCCACTGCAATGAGAAACCTGCACACTGCAACGAGAGTAGCCCCTGTTTGCCACAAGTAGAGAAAGCTCGCATGCAGCAACGAAGACACAACACAGCCAATAAAGAAATAAATTTATATAAAAAAATTCCTAGGAGTTAACCTAGATTTTCTAGGGCTTCTGTGAACTTGTGTGGAACTTGTTAGACTTTTTCAGTGTCAGTCTAAATTCTTGGGACTAAATAAAAACAAACATCTCTAGGAGTGAAGAGCATGAGGAAAACTTTTTTTCATCCAGTTTTTCTGATTATACTTTGGCCTAATTATCAGATAACTGTGACACAACAATGGGATAACTTTGGATGACAGCTAAGGCAATGAATGGTCGTTTGCTGTATTAAAATCATTCTTCTTCAATATCTTTAAGGAAAAACATATGGTACTTAGCTTGATTTTTAGCTGCTTCTCCCACCAACATTCCCATGTATGCCTTAAATGTTAGTCAAACTGGGTATTTGCTGTTACCTGAGTTTAGGACTCTGCTGTTGCTCATGGACCTTCCTCTGTCAGGAAAAAACTAGGTTTTGGGGTCAGCTGGATCTATATATTGAGTCTCAATATTTAGCTTCTGAGTGAATTTGAATAATTATTTAAACTATGTTATCCTGTTTTGTTTCCTTTTCTGAGGTTCAGAGGCCTAATCTTTGGACCTTGTAGGATTATTATGAGGATGAAGTGAAATAACACATGTGAAGTTGCCTTAGCAAAGGGCCTGTTACCTAGAAGGTATTCAATATATATGCTAATTTCTCTTTATTCACAGTTTTCTTGGCAGCACCTCTTATTTTGTGATCTACCTTTTTGTTTGTTTGTTTTGTTTCCTAAAGGAAAGCTTTTATTCTTGCTCTTAGAGACACTTTTCACATATATGGATTATGTGGATAGGTTTTTCCTCACGTTAATCATGTAAGCTGAAAGTGGTTTATTCTGTAGGTGGCTCACTTTTTTTTTTTTTTTAAATAATAGACTTTACATCTTCTCTCTCAACAGATTATGGGAGGTAGAACAAATTTTAATTTATATTTCTCTTACCAGCATATCTAGAACTGCCAATATTAATGAATGAATGAATGGACTCTTGGCCTTCAAGTATCTTTGAATTCAATGGAGTAGACAAGACTCCTGCAAGGAACCATGAGAGCATAACAAACTACAGTATCTAGTAAACACTAAGCTGGGGAACAGGTGGAAGGTGATGCAGTTTAGAGAAGCAGATCACTTAGAGATCACTGAGCAATGTGTGAGATGGAGTGCAGGAACCACGTGCTGGTTACATTTTGGTTTATTTTCTGACTAGGTAGGGGATGTAATGATGTTACTAGACAGTAGGCAGCTTAAATGTATGAGTTCAGAAGAGTTACAAAGGAAACATTTTGTTCCTTCTAGATTGTAAGCTTTAAAAATTCTTTTTATAGAAATACAGGAGATATTAGTGTACACAATTTATTTTTATCAATTTAACAGAACTAGAGGCTAAATTAACAGCATTAAAAAATCTGCTTCTCTGCATTTTCTACCTTTTGAATGAAAATGTTATTTGGGCATCTTTTCTACAGTTGTTGAAAATAAGCCGCCTAGACATTTTTATAGCTGTATTGAGGTATAATGATATAAATTGCACATTTTATAACATAGAGTTTAATGAGCTTTGACTTATGTGTACACCTGTGAATCCACCATCACAAACAAGATAATAAACACAGTCATCATCTCCTAAGATTTTCTCACGGCTCCTTACCATCTATTGTCCTTAACCACCTTCCCCATCCTACCCCCAGGCAATCACTGATCTATTTTATGCACCATAGAGTTGTGTGCATTTTCTAGAATTGTACATAGATGAAATCATACAGCACGTACTCTTTCTTATTTTTATCTTGCTTCCTTCACTCAGCATCATTATTTTGAGATTCTTCCTTTTGTGTGTGTGTATCGATAATTCATTCCTTTTTGGTATTCAATTGTATGGACATACCACATCTTACCTATTGTATCAGTTTTCTATTGCTGCCATAACAAATTACCACAATCATAACAGCTTGAAGCAACACCCATTATTAGCTTACAGTTTTGTGGGTCAGAAGTCTGGGGCTCATCTGGGTTCACTGCTCAGGATTTCCCAAGGCCAAAAACAAGGTGTTGGCTGGGCTCAGCTCTTATCTGGAAGCTCTAGGAGAAAATCCATTTTCTTTCTTCTTCTTTTTTTT
The DNA here is from genome assembly GCF_030028045.1 of Hippopotamus amphibius kiboko. NCBI lineage: Eukaryota > Metazoa > Chordata > Mammalia > Artiodactyla > Hippopotamidae > Hippopotamus > Hippopotamus amphibius. Next base: position 78,292,562 of record NC_080196.1, on the reverse strand, counting down.
TTTTTTTTGAATTTTGACCACGCTGTGCAGTTTGTGGGATCTCAGTTCCACCATCAGGGATTGAACCTTGGCCATGGCAGTGAAAGCACTGAATCCTAACCACTAGACTACTAGGCAACTCCTGGGAAGAATCCATTTTCAAGGTCATTCAGGTTGATAGCAGAATTCAGTTCTGCTTCCTTGCTGGCCATTGGCTAGGAGTCAACCCAACTGCTAGAGGCTGCTCTCTGGTCCTTGCACATAACTACCTCCATCTTCAAGGTCACCGTAGCACACTGAATGCTTCTTACCCTTTGACTCTCTGACTTCGCCTTGTGCTGCCATCTAGAGAAAATTCTCTGCTTTTAAAGGGCTTTTGTGATTAGATTAGACCCACCTGGATAATCTCCCTTTTGTCATACAATGTAACATAGTCATGGAAGTGATAGGTAGTTCATCATGCCGCAGATTCCCACCAGATTCAAAGGGGAGGAGGTTATACAAGTGAGAAGGTCATTGGGAATTATTCTTAGAATTTTGTGTAACAGGACCCAACCTCTGATCTATGGCTGTCCCACAAGTGAAATACATTCAACCTATCCTAAGATTCGAAATGGTATCATTCCATCACAGCATCAGTTGTAAGTCCAGAGTCTCATAAATTCTACCAGCTTAAAAGTCCCAAATCTCATCATCTGAATCAACTAAATCAGGTTAGAAAGGGCTCTGGTATAACCCATTAAGTACAGGTCCTGGGCACAATTCTCTGCATCTTTGGACCTGTGGAACTAAAGAAAAAAGTGACCTGCCTCCAACACTCCCACAATAGTTGGATGGGCATAGCATAAGAGTTATAGCTATTCCAGTTGAAAAATAGGGGAGGGTGGAAAAAAAATAACAATTTTCCTTGTCCAAAGCAGTTAAACAACCCGGCCAGGTAAACTCCAGGCAGAGTTCCTCAATTAGAGCTTTAAGGCCTGACAATAATGGGTGGTTCCCAGCTCTGCACTTTGGGTTCTTGGCTTCATCCTCTGAGCTCTGATTCTGCTAGAGAGCTTTTTTTTTTTTTTTTTTTTTTTTGCCAGGGATTTTCACATTTTATTTGCTACAGTATAGACCCTACAGCTGCCTCATTCCCTCCCCTCCCCTTCCCTTCCCCCCCAGGGTGGGGTCATGCCTTCCCAGGAGCCCCTGCCTTTGCCGCCTGGGCCCGCTGGAACTCCTGCTGCAGCTGAGCAAGGGTCTCCCTCTGTTGCTCTGACTGCCGCTCTAGGTCCCGGAGCTGGGATTCGTATCGCTTAATCTCAGCTATGATGTAGTCCAGCCTTTTCCCCACTGTGGCCTGAGCTTCCCCCAGCTCCTGTTTGACCAGCACAGGACCCAAGAGTTTAAAGACCACGTTGGACCCATCCAGCAGGGCCAGTTCCTCCTTCACAATATTATTTTCTGTTAATTGTACCTCTAGTTTCTGCCTCCCTGACATGGATTTACTCAAGTCTTTCTGTAGCTGTTGATATTTCTCCACCTCTCCCTGTAGCTTCTTCTGGATTAGCTCAGCCACGGCGGGGACGAAAGCGTTCTCCCTTCAGTATTGGTAAACCCGGAAGTAAACCGAGAGCTTTTGTTTTGATCTTTTGATTCATTCTTTTCTTTCTTTCCTTTTTTTTTTTTTTAAATTGAAGTATAGTTGATATACAGTAATATTATATGTTACAGGTGTACAACAGTGATTCACAATTTTTAAAGGTTATACCACATTTATAGTTATTATAAAATATTGGCTATATTCCCATGTTGTACAATGTATTCTTGTAGCTTATTTTATACCTAATAGTTTGAGTCATCCTTTTCTATGAAAGGTAGTGTGTGTTTACAGTGGAATTATTTTACCAGCCTGCTTCCTGTCAGTAGAATTTGGAGGATTTGACAGCCTTTTTTTCATTTTATACTCTCTCCTGTTCAGTCCACGCTGGTATTGTGTCTGATGATATAAAATTCCTAAGAGCCTATGGATCTTGTTTGAAATTCAAGGAGATTCACTCCCATCGACAAGAGCCAAATCCACAAATCTTTTAAAGATCTCTGTTTTTTGGCTTCTGCTGAGATGGCTGAGGGGCAGTGCTCTTAAACTTCTTCAGGGCCCTCTTGATTGATTGGGAAGATCTTTTAGGAACACGCTTAATCACTTGGAAGGATCTTTTGTGTGGCTAAATACTCTGACCTTTTGATCTTTCCAGGGTTTCAGCAAAGGGTTATATGGTTACATGCCCAGCCTGTTCTTAATGCCATGATTTCAGAAGTGATCTCTTACTTTTAGCATCTCTTGCCATCTGGATAGGCTGAGAATTTTTCAAATCAGCAAGTACTGATTCCTTAGCAGTTGTTTCCACAATTTATCTCCCCTTATATTTTACTGTATGCGGCAAGAAGAAAACAAGGAGCAGCTTTAACACTTGGCTTGGAAATCTCCTTAGCTAAGTATTCTAGTTCATCACTTTCGAATTCTTTATCCTATATAACTGCAGGGTATAATTTTGCTAAGTATTCTGTCTCTGCATAACAAGAATTTCTTCTCTTCTGGTTTCCAATTGCATGTTCCTCTGAGTTCTGCTCAGCTCTTTCTGGGTTGTCACCAGCAGTATTGTTAAAGTCCATATTTCTGCTAACAGCCTGTTCAAGACTTCCATCATGCTCCTCAAAGTCTTCCAGTCTCTGCCCACTGCCCAATTTCAAAGTCACACTTTGGGTATTTATCATCATGGCACCCTGCTTCCAGCTACCAAAATATGTATCAGTTTTCTATTGTTGTGTAACAGATTACCACAGTAGTTTAAAACAACACCATTAAAAAAATTCACAAATCTGTAGGTAAGAATTCCAGGCAGGCAAGAGTAGATTCTTTGCATACAGTCTCAGGAGGCCAAGGCAAGGTGTTGGTCAAGCTGGACTCTTATCTGGGGGTCTAGGGAATAAATAGCTTCCAAATTCATTCAGACTTTGTTGACAAAATTCAGTTCCATGTGGTTGTAGGACTGAGGTCTCTGTTGCCTTGCTGGCTGACAGCAGAGGTTGCTCTCAGCTCCTAGAGGCTGTGCCCCTTCATCTTCAGAGCCAGCAACAGTGTGTCAAATCCTTCCTGTGTTTCCAGTTTCACTGACTTCAACTTCTGCCATCAGCCAGAGAAAACACAGCTTTTAAAGGGTTTTGAGATTAATTGGTTTGCCTGGATAATCTCCATTTTGCCACATAAGGTAACATAATCATACTCATAGGTTCACCTCACAATCAAAGAGGAGGAGATTATATTAGGAGGTGGGTCATTGGGGGTCATTCTTAGAATTTTCCTACTATAATTCTTCTGTTGATGGACATTTGTTTTTAGTCTGGGGTTATTATAAAGTTAATATGAACATTCCTGTGTGAGTTTTTGTATAGAGGTAAAGGTTATCATCCATTTTTCCCCAAATGTATAACCAGTTAATTACATCAGTAATTACTGATAAATCTTTCTTTTCCACTATTGAGTTGCCTTGGCATCTTTGTTGAAAACAATTGACAAAAATATATGTGTCTATTTCTGGATTCTCAGTTTTATTCCATTGAACTATGTCTTCATTTATGTCAGTTCCACACCATCATGATTACTGTAATCTTGAAATCAAATAGGATCAGTTCACAAACTTTGTTGTTCTTTTTTACTTTTGGTCATGACTTAAGAGATATTATCTTTGTATGTAAATTTACATTTAAAAATTAGTAAAACCAAACATTTAAGAACATTTAGCCATTTATGTTTCTTTCACGGATTGTCAATAGTTCCTTTTGATTATCCATTTTTCTGATGAGGCATTCATATTTTAAAATTAATTTCCTAAGGTTTGTATTATGGAAATTTCAAATATACACCAAATAGAGACAATGATATAATGAATCTCTGTGTATCCATCACCCAACTTCAGTAATTATCACCCCATGGCCAGTTTTGATTAATTCATACCCCTGCCCATTCCCACCTGGATTGCTAAAAAGGAAATCTCAGACATCATATTATTCCATCTGTGGTATGAGAACAAAGTGAGGCTCAGAGAGTTTAAATGATTTGCTCAAGGTCAAATAGCTAGTAAGTGGCAAAACTGGGACCTGAACCCCAATCTGTTTCATTCCAAAATCAATTTTTCCTTCCTTCCTTTCTTCCTTCCCTCCCTCCCTTCCTTCTTTCCTTCCTTCCCTCCCTCCTTCCCTCCTTCTCTTTCTTTCTTTCTCTCATCTTTCTGTTTTTAAACCACTTCATTGAGATATGACCGACATGTATAAAGCTGTATCTATTTCATGTATACAACTTGATGAGTTTGGGGGTAAGCATGCATGCATAGAACCATCACTACCATCAAGGCCATAAACATATCTATTACATTACCAAAATTTCCTCCCACCTCTATTATTATTATTATCATCATCATCATTTTGTGTGTACTTGTGTATGTGTGTTAAGAACACCTAAGCTCTACCTACTTAGCAGATTTTAAATATACAATACAATATCATTAGCTGTAGACACTATGCTGTATAGCAGATCTCCAGAACTTACTTATCTTGCACAACTGAAACTTTGGTGCCCTATGACCATCACCTTCCCATTTCCCCCTCCCCTTTCTGGTAATTGCCAGTCTACTCTCTGCTTCTATGAGTTTGACTATTTTAGATTTCACACATAAGTAAGATCATACAGTATTTCTCTTTCTGTGTCTGGCTTATTTCACCTAGCATGATGTCGTTTTGGCTGTTCTTGGTACTTTGATTTACCATATAAATTTTAGAATCAGGATAGCAGTTTCTACGAAAATACCTACTGGGTTTTTGTTGGAGATGAGTTGAAGCTATTAATCAATCTGGAGACAGTTGCCAATATTCCTTTATGCAGGTGGGGCCTTTCCCCCACCTTCAGCGCCCTGCATTCTTGGGCATGGTTGGGAAAGCTGAAGTTATGCCTCCATGTGGCTCCCTCGCTCACTCCTTCACTTCCCACATCCTGGATGCCAGTAGATGTGCTGCCAAGGTGCTTCATTGTCTCCTCCTCACCCCCATACTTCTGCCTGCCATTAATTCTTCCACCCCAGGAAAGGAAGATGGAAAAGTGGAGATGGGAAAATGGCAAAGGAAGAGGATCTGGGAAAGGAAGGTAACAAGACTGAAATTTCTGAAGCCAAGTGAAGAAAATGCTTAAACAAGGAGTGGGTAATCGACTTCATCAGTGATGCATATGTTTGGAATATCATGAATGTACACCAGATTGGTCACCTTGACACAGGTGATTTTAATGGAGTAGCAGGGTAAAAATCTAACTGGAGTGAACTAGAGATAATGGAGGGGAGGAAGATGGTGAGAATAAATATGTTACTCTTTTAAGGAATTTTGTTATATAGAATGAGCAAAAAAATTGGCAGTAACTGGAAGCAGCTTTCATTTAAATGTCTTAATGTTTAATTACAAAAATACACTGTCGTTCCCAGAACTTAGAGGAATGAGTATTTCCTCTAGCTGGGTTTAGATAATCTAGGAATAGGATAATCTAGTCCAGTAGAGTGCTATACTTTTTTTTTTTAACTAACTTAAAATTATTATATTATTATTATTATTATTATTATTGGCTATGCAGCATGTGGGATCCCTGTTCCCTGACCAGGAATCACATCCATGCCCCCAAAATTGGGAGCATGGAGTCTCAACCATTGGACCACAAGGGAAGACCCTAGAGTGCTATGCTTGAAAGAATCAGAACTTAACCTTTTCACAGAGAGTACTGTATACAGGAAGAACTCTATTAAGAATCAGAAGAACCTGATTGAAGCTGCCGCAACTTGTTATTGATCCTGGTAAAGTCTACTGACATCTCTGGCCTCTCCAGCTTACCTCATGTGGTGGTTTTGAGTATCAAAATGACAATATGTATGTGGAGAAACATTGTCTGCTTAAACAATAATTTGTTTTTTGCTGTATTCTTAGTGCCTAGAACAGTGGGGTGGCACATAGTAGGTGTTCAATAAATATTGTTGAGCAAGTAAATGAATATATTTTATTGTATATTATTTGTACATTAAAGTGAATAAAGCACTATTGTATATTAAATGATTAGTGGAAATTAACACAAATCTCTTAATTTCAAGTGAGATACTCTTGCCAGTACTAAAAATTGCATTGCTAAATTTACTTTGCTAAAATGGCAAAGTACCATTGCTATTATTGTCTTCATAAAAGTGAATTGGGCAATGTAAGTGTTTCACTAAATAGTCTGAATATTTTCTTAATGTATTCACTAAATATTTTCCAGATGTGGAAAAGTTGATACCTTTATTGATTAAAAAGAACCATTCCATAAATTGTGCATTTTTTCCTTATATTTCCTTGAGATAGACCAGAGTAGGGGTTATTACATGGACCATATAGTTGAGAAGGTTAGAATTTGGAGTAGTTAAGTCATTGACCATAGCTTATGGAGCTAACAAGTAATGAAGCCTGAATTGCAGACTTTCAATACCTTGATTACTTTACTTTCAGCTACATCATCAAACTTCTCTTGAAAGGTAGGGGCATCTAATGATAGAAGTGAAAGGAGATACACTAAACATTTTGGGGACAGATTTGCTTTAAAACAACCCAACTGAGATTATTTTAGCCTAGAAAAGAAGTAGCCTATTTTTTTTCAAGAACTTTTATTGAGATATAATTGACATGCAATAAACTGCATATATTTAAAGTGTACAATTTGATATTTTTTTTCTTATTAGTAATGTATATATGGGAATCCCAATCTCCCAATTCATCCCCGTCCCACCCCCCACCCCAGCCCTGCTTTCGCCACTAGGTGTCCATATGTTTGTTATTTACATCTGTGTCTAAGAAGTGACCTATTTCAACATAGAAGTATGAATGCCATTTTGTCCTCCTAAGTACTGTTCAACTGTATTTCTGCCATGAGAATATTTTATGTTGATAAAGAAAGCTAGTTTAGAAATGAGATACACTACCTAAATATTTATTTCTAAGTCTCACAACAATCCTGAAAGGCAGCTGTTGTTATTGCTGTTTTACAGATGATGAAAGGGAGATCCAAAGATACTAAATACTTACCCAAGGTCGCACAGCTAGTAAGTAGCAGAACTAGGACTCAAAGCCAAGTAGGCAAGATTATAAATCCTTTAATATCCACTATGCACAGGTGTTCTCACCAGGCATTATGCCAGTTGCTCTAAGTAATGCCAGATTATGCTGCTTTTAGCACAAAGGTTACTTCTTTCTGGTTCAAATATGGAAATGAATCAGCATGTACCTGTTTTTTCTGGTCTCCAGAGTAAGATAGTATATGCTGTCATTGAAATGCCAACCTACAGATACCATTAATTTTGAATATTGAGAAATATGGTATATTTCTTAAGACCAGTGAGAGCTGGAATTATCATCTGTCCTGATGAAAGAGACGGGTGGATAAAATAATTCAGTTTTCTTTTAAGCTGCAGTAAAAAATGTTATTTAACGATCAATAAAATGATAACTGAATATCCAGAGTATCTGTAGAATATAACTCTAATTGGGTTACATGAAATTCTGAAAATGCAGCTTTAATTATAAAGTTCTATCTTTATAATTATCTATCTATCTCTATGACATCTGTAAGTAATTTTCAACCTTTATTCATTTTCTCATTCTCTGTGAGTACTTGAGCAATTTCATTTTGTAGTTGCTTATTATTCTTCCTCATTTGCCATATAATCTGAGGGGCTTTTTTTTTTTTTTTTGAGTATCTTAGGTTGATGGAAACATTAAAGACAAATTTCAATTATCCAATACAGTATTATCAACTACAGTCACCATTTATATGTTAGATCCTCACACCTTATTTATCTTATAGCTGAAAATTTGTACCCTTTACAAGACTTTCCTTACTTTTCTCACCCCCCAGACCATGGCCATCACCATTCTATTTTGTTTCTGTAAGTTGCCCCTTTTTTTTTTTTTTTAAAGATTCTACATATAAGTGATACCATGCACTGTTTGTCTTTCTGTCTTATCTATCTATGTATACCACATATGTTATATATATAGCATTTTCTTTATCCATTCATTCGTCAGTAGACATTTAGGTTGTTTCTGTACCTTGGCTGTTACGAATAACGCTACAGTGAACATGGAGTACAGATATTTCTTTGAGATAGTGATTTCGCTTCCTTTGGATATGTACCTAGAGTGGGGTTGCTGGATCATATGGTAGTTGTAGTTCCAGTTTTAATTTCTAGAAGAAACTCCATGCTGTTGTCCATAATGGGTGTACCAGTTTACATTCCCACTAACAGTGTACAGGGTTTCCTTTTTATCCACATCCTTGTCAGCACTTATTATCTCTTAGCTTTTTGGTAATAAACATCCTAACAGATGTAAGGTGATACCTCACTGGGGGTTGTCTTTCTTTTTTTTTGGCTGCACCATGCAGCTTGCAGGATCTTAGTTCCCTAAGCAGGGATCGAACCCAGGCTCCTGACAGTGAAAACCTGGAATCCTAACCACTGGACTGCCAGGGAATTCCCTCCTTGTGGTTTTGATTTGCCTTTCCCTGCTGATTAGTGACGCTGAGCATCTTTTCATATACCTATGCCCATTTGTAGGTCTTCTTTGGAAGAAGGTCAATTCAGATTCTTTACCTGTCTTTAAATTGGGTTATTTGTTTTTTTGGCTATTGGATTGTATGAGTTCCTTGTATATTTTGGTTACTAATCCCTTATTAGATATGTGGTTTGCAAGTATTTTCTCCCATTCCATAGGTTGCCTTTTCATTTTGTTGATGGTTTCCTTTGCTGTGAAGAAGTTTTTTAGTTTAAGTATTCCCTCTGTTTAGTTTTGCTTTTGTTGCCCTTGCTTTTGGTGTCAAATTCAAAAAATCATTGCCAAGGCCATTGTCAAGGAGCTTATCCCCTCTGTTTTCTTCTAGGAGTTTTATTGTTTTAGTTCTTACATTAAAGTCTTTGATCCATTTTGAGTTGATTTCTGTGTGTGGTGTAAGATAGGGGTCCAGTTTCATTCTTTTGCATGTGGCTTTCTAGTTTTCCCAACACCATTTATTAAAGAGACTGTATTTTCACATTGTATATTCTTTGTCTTTTTTCTGTCATAAATTAATTAACCGTATATGTATGAGTTTATTTCTGGGCTCTCTATTATGTTCTGTTTATTTGTGTGTCTGTTTTTATGCCAATGCCATACTGTTTTGATTGCTCTAGCTTTGAGATAATATACTTTGAAATCAGGAAATCAGCTTTGTTCTTCCTTCTCAAGATTGCTCTGGCTATTCAGAGTCTTTTGTGGTTCCATATACTTTATAAAAATAAGTTTATTTATTATTTATTTATGTATTTGTCATGTTGGGTCTTCGTTGCTGCACACAGGCTTTCTCTAGTTGCGGTGAGTGGGGGCTACTCTTTGTTGCGGTGCAGGGGCTTCTCATTGTGGTGGCTTCTCTTATTGTGGCACATGGGCTCGTAGGCATGTGGGCTTCAGTAGCTGTGGCACACAGGCTTAGGTGCTCTGCAGCATGTGGTAATCTTCCTGGACCAGGGATATGAACCTGTGTCCCCTGCATTGGCAGGCAGATTCTTAACCACTGCACCACCAGGGAAGTCCCTTCCATACATGTTTTAAGATTGTATGTCTATTTCTGTGAAAAAAGCCATTGGAATTTTGATAGGGATTGCATTGAACCCGTAGATTGCTTTGGGTAATATGAACTATTTAACAATATTAATTCCTCTAATCTATGAGCGTGGGATATCTTTCCATTTGTGTCTTCTTCAGTTTCTTTCATCAATGTCTTTTTTAAAAAAATAAATTGTTTATTTATTTATTTTTTGGCTGCGTTGGGTCTTTGTTGCTGCACAGGCTTTCTTTAGTTGCAGTGAGCGGGGCTACTCTTTGTTGTGGACCATGAGCTCTAGGCGTGCAGGCTTCAGTAGTTGTGGCACTTGGGCTCAATAGTTGTGGCTCGTGGGCTCTAGAGCACAGGCTCAGTAGTTGTGGTGCACAGGCTTAGTTGCTCCGTGGCATGTGGGATCCTCCCTGCCCAGGGATCAAACCTGTGTCCCCTGCGTCGGCAAGTAGATTCTTAACCACTGCGCCACCAGGGAAGTCCCTCATCAATGTCTTATAGTTTTCAGTGTACAGAATTTTCACCTTCTTAGTGAAATTTATTACTAAGTATTTTATTTTTTTGATGCTATTATTAATGGAATTGTTTTCTTAATTTTTCTTTCCAATAGTTTGTTATTATTGTAAAAAAATGTAAATGATTTTTGCATGTTGATTTGTATTCTACAACTCTACTGAATTTTTTTATTAGTTCTAACAGTTTTTTTTAAATTGTCTTTAGGGTAATGTATATAATATAATCTTATAATCACTAAGATGCATAGGAAATCTGCCCTACACACTTTAATAAGGACATTACCTAAAATGGGCATTTCCATATTATAATACCAGATCATAATTCTGTGTTTTAAAGAAAGTATTAAATAATGATTATTTCTTTGTATGGTAAGAAAGGTAAGTATGTGATATTTGTTAAGAGTTCCAGCAAGAGTAGCAGAGGTCTATGCTTTATGTTCCCCTTTAAGCAATACTTCCTAATGTCAGGAAATGAGGACTTGCTATAAAATCCCACTTCGCCTTCTTTCTGTCTTTAACATCATTTTTATCTTACAGTCCTTTTTTTTCATTTTAAAATGCTTTTTGATTCTAAAAGAACTAATTTATCTTTTACTATGCTCCCAAAGAATTTCTGAAGCAATTTGACCCATCTCTAGACCAGGCCCAACATTAAGCTGAAATCTTTTTAATGGTAATATTGTTTTTTCAAATGTTTATGGTCCTTTGGAATATTGTCAAGAAGATATGTAACCTTCAAATAAATCTTACTCTATGAATTTCCTCGTAAATTATAAAAAACCAACTCGACTTTATGGATTAATTTTGTGGAGAATGTTTAATAATAAACTTAAAGTATAAATATAGAGTTCCTAGATTCCTCACCTAACCCTATTAAAATAATCTTGGCAATGTTATTTCCATTTTTATTTGCTTCATGTGAAAATTATATTAGGAAAAATATTAACAAAAGTTGAACAATCATTTTTCCCCTGTATAAACTTTCTCCTTGAACATGACTGACTGTGTTGCATTGTGACAGGATAAATTCCAATGTTTATGTGTGACATACATTTCAACTTTTAGCTAAATAGAAGAAAATGTGCAGTGAAATGTGTATATTGCCCTATTCTTCTTTGAAAGGGATTATGATACTGAATTGAGGTGATTAGTGTCTCTTGGTGGCATTTGTAACACACGAATAAGTGCTGTTTTGTTTGCACAGTACTGAGATATTGTTGACACCATTCCTTTCCAGTAGAACTTTCTGCAGCGATGCCACTGTTCTATATCTGTGCTGTGAACACAGTAGTGATGTGGAGCCTGTGAGTGATTGAAATACAGCTAGTGGGTTGAGGAACTGGAACTTTTATTTCACTTTAATTAATTAAAATTTAAATTTAAGCAACCAGATGTGACTAATGTTTACTTTATCAGACCAGACTCTCAGTTTGATTTTTTTTACAAGTAGTATTTTGTAAACAACAACAGAAAGAAATTGGAGTTACAAAAAAAATATGTGTGCACAGCTTCTCTCTGTCTCTCTGTGTAGTGAATTCTGTTAAGATGTTTTTGGAGAGGAGGCACTATAGTATCATGGAATGGGAAGATGTGTTCTGAACTGGCTAGGCCATTAAGCGGCTTGGGCAAATTATCTCCCTGGACTGTTCTTTATTTGTAAAATTAGGAGACTTCTTGTTTTCAAATTTATGGTTAGCAATGGGACGCTTTTCTTAAAAAGAAAGAGAAAAACTGAGCAGAAATCTCAAACGAAAGATAGAGGTGAAAGTTAGGTTTGGGATGGGAAGGGGCAGCAGAGTCCTGAGCAACAGACTATCCCTTTATCTCTCAGTAATTCACAAGCTCCTCCACTACAGTGCAGAACCCACTGGGCAAAGCACTGGAGTTGATGAAATCCAGGTTCCCTTCCAGCTCTGATAAAGTATGGTTTCAATAGGATTGCACTTGGAGTTTTCTTTCTATTGATATCATCTTGGTAGCAATTATTCTCCAAAGGCCAATCTTTACATGTATTTTGACTCCAACTCATTAAAGTTGAGTTTGAGAGGTACTCAGGCCATTTGATAGGGAGAGTTTTGTGTTCTCTTAGCTCACCAAAAGTGAAACTAAAAATAAGAGCTTAATAGACATAGCAGATCCAAATAAATTTTGCATGCGAATTAAAAAAAAAACAGCCACTTAAATTTCCTCCTTTGTGAATGGCTTTTATCATTTTGACAAATTCAGGACTGAGTTTCATAAAAGAAAACATGATTGAAATGGTTAAATTGGTAAGGTAGAGGCTTACTCTTTACTCTGTGTGGGCTCAAGGAACCACACTTGCTTCCCTGCTTTCTAGGGAAAAGTAACTCAGATCTTTAATGGAGTCCTCAGGTGCACACAGCTAGACTGTGGGGTGGAACTTGGCATAAAGGGGAAAGTTTCAGAGGGAAGTATAAGGAGGTTAAAAGTGTTTTTTGCTGCATGATTTTTTGAGGCAGGGGCATCTCTTTTTTTTCTTCTGTTTATTTTTAATTTTTTCTTCAGATCTTTATTATATAATTGCTTTCCAGTGTTGTGCCAGTTTCCACTGTACAACAAATTGAATTAGCTGTATTATACATATATCCCCATATCCCCTCCCTCTTGAGCCTCCCTCCCACCCTCCCTATCCCAGCCCTCTAGGTCATCACCAAGCATCAAGTTGATCTCCCTGTGCTATGCAGCAGCTTCGCACTAGCCATCTATTTTACATTTGGTAGTGTATATATGTCAATGCTACTCTCTTACTTTGTCCCAGCTTCCCCCCCACCCCCACCTCCCATGTCCTCAAGTCTGTTCTCTATGTCCTCTTTATTCTTGCCCTGACACTAGGTTCATCAATACCTTTTCTTTTAGATTCCATATATATGTGTTAGCATATGGTATTGTTTTTCTTTCTGACTTACTTCATTCTGTATGACAGACTCTAGGTCCATCTGCTTTGCTACAAATGACTCAATTTCATTCCTTTTTATGGCTGAGTAATATTCCATTGTATATATGTGCCACATCTTTATCCACTCATCTGTTGATGGACATTTGGTTGCTTTCATGTTCTGATTATTGTAAATAGTGCTGCAATGAATGCTGTGGTACATGTATCTTTTTGAATTATGGTTTTCTCAGGATATATGCCCAGTAGTGGGATTGCTGGGTCATATGGTAATTCTATTTGTAGTTTTTTAAGGAACTTCCATACTGTTCTCCATAGTGGCTGTATCAATTTACATTCCCACCAACAGTGCAAGAGGGTTGCCTTTTCTCCACACCCTCTCCAGCATTTACTGTTCGTAGATTTTCTGATGATGCCCATTCTAACTGGTGTGAGGTGATACCTCATTGTAGTTTTGGTTTGGATTTCTCTAATAATGAGTGATGTTGAGCAGCTTTTCATGTGCCTCTTGGCCATCTCTATGTCTTCTTTGGAGAAATGCCTATTTAGGTCTTCTGCCCATTTTTTGATTGGGTTGTGTTTTTGATATTGAGTTGCATGAACTGTTTATATATTTTGCAGATTAATCCTTTGTCTGTTGATTTATTTGCAAATATTTTCTCCCATTCTCCCATGTCTTCTTGTCTTGTTTATGGTTTCTTTTGCTGTGCAAAAGCTTTTAAGCTTCATTAGGTCTCATTTGTTTATTTTTGTTTTTATTTCCATTACTCTAGGCGGTGGGTCAAAAAGGATCTTGCTGTGATTTATGTCATAGTGTTCTGACTATGTTTTCCACTAAGAATTTTATAGTGTCTGGCCTTCCATTTAGGTCTTTAATCCATTTTGAGTTTATTTTTGTGTATGGTGTTAGGAAGAGCTCTAATTTCATTCTTTTACATGTTGCTGTCCAATTTTCCCAGCACTTATTGAAGAGGCTGTCTTTTTTCCATTGTATATTCTTTCCTTCTTTGTCAAAGTTAAGGTGATCATATGCATGTGGGTTTATCTCTGGGCTCTCTATCCTATTGCATTGATCTATATTTCTGTTTTTGTGCCTGTACTATACTGTCTTGATCACTGTAGTTTTGTGGTATAGTCTGGAGTCAGGGAGCCTGATTCCTCCAGCTCCATCTTTCCTTCTCAGTATTGCTTTGGCTATTTGGGGTCTTTTGTGTTTCTATACAGGTTATAAAATTTTTTGTTCTAGTTCTGTGAAAAATGCCATTGGTAATTTGATAGGGATTGCATTGAATCTTGTAGATTGCTTTGGATAATATAGTCATTTTCACAGTGTTGATTTTTCCAATGCAAGAACATGGCATATCTCTCCATCTGTTTGTATCATCTTTGATTTCTTTCATGAGTGTCTTATAGTTTTCTACATATAGATCTTTTGCCTCCTTAGGCAGGTTTATTCCTAGGTATTTTATTCTTTTTGTTGCAATGACAGATGGGAGTGTTTCCTTGTTTCTCTTGCAGTTTTTTTGTTGTTAGTGTATAGGAATGCAAGAGATTTCTGTGCATTAATTTTCTATCCTGCTACTTTACTAAATTCATTGATTAGCTCTAGTAATTTTCTGGTGGCATCTCTAGGATTTTCTGTGTATAGTGTCATGTCATCTGCTAACAGTGACAGTTTTACTTCTTTTCCAATTTGGATTCCTTTTATTTCTTTTTCTTCTCTGATTACCATGGCTAAAACTTCCAAAACTATGTTGAATAATAGTGACGAGAGTGGGCATCCTTGTCTTATTCCTGTTCTTAGAGGAAATGTTTTCAGTTTTTCACCATTGAGAATGATGTTGACTGTGGGTTTGTCATATATGGCTTTTATTGTGTTGAGGTAGTTTCCTTCTAGGAGCATCTCCTTTGTGATCTCCTCCTCTACCTTTTCCTTCCCTTCCTTTTTGTTGCCCTTCTCTTCTCTCCAGTATGGCTGATAGGAATGGCCCAGGGCTACCTCCCCTTTCACCTTCACCCTTGGAAAGCCTAGAAGGCACTAGGGCACAGTACAGCGGATGAGTGAAGAGTACAGTTCTAGCCTTGGAAGGAGTCTTTGCATTACCCGTGGTGTGTCCAAGCTCACCTGGGTAGGAGAGGTCTCAGGTGCTTAGAGCCAGGAACATGCTCTCATGGATCTCTGATGAGGTTAGGCAGTCAGTGGAGGAATCAGGGACTTGAGAGATTCTGTCAACCTTTCCATTTGTTAAGACTAAGAAACATAATATTTTTGTTATTACATCACAGTATGATTTTAAACGTATTGATGAGAAGGATGGTTCATTTTCTCCAAGAGCACAGTGTTCTTTAGTAAGTTCAGCTCTGAAAGCTTTTAATTAAATAAAATGTTTCCTTTCTTGGCATTCTTGAAATTTAGTAAGTGAATGAACATAAAGAAAGGAAAGTGAGAAGAAAAGCTTAGGTTAAAAAAATGTTAAGCATTTTGATTATACTTATATAGAACATGTCTCAAGGTTGTTCTATTCTGTTAAATACAATGGGACAGCTGAGCCCATACGATTTTCTCCTTCCTCTTGACTATTACTTTTTGGATCTTTAGCTCTTAGCCCAGTGCTTTATTGCATGGTAGGAACTCAATAAATTTATGTTTTATGCTGGATTGGAGATGTTTGCTTAAAGTTGAAGGTGAATGGAGGGAAGAGAGAGCTTTGACAGAGTGAGCAGAAACTTTGCTTGCCAAATATAATACATTAATGTGTATCTAAAACTTTACAGTTTACCAAAGACTGCTACATACAGGGTCTTATTCTTCCTCACAACAACCCTGTAGGATATCAGTATTCCTCTTTTCCTTATGTGGTACAGAGAGGTTAAGTGACTTGTTATACCTACAGGTAGAGTTAGGTCTCAAACCCAATTCTCCTCTCTCCCCAAATGGAAGAAAGTTTTCCAGAAGGAGAGGATTAGTAGAAACATTAAGGACAGTATAATTTTGCAATAACCTTCCTGGCTTTTCTGAGAAAAAGACATTCCAGTGGAGCAGAAAGATTGGAAGACCTAAGGATGGGCAGATTACTATTAAGAGTGGATGCTCTTACTTTCTTCATGGGGGAATATCCTTTCCAAGTAAAATTGTTTTCTTACATATTTTCTAACTGGGGAAAGTGAATGATGTGAATAACTCCACAAGCTGTTCTATAATATTAGCTTAGTTGTAAATGTATAGTTTACAAACAATTTAAAGTTGCTTAAGTAAGTAACTTACAATAGTAGGAGAATATTAGTCAATTTGTTTTGTACTTAAAAGCAATTATTTTCTGAAATATTTAAGGGCCACAAGTCTGTACTCCATTTCTCTAAGGTATTCACAAACATTTGCTAAAAGACATACATTGGTAAGAAGTGTTACTATACAAAATGTACTTTAGGATTTTACTGAATTTCTAATGTCACCATTCAAATTTTTCATGTCATTTTTTTTAGTGTTCCATAGTTTATTGGTGAAATATCTGTGCAACTTAATATTTTAGAAAACTTTCTTCTATAAGTGTCAAGACATTTCTGTGTAAAATTATACAACTGCTGCTGTTCTGACAGTCATGTACCACCCACTTCTCACTACTACCCCCTGTCTAAATGTAGCAGAGCATGCATTCACCTGATGGAGGTGAAGTGTCTATAGGGAAATGAATATCTGGAACTTGTCCCTACCTCAGTGAAACCTAGAAGACTTCATGTATTGATATACTTTATTTAGATAATATTCTTAGTATCCTACTTGTAATTTCGATTGTTAGAGTTTGCTTTAAGCCCTTAATCTATGACATAATAGTTTTGTTCATACCCAAGAATAAGGGCCTAAAAAATGATATCAAAATATTTTAGATGTTTTCTCTTTAATTTTTCAGTAAATATTGAAAAAGTGGGAGATGTGATAGAGCACTTGGCACTTGGGTCAACAATGTAATTCATTTATTAGTTCAAATATTTATTTATATACCTACATATCAGGGACACTGCTGGGGATATGGTGTGGAACAAGAAGGCTCAGTCCTTGGTCTCATGGGCTTACAGTTTGTAAGTGCCAGATTTATAGAGTATAGAGTAGAAGCAAACTGATTAAAAAATTATGTGTAAAGATAAAAGTAGAACAGGAGTCCTTTGAGTTTGAGTGTGAAGACAGAGCATTGCCTTGATGTCATTTTACTCTGCATCCCTAAAAGGTCACCAGAATGCTGGTTACTTCCATTGTGATTTGGGCCTCACCCTTACCTGGCAACTCAGTCGACTAGCAGCTATGATTTGCTAAAGCATAAAACTTCATTTTTTAAACCAATGTTCAATTCAGAGCCCAGATCAGATCAGTCCTCTATAGGTTAGAGATTTCTGCCTTTAACAAGGCAACATACAGTACTCTTCTGTCTCGCACAGTAACCTGTGATGCATCCCCGTCAGAACGATGACTAGTTAATCTCACTTTACCTCTCAGCTCTGTCATCTTTTATGTCCCTGAAATGTCAGCCCCTTTAGGCCTGTGCCCTTTCCAGTGTGGCCATTCCAGCTGGGCTCTGTGCTGCAGTCCTTTCCTCTCAAACTATCCCTTCACTGACCTCTTTGGCCAGCTTTTCCGCTTGCCATTTAGACCTCCTACATGCTGGAATCATCCAGATTAACAGGGCTGCCTATAATGGAAAAGGATTCCATAGTTTCAAAACTGAGTTCATTGAAGTTTGACGTATGAATTATCATAATCAGTCATATGTAAGTTTACTGCTACAGGAGTGAAGCTGAGTCCAAAATGTGAGAGTCCAAGGTGCAGAGACAAAGTGATTTTATATGGATTGGAAGAAGCTCGGGATAGTTTCCTCCATGAGACCTGATGCTATGAAAGAATTTTTCCTTCTCTTGGGAAGCAGGTGGGAGACTAGAGTGTGACCATGCCTGCTGTGTGTAGATGAGGCAGCCCTTTTCTTCGTGCCCTTCCCAGAGATGGGCTATGTAATCATCACAAGAAAACACAGACGGTCTACTCATCTACTAAAACCCCTTTCAGTTAGCAATCATGGTTGTTTGCCTTCCACATGTTTCTTTCAGTAGCCTGTGTAAGGTAAAGGAAAATTATAACTAGATGTGCAGTTGGAATTGTAACTTCTTGCCTGAGTGAAAGAATTAATGGGATGGGAGCATTATCTTCTTCCTACTTCTCCCTCCATCCTTTGCCCTGCCTTGATAAGACTGTAGATACACCCATGGAAGCTAAACTGTCAAGGTCAAGGACCATCCCTCTGTTGCTCGACCAGGAAACTCATTGCCAAGGGAGTTTCACCATCTCTCAAACCCAGCAATGTCAACCTGGTTGTGGAATCTCACCTTCCAGCAGAGGGTAGGAATTGTGCAGGCAGTCCTATAAGGTCTTGAATTTGATAAGAAATAAAAACTAAAATCTTTTGACAAGTTTTGTCTCATATAATTTCTTTCTTACAGGGATCAGAACAACCAACACATGGTTTTGACCACAGAAGGGAGGTGTTCCTAATTTTGAAAAGCCCTAGGACACCTTGACATTTTCTTATGTATGCTTTTAGTTTGCCTTTTAATCTTAGCTATGGTATATTTTGACATAGAAATATTTCAATTTCCATTTTGTCATATCACTGTTCTGCTTTAAACTTTTGCTTTTATGTCTAGAGACTCTGTGATACTTGTACTATTATAATTTAGGGGTCTTAAGAGAACCAGGGACTTTAGCATAGTACATCCTTCATTCTGCCTCTGAAAGTACTTGCCACCTATGCCTGTTAGAGTTGCTTGGTTAAACAACAGAAACCGACTTTGGTTAATTTAAGAAGAAAAAATTCATTGCAGAGATATCCAATAATGGGAAGGATTGAGAACCAGGCTCAGAAAATGAGCACATGAGCAGATAGGGTGGTGGGTCCCCAGAGGAAGAGAGCCAGACATAACTTTCTTCATGATCTAAGCCTGGCCACAGTGCTTGCCCTTGCAGAAGAATAGGTCTCAGTAGTTAATGATTTTAAGGGAACAAATAAATGTAAGCACAAATAACCATTAGCAGGCCACGGAAATAACTTAACCATATGGAGATAATAAATCAGTGGTGAAGACTCCCAGTCCTGTTTAAAAGGTAAAGATTAGCCTGACGCATATTCTTGAGCTTTTTTTTCAGGATCCAACCACCAGACTAATTAGAACCTAAGGAATGATGATGTTGACCTTTGCTGACCCTCGTGACTTCAGTCAGCTAGAGCCTGGACTCTGTCAGCCTTTGCCCCAATACTATGCTGAATTCTCCTCTCCTCAAGCCCCTTCATGAATATGCACGTACTCTTAGCTTAAAACTTCCCCAATTTTGCTGTTTGGGGAGACACTGCTTTGGAAATATTCCTGATGTTCTCCCTACTCGCTGCAAGTAATAAATCCTTCCTTCTTCAACTCTTTGGCTTGGCTGTGTCTTTTGGCTTGACACCCACCAAGAGGCGAACCCAGTTTTCAGGTAACAGGCAGGAACCAAGAGAAACTGGGCAGCTACAGAAGCAATCACAGGCACTGGGTTAGTTTGTTTAGGGGGCTGCCACTGGGTCACAACCTCCATCACTATTACCATTGGACTCTCAGCCATCCATGCTCTCAAACTAATAGTAAAATATATGTGGAAATTAATATTTTAGAGTTAAAAAATACCAGGACATTTTACGTTTATAGCTATACCAGCTGCTGTTTTTCAAATTGTCATACCTCTCCATTCCCAGCTACCCCCCTTGCCCAAATTCCCAAATTAGAGCGGACAACAGAATACATTCATGTGATAGAAAATGGTGCCTTTAGGCATGAAGTGAGTATTGGAAATCCTTTTCTACCCGACTGATGCTTAGGGGATATCATGTGTTGGAATACTTAATGTTTGCAATATGCCTCATGTCCTATTTGTTATTAAAACTGCTACCTATATCTCCTTGATTTAAGACTATATACAAAGCTATAGTCATCAAAGCACTATGGTAATGGCACAAAAACAGACACATAGATCAATGGAACAGAATGTAAATTGATATAGCCACTGTATAAAACAGTATGGATGTTTTCTTTTTCTTTCTTTCTTTCTTTTTTTTTTTTTTTGTGTGTGAAATTATCCACATTCTGGCTGTAGAATTTATTCTATTTTATTTTTTAAAATTTATTTATTTAGTTATTGGCTGTGTTGGGTCTTCATTGTGGCACACGGGCTTTCTCTAGTTGTGGTGAGCGGGGGCTACTCTTCATTTTGTGGTGTGTGGGCTCCTTATTGTGGTGGCTTCTGTTGTGGAACATGGGCTCTAGGCACGTGGGCTTCAGTAGTTGTGGCACACGGGCCCAATAGTTGTGGCTCACGGGCTCTAAAGTGCAGGCTCAATAGTTGTGGTTCACAGGCTTAGTTGCTCTGTGGTATGTAGTATCTTCCTGGGGCAGGAATTGAACCTATGTCCCCTGCACTAGCAGGCAGATTCTTAACCACTGCGCCACCTAGGAAGACCCTGGGTATTTCTTAAAAAACAAAAAGTAGAGCTACCATATGACCCAGCATTTCCACTCTTGGGTATATATCTGAAAAAAACAAAAACACTAATTCAAAAAGATCCATGGACACCAATGTTCATGATAACATTATTTACAATTGCCAACATATGGAAGCAATTTAAATTTCTATCAACAGATGAAAGGATAAAGATATGATATATGTTACAAGAAAACCCAAATGAAGTTTTTGGCCAACCCAACATGTGTGTGTGTGCGTGTGTGTGTGTGTATGTATGGAATACTACTCAGGCATTTTGCCATTTGCAGGAAAATGAATGGACTTGGAGGGTGTTATGCTATGTGAAATGTCAGACAGAGAAAGACAAATACTGTAATGATATCACTTATATGTGGAACCTAAAGAATACAACAAACTAGTGAATATAACAAAAAAGGAGCACACTCACAAATATAGAGAACAAATTAGTGTTTACCAGTCAGGAGGCAGGGAAGGGGAAATTTAGAGGTAGGTGATTAAGATGTGTAAACTATTAGGTATAAAATAAGGTACAAGGATGTATTGTACGACATGGGAAATATAACCAACATTTTATAATAATTATAAATGGAGTATAACCTTAAAAAAAGAGTTAGGACTTTCCTAAAAAACAAACAAACAAAAAACCCCAACAACAAAAACAACAAAAACCCCCTGCTACCCGTGCCAAGAATTTCTCGGGGGAGTGTGGACCGTGGAATTGGCTGAACCTCATGCACAAGTCCTCTTTTCAGGGGCCAGGGAGAAGGAGAGACTGCTCCTTCTTTGGCTTCTTTTCTTTTTTCCTCTGAAGGTCAAGCCCTGGTTTGGATACTGGAGAGCCAAAAAGAAAGAAATCTAAACTAGAGCACCTGGCTTTCCTCCAGAGTCCCCACTCGCTTAGCATCCTGGCCAAGTGACCACATCCCTCTTCATTGCTACAAACCACAGATCTGGGAAGACGTGAGGTGAGGTCAGCATCCATTTGTCCTCTCTAACCACTTCAAAATCTTTGTTTCTCCTATCATGTTGAATCTCCTTTGGGGCCCATGCCATGAGCTAGAATACCCTTTATTTATTTATTTTTAAAAATTATTTGTTTATTTATTGGCTGCATTGGGTCTTCATTGCTGCGTGTGGGCTTTCTCTAGTTGCAGCAAACAGGGGCTACTCTTCGTTGTGGTGCACAGGCTTCTCATTGCAGTGGCTTCCCTTGTTGCAGGGCATGGGCTCTAGGTGCGTGGGCTTCAGTAGGTGTGGTGTGTGGGCTCAGTAGTTGTGGCACATGGGCTTAGTTTCTCCGCAGCATGTGGGATCTTTCCAGAGAACCCGTGTCCCCTGCATTGGCAGGTGGATTCTTAACCACTATGCCACCAGGCAAGTCCCTAGAATACCCTTTTCACCATTCTGGCTGGGATTATATACTACCTCCCCCTCCATATTTATTAAAAATATATGGCTCCCCATCCTGCTCACTTCTAGTTCTGTCTTTGTCCTGAGAATTGACTTTAATGTAGTTATGCACTAATCATCTAACACCATGATTTTACAATTAAAGATGATCTTTCAGCTGAATTGACAGTATGAATTCATCTCCCTTTGATCCTATAGCTAACCCTAATTTAATATATTAAACTGAATTTATAATTTACTCCTTCTAAATCTGTCTCTATTCCTGAATTATCTTAGTGAATAGCATCACTTTATTCTAAGTTTCTCAAGCCAGAAATCACGGAGTCATTCTGTATCCTCTCCCTTTCTGAATACTCCACATGCAATTTAGTTTGGTGTGGTTACCACCTCCTTAAAATCTCTTGAATCCATTTCCTGTTTTTATTTGTTTTATTATTGCCTTAGTATAAGTTTAGATGTCTTTTCATGTGTATAGCTACAATATCTTTCTAGCTGGTTTCTATTTTTAAAATGCATTCTGTTCAATCTATCCCCACATGCCAAAGTAATCTTCCTAAAACAAATCTGATCATCTCATTCTTCCGCTGAAATCCTTTTGTGGCCCTCTTAGCTCTCAGAATAAAAATCAAGTTCACCCCTTTAAGATAAAAGTCTGTTCTTGATATGACCTTTGACTCTGTAATTCAACTACTGTATCTCCTGTAATGTTTATTTTGCTCCAGACAAACGTGGAACTCTCCAGATTGGTCTTTTACTCTCTCTACTTCTTTCCTATGTTCATTCCTGTTAATGTTTTAAAACTGAATTTGGTTGTCAAGTGATATATTTGTAGATAGATATTTTGAGATTTTTAGAATGGGCTTGTGATCCAATTCAGGTCAGAGTCATTGGGACTTTTCTTCTGGAGGAGCAGGAAAGACCATCTTTGGCCGTTCAGGTAAGGTTCCTGCAAAGATGCGAAGCTGGGGCTCCTGTCACTTGGAGGATACTCATTGATAGAGGGAATGAGACCAACATCTAGAGAGAAGCAGAGCTAAGAATGGGAGCAAGGGAGTATGAGAGAGAGTGAGAAAGCAGGTCTTGATGACATTGTTTGGGACCCAGATCTAGTGTGGGTAATGCTGGATATATTACAGTTCTTTGCAGTTATTAGCTGATAAATCCACTCCCCCTTTTTCTTTCACTTAGATTGATTTAGCTTTTATCACTTCAGACCAAAAGAGTGCATTGAGATACAATAGAGTTAAAGAGTTAATTAACACTGTTTATGAACTTAGGCTTTACAACTTTGGCTCTAGCTACATATAGCATAATTTTGACATATGGTTTTCACGAGAAACCTACAGGTTTATGTGTGTGTGTATGTTGATTTTTAATTCTACATAAAGCAGGCTCTACTTAAAAGGCAGTTCAAACTTTGCCCGAATTAGCACTGGAAGTAGATAGAGGGAAAATGTAAGAATGTTTTTTTAAAGAAAACTTATTTTTAACCTTGTATCATTTAACCTAATGGTTCTCAAGTCTGGCTGTACATTAAAATCATCTGAGGAACTTTAAAAACTACAGATGCCTGGTATGCTCCCAGACAAAGTAAATTGGAATCTCTGGGGCTGAGACCCAAGCATTGGTGTGTTTTAGAAGCTTGTCAGATTTCAACTTTCAGCAAGGGATGAGAACCAGTGATCTGACCTAATATTTTTTCTCTATTTCTTGGAGATATTCAAGTTACTTACACATGATTTTTTGTTGATCTCTTTTCCTCATTGTAATTTTCTCTATAATGAACAAAACATGAGAAATCAAGTTTCTGACTTTTGTGCTGTCCTCTAGGTTGGGATTTCTGCAAAACTGGGCAGGGACATACTATTAAGCACAGCTCACCTTTAATTTTTAATTTAATAATGTGGCTATAAATGCAAATCTCTATAAATTAAGTTATAAGTTGTCTTGCTTAGATTTATATTTTCTCAGACTTATTGAGATAAAAGATCTCTTTAAGGAAGTGACTCTAGAAGTAGGAAGATAACTTTCAATAGTAAAACTAATGCAAAAGGAAACCATTAGAATGATACATTAAAGTAAACACAACTCATGTTATTAGGAGTTTAATATATAGGACAAAAAAATTCCTTATATTCAGATGTGCATTTTGGTCTATTTATTCTAAGAGCTCACTAACATTCCCATGCTAAAAACAGTTGCTGTTCAAGATTAAAAGTATATTTAGTTTTTGGGGTTTCCTAGGTGGCGCAGTGGTTAAGAATCCGCTTGCCAATGCAGGGGACACGGGTTCGATCCCTGCTCCAGGAAGATCCCACATGCCGCGGAGCAACTAAGCCCACACACCACAACTATTGAGCCTGCGCTTTAGAGCCTGTGAACCACAACTACTGAGCACATGTGCTGCAACTACTGAAGCCCACACGCCTAGAGCCCCTGCTCCGCAACAAGGGAAGCCACGGCAATGAGGAGCCTGCGCACCACAACAAAGAGTAGCCTCTACCCACCGCAACTAAAGAAAGCCCGCACACAGCAAAAAAAAAAAAAAAAAAAGTATATTTAGTTTTTAATGATGTATCTGATTAATGGCAGACATATTTTCCTTAATTTTGAGTTTATGATCTCTGCCAGTTGCCTTTAGGGATTATATACACACACATACACACACACATATTTGTTTTGTTTTACTTTAATTGTAATTACATTTAAATAAAACCGCAAAAAAAAGATGGCAAGAAAACAATGTTAGAGAAATGTAGGGATTAATTAAGTTTGCTTAATTAATTAATCATATAAGAATTTAGCAGGGTGTCTTCTTGGTGCGTAAGCATTGCCCAAAGGGCTGAGAAGAGTACAGTCCTGATCATCTGGAATTTGCAATCTAATTGGAGAGATAAGACAAAACGGAAAAATTAAATAAACTTGCTGGGATTATTTGGGTCAATGCCAGTTTGAAGAGGGATGGCAATAAGTACTGCATCTCAGAAAGAGAGAGATATACATGAAATAAGCTTCCTAAAAGATGAGAAAAAAAATTTTTTTAAATTTTTCTCTGTATATTTCAATACCCTATGGTGGGTTTTTAGTTTCATATTTTTATTCAAAAAAATTCATTTATTTATTTTTTGGCTATGCTGTGCAGCATGTGGGTTCTTAGTTCCCCAGCCAGGCGTTGAACCTGGACCCTGGCAGTGAAAGTGCGAAGTCCTAACCACTGGACTGCCAGGGACTTCCCTAGTTTCATATTTTTAACTAGATCCAAATCACAAGCAAGTTCCCTTGGTGGCCAACTTTTTGTTTTCACAATCTATTCTTTATAGAGTATTTTTACGAAAATTCTATCTTGGATGGTGGGGTGAGGGGTAGTTGTGAGCTTACAGATTCCTAAAGGTTTCCAAAATTTAAAATTAATAGGCTGTCATTTTGAAAATTTGGGTTGGATTTTGTTCATTCCAATTTCCTACCCTCAAAATAGAAGGCAGTGTGACTTCCGTAGAGATGTCTTGGCTCCTGGTTTGGAGGACCGGTTGTGAGTGACAGGGCTCAGATCCAGAGAGTTTTTTCTAAAAATTTGTTTATTTTATTTTTTTATTTATTGGCTTCATTGGGTCTTTGTTGCTGTGTGTGGGCTTTCTGTAGTTGTGGAGAGTGGGGGCTACTCTTAATTGCAGTGCGTGGGCTTCTTATTGTGGTGGCTTCTCTTGTTGTGGAGCACCGGCTCTAGATGCATGGGCTTCAGTAGTTGTGGCACATGGGCTCAATAGTTGTGGCTCATGGGCTCTAGAGCAGAGGCTCAGTAGTTGTGGCACACAGGCTTAGTTGCTCTGTGGCATGTGGGATCTTCCCGACCGAGGGCTTGAACCTGTGTCCCTTGCATTTGCAGGCGGATTCACTGTGCCACCAGGGAAGCCGTAGAGAGTCTTTAATCTGTGGGATCCCATGAACTTGTTGACAAGTGGACAGATACTTTGGCCTTCTCTAGGAATTTTCAGTTGCCCTTCCTAAATTGTCTTATTCTCTGCTCAGCTATTGTAACAACCTGAGGTGTCTAAATCATAAGATATATCCCAAGTAATGAATAATTTAACATTTCCCACAGATTAGAGTAATTATACCAACAAAGATGGTAGTTGCACATTAACAGTTCTAGAGTTGAAGAGAGAAGGATGAAATACAGTGAAAAATTGCATGTCTAACATCCTAGTTTTTTTTTTTTTTTTTTGCTTGTGGGGATATGTCTTAAATGGAAACATCATTTGATCATTTGTTATGTGTCTTGGAAGAAGGGATACGAAAGAATTGTTCTAGTGTAAGGGCAGAGCTATTTCTCTCTGGTCTCATCTTTCCTTATTGGGAGAGAAAGTTTTTTTTGTTTTTCTTTTATCTGGGTCTCAAAACCACTTTTTGGTGGCTGGCAAAATTGCTTTCCTTTCAGCCACTTGAATGCCAATTCAATTAGACCCTCTCTCCTCAGGGTACCTAACTCTTATTTTACAAACCACCTACGATGTCCTTGCTATTTAACACCACCATCGAATTCTAACAACTTCTTACTTGTGTTTTTCTCCTGAAGTTCTCTAGCTTTCTTTACAAGTTTACCTCTTTATTTTCAAGATCTCCTTTTTATTTTAGCTCCTCATCTGAGAATCAAATTCTGGCCCATTGTCTCAAATAAATATTAGTGTATCTACCAACTAATTACATTGCAATCCCTCTAGCCTCAGGTAGCTTGGGATTTCTTGAATCTCTTTTGATTTGGGAAAAGGTTTTTTTTTTTTTTAATGTTTCCACTGCAATTATTTAATTATTCAATATTCATAGAAACTCAGACTTCAGAGGAGCAAATAGCCTCAACATAAATCTAATTAAGCTCATATTACCCTAGTGAAGTCAGGAGAATAAGTAAGCAGGGAGGCTGTAATCATTTCCTCCAAAGCCCATTTAAAAACAAAGTTTTAAAAAATGTTAAACCGGTGCTAATCTGCGTGGCTGCTTCAGGTTTCATTTGAGAAAGAATTGTGGCTGCTAATATTATCACTGAAATATGTGAATCTATTTCCATAAGCAGAGCTCTGTGGGATGGTGCATAGATTTAATGTGGCTTTGGTGCTTATGTGTTTTCCAGTACATTGATTAATACTGTCCTCTCAAGTGGAACCCAATCAGGGGTAACCCGCCAGAGGACTGTTTTCTATAAATTTCAGCTGAACTAATATCTGCAGAAATCTTAAGACTAAAGGAGAGTTGATGAATATACCACAATTAAACTTGCCTTGTGAATTGAAGAATGGTGCAGAGGATAATGAACATGTTGAAATGATTCCACATGTTTTATGCATGATACATTTGTAATTAAAACAAATCCTGAAGATAAGTTTGTGTATACTAATGTAATGATTTCAAAAAAGCAGAATGTGTTATTAAATGTCTACAGGGCATATTTCCCAAGCAGAGAATGTGAAAATTTGGCTCATTTTGCTTCCTCAACAGTTGTTTATCAGAAACTAGAGATGGAGTGTACCAGCAAAACACAGTTGTTAGGAAATTTGTTTATATTAATTAAATATATGCTGATTGTATAAATCTGTCAGTTCACCCTCAATATATAGTTTTCTAAACAATGTTTTATATTTGACTTTAATTTCAATTACTCAACTAAACATTAACATTTGTCAAAATTCCTCTGTCTTCCAGGAGCCTTTGAGATCTTTAACAATTCAACAGTGATTGTCCATAGCAGCTCAGGGTTGCATGGCTATTGCAGCCAGAGCCATTTTAGGATTTAATAATAGTAAGTTATGTCTGCAAACTATATCAACCCCACTGCAGTTTATAAAATATTATTACAACTCTTTTTTTTATCATTTGATCCTCAAAGTAATCTTGCGAGGTAGGAATAAATATTATTACTGTTTTACAAATGAGGAAAATGGAGGTAAATGACATGTTCTATAGACTTTCATGTTTAGGTTATAAGTGCTAATTACCAGTAATCTATTAAATTAGTTATTGAAGTTGACTAAAATTTGGCTTTGGTAAAGGAGAATTAACAGGTAACTAGAGGGCTCTTGTTCAGTACATTTGTGGCTGAAGAGTCTGGCTACTATGTACTCTTGGCAAGTTTACAAAACTCCTGTTACACTTGTTCACCTGTGGATAGTTGCAGTTCCCATAGTATAAGGAGAAACAGTCATCCCTATATCATCCCTGTATGATATCATCTTGAGTATGGTCTGGTTTTTAGTTGATGCTCTTTTGCTTTGCAATCATAAATCACTGTTAGAGTGTTGTGAGTTATTTGGTTGACCTCACAGTGTAGAGTATTGCATATTTGCAACAAATGTGTTCTTGGTCCTTACTTTTCATCTTAAGTAGACTTTAAGGTAAATTATTATTTTAAGGTAATATGTGTTATATATATGTTAATATGTAAAAGTTTACCTTAGGGTAAATACATATAATATGTATTCTTACATAAGTATATATATTATATATACATTATGTATGTGTATATATATATATAAAATACATGTATTATATATATATATATACTTGTGTATGCCAACCACTAAATTGTATATGTAGTGCTGAGTTGTGTGTGCACAAATATAAACCAGCATAATTCTATATTGAATGAAGCAGATGTACATATTATAGTGAGAGTGAGTGAGGTGGGTGAATCTAGAAGTCTTCGGCATTCCTTACTGGGCTGCTTTAAAAAGTGAGAACTGCCTGCCTTTAGGAGTCCTGAGTTGCACAGTCTAGGCACCTGTTTGCTTGATGTGTGGTTACAGGGGCTCTGCATGGATGCTTCCAGTTTCCATGAAGACCATGTTGATGCCATGTGTTTGTAGAAGAGCCTGGGACTGTTTGCATAGAATCTGGGCTTTTGCTATGTGATTATAAAGAAATGAATCACAATTGTGTTGGTCAGAGCCATCATTAAGCTTTATATGTGAAATGCAGAAAAATA
Source organism: Hippopotamus amphibius kiboko (assembly GCF_030028045.1). NCBI lineage: Eukaryota > Metazoa > Chordata > Mammalia > Artiodactyla > Hippopotamidae > Hippopotamus > Hippopotamus amphibius. Next base: position 78,263,525 of record NC_080196.1, on the reverse strand, counting down.
TTATTCAATTTTTTTCCGTGAGGCTATGGTTTCTTATACATGCCCGAAAGTCTACAATTAGAGGGGAACTTAGAGACTTGCCGCTCTAACTTCCTTATTCTTTGAAGGGAAAAATGAGCCACAGAGGAGATGACACAGGGACTGAGATGGAACCAGTGATCAGAACTCCTGGTGCTCAGCCTAGGGTGTCTTTTTTTTTTTTTTTTTTAATTTTTTTCTTTTTCTTTTTTGTTTTTTTTGTCTGCATTGGGTCTTAGTTGCTGCATGCAGGATCTTTTTCATTGCCGCATGGGCTCTTTATTGTGGCTCTTAGGCGTCTCTCTAGTTTGGCATGTGGGTTTTTCTCTCTGTAGTTACAACGTGTGGGCTCTGTAGTTTGTGGCACTTGGGCTCTCTAGCTGAGGTGTGCAAGCTCAGTAGTTGTGGCATGCAAGCTTATTTGCCCCACAGCATGTGGGATCTTAGTTCCCTGACCAGGGATCGAACTGCATCCCCTGCATTGGAAGGTGGATTCTTTACCACTGGACCACCAGGGAAGTCCTGGGGTGTCTTTTTTTTAATTCTAAATTTTATTTATTTATTTGTATAGGAAATACATCCACATGATTAAAAATTAGAAAATTACAAAAGGGCTTATAATGAAACTCTCTTCCATTCCATTCCTCTACCATCTAATTCTTTGCTTTGGAAGCAAACAATAGTATCAGTTTTGTAAATATACTCCCAGAAGTATTTTATGGATATGTAAATAAATATATATGTAGATATTCCCCTCCTCTGATATGCATGGTACGAGAGTGATTCAAAAATTATTCGTGGGGGCTCGAAAAAGATGGTGGAGGAGTAGGACGTGGAGATCACCTTACTCCCCACAAACACATCAAAAATACATCTACTTGTGGAGTAGCTCCTGCAGAATACCTTCGAAATGCTGGCAGGAGACTTCAGACTGCCAAAAAGGCAAGAGAATTTCCACGTAATTGGGTAGCGCAAAGGAAAGAAGGAAAAAAAAGAGACAAAGGAATCCTGAGGAGACCAGACCCTCAGGGAGGGAGCTGTGGTGAGGGGAAGGCTCCCACACACTGGGGAGCGCCCTCACTGACGGGGAAGGACAGAGGGAGCCTTGGAGCCCCCAGAAGAGAGAGCAATGGCAGGTGTGTGGAGGGCAGAGTGGAGACATCCCCACAGAGAGGATTCAGGCAGCACTCCCCAGCCAGAGAAGCTAATCTGCTCACCCACAGTGGTGGTGGGGGCTGGGCGCCAAGGCCAACAGAAGCCAGGGAGAGAGCTGGGGCTGGCTGCCTGAGAACAGCCTGGGGGGCAGGTGTGCCAGCAAGCTAGGAGGGAGTTTGGGGAAAATCCTGGGCCAGACGGAGAGAGAGGGGACCTTTGTTTCCGAGTGCTTGGGAGGCACTTCCCTCTCTGCGATCTCAGAGGCTGCAAAGCGGTGCGACCCATGGCTGCTGGATCCAAAACCCTGCCCACTGCCCTGTGCCCCCGCCCTGCCGCGCCACAGGGCCCCGCTGCCCCACCTGCTGCTGCCAAGGGTCCTGTGTGTAAGGCAAGTCATTGGCCACATCCCCCTGGTTGTAGGTGAAGCCCACCAACACCAAGGGTCCCATGTTCAGGATCAACTTCCCTGGGAGAATGAATGGCACACCTCAGGCTCATGCTGACCTCTGCTGCTGTAAGCACTCCTGCAGATTTCAATTAGACTGCCATATCCCTCCCTCCCCCCGACCTGAAGTTGCAAGTGAGCCCCAATCACCCTCTTTCGCCCCCTCTTGCCTGGGCAGAGAACTGACTCCTGAGAGCAACCTAGGCGCAAAGAAGGGACAAAACCAAACTGATCCCCAAGGACTGCAGGACCAAAGAAGAGAAAGGGAAACAGCTGTAGGAGGAGCAGATTTAATACCCACAATAGGCTTGATAGACCTGGCACCTGTGGATTACCTGAATAGATGAGTGTTTCTACAATAGAGACTGTAGACATGGGGGCAACTGGGGACTGTGGGGACAAATACACACAGGACTAATACCAGATCACAGTCTGACCTCTCCACAGTCCTCTCCACAGCATGTGCAGAGCCCTACCTAGAAGTACTGGAGGACTTCTTGGTATGTTTGCCTTGTTTCTGGTTTTCGGTGTTTGTTAGTTTAAGCTTTACTGTATATATTTGTATGTGGATTTGCTTATAATTGGTATGACTACTCCCTCCTTTCTTTTCTTTGTTCTCTCTTTTTCACTTCTCTCTGCTTTCTTTTCTTCTTTTCTTTTTGCAAGTGCAAGTGTGCATATCTCCTTGTGTGATTTTGACTGACTAGAGTTGCTTTTACCACCAGTCTTGGGGATCTGTCTGTCCTTCCCCCTTCTTCCCTTTTTTCTTCCTTTTTTTTCTTTGCTCTCCTTCTGCCTCCTGTTTCTTCATGCTGTGCAGCTTCCAGGGTCTTGGTGCCCAGGCCAGGGGTCAAACCTGGACCTCTGAGACAGCAGAGCAGAGTCCAGGATGTTGGACCACCAGAGAACTCCTGACCCCAAGGAATATTAATCAGCAAGTGCTCCACCAGGGTTCTCATTCTCAACACCAAGCTCCAGATCCAACCAAAGGCCAGCAAGCTCCAGTGCTTGATACCTCAAGCCAAACAGAACAGAGACAAGAGGAATTACTACTAGGCAGCAGAGGGAAAGGAGACAGCAAATACTATAAATTAGGCAAAATGAGAGAACAAAGAAACACCTTGCAGGCAAAGGAGCAAGATAAAAACTCACAAGACCAAATAAATGAAGAAGAAATTGGCAAATTGCCTGAAAAAGAATTCAGAGTTATGATAGTAAAGATGATCCAAAATCTTGAAAACAAAATAGAGAAAATACAAGAAACATTTAATAAGGACCTAGAGAACTAAAGAGCAAACAAACAGTAACAAACAACACAATAACTGAAATTAAAAATACTCTAGATGGTGTAAACATCAGAATAACTGAGCCAGAAGAATGAATAAGTAAGTTGGAAGATAGAATGGTGGAAATAACTGCCACAGAGCAGGAAAAAGAAAAAAGAATAAAAAGAAAGGAAGACAGTCTCAGAGAGCGTGGGGATAACATTAAGCATACCAACATTTGAATCATAGGGGTCCCAGAAGAAGAAGAAAAAAAGAAAGGGTCTCAGAAAATATTTGAGGAGATTATGGTGGAAAACTTCCCCCACATGGGAAAGGAAATAGTAAACCAAGTCCAAGAAGTGCAGAGAGTCCATACAGAATAAACCCAAGGAAAAACACACTGAGGCACATATTAATCAAATTAACAAAAATTAAACACAAAGAAAAAATATTACAAGCAGCAAGAGAAAAGCAACAAATAACATATAAGGGAAAACCTATTGAGGATAACAGCTGATCTCTGCAGAAACTGCAGGCAAGAAGGGAGTGGCAGGCTATACTTAAAGTCTTGAAAGAGAAAAACCTACACCCAGGAATACTCTACCCAGCAAGAATCTGATTCAGATTCGACAGAGAAATCAAAAGCTTTACAGACAAGCAAAAGTTAAGAGAATTCAGCACCACCAAACCAGCCTTACAACAGCTGCTAAAGGAACTTCTCTAGGCAGGAAACACAAGAGAAGGAAAAGACCTACAAAAACAAACCCAAAACAATTAAGAAAATGATAATAGGCACATACATGTCAAAAATTACCTTAAATGTAAGAGGATCAAATGCTCCAACCAAAAGACACAGACTGGCTGATTGGAAACAAAAACAAGACCCTTCTATATGCCATCTACAAGAAACCCACTTCAGACCTAGGGACACATACAGACTGAAAGTAAGGGGATGGAAAAAGATATTCCATGCAAATGGAAGTCAAAAGAAAGCTGGAGTAGCAATATTCACATCAGACAAATTAGACTTTAAAGTAAAGACTATTACAAGAGACAAGGAAGGACACTATATAATGATCAAGGGAACAGTCCAAGAAGAACATATAACAATTGTAAATATCTATGCACCCAACATAGGAGCCCCTCAATACATAAGGCAAATGTTAACAGCCATAAAAGGGGAAATCAACACTAATACAATACTAGTAGGAGACTTTAACACCCCACTTACACCAATGAACAGATCATCCAAACAGAAAATAAATAAGGGCACACAAGCTTTAAATGAGACATTAGACCATCTTGATGTAATTGATATTTATAGGACATTCTATCCAAAAAATACAGAATATACTTTCTTCTCAAGTGCACATGGAAAATTCTCCAGGATAGATCACATCCTGGGGCACAAATCAAGCCTTGCTAAATTCAAGAAAATTGAAATCATATCAAACATCTTCTCCAACCACAACACCATGAAATTAGATATCAATTACAGGAAAAAACCTGTAAATAATACAAACACATAGAGGCTAAACAATACACTATTAAACAACCAAGAAGTCACTGCAGAAATCAGAGGAAATCAAAAAATACCTAGAAACAAATGACAATGAAAACACGATGACCCAAAACCTCTGGGACACAGCAAAAGCAGTTCTAAGAGGGAAGTTTATAGCAATACAATCCTACCTCAAGAAACAAGAAAAATTTCGAATAAACAACCTAACGTTGCACCTAAAACAATTTGAGAACAAAAAAAATCCAAAGTGAGCAGAAGGAAAGAAATCATAAAGATCAGATCAGAAATAAATGAAAAAAATGAAGGAAACAATAGCAAAGGTCAATAAAACTAAAAGCTTGTTCTTTGAGAAGATAAACAAAATTGATAAACCATCAGCCAGACTCATCAGGAAAAAAAGGGAGAAGGCGCAAATCAACAGAATTAGAAATGAAAAAGGAGAAGTAACAACCAACACCACAGAAATACAAAAGATCATGAGCGACTACTATAAGCAACTAAATGCCAATAAATTGGATAACCTGGAAGAAATGGATAAATTCTTAGAAAAGTACAATCTTCCAAGACTGAACCAGGAAGAAATAGAAAATATGAACAGACCAATCACAAGCACTGAAATTGAGACTGTGATTAAAAATCTCCCAACAAACAAAAACCCAGGGCCAGATGGATTCACAGGTGAATTCTATCAAACATTTAGCAAAGAGCTAAAACCTATCCTTCTCAAACTCTTCCAAAATATTGCAGAAGGAGGAACACTCCCAAACTCATCCTACAAGGCCACCATCACCCTGATACCAAAACCAGACAAAGATGCCACAAAAAAAGAAAATTACAGAGCAATATCACTGATGAATATAGATGCAAAAATCCTCAACAAAATACTAGCTAACAGAATCCAACAGCACATTAAAAAGATCATACACCGTGATCAAGTGGGGTTTATCCCTGGAATGCAAGGATTCTTCAATATATGCAAATCAATCAACGTGATACATCATATCAGCAAATTGAAGGATAAAAACCATATGATAATCTCAATAGATGCAGAAAAGCTTTTGACAAAATTCAACATTCATTTATGATAAAAACTCTCCAGAAAGTGTGCATAGAAGGAATAAAAGCCATATATGACAAATCAACAGCCAACATCATTCTAAATGGTGAAAAATGAAAGCATTTCCTCTAAGAACAGAAACAAGACAAGGGTGCCCACGCTCATCACTGTTATTCAACATAGTTTTAGAAGTGTTAGCCACAGCAATCAGAGAAGGAAACGAAATAAAAGGAATCCAAGTTGGAAAAGAAGTAGTAAAATTGTCACTCTTTGCAGATGATGTGATATTATACATAGAAAATCCTAAAGAAGCTTCCAAAAAAGTGCTAGCACTAATTGATGAATTTAGTAAAGTAGCAGGATACAAAATTAATGCACAGAAATCTCTTGCTTTCCTATATACTAGCTACAAAAGATCAGAAAGAGAAATTAAGGAAACACTCCCATTTACCACTGCAACAAAAAGAATAAAATACCCAGGAATAAACCTGCCTAAGGAGGCAAAAGACCTGTATGTAGAAGACTATAAGACACTGATGAAAGAAATCAAAGATGATACAAACAGATGGAGGGACATACCATGTTCTTGAATTGGAAGAATCACCATTGTGAAAATGTGTATACTACCCAAAGCAATTTACAGATTCAACGCAATCCCAATCAAATTACCAATGGCATTTTTCACAGAACTAGAATGAGAAATTTTATAATTTGTATGGAAACACAAAAGACCCCGAATAGCTAAAGTAATCTTGAGAAGGAAAGATGGAGCTGGAGGAATCAGGCTCCCTGATTTCAAACTATACTACAAGACCACAGTGATCAAGACAGTATGATACAGGCGCAAAAACAGAAATATAGATCAATGGAACAGAATAGAGAGCCCAGAGATAAACCCACACACATATGGGCACCTTATCTTTGACAAAGGAGGCAAGACTATACAATGGAAGAAAGACAGCCTCTTCAATAAGTGGTGCTGGGAAAATTGGATAGCAACATGTAAAAGAATGAAATTAGAGCTCTTCCTAACACCATACACAAAAATAAACTCAAAATGGATTAAAGTTCTAAATGTAAAGCCAGATACTATAAAACTCCTAGGGGAAAACATAGGCAGAACACTCTGTGACATACATCAAAGCAAGATCCTTTTTGACCCACTTCCTGGAGTAATGGAAATAAAATAAAAAATAAACAAATGGGACCTAATGAAACTTAAAAGCTTTTGCATGGCAAAAGAAATCATAAACAAGACAAGAAGACAATAGAATGGGAGAAAATATTTGCCAACGAAGCAACTGACAAAGGGTTCATCTCCAAAATATGCAAGCAGCTCATGCAGCTTAATGCCAAAAAAGCAAATAACCCAATCCACAAATGTGCAGAAGACCTAACTAGACATTTCTCCAAAGAAGACATGCAGATGGCTAACAAACACATGAAAAGATTCTCAGCATCACTAATCATTAGACAAATTCAAGTCAAAGCTACAATGAGGTATCACCTCACACCAGTCAGAATGACCATCATAAAAAAATCTTGAAACAATAAATGCTGGAGAGGGTGCGGAGAAAAGGGAACCCTCCTGCACTGTTGGTGGGAATGCAAATTGGTACAGCCATTGTGGAAAGCAGTTTATGGAGGTTCCTTAAAAAACTAAAAATAGAATTACCATATGACCCAACAATCCCACTACTGGGCATATATCCTGAGAAAACTATAATCCAAAAAGAAACGTGTACCACAATGTTCACTGCGGAACTATTTACAATAGCCAGGACATGGAAGCAACCTAAATGCCCATCAACAGATGAATGGATAAAGATGTGGCACATACACAATGAAATATTATGCAGCCATAGAAAGGAATGAAATTGAGTCATTTGTAATGAGGTGGATGGACCTAGATTCTGTCATACAGAGCTAGGTGAGCCAGAAAGAGAAAGACAAATACTGTATGCTAACTCATATATATGGAATCTAAAAAAATGGTACTGATGAATCCAGTGATGGGGCAAGAATAGAGATGCAGTTGTAGAGAATAGACTTGAGGACATGGGGTGGGGGGCCAAGGGGAAGCTGGGATGAAGTGAGAGAGTAGTATTGACATATATACACTACCAAATGTAAAATAGCTAGTGTGAAGCTGCTGCATAACACAGGGAGGTCAACTTGATGATGGGCAATTACTTGGAGGGAGGGGATAGGGATGGTGGGAGGGAATCACGGGAAGGACAGGATATGCGAATATATGTATAAATACAGATGACTCACTTTGTTGTATAGCAAAAACTGGCACAACAGTGTAAAGCAATTATATTCCAATAAAGAGCTTTAAAAAAATTATTCACACTCTGGCTGTAGAAGTTATTTTAATTAACTTTTAGAAAAGACAAATACAGCATTTTTCGACATAATCTCCTTGCTTTTCAGTACATTTTGTCCATCTGTCAACAAACTTTCATGTTCCCTCATTAAAAAATGTTTTAGGCTGAGCTGTGAGCCACAAACGCACTGCTGTCTTCACTTCTTCATCAGAAGTGAATCTTTGTCCTTGTAGGACTGCTTTCAGGGCACCAAACAGGTGAAAGTCTGATGGAGCAAGATCAGGACTATAGGGAGGATGTTTTAACATCTCAAAATGAAGTTTTTGCAGAGTGTCGACAGTGTGAGCAGAAGTGTGCAGATGTGCACACCCTCAGACCACAAAAAAATGAGTCGCTGCACGCTGCTTTTCTTTCATGCAAATCACAAGTGGGGCATCCATTTTTGCTTGCACAGCAGTTACAAATGAACTGATGTAACACATTCATACATGTACAGCAGTTACTGGGGAGACAGTACCTTGAACGGAAAGCACTGATAAGACAGTGTGGCCAACAGAAATTTTAATATAACCAGAATGCGGATAATTTTTGACTCACCTTCATAAATATTATGTAGTGTAGATATTATTCATCCTAATCTCCTGCAATTAATTATGTACTAATGTAAATATCCTGTGAAAAATCAAATTAATATTTATGCTATTTATAATATTTATAGGTACTGATTTACTAGTGTATTGATAGTCCATAGTTTTCAGTGGTTTCTAGAAAACACTCTTCTATTATGTTGGCTACTTACGGTACTATACTTTCATAATAAAATGTCAAAGTGTTGTATTGTAGATTTGATGATGAAAACTGAGATGTATTTTGGTATCTATGGTATCAGTAGTGTAATACTCAGTAGTATAGAAAAATCCAATACTTATACTGCTACAGTATCAGTCCGGACCCTGTTGGATTATTGGGCTTTTACTGAAAATTGCCTAAGGGTAGGCATCTAGTAGATGGCAGAACCCAGATTGGAGGGTCAATCAATCTGTTTGGCCAAGGTTATTTTACTATTTTGTAGTTTTCCTGTTTGAATATGGCTCCTTAGAGAGGTTATTGAATAACTGTGCTGATGAACAAAAGATATGAAAGAAAGGATACTATTTTGGGAGAACAAAGTACAATACTGTAACATATGATATAAAACAAGTAAAATATGTAGTTTTTTTTATAGTTATCAGAATGTGGTTCTTAGCTAGCCAAGAAGCCAATTGTCCTTTATTTTTTTAAGTGGTGTTTTGAGAGTACTTTACTTCCTTTTAAATTAGTTTATTGTATTATTGGTAAAATAATGAATTTTGTTCCTCTTCTTCATTCAGAGCCTGAGTCATGGTCATGTTTTCTCTTCCTGTGTGATTATTACAGGACCAAGGCCAGATGAATGTCAGGAAAAAACAGGGCCTCAACAAATAGAATCTCTAGAATCTTATATCAAGGAGTAACCGGATGGGTTTTAAAGAAAGTATGAGTATATGGGTTGAGGTGCAGAAGGGTGGATGGTTGGAGAGAGGAGTGAATTGAGAAGATGGAAAGGTGGGATGAGCATAAAATCCTCTCTCTGCTTTCTTCTTTTGGACTCTGGTCAGAATTTGATCGTCACTTCTCTTTTCTGGTTGCTGACTCTTGCAACTCAGAAGAGGGGAAAGAGAGCTTTGAAGAGCCACATCTTTATAAAGTGCTTCATCAAAAATGTGCCTTTGTCTAAGCATGGGAGCAGAGTCTGAGATATGGATTTGTGTGGTGAAGGAAGGAGGGAGAGCTGACCCATCACCTAGCTGTTTACCACGGTGACGGCTGAAGCTGGATCCTGCCGCACTCTCCCAGGAGCTGTGTAGACTGCATCTGTGAATCATCCACCCAAGTGACAGAGGAGGGTGGCACTTATTTATGGGCTCCCATCCTCCGGAAATACTGAGATCTTCATTTCAAATACAAAATTCAATAAAACAACATTAAATTAGCCCATGATCATACACACAAAATCTTGTTTAAGACTGTGGCTTTGTGTATGCATAAAAAGTAGAAGACAAGAAAAGACAGTGAAAGACAAGGAGTCTGGACTCCTTGGTTCCATATTTCAGAAACCTAACTTGTACAAATTTTATCAAAAATAGGGAATTAATCGGTTCAGTTAACTGACTTTGAAAAGCATAGGACAGAGCTATCTCAAGGATGACTGGACTAAGATAAGATTTTCAAAGTGCTCTTTCCATCCTTTGGTCTTGATTCCCTCTGTTTACTTCATTTTCTACTTCACATGAGCTTTCCCATCTGTGAGGGTACAGAACCTTGGCTAACTCTGGGCTTGAAGCCTCATATCACCCCAACTCAAGAGGAAGGAGAGTCTTCCAGCCTAAATTCAGTTAGAAATTTCCAGGTGACAATGGGAACCTGGCATGGGCCACATGCCTGTTCCTTAGACCAGTCGCTGAGGCCAGGTAGTGGTTGATCCAACCCCTGGGGTAAGGAGGGCAGAGTTGTTAACACAGTAGGAGTGCCGCACAGGCATGTGGAGCCTGCCCTGACCACCTGCCAGGGGATCAGTGAGGTCTGGCTATGTGTGAGGTGCAGACCAGACAGGGAAAGCCAGAGCTCTCAGCCCACATTTCTGATACAGGTCTCTGCTTTCATCTGAGCCTTGGGAACATTTTCTTAAGGAAGGGATGCAGTTCTGTTACCCTTTCTCCTCTGTGAGGACAAATCAAGACGGTACTGGCTATGAACGACGAAGAGGACCCTCACCAAAGACCATGCTGGGGCCTTGATCTCGAGCTTCCAGTCTCCAGAACTGTGAGGGATAAATTTCTGTGGTTCATAAGCCACCCAGTCTGTGGTGTTTTGTTATAGCTGCCTGAACAAGGCTATTACTTTCAAAATGACTAAACAAATTCTTCAGCACTCTCCAGAGGAAAGATTCTGGAAGGAAGGGCAGTGACATCAGGGATTCCGACCCAGGTCTCTGAGTTTTGGTTACCTTCTTGGTGTTTCTTACGGATATCCAATACTAAAGTCATAGCTGAAGGAAACTCAGTAGAGAGATGGAGTAAAGTTTCCAATAGGAAAGCATGAAGTCCAGCCTTGAGGGCAGTACACAGAAGTGGAAGCAGAGCTGTGTCCGGAGCCACTCAGGCTTATGACAATCATGTTCATGAATAAAAACTTTATGTTCTTCAATTTGCAGACACTTTTAGTATTTAAAGGGGTGTCTTAATGAAGAAGCAGGTAGGAGATTATATGCAAGGAAAGCTGCCTAAAGCTCCTCCTTCAACAAGGTTAGGGAAAAGTTGAGTGGTATGGAATTAAAAGGTAATGTTTACCTTTATTGCTGTTCCAAGCAGAGGTGAACTACATTTTGATGGACATTTAGTGTTACATGGTCAACATAACTGGACACTGGACTACATCTAGATATCCTGGTTTTTTTTAGGCACAAGTTGTGTATTTGAGTGAGTGAGTGAATGGGAAAAAGGAATAAAACCTCAGTGAAGAGAAGTAAACAAGTCTTTTCATGATTTACACAAAGCTGGAAATAAAAACCATGCCTTGTTTGTACATATAGTGGAACACATTTCTTTTTGAGAGGAAGAGTCCCAAAGCCTTCTGAAAGTGTAATTTTTTATTTAGAGAAAAAAGTAGACGTTCTTATATATTTCTCTGCTGTTAAAAAATATTTATGATAAAAGCATTGCTTCCAAATGTGCTTTCTTTCAAATGTGTTCTTTTCATTTTGAAATCTAGGTATTTAAAGCTTTTCTGGTTTAACTGTTCTTAGAAATAATGGGTGTAAGTGACACCCATGGTACCCCACTAGGTGAATCAGTACAAGACATCGGAAGTGGGAATACTGGGGCTTACATTTCCCTACTTGAGTATCAATCCTGAACCACTATAATAACTTTTACAGAGACATTTAATGGGATCTTTGAAGGAGGGTCATAAATGCACCCCCCCCCCCAAAGCAATGAACAGTACACGTTATAGATTGCTCTTTGTAACCCTCTAGCATTTTCATTATTCAAAACACCAAGGAATCAGACAACTAATTTTCTGGAGTTGTCGTAGAGCCTATGATTTGGAGGCAGTGAACAGAACAGGATATTTCTGAGAGACAGAACACTAATCCAGTCATAGTTTGTCTAACTCAGTAGACATCTTCCTGAAAAACTGTATTTAAATCAAATCAGATAAAATATGCTAAATTTAGTCCATTACAGGTGTTAAGTACATAAGTGTTTATTATGTTATTCTCAGTAGTTTTCTGAAGCTTAAAAAATTTCAAAATAAAAAAGGGAAAAATCTTCCAAGAGAATTCATTATTTAATGGAGTTATTTTGTTAAGCGTATAATCACTTCCAGTTTATACTTTTTGTATAAAAATTAGTATGTTAATCCAGGTCCTCCCAGAGGCAGGCACCAAGATGGGATTAATTGTACAGGGATTTCATAGGAAAGTACCTGTGTGGAAGGAAGCAGAGAGGGAGCAGGGGAAGACTGGAAGGGCAGTCAGGCCATGATGCAAGCCTGGCCTGAGCAAAGATGTAAGAAAACCAGGTCTAATTATCTTGAGGATGAAGGTCATATGGAGGAGGTCCAGCACCCAGGCTCCAGACCTGTGAGTGAGATCATGAATCTTCCAGCTGTTCCTGCTGCAGTTGACAGCAACTGCAGGAGTAACGTAGGTTAGAAAATAGTAATCATTGTTGCTTTAAGCCACAAAGTTCTGGGTCGTTGTATGATACACAGAGTCAAGGTGAGAGGGACAAGAGTTCTTACTTTCTTTGTTGTGAGCAGAGATTTTCCTAGTGCACCTCTCACTGAGAATGTGAACCTTTGAGGGTCCTGGCTTGATGTGAAGGTCTCAGTTTCAACATCTTGCCGTGTCTGAGCCCAGGGTCTTACTTTCTGTCTCCATATGGCCATTAAAACTCGTGACCTTAATTTATTGAAACAAATACTCACATGTCCACTCCAGAGTATAACTAAAACTTTAGCACACTTGAACTGCCTTGATATTTTTTAGCTTTGGGGGATTATTTCTCTTACTGTCTGTTCTCTCAGGAATACATTTAAGAGGGTATGAGTATACTGAAGTCAACATTTATGGTTCAGGTTGTCTAGTCTGCCACTTTGTTCGATATGGGAGTTTCCATCTGACACTTTGAATCTTCCCTAGAGATAGTATTTTCATTCCCCCATTCCCCGCACCCCCCCCCCCCCCCCGCCATAAGTCTCCTGTTAGGGATTTGGAGAAGGAACTTTAAACTTGACCTTGCTGTGGAAGGAGTGGGTTGTAGTAGTGGGCTCCACTGCTTTGTTCCAGCTTTTGATGTACTGGAACCATATAGACAATGCATATTTGTAAATGACTCTATATGGCAATGAATATTTGTACATTAATAAAATTATATGTTAGAAAGAGTAGCAAACCAATTTTGCTTAGTAATAGTGTGATGCATAAAATGTGGCATGTAAATTGAATAATTTCAAAATTCATAGAAGCTAGAAGAATGTGTTCTTTAAGTGAATTTTACAGTGAACACATTTGTAAAATAAGTGATTTCCCTAATTTATAGATTTTGTAATGTATTTTTTTTAATGCCTTCATTAGTGGGCTTGAAATTGTTCAACAATAAATATGAAGAGTGGGGGTGTTTGACAGAAAGAAATCCTAAAGTGATTTTTATTTTGAGTAATAAGAAAAGAGACCTTGAGGTGGTACTTAGCCCAAAATTGTTTAATTCTCACCAGTGGCGGAAGGAGCAGTGGTCCTTTACATCACCTGCATGAGGGATGAATTAGAGACAAGCCATGTTGTTATGGGCAGTTGAATAAAGGCTGTAACAGTTGAGAAGTTTATGAATCTAAACTTTGTGCAGTTTCAGACAGAGAAGATTCATCTGCTTTGGTGAAAGGAAATGACCAAAGCAGATGGAGCCTGTTTCTACGTGGCCATAAAAGATGATTCACAAATTATATACATTGGACAATGAAAGACAAAAGGATCCGTACAGAACCAGAGCAGGCCTGGTTCCCTCAGCTGCCCCCGGCTAGCACTTTCACCAGTGCCTCAGTGGAGAGGTGCTGGGGTGAACACCAGGATGACTCTGTTATATTTGTGGTGTGGGGTCTGTGTATGCTGGGTTTATGTCTCTCTCTATTCCTGTATTCTTCATAATACCTTCCAATAGGCATGTTCAGTCAACATTGCTTATACTTGTATTTGTAAGATGCTGAGCCGAAAAGCCGATCAGTTAGCCAACAAACAAACAAACAAACAAACAAACAAAAACTCCTAAGCCTTCTGAGATGTTTTGAAAGAGACACTCGAATCGGGTCACTTCCCCTGGCTGACATTTGCGTTTATCCAGGTGGGCAGGATAGCTGTGCAGCCCCCTTCAGGGAGGACTCTGCTTAGGCCTGTTTCTCTCTCCTGTGCCATGTAGCTTTGCTTGGATCAGCGACGTGAGTATTTCCATAACGAGTACGATTCAAGTGACTAGGGTGCAAAGCTCCTTTAACTGCTGATAGGACTCTGTTTTTGGCAGTACACCTCCTGTTTAAAATCTCCTCTGGACAATTACCACTTGATCGCCCCGTAGGAAAAGAAAGGCAGGCTTATCTGAAGCAATCATCCCCTTGAAAGGGATAAGAAAAGATAACCCGGGTGTGATTACTCCAGCTCAAAACATATCTAAACAGTCTTTCTTTCTCTGCAGTAAGCTCACTTCCTCTTTGGTCTCCTGTGTTATCCTCCTGCACAAACATCTAACAAGGCATGGAAAAGAGGGCCTTTTTTGATAGGGTATATAAGAAAGTAGCTTCACGCTCTGTCTCCTTCTTGGTAATTTACCAGCAATGAAAACCCCAGCAGTGGCCCTGGTGCTTCCTATTCTAAGCAATGAGATCTTTACGGTCACGAACTACCCAGAAGTCATAGCTGACTCTTTCTTCCCTTCCTGGAAAATATGGTTTGTGATGGTGAAGCTGCTTCCTGACAGAAGGTATGTAGCATGCTACATGGTATATACATGCTGCATGCCCTGAGGTATGTAGCATGTATAGCTAGAAGATGGGCAGTTACCTTTATGATGTGACAGTTATTGGTACATATAAAGCTCACCATCTAAAGATGGATATTGACTGGTTTTGCATCCTTTTCATATTTAGCTGCCCCAGACTATTACTGCTTTCTATTTTAAGATCAAAATAAGCAAGAAAGACTTGGAGGCAGTAACTTAGATAAAACCTAAAGGGTATGATTTCATACCATATATGAGAGAAACTTGTTAATAGGCAAAACAGCTGTATTTCAGTTCACATTTGCTTTAATAGCATAAAAGATACAAGGTTCCTGCCCTTTTGTGTTTCATGTATGTGTAATTAAAATTTTCTTTAATATTATCTTTGAACATTTGTGTGTATGGATGATATCACAGAAATATATGTATGCATTTATATATTAAGGCCTGATGGGACTAGAAAAAAGTTAATGTGAGAAATTGTGTCTTTTGATTTACTGTGTTTAACTCTCCTAACCTTTGTCTGCTGCCACCTGCTAAGGGCCTCTTCTTGAAGAAACAGAAAGCAGAAATGACATAATAGTCTACTTGATGACTAAAGAGAAAATGATTAGTATACGGTTTAAACTGTTTCTCACATGGAAAGTAATTCAATACTTGGCTCTGTAGCACCAAATGTTGGTGACTGTTTCTCACTCGTGAACCGGCTGGCATGTAGACCTAGACTTCAGTATTTTCCATGTAAAGTCTGGACTAGACATTTACTGTTTTGTGTGTCAAAACCCCTCCCTTTTTTTGGACCAGCACTTCCACTGTCATGCAATGGAAGCTGCCGTCTTTTTGGCCACAGTGATGGTCTAGGGGTGGACATCAGACCCTTGCTTGGGCCCATGATAGGATCGCCTCTGGCCTCAGTGGGGTGGTGAATGTGGGGTCTGGAGCTGCTGAGGCTCATATTCCCTGTTGCTGGCAAGGAGAGGAGGTGAGGTTGGCATCCAGAGACTGCCAAGATGAGAGAGATGGAGAGAGTTAAGGTGCTCCAGTCCCTGGTTCTAGCCCCATACCCTTTCTCCCACCCCTTCCCCCTTTCCTAAACTAGTTAGAGTAGGGTTTTTTTTTTCCCACTTTCAACCTAAAGAGTCTGTAAAGGAAGAAAATTCAGACACATGCAGCATTGTATGGATTTTGATAGACTTTGCTATTTTTTGGGGGGGGGGGGGGAGGGGGTTGTTACACTCAACATTTTCCTTAAAATATCTCCTGCCAGCATTTTATTGCCCCAGAGTCTCTCCTTCCCTTGAGCCCAGCGTCTTCCTCTAGACTCCCCTCCCCTAGCACCATTGGGCAACCTTGGGTTTTCGTCTCTTCCATTCACTCAGGCAAAACCTTTGTCTCTCCCTCTTTTTTTAGTGTTAACTACCCTCTCTCTTCCTCCAGCCTGTTTGTTTCTATTGCAAAGGGGCTTATAACAGCTTCTTCTGAATAAAGGTGATGTTCTCCCTACAAAGGAATTTTTGTATCAGCTGCTAAGAGAATACAGTTTTCTCCATATTAGAACACACACAATGTTTTTAGATTGTTCTCCTCATTAGCTAAGCTCCCTATGGCCATTTTCAAGGCCCAGTATCAGCACATTTTATTCTAAATAGCTAATGAATATCTATTACTCTTCTTTTTCCACCCAATATTCTGTGCAAGCTTACATATACCTTGCATCAGAATCTACCATTTACTACCTAAGTTGACTGATATAATCTAAATATTCAGTTTTTTCCATCGAAGACCTTTTGAAATTCTACTATCTCCTCATATTTTATGATTTGAGTGAAATGTTTGAAATGACTTGTTCTTTAACTCAAAATAAATGCATATACTATATATAGCAATCCCTCTCTCACTCTCACCTTTCTCTACTTCCCCAACTGTTCTTGGCAACCACTTTGCTGTACAATGGAGGGTGTGTCTGAGAGGGCAGGAGATTTGAAAGGAAGAAAGAACAATTTTATGAAGTTATTTCCAATGTTACTGAGAAGGGGAGCTCTAGGAGAAGGTGATTAATATAGCTCCAGCCTGGGGCGTAATTCTCTCTCTGAAAGTTTAATAAGAGCATTTGAAGATGCTGGGATAGTGTTTAAGGAGGCTTCTTTTTGCTTTCAGCAAATGAGGCATTGATATTTCCTCAGTTACCTTGATTGTGTTGGATTAAAATATGGCCATAAATTATTTTGCAGCCCCTCCTAACAAGAGATGGAGTCTCTTCTCCCTTTTTTTTTTTTTTTTTTTAAATCTGGATTGGCTTTGTAGCTTGCTTTGGGCACTACAATGCAGTGATAGTGATGAGTGACTTCTCAGCAAGCTCTTAAGATGTCTTGCAGTTTCTGCTCACTCCCTCTTGGAATGCTCCACCATTTTACTGGAAATTGGAGCCATCCTGCTGGAAAGGCCATGTGGGAGGGAACTGAGACACCCTGGCCAACCGCCCAACTAACTACTAGACAGAGGAGTGAGGTCATGCTAGACCTCAACTCTAGGTGACCTGCCAGGTGATTGTAGCCACACGAGTGACCTCATAAGTGGGCACATAAGAGGAATTGCCCACCTGAACCCAGCCTAAATTGTAGAATCATGAGCAAATGCATATGTGCCTCTAGGAGAAAGGGAACATTCATGAGTCAAGGCAGAGACAGACAATTTCAGAAGCGATGTTCTGCAGTAGGAAAGAAGTAAGGAACTAGATGCGTGGGAAGTTCACCCTCTAGAACAGAAGGGAAGGCAGGACATATGGGTACACCTGAAGATAAGAGGGCAGTTTTGGTGGGGAGTGTGTCAATGTTCTCTTGTGATTGCTTCAGTTTTCTTGGTGTGAAGATATGAAGGTGGAAGAGGGTCACAGAGTTTGAGGCTAAAGGAGAAGGTGTGATTTGAAGAGTGGGAGGGAAATTGACTATGGAAATTCACTAGGATCACAGGGAAGCACCAGAAACCCCTTGAGGTTAGTGTTTCTACACTTAACTGAGATCTGTCAACTGCGTGAATTTCTCCAGACATTTTCACATGCTGAGATACAGATGTGGAGTACGTAAAGAGTGGATTTAGTCATAACTAGGGCTTAGAGGATGACAGTGAGTGAGGGTCAAGAGAATTGAGCATATGTGGGAGTGGTTACAATGATGCCTGTGGAATACAAGCTAATAAAGCAGGGTGGTGAGGCCATGAGATATTTTAGGGTTTTGGGAAAGGGATAAAACAAATGGCTTGAATACAACCTTGTGAGAGAAGGTACCAACTGTGTTATTTTTTTTAAAAAATAAATTTATTTATTTTATTTATTGGCTGCATTGGGTCTTTGTTGCTGCAAGCGGGCTTTCTCTAGTTGTGGCTAGCAGGCTACTCTTCCTTGTGGTGCACGTGTTTCTCAGTGGGGTGGCTTCTCTTGTTATGGATGGAGCATGGGCTCTAGGAAATTGGGCTTCAGTAGTTGTGGCACATGGGCTAAATCGTTGTGGCTCGCAGGCTCTAGAGCACAGGCTCAGTAGTTGTGGCACACGGGCTTAGTTGCTCCTCAGCATGTGGGATCTTCCTGGACCAGGGATCCAACCTGTGTCCCCTCCATTGGCAAGCAGATTCTTAACCACTGTGCCACCAGGGAAGTCCCCAACTGTGTTATTGTTTAGCACCTGATTCTAGGATGCATTGTGATCTTGGTAAAATTATTTAAATTTACAGATTTGTTCAATCAGGGGTTGTATTAAGATAAACTCTTGGTTTCTTTGCAGCTCTAATAACCTGCTGTTCTATGATTCCACATAAGGGTGACACGTAACGTAGACACTAATGAGGAATAGATTCAGTTTTCTAAATAAGATAATGGCAAAGCTCTGCTAAATTTGCTTCTGATAACTTAAGGTTAATTAGCCACTTTATTTCCCTCCCTTATTTGTTGCATTCTTTTTGGATGGCTGCTGCACAGATAAGGACTTTTGGGATACATCTTAAGAAGGATAATGGAACAGGCCCGGAATCACTGGAGGTATGGGCCCAGTGGACAGAAGTACACTTTGGGAGGTGGCAATGCTGTTGTCTGCTGGGGTTCTGACTGTTCTGTTTTGTATGAGTCATGTTCATAGCTTTTACTTTGGGTTATTAAAAGTTGTGAGAGACTCTGCGATTCTCTGCTTCACTTAAGTATTTGACCAAATCAGAGCTGGACACAGACGTCCTGGAATAAAAGAGGTTTGATTGTATCATTTTCACTTGTCCATCAGAATATGGACCAAATAATAGTGGTCATGGTAGCATTTGGGGAGATCTGAAAGCAAATGAAACTTTCTAACATCCTAGTCAAAGGCTTTTCATTTTAATTGAAAGGAAGCTTATGACACCTGTGCTGTTGCCCTTGCTGGCGATCACTACCACCAATGTACCTGACTTTGACTATTGACATTTTCTCAAATTTGTCTTCTTTCTTCCCTTAACTCCTTCTACAGTTTATTATCTATGTAGAAGCCAGGAGCGATCTTTAAAAAATGTGATTCAGGTAGTTTTATTCCTGTCTTTGAAGTCTTCCACTGACTTCCCATTAGATTTAGAATAACATCCAGACTCTTCATTTTTGTCTCCAGGATCTCATGGGAACTGGCCTATACTTTTCTCTCTGACCTCATTCTGAACTCTTCATACGTTGTACTCCAGACACACTGGCCTTTTCCTGTTCCCAAAATACGTAGAATTCTTCCCTATCTCAGGACTTGGCATCAGTGGGTCCCTTTACTTGGAAAGCTGTTTTGGACCTGAATTTATGTTTTTTGTTTAACTTTTCAGTTTTCTGTCTCCCCTTGAACTAGACAGAAATATTCAACATGCACTTATTTATCACATCGGCTGGGTGTGCCTAGGAGAGCACTGGGTATGTGCTCAAGAAACATTTTTTCATGGAAAAAAGAGGGACCTTGAAAGTAGATGGCATAGAAGATAGTTTATCTAAGGTTAGTTGGGAGGGCATGAGGCTGGGCTGCTCTATTCCAAATTACTGACCCAGGACTATTAAAGCTTTATTTCTTTAAATCTTGAAAGATTCATAGCCATCAAGATTCCTCTCTTAAAATGCAGATAACCTTGTGAGTTCATTTCTCTAATCAGTATCAACTAATATTTTGGTTCTTAGTGACCATCTAAGGGAGAAGTAGGATATAGGATGTGCAAATGACAGAATGTCAGGAGTGGGAGAATTAAAAGACAGAGCCAAAATGCAAAGGGCCAGCAGAGAGGAAAAATAGGGATAAAGAGATGAAGGGTGGTGCGAAGAGAATTACATCAGAATTTTGCCTAGAGTGAAAACATTTTTGTTTCCCAATCTATAAGATAGTGGCACAGTTGACAGCTGGTACTATATATTTCCAAGTATTATAAAATTTTTTAAAAAGCAGATTCTTGATAGGTTTTCATGTTCACAAATAAATTGAGGAAGAAGGGAAAGCTACGGATTCTCAGTTAAAAAAATAAAAAGTGGAAGCAACTATTACATAAGACAAGGTATGCTGCCCAGCATGAGAATTTCAGGGAGAAATTTAGTGTCTTGTAATGTTGCAGTTACTATGGTGACAATGCATTTTTAATGATACCATTAAATGGTAGTATAACTACTTGTAACTAAGGAGTGCTGAATAGTCACAGCTGTGATGTTTGGAGTTTATGTTTCTTTTCTCCAGGATGATTTTTAATGACTTCAGAATAAAAGTGTTGTATAACAGAACACTTTGGTATAAAATATATGTTCTTTTTAGAGATAAAAAAGACTCTAGAGAGTAATTCTCCCCACTACACATTATACACACACACGTGCAAACATATGTATATGTGCATACTTTATGGATGAAGATCTGGAGATAAAGATTAAGCAGCTTTTCCCAGCTCATTTAGCTAGAGACAGAATGAGAGCTCAGGTTTTCTGCCCCCTAAGACAGTTTCTTCCTACCATTGCACAGTGCCTTTCCCCAAGACAAATTACATGCAACGAATTCTATGTTCTTTTCACACATCAAAATTGGTAAGAGGCTGCAATGAGTTTATATCACCCTAGAGGGTTTGTAAAGTGGTTAAGACTAAGATGAAAGAGTAATGAACAAATACTGTAATTAAAAGAGTCTATAGATGGAATTCCAGAGGTCCATCAGCTCTTTAAAATTGTTTGCAGATGTGTGTGTGTGTGCATATGTTCATTTTTCTAATGAGAAACTTCATCAGATTCTTGAGTTGGTGACCTCTCCCCAGATAAGTGATGAATTATGGCTCTTTCCCCATTTAGGTTATCAAAATATGATAAACAAAATGGAAAAGTAAATGGCATATTGAGAAAAATATTTGTTATGATATGATAAAAGATTAATACCCTTAATTTACAAAGAGCACATATACATCAAGCAAAACATCAAGACCCAGTTGAAATTAGAGTGAAGGAAATGAATGCAAATATACAGACAGGAAGTACAAATAGCTAATAGAAATGAAAATTATTCATCCTCATTAGTCATCAGTGAAATGCAAATTAAAACAATAAAAGTTTTACCAGTTTCACACAACAGATTAGCACAGATTATAAAAGCAACCATGATAATATTCTATGTGATGAAGAGGTAGTGGGATAAGCAGGTTTCTCTGCTACTAGCAATGTAAATTGGGAAAAGATTTTGGAAATTAAATTAATACCTTAAGAGCCTTAAAAATGTTCATAACCTATAATTCAGATTCTAAAGACATAGTTCTATTCTAAGGCAATAATAAGTGCTCACTGTGATTTGAGTATAAAAGTATTTCTCCCAGTGTTATTTAAAATAGTAAAAAAGATACAGAAGAGCACACATATCTAATATAGGGAAAAATGAAATGTTATAGTATTTCTGTGAGTTCAGTAGATTATCTTAAAAAGTTTGTTAATGATTTGGGAGACTCTTACATAAGAGTGATAGAATATAAACACCCAGACTTCTAAAATGCTTGTAGAATATAATTCCAATCATGCAAACAAACTACAAAATACTAGAAGGAAATATAATAACATGTAAAGTGGCTATCTTTTGGGTTGTAGAGTTATTAATTTTTTTCTTTTTTGTACTGTTGTGTATTTTCTCAGATTTTTATAGTGAATTTATGTATTACCAGAAATGAAATAAAAGTTATTTAAAAAGTTTTACTGAGCTTATTTCTGTTATCACTTCAACTGTTCTGAGTTGGCAAAAATCTATTGTCCTAAAGAATAGTAGAAACTAGAAAGACATCTTTTGAAAAAAAACTTACTAAAGTGGTATAAAATTTAACATTTTTCTTTCATTTAAAAATTATCTATGTAATCTATTTGGGTCAGATGCTGGGGAAACACATATGAATAAGAAGTTCTTCCTGCCACCTAAAGTTTATGATCTACTGGGAAAGACAGGTGTGTTATAACCATACTAAAACAGCTCATGAGTACCTTGTAATATGTCAACATGAAGGAAGGAATGATGAAGTCTTCTTGAGGAAATGGGGGTGTGTGACATTTGACTCCAGTCTCCAGTGATGAGTCATGAGGGGGGCAAAAGTGAAGACCTTCTCCATAAAGGTAAGGGGATGTGTTAATATGGGGGTGTGAAAGGGCAGTATGAGAACAGGTCCCTTCGATTTGGCTAGAAAGGTAGAGCAAGGCCAGCTGTTGAAAGACCTTTGTAAGATGTCTGGACCATATCTTATATCTTTTTGGTAAAAGGGGTCATGAAAGTAACTGAAAGAGTCATAAAAGTAAATGATCAGATTTGATCAGGTAGTCAACATGTAAAGGAAAAATGTCTACCACAGTAACAGAAATAATGATTCAATAATGATTGAGATATTTTTATGGAAACAATGCTCGACATGGTAGAACTTTAAGATTTTTTTTTTTAACTTTAATGTGTATTTTGCACTGCATTATGCCACAGAGAATGTTTGATGCATAGGTTGGGCACACCATGGTATTAGCAAGACCCAAACCACAGTCTCCTTGTTAATTTAGTTGGCAGAAAAAATTTTGTCTTTTGGCTGCCAGATCAATGAGGAAGTTTGTAACTCCCTCTGCTATTTAAAAAGGGTCTTTATATGGTGGAAGAGTTGGGCTGCAACTGTACCAAATCAACTGTAAATTGATCAAAGTGCAACAGATCTCTACATCTCATTTCAGCAGCCAAATGAAGCCCAGTGGTGATCCTTATGATAAGAAGGTTATCAGATGGTCTCAGAACATTCCGGCCATCTTTGTTTGGCCCAAGTATTTTTAAAAAATTAATTAATTAATTAATTAATTAATTTGGCTGCATTGGGTTCTTTGTTGCTGCACGCATGCTTTCTCTAGTTGCGGCAAGCAGAGGCTACTCTTCGTTGCATTGTGTGGGCTTCTCATTGACAGGGCTTCTCTTGTGAAGCATGGGCTCTAGGTGCAGGGCTTCAGTAGTTGTGGCACACAGGCTCAGTAGTTGTGGTGCCTGGGCTTAGTTGCTCTGAGGCATGTGCACTCTTCCGGGACTAGGGATTGAATCTGTGTCCCTTGCATTGGCAGATGGATACTTAATCACTGCACCTCCAGGGAAGTCTCTTGGCCCAAGTATTATTCTTGAGCTTTCTTTTTTTAAATAAAAGGGTTTAGAGTTGTTGTTTTGCTATTTTTATTTATTTTAAAAATTGAGATAAAACTGACAAATAATAATTAGTTTTAGGTGTACAACACAATACTTTCATATGTGTATACATTGTGAAATGATTACCGCAATAAGTTAACATCCATTACCACATACAGTTAAAAATTTTTTTCTTATAATGAGAACCTTTAAGATCTCCTTCCTTAGCAACTTTCAATTGTACAATATAGTATTATTAACTATAGTCACTATGCTGTACATTACAGCCCCAGGATTACTCATCTTATTACTGGATGTTCGTGCCTACCTACACCCATTTTGCCTACCTCCCTACACCTTGCCTCTGGCAACCATTAATCTGTTTTCTGTGTCTATGATATCTATATCTGTATATTTTTTAGATTCCACATATGAGTGATTTCATGCACATTTATCTTTCTCTGAATTATTTACGTAGCACAATGCCCTCAAGGTCCAGTCATGTTGTCTCAAATGGCAGGATTTCCTTCTTTTTTATGACAGAATATATGTCACATTATCTTTATCCGTTCATCCATGGATGGACATTTAGGTTTTTTCCATATCTGGGCTACTGTGAATAGTGCTGCTATGAACACTGGGATGCACATATCTTTTTGAGACAGTGATTTTGTTTCCTTTGGATAAAAATCCAGAGTGGAATTGCTGGATCCTATGATAGTTCTTTAGTTATTTTTTTTTAAGCTCTTTATTGGAGTATATTTGCTTTACACTGTTGTGCCAGGTTTTGCTGTACAACAAAGTGAATCAGCTGTATTTATACATATATCCCCATATCCCCTCCCTCCTGTGACTCCTTCCCACCTTCCCTATCCCACCCCTCTAAATCATCAGGGAGCTGGAACATATGAGAGTTCTATTTTTAATTTTTTGAGGAACCTCCATATTGTTTTCCATAGTGGCTGCATCAAGTGACATTCCCACCAGTAGTTCACAGGAATTCCCTTTTCTCCATATCCTCACCAACACTTGTTATTTGTTGTCTTTTTGATAGTAGTCATTCTAACGGGTATGAGGTGGCCTGAACTTCCTATATTCATGAATTACAACATGAATGTACCTATCTTTCACAGTTTCAGATGCCAGTGTTTTTCAGAAGGATTGCTTTTTTGGGGACTGTCACTGCATTATTTCTGCATAGTGATGTTCTCCCGCCTCTTCGTTGTAATAGTAAATGAATAATAATAGTAATAGAGATAAATAAACAACCTAGAAATTAGCCTACCTATATACCCACGTTCTTGGTTATCTTTTAAAACCATCTACAATAGTCCCCTCTTGTCCATGGTTTCACTCTCTATGGTTTCACTTACTTGTGGTCAACTGCGGTCTGAAAATATTAAATAAAAATTCCAAAAATAAATAATTCACATGTTTTAAATTGTGTGCCATTCTGAATAGCATGACAAAATCTTGTGCCCTCCGCCGTCTGTCCTGGGGTGTGGATCATCCCTTTATCCAGTGTATCCCACCCTTTAGTCACTTAGTAGTCCTCTCAGTTATCAGATCAACTGTCACAATATTGCAGTGCTTGCGTTCAAGTGACCCTTATTTTACTTAATAATGATCCCCAAGTGCAAGAGTAGTGATGCTGGAAAT
The DNA here is from genome assembly GCF_030028045.1 of Hippopotamus amphibius kiboko. Taxonomy (NCBI): domain Eukaryota; kingdom Metazoa; phylum Chordata; class Mammalia; order Artiodactyla; family Hippopotamidae; genus Hippopotamus; species Hippopotamus amphibius. The sequence continues at coordinate 78,238,380 of NC_080196.1, read as the reverse complement.
CCAGAAGCACTAAGGAGAAGATGCAAAGTGCTTCTTTTAAGAGAAAAGGTGAAAGTTCTCAACTTAATAAGGAAAGGAAAAAAACCGTATGCTGAGGTTGCTAAGATCTATGGCAAGAACAAATCTTCTATCCATGAAATTGTGAAGAAAGAAAAGAAATTCTTGTTAGTTTTGCTGTCACACCTCAAACTGCAAAATTATGGTCATAGTACTTGATAAGTGTCTAATTAAGATGGAAAAGTCATTAAATTTGTACAGTAAGATATTTTGAGAGACCACATTCACATAACTTACATTGTGAACAGTATATTGTTATAATTGTTCTGTTTTATTATTAGTTATTATTGTTAATCTCTTACTGTGCTTAATTTATAAATTAAACTTTATCATAAGTACATATGTATAGGAATTAAACATTATATATATAGGACTTGGTGGTATCTGTGGTTTCAGGCATCCACTGGGGGCCTTGGAAATTATCCCACACAGATAAGGTGGGGCTACTGTCTCAATTTAACTTATATTTAACATATGTAGCACCAGACAAGAAGGTTTAGTTTTGGCTCCTGGATTCTAGTGGTGATTATATATAAATATTATTTAAGCATTTCTTTAAAAAATATTTATTTATTTATGGCTGTGTTGGGTCTTTGCTGCTGTGCACGGGCTTTCTCTTTAGTTGTGGTGAGCGGAGGCTACTCTTTGTTGCAGTGCATGGGCTTCTCAGTGTGGTGGCTTCTCCTGTTGTGGAGTAATGGCTCTAGGCAATTGGGCTTTGGTAGTTGTGGTGCACAGGCTCAGTAATTGTGGCGCATAGGCTTAATTGCTCCATGGGATGTGGAATCTCCCCGGACCAGGGCTCTAACCCACGTGCCCTGCATTGGCAGGCAGATTCTTAACCACTGTGCCACCAGGGAAGTCCACTTAAGCATTTCTTGATATCCATCTTTCTCCTCTCTGCTGAGTGGTGGGAAAACAAATGCATGCTATTCTCCTTCTTTAAAATGATAATGTTCTTGTCACTGAGTTCATCAGTACCATTTTTAGATTCCGTATATGTGAGTTAGCATACAATATTTGTCCTTCTCTTTCTGACTTACTTCACTATGTATGACAGATTGTAGTTCTATCCACCTCATTACATATAGCTCCATCTCATCCCTTTTTATAGCTGAGTAATATTCCATTGTATATATATGCCACATCTTCTGTATCCATTCATTTGTTGATGGGCATTTAGGTTGCTTCCATGTCCTGGCTATTGTAAAGAGTGCTGCAATAAACATTATGGTACAAGTTTCTTTTGGGATTATGGTTTTCTTTGGGTATATGCCCAGAAGTGGGATTACTGGATCATAGGGTAGTTCTATTTGTAGTTTTTTAAGGAACCTCCAAATTGTTTTCCATAGTGGCTGTACCAACTTACAGTCCCACCAACAGTGCAGGAGAGTTCCCTTTTCTCCACACCCTCTCCAACATTTGTTGTTTCCAGACTTTGTGATGATGGCCATTCTGATTGGTGTGAGGTGATACCTCATTGCGGCTTTGACTTGCATTTCTCTGATGATGAGTGATGTTGAGCATCTTTTCATGTGTTTGTTGGCCATCTGTATGTCTTCTTTGGAGAAATGTCTATTTAGGTCTTCTGCCCATTTGTGGATTGGGTTATTTGCAATGTGGTAGAAAAATAGAATTTCATCTTTATTCAAATGTATATTCCTTTTATCAATAATGAAAATGAAACTTGCTTAATACGAAAAAAAAATGATAATGTTGTTCAGTGGAAGAGGATTAGATGCAGAAGACATAGTCTAGTTTCAACTTCAAATTTTACTCACTCTGTGATCTTCAGTCAAGAATCACTTAATCTCACTGTACTTCATTTTCCCTGTATTTTTTATTTCTTAGTCATGTGTCAACCCAAGTCAGTTCTCTGAGACTTGCTTGATGAACTGACTCTTAGAGAAATCTTGAAATAGAGAAAGAGTTCAGGAAAGGATTTGAAAAATAGGAGCAATTCATGGAAGATAGGATGGAGAGACTGCGAGGGAGATAAATGAGGCGTGAAGTTCAGGGAATCTCTGTGAGAAGTCGAGATGTGCAAGAAAATCCTGAGATGAAGAGACTGCGAGCTTCATTTTGTTGAAGGAAAGTAGAGGGATGATATAAAACAACAACAACAAGAACAACAGCAACAATAATAATAAAAGAATAAATGTCAGATAGGAAAGGGCTTTAAAATATCTGATGTAGAAGGTTCTGGAGAATGAGACATACAGACGTAATTCAGTGAAGTAACTGATGGGGAATATTTTTCTGTTTTGTCGAAAATAGGCCAGGATGAATCACAAGCTATAGACCAAACTTGGCTTATTTACTTGGAGTCTGAGAAAATAGCTTAGGGCTATTTACTGAAAAACACCCTTGTAAAATTACATTTAGATACCACTTTGGTAAAATATACTCTACTTTTGCTTTGAGATTTTCAACATTAGAGCAGAACTACTAAAAAATTTTTTAATAGACTTTACTTTTTAGAGCAGTTTAAGGTTTACAGAAAAACTGCAGAAACTACAGAGTTCTCATAATCCTCTTCTCTGCTGCACAGTTTCCCCTATTATTTACACAGTGTTTCTTATTACTTACATCTTGTTTTAGTGTGGTATATTTGTTATAATTAATGAACCAATATTGATGAATTATTATTAACTGAAGACTATAGTTTACATAAGAATTCACTCTTTGTGTTGTACATTTTATGGATTTTAACAAATGCAAAATGTCCTATATTCACCATTACGGTATCAAAGAATAGTTTCACTGCCCCCCAAATCCACTGTGCTCTCTTATCAATATCTCTCTTTCTATCTCCTTCCCTCCCTCCCTCCCTCCCCCTGAACCCCTGGCAACCATGAATGGTTTTACTTTCTCCCTAATTTTGCCTTTTCTAGAATGTCATATAATAGGAATCATCAGATTGGCCTCTTTAACTTAGCAATATGCATTCAAGTTTTCTCCATGTCTTTTTGTAGTTTGATTGCTAATTTCTTTTTATTGCTAAATAAGTTTCATTGAAGGATGTACCAGAGTTTGCTTATCCATTCACTTATTTAAGGACATCTCTTTTGCTTCCAAGTTTTGGAAAAATTGTGGATAAAGCTTCTATAAACATTTGTGGTTAGGTGTGGATATAAGTTTTCAACTTATTTAAGTAAATACTAAGTGGTGCAATTGCTGGATCATATGATGAAGGTATGTTTAGTTTTGTAAGAAGTTGTAAAACTGTATTCAAAGTAGATGTGCAATTTTGCATTCCCAGCAATAAATGAGAGTTCCTGTTGCTCCACGTCCTCACTAGCATTTGGTGGTATCAATGTTTGTATTTTAGTTTAGATAAATTGTGGTATCTCAATGTTGTTTTAATTTGCAGTTCCCTAATGATATACGATGTTGAACATCTTTTCATTTGTTTATTTGCCATCTGGATATCTTCTTTGGTAAGACATCTGTTCAGACCTTTTGCCAATTTAAAGGGCAAAGTTGTTTTCTTATTGCTGAGTTTTATGCGTTCTTGGTATATTTTGGATACAAGTCCTTTATCAGATGCGTGTCTTGCCAAAAATTTCTCCCAGCCTGTGGCTTGTCTTTTTAGTCTCTTAACAGTGGCTTTTGAAGAGCAGAAGTTTTAAAAAATTATATTCAAAAAATATACTCAAAAATATATTCAAAAATTATATTCAAAAAAATTATAAATTTTTTCTTCTATTGATTGTGCTTTTATTGTTGTATCAAAAATTCATTATCAAAGTCAAGGTCACTTTACTTTTCCCCTGTGATATCTTCTAGAAGTTTAAAATTTTTTCATTTACATTATGTGTTTGATCCATTTAGAGTTGTGAGAGTGTAAGGTATGTGTCTAGATTCCCCACCCTCCCTTTTTTTTTGGCATGTAGCTGTCTAGTTGTTCCAACATCCTTTATTGAAAAGATAATCCTTTCTTGATTGAATTGCCTTTGCTCCTTTGCCAAAGATCAGTTGATTATATTTGTGTGGGTCTGTATCTGGACTCTATATTCTCTTCCACTGATGTTTTTTCCTACTTTTGTTTGGCCAGTACCACACTGTTTTGGTCAATACCACACTGTTTTGTTTTGTTGGGTAGTATTAGTTCTTCAAATTTTTTCTTCTTCAGTATTGTATTGGCTATTCTGGGTCTTTTGCCTTTCCATGTAAACTTCAAAATCAGTTTGCTGATGTCCAGTTTATCTGAAGAGACAAGGCAAGCATCAGAACCAGATTCAGATATGCCAGAGATTTTGGAATTATTAGACTTGGAATTTAAAATCGCTATAATTAGTATTCTAAGAGTTCTATTGGAAAAAATGGGCAACATGCAAGAACAGATGCATAATATAAGCAGAGAGATGAAAACTCTAAGAAAGAATAAATAAGAAATATTGGAAATAAGAAACACTATAACAGAAACGAAGAATGCCTTTGATGGGCTCATCAGTAGACTGAACATGGCCATGGAAGGACTCAGTAAAGCTGAGCATATGTTAATAAAAATGCCCCAAATTGGGCTTCCTAGGTGGCGCAGTGGTTAAGAATCCACCTGCCAATGCAGGGGACACGGGTTTGATCCCTGCTCCAGGGAGATCCCACATGCCGCGGAGCAACTAAGCCCATGTGCCACAACTATTGAGCTTGAGCTTTAGAGCCCGTGAGCCACAACTGTTGAGCCCGTGTGCCACAACTACTGAAGCCCATGCGCCTAGAGCCCTTGCTCCACAACAAGAGAAGCCACAGCAATGAGAAGCCCACACACCACAACAAAGAGTAGCCCCTGCTCACAGCAACTAGAGAAAGCCTGTGAGTAGCAATGAAGACCCAACACAGCCAACAAATAAATACATAAATTTATTAAAAAAATGCCCCAAATTAAAAAGCAAAGAGAAAAGGATAAAAAAAAAAGGTAGAATATCCAAGAGCTATGGGACAGTTACGAAATGTTACATATATGTAATGAGAATTACAGAAGGAGAAGAGAGGAACAGAATAAATATTTGAAGTAATTAAAGTTGAGAATTTTCCAAAATTAATGACAGACACCAAATCATTCATCTGGGAAGCTCAGAGAGCACCAAGCAAGATAAATAGTAAAAAATTTACACCTGGGAGTATCATATTCAATCTGCAGAAAATCAAAGACATAGAAAAAATCTTGAAAGATGCCAGAGGAGGAAAAACACATTATCTATAGAGGAGCAAGGATAAGAATTACATCAGACTTCTCTTTGCAAACCATGCGAGCAAGAAGATAGTGAAGTGAAATATATTGTGTTGAAAGAAAAATCTCACCAACCTAGAATTCTGTATCCAGAAAAATTATCCTTTTGAAGTAAAGGAGATATAGAGACTTTATAAAACAAAAGTTGAGGGAAATTGTTGCCAGTAGACCTGTTATACAAGAAATCTTAAAAATATTCTTCAGAAAGAGGTGAAATGATATAGATCAGAGAGTCAGATCTACATGCAGAAAGGCAGTGTTAGAGAAGGAAAAAATGAAGGTAAAATGAAATCTTTTATTTTCTTATTCTTTATTGCTGTAACAAATAGTAGCTTATTTAAAATAATAATAGCAACTGGATGATAATATCTTATGATAAGTAAAATGAATAACAGCAGTATTATTAGGGTCAAGTGGGAGGAAATAGGAATATTCTGTTATCAGGCACCTGTACTATCCATGAAGTGGTATAATGTTATTTGTCCTATGTTAGTTGGAAATGTGTATCGCAAAGTCAAGGGCAAGCACTAAAAACTTTAAAAAAAGAAACATAAATGGTATGCTAAGAGAGGAAAGAAAATGGAATCTTGTAAAATGTTCAATTAAAATGAAATAAAACAAAAAAAGTGAAGAGTAATGAATAGAAAATAGTTACAAATACAGTAAATATTACTACAACTATATTAAGAATCACCTTAAATGTGTATGGTCTAAATTCACCAATTAAAAGACAGAGTGGATTAAAAAAGAAGACCCAATTATATGTTGTCTACAAAAACTCACTTTAAATATAAAAAGCAAATGGAGAAATATGCTAACACTAATATTTTGAAACTGGAGTAGCTATAGTAATTTCAGGCAAAGTAGGCTCCAGAACAAGGAAAATTATCAGGGGTGAAGAGGGACATTACATATGGTAAAAGGATCATTTCTCTAAGAAGAAATAACAGTCCTTAACATGTATGCTCGGAGATTTTTATATATACTTTATATTTTGTTAAAGGCTGATCAATGTATTAGAAGTAGCATGGGAATCAGAAAACTATGGTTTTAATCTGGGCTGTGCCAGCAAGTATCAAGTGACTTATGAGCAAGCACCTTATTTATTTGGATCTCAATTTTCTCATATTTAAAATAATTGATTTAGAAAGTTCCTTCCAGCTTTAATATTCTGTGATTTTTTTTAAAATAAATTTATTTATTTAATTAATTAATTTATTTTATTGGCTGTGTTGGGTCTTTTTTGCTGTGCACGGGCTTTCTTTTAGTTGTGGTGAGTGGGGGCTACTCTTCGTTGTGGTGCGCGGGCTCCTCATTGCCGTGGCTTCTCTTGTTGTGGAGCACAGGCTCTAGGTGCATGGGCTTCAGTAGTTGCAGCACATGGGCTCAATAGTTGTGGCTCACGGGCTCTAAAGCGCAGGCTCAATAGTTGTGGTGCACAGGCTTAGTAGCTCTGCGGCATGTGGGATCTCCCTGGAGCAGGGCTCGAACCCGTGTCCCCTGCATTGGCAGGTGGATTCTTAACTACTGTGCCACCTAGGAAACCCCTCTGTGATTCTTATATCAAGATTCTATTTGGGTGTATTTTACTGAAATAATTGGGAGTAAATATAATTATGTTGAATGACATTCAGAGAGAGTCTTTAGACATGAATTTGTAGTAAATGTGCATTTTCTGTACATTTACTACTTGGAAAATGTTAAATAGTAAGCAACCTGCATTATTTTTCCTATACATTTCCCTCTATAGGTCTGGTTTTGAAATGAATATACATGGCTGGTAGGTGTGACGAATATCTTAAATCAGGATATTGTCTACCCATTGTTGTTTGTTGTGTGTCTTCCATATCATGCATAGTGGAACATAAATGTCCACTTTATTCTTTTGTGGAGTGCTTGCCTTACTATATCATGTTTCTAGTTTTCTGAGTTGCTGCAGTCAAAGGTTTTAAGTACTTTTCTAGCTGTAGAAAAACCAGTCTTTGTTTCCCTATCCATGCATCTAGCTCATTTTCTAAATTTTTGCCAAAGAGAGAAATTACTAGTAGGTAACCCTTATATAGCATTTAACTATGTGCCAAGTACTATTATTCTAAGAGCTTTATATCTGTTATCTGATTCAGTCCTTACAGCAGCCTTATGATGTAAAAACTACTACTGTCTCCATTTTATAGATGGGAAGACCTAGTTAAGTAAATTGTTCAAGGTTTTAAAAGTAATAAGTGGTGGACTGGGATCAGAACCTATGCAGAATGGCTCCAGAGCTCACTAAAATATCTCTAGTAGAGTTATATATATTTTTGTTTATTTTTAGTGTTCAGGCTTGAGATTTAAAGAACAGAAAGGGGACTATGGTAGGCAGGGTTCTAGGATGGCTCTCAGATTTCTGCCCCCAATGTAAATACATGCCCTGTATCGTCCCCTTCTCCTGAGTTGCAGGCAGGACCTGGGACTATGATGGGATATCACGCCCATAGTTGTGTTACCTTATAGAGTAAAATGAGTTTTGCAGATGTAAAGTCCCTTATTGGTTGACCTTGAGTGAGTCAAGAGGAAGATTATTCTGGTTGTGCTTGACCTAACCAGCCAAGCCCTTAAAAAAGACAGTAAGCAGCTGCAGATTCTTCTGCTGGCCTCAAAAAAGACACAAGTTACTACGAATTCTCCAGCTGCAAAGAAACGAATTCTACCACAGAAGCAGGGAAGAGGACCCTGAGCTTCAGAAGAGACTAGATTTGCAGCTGACACCTTGATTGCAGCCTTGTGAGACCCTGAGTGGAGGACCCAGTTAAGCAGTGACTGGACTCCTTACCCATGGAATCTGTGAGGTCATAAGTGTGTGTTGTTTTAAGCTGCTAAGTTTGTGGTAACTTGTCACACATCAATAGAAAATTAATACAAGGACATATTGTATGTGGGTTTTAAAAGTGCTCCAGGCAGTATCTGTGTATTTTTCACATACCTTCATAGCCTCCCTTTCTCTCCTCTCACCTTGTAAACTCAATAAAAGAGTGATTTACACTCATTATTACCAAAGAAATACCTCTATTTATGACTCAACCCACTGCATGCCCACTGCACTTGTTCCTTGAAAATTACTCATCTTCTCCTAATTGTTAAAATCAATAAGCATTTTCAGTCCTTAAAAAAAAACCCTCATATTTTCTGCTACATTTGACACCCAGATCATGTCTAGCACTGATCTTTTCCCTGAGTTTTAGAGTCTTCTCCAACTATCTGTTAGATATCTCCTCTAGGATGTCCAACAGACCCTTTAAACTCAACATCTCTATTAGCTTCCTAGGGCTGCTACAACAAAGTACCACAAAATGGGTGGCTTAAAACAGCAGCCATTTATTGTCTCATAGTCCTGGAGGCTAGAAGTCCAGGATCAGTTGTTGGCAGGGCCACGCTCCCTTAAAGACTCTGTGTGGTCTTCCTTGCTTCTTCCTTGACTCTTCCTAGCTTCTGGTGTTGGTGGCAATCCTTGGCATTCCTTGCCTTACAGCTGTTTCACTCCAGTGTTGGCCTCCTCTATGACATGATGTTCTCCCTGTTTTCTTCTTCTTATCGTCCCTTTGAGTGTGTGTGTTCAAATTTCCCCTGTTATAAGGACACCAGTCATATAGGATTGGAGCTCACCCTCATGACTTCATCTTAACCTGGATAAATCTGCAAAGACCCAGCTTCTAAGTAAGCTCACATTTTGAGGTCCTGGGAGTTAGGACTTCAACATTTTTTTTGGGAGGGAGACAGTTCATCCCATAGCAGCATTCCCAGTGAACCTAATTATCTTCCCCCACTGCTCTTTTTCTTATGTATACTTTTAGACTTATTTTGAGGAGGGGCTCTAGTGTAGTGGATAAGAGTGAGGACTCTGAAACCAGACACTAGTGATGTGTAATATAATTACTCTAAGCCCCAGTTCATGTAAGTTTGGGAAATAATAGTTTAAAATTTTTATTAAAAATTATTTATTTTTAAATTGAGATATAAGTGAAATATGACATTATATTAGTTTCCGGTATACAACATAATGATTTGATATTTGTATATATTGTGAAATGATCACAAGTCTAGTTAACATCTATCCATACATAGTTACGAATTTTTTTCTTATGATGAGAACTTTTAAGATCTACTCTTTTAGCAACTTTCAAATATACAATGCAGTATTGTTAACTATGGTCACCATGCTGTACATTACATCCCCATGACATATTTATTTTATAACTGGAAGTTTGTATATTTTGACTACCTTCACTCATTTTGCCCATCCTCCAAGCCCTGCCTTTGGTAAGCATCAATCTGTTCTCTATGTCTATGAGCAATTTTTTTTTTGCTATTAAGTTGTAGAGTTCTTCATGTATTTTGAATATTAAATCTGTATCAGATATATGATTTACAAATATGTTCTTCCATTTGGTAGGTTGCCTTTTCATTTTACTGATGGTTTCTTTTGCTGTGCAAAAGATTTTTAGTTTGATGTAGTCTGGCTTATTTATTTTGGCTTTTATTACCTTTACTTTTGGTGTCAAATCCCCCCCCTGCCAAAATCATTGCCAACACCAAGTCAAAGAGCTTACCTCCTATGTTTTCTTCTAGTTTTATGGTTTCAAGTCTTATACTTAAGTCTTTAATCCATTTTGAGTTAATTTTTGTATACGGCATAAAATAGTGGTCCAGTCTTATTCTCTTGCCTGTGACTGTCCAGTTTTCCCAACTCCATTTATTGAACATACTGTCCTATTCCTATTGTGTATTCTTGGCTCCTTTGTTGTAAATTAATTGACCATATACACATGGGTTTATTTCTGGGCTTTCTCTTCTGTTCCATTGATCTATATGTCTATTTATATGCCAGTACCATACTGTTTTGATTATTATAGATTCATATATAGTTTGAAATCAGGAAGCAGGATGCCTCCAGCTTTATTTTTCTTTCTCAAGATTGCTTTGGCTATGCTGGGTCTTTTGTGGCTCCCTAAAAACTTTAAGATTGTTTTTTCCATTTCTGTGAAAAATGCCTTTGGAATTTTGATAGAGATTGCATTGAATCTGTACACTGCTTTGGGTAGTATGGATATTTTAACAATATTAGTTATTCTAATCCATGAGCATGGAATATCTTTCCATTTATTTGTGTCTTCTTCAGTGTTTTCATCAATGTTTTATAGTTTTGAGCATACATGTAGTTTTTTTTTTTGTAAAAATTAAATGAGATATCTGTGCCTTGAACATTGTGTATGTTGCACTCAATAAATGTCAGCTATTGCTATAGTTGCTGTTATAATCATTGTTACCAAATTTAGGGTTTGTTTATAAAGAGATCAATAACCTGATTACATTTTCACCCTGACAATAGTCTGAAAGGAAGATAGAGTAGGTTAAGATCCCTATTCTATCAAATAAGAATAGTCACATTAATTAAGGTTATTTGCCCTGATCACCTAGATGGTTACCTGTAGAACCAGTGTAGAAAGTCAGTCTGTATTTGAACTCTTAAATCCAACATTTTTTCCACTACATAATTCTACCAAAATATATTTTTATAAGACAAACCAGCTGAACACCATACTTTGTACATTTTCCTTACAGATATTGATTAGGATATTCTCTTTTGAATATCTGTTTAGGGCATAGTCAACATTTCCTCCTCCTATATATAAATGAACATAGCCTTTAAGTTACATCCCAAATCATTAACATTGGGTCTAATACCCTGTCTGCTCCATTTTCCTCTCCCTTCTTCTCTTGACCTTTTCAAGGCCAAAGGTTCTGACAGGGAGAGTTGATGTATGTTAGCAAAGAAGAGGCTGCCAAATTAAGTTCATCTTTTTCTTACACATTTGATGTCTTTGAAGGGACTCATGCAATGAAAGAAATACACAAGATGAATTCTTGTTGAGATCTGTGTATTTTCTAGGTAGTAATAATAGCAAATTATTAGGTAGCCACACAGTTCACTTTGTTGAGTGCATGGTGATGTGATGAGTACTGTGAGGGACAGATTGCAGGGGTCCTGTCTTTATTTTAATAGTTTTTATTTTGGTCAAAGCCCTTATTTCCAAACAACAGTGTCTGACTAATAGATTTGAAAAGAAAAATGATTTGGTGGCTCACAAATCACCAGGAGGATTGGAGAAGTTGGGGTCTCCACCATAGAACTGGTTCAGCAGACACCTCTGCCTGTCCCTTCCCCCTTTCCCACCCCCCCACACCCCCATGCACTTGCACTTCTAACACTGACGAATGGGGAAGGTGGAAGCCACCAGTACCACTGCTGCCCTTGGAGCTCTAGGATCTTGGACCTGCCCAAAATCCCCTCTGTCACCGAGAGAAGTTTTTTAGTCTTTAGTTTGCATTGGTAGCGCCCAGTCCAAGGCTTGAGGCAGGTTCTCAGTGGATGTGTTAATTGTCAGTGTACTTGAAAGTGTAGTCTGAATACTAGCAGCACCAGCATCAGTTGAGAGCTTGCTAGAATTGCAAATTATGTGACTGCACTATCCTACTTAGTTAGAATCTCCTGGGGTATTTTAACATGCTTTCCTGGTTTAGACATCCTTAAAGCATTAATAGTACATTAGGCCCACTAAAGTCTGAAAAGCGCTCATCTAGGTTACATATCCTTACCTGCCAAGCAGGCTGAGAAACAAAATTGCAGGCATTTTCAGCCTTTGTAGCTGGAGGTGGCTCAGCTTCGCCTCAATATTGACAAGGTGGGAGAGTCCCAAGACCTAAGAAGGGGGTTCCACTGTCTAGTAGCCAAAAGGACACTTGTCCAGGACAGCTGTTGTTCTTGGAATGTTGTGGCTGGACTTCCTGCAGGCTGTAATGATTAACCAGAGAAGTTTAATCTGCTTTGTTAAGGGGTATTTCAGAGTTAGCTACCCTCCCCCTCCCCAAACCCTGGACATGATTGTCCCGGTCCAATCCTCTCTTCAGTGACTTCTGTCATGCTCCATTCCCTTTACCTCCGTCTTCCTTTCTCCTCTTCCCTCCTCCCCTCTCCTCTTGGCCTCTCTCCTGCCCCTTCCCATTTCTTCTCCTCCAGGCATTTCTAAAGTTGATTTGAGTTGTCTTCCCTTAAGGTTTCTGTGAAAAGGGAAGTCATTCTTCATCTATTAAAGGCTGCTGTAATCACTGGCTTACGGCGTTGACGAAGCTTTCAGGGGAAGTTCTTTTTCGTTTTTTAAGGCAGGCTAAGAAATCAAACACCCAGGGCTTGCTCTAGGCAAAATGTTGAAGCTGAGAAGTTGATTTTTAGTGCCTCCAGGCTCTCTTTCCCTTTCTACACAACCCCCCACCCCCTCGGCTACCCTTCTTACTTCACTTTCACCTCCATCACCAGCTGCCCTCCCTCCTCCCACCCCCAATAAAACTTGCTCTTAGGAAAAAGTGATCTCCTTAATGATGCTATCAGTCAATAATATACAGAATCACCTCTCTGAGGGTATTTACATTTAAAGGTTTTCTTTTTTCTGGTGGAGGAATCAAAGGTTTGTTCACACTAAAAAAAAATTTCCCTGCCTAAGGAGGCAAAAGATCTGTATGCAGAAAACTTTAAGACATTGATGAAAGAAATCAAAGACGACACAAACAGATGGAGGGACATACAATGTTCCTGGATTGGAAGAATCAACATCGTGAGAATGACTGTACTACCCAAAGCAATTTACAGATTCAATGCAATCCCAATCAAATTACCAATGGCATTTTTCACAGAACTAGAGCAAGAAATCTTACGATTTGTATGGAAATGCAAAAGACCCCGAATAGCCAAAGCAATCTTGAGAAGGAAAAATGGAGTTGGTGGAATCAGGCTTCCTGACTTCAAACTATACTACAAGGCCATAGTGATCAAGACAGTATGGTACTGGCACAAAAAGAGAAAGGAAGATCAATGGAATAGAATAGAGAACTCAGAAGTAAGCCCAAACACATATGGGCACCTTATCTTTGACAAAGGAGGCACGAGTATACAATGGAAAAAAGACAGCCTCTTCAATAAGTGGTGCTGGGAAAATTGGACAGCAACATGTAAAAGAATGAAATTAGAACACTTCCTAACACCATACACAAAAATAAACTCCAAATGGATTAAAGACCTACATGGAAGGCCAGACACTATAAAACTCCTAGGGGAAAACATAGGCAGAACACTCTATGACATCCATCAAAGCAAGATCCTTTTTGACCCACCTCCTAGAATCATGGAAATAAAATCAAAAATAAACAAATGGGACCTCATGAAACTTAAAAGCTTTTGCACAGTGAAAGAAACCATAAACAAGACAAGAAGGCAACCCTCAGAATGGGAAAAAATAATTGCCTATGAAACAATGGACAAAGGATTAACCTCCAAAATATACAAACAGCTCATGAAGCTTAATACCAAAAAAGCAAATAACCCAATCCACAAATGGGCAGAAGACCTAAATAGACATTTCTCCAAAGAAGACATACAGATGGCCAACAAACACATGAAAAGATGCTCAACATCACTAATCATCAGAGAAATGCAAGTCAAAGCCACAATGAGGTATCACCTCACACTGATCAGAATGGCCATCATCACAAAATCTGGAAACAACAAATGTTGGAGAGGGTGTGGAGAAAAGGGAACTCTCCTGCACTGTTGGTGGGAATGTAAGTTGGTACAGCCACTATGGAAAACAATTTGGAGGTTCCTTAAAAAACTACAAATAGAACTACCATATGATCCAGTAATCCTACTACTGGGCATATACCCAAAGAAAACCATAATCCCAAAAGAAACTTGTACCATAATGTTTATTGCAGCACTCTTTACAATAGCCAGGACATGGAAGCAACCTAAATGCCCATCAACAAATGAATGGATATAGAAGATGTGGCATATATATACAATGGAATATTACTCAGCTATAAAAAGGGATGAGATGGAGCTATATGTAATGAGGTGGATAGAACTACAATCTGTTATACAGAGTGAAGTAAGTCAGAAAGAGAAAGACAAATATTGTATGCTAACTCACATATACGGAATCTAAAAATGGTACTGATGAACTCAGTGACAAGAACAAGGAAGCAGATACAGAGAATGGACTGGAGAACTCGAGGTATGGGAGGGGGCGGGGGGTGAAGGGGAAACTGAGACGAAGCGAGAGAGTAGCACAGGCATATATATACTACCAACTGTAAAATCGATAGTCAGTGGGAAGTTGTTGTATAACAAAGGGAGTCCAACTCGAGGATGGAAGATGCCTTAGAAGACTGGGGCGGGGAGGGTGGGGGGGACTCGAGGGTGGGGGAGTCAAGGAAGGGAGGGAATACGGGGATATGTGTATAAAAACAGATGATTGAACTTGGTGTACCCCCAAAAAAATAATAAAAAAAAAATTTCAAAAACATCAGTCAGTTGGAAAAGTTATGATTTGTATCCACTCACTTGGTGAATTAAGGGTCAAAAACTTCTCCCACTGTTTTCTCTGCTGATTTTAGTTTTCTACTGTCTACTGTTATAGTTGGAGAACGTATCAGAGCTTTCCCATCTACCTATGTTTCATGACAGGTGAAAGACCCAGAAGTGATGGGTTGGAGCAATGCTCTGGCCCTCAAGAGCCAACACAGAAATGATATATCCCCCCCACACTCCCACCCACACACACTCAGAGACTCCTTTTTCATGAATCAGAAAGAGCCCTTGTCAGATTTGCCAGCTGTTGTGCACTCTCCTTGCAGAAGCCAATCTCCCCCATGGTTTTGACTTCCTGACTCTGTATCATTCAGGATCAAGGTCTCAAATCAATTATTCATTTATAGCACATTTAAAATTCTTTTGAGAGAAAAGAAATGTGGCCCTTCTACTCTTCATAGCTAATAACTTACGGGACTGGCATCTAGGTTGATTGGGCTACCTTATCTTGGTAGAAAAAAGCACTCTCTTTCCTGGGACATAAATGAGGATAGGGAGCTCTGTTTTACAATAGTGATTTTGAATTTGACCCCAAGCACTTGTGGTATAAGATAAACAGCAGGCTAATGTGAAAGATCAAAGCAGAAATTGAATGGGGAGAGTGGAAAATGAACAACATTTCTCAGTGCCGTAAATGTTATAATGCCAATGTTTGGTTTTCTCTGTGGTTGAAATCAACGTAATAATAACTCAGTTGTTAGCACAAACAATGGCATTTATTTGATGTAGTCACCAGGGGTGAATAATGATAAAAATTTTTAAAATTTGTATGAAACAAGATAAACTGGGAAAAATATAATAAACATATCAGACAAAAGGTTAATATATACAATATATGAGCTTTTAAAAATAAAGAAGAAAAATACCAGAACTTTATAGAAAAATTAGCACAAGATTTGAACATGCAGTTAGTAGGAAAAGAAGTATCAATAAAAATTTCCTACAACATGTAAATAGATATTCAACCTTGCTCATCTTGAGGGATAAATCAAACTTATACTGGTACTTTTTCTTACTTATCAAAAGTAACTGCCCTTGTACATATCATTATTTGATACTTGTATTGGGGAGTCTAGGTAAAAATAGGCACTCCCATGCATTGCTAGTGGAATGCAAAGTTGTATAACTCTTGTGGGGGTGGCTATGATAATATCTAGCAAAATTACATACGCATTGCTTTTTTGACCCAGCTATTCTACTTCTAGAATTTATTAAGATTCACTGGCAAAAACACTGATGTGACTGATGCCCAAGGTAATTTATTGTGGCACCATCTGTAATAGAAAAGATTAGAAACAGCCCAATAGTTCATCAATAGAGGACTGGTGAATAAATACTGATGCAGTTACATGAGGGACCACTATGTAGATGTAGATAGAAATGAGGATGTCTGTACAATGCTGTGGAAAAATCTCCAGGATACAGTAAGGCACAGAATGCTGCCTTTTTTTTTAAGAAGTGAGGAGGTGATAAGAATATAATATATGTAGATAATATTCATATATTATATACAATATATAGTATGAAATATTTAATATATAATGTACAATACATAATAATAAATACAACTGTATTAGTCAGGGTCCTCCAGACATATAGAACCAATAGGGTGTGTGTGTGTGTGTGTGTGTGTGTGTGTGTAAAGAGACTTATTTTAAGGAATTGGTTCATGCAGTTATGGAGATTGACAAGCCCAAAATCTGCAAGATGAGCCAGCAGGTTGGAGACCCAGGAATAGCTGATGCTGCAGTTCAAACCTCAGTTTGCTGGCAGAATTCCTTCTTGCTTGAGGGAGGTCAGCCTTTTGTTCTATTCAGGCCTTCATCTAATTGGTTGAAGCCAACCCACATGGAAGGCAGTCTGCTTTACTCAATGTCTACCAATCTAAATGGAAATCTCATCCAAAAACACCCTCACAGAAACATCCAGAATGGTGTTTGCAAAAGTCTGGGCACCATCGCCAACCAAGTTGACACATTAAATTAACCATCACAACTATAAAGCATATTATATGGAATATACTTATATGAAAAAAAATCAACAAATGAAAAAACCACAAAACTGATTCTAAATAAAGCGATTTTCTACAGAGGAATGGAGGGAACAGATATAGAAACTTGAATTCTCTGAATGTACCTTGATTTAGTTTTGACTTTGGAATTAGGTAAATTTTTTGGTAATTATAAAACAAAATTAAGTCAGCATTAAAAAGCAAATCTAAATAACTGAAAGGAAAATGAAACAAATGAACTTGTATATACAGTTGGTGGCTTACCTACACTGAGAAAAAATATTTCAAGTGAATTTCTGACGCATCAATTTGAAACTTTGGTGGGAGGTATCCTAAAGACAAAGAGAAATCAAACTTTTTTTCAGGAGTCATACCATTGGTAATAATACTGGTATTCTTTTTTAAAAAAATATTTATTTATTTTGGCTGTGCTGGATCTTTGTTGCAGCATGCAGGCTCTTTAGTTGCAGCATGTATGTGGGATCTAGTTCTCTGATCAGGTATTGAAACTGGGCCCCCTGCGTTGGGAGTGCAGAGTCTTACCCACTGGACCACCAGGGAAATCCCTAATACTGATATTCTTATTTTGAAAATATACTATACATAGAGCTGGCTAAAGTAAGTAATTTTGATAACTTCATGAAGAACCTTTTTTTTTTCAGTGTGAGGGAAAAGAGGTACAGATATAAAATCAAATAGTTATTTAAATCTCCTAAATTTGAGTTGGAAATTTCAGTGTGGATTCGTGATGTATTTTCACATCCGCCCACAAAAAGGTCTAGAAACGATGATCAACCTAGTAGCTAACAGTACCTTGTTGCCTAGATTGTTGTCTATGAATATCTCCTAAAAGGAACCAAGATTCCTTGGATGAAGAGATAATTTTAGGTCTTAGGGAGAAAATGTGCAAGATGACCTGAAACATTTTGTATTAAAAAGCAAGGCAGCTAGCATAGACAACTGGGGTCATGTCAATAGGACTCAAGAGCTTATTTGGAGTGCTTTCCACAAACTAATGAAGGACAATTTGAATATGAGAAAGAATAATTACTACAATTGACTGAAACACATAAAATATGTCTAAAAACCCATAAGCACATAAAAATAATAATTAAAAAAACACTTACATTGTATTATTATTCTGAAAACAGGTGAATAAAGGGGAAGACTCAAACTCCTGCAAACTGTTTCCTGAGCAATACGATTTCAGGGTAATTGAATAGTTCATGTGGGAAAAATTGTTTTAAAAAGAATATTGGCTAACAAATGAAAAAGGGGTAACACAATTAAACTCTCTTCATTTTGTACCCCTGATTTAATTATATAATGGACCTAGGCAATGCTCACTACTTGCTGCTAGAATCATTAGCATTGGAAAAAAGCTGATCAAGGCTGTGGCAGGTGTCTCTGAAGCTCATGCAGCATCCTCTTGGAGCACCTGTGAGTTTAGCCTCAGCTGTGGAGGACAGACCTGTTGCACTCAGATTCCTCTCCCACTATCAGTATTCCTCAGTGCACATAGAGTATTTTTACTTCCTGCTCCAGAGATGTCTCGGTTACCCCTTGTGATTTCCTGGCTCCAGCTTTCAGTCAGCCCTGAGTGTGGAAGAGTTAATGTCTCTAGGAGCAACCCTCATCTGAGAGATGGGAGCTAAAGGACAAATGCTCTTGCCTCCTTTTTTCCAGGTGGACCATTCTTGGAGGTATTCTGCGTGTGCCTCAGTGGAATCGCTAATGCACACTTGCATTGCTTTTTCCTTCCTTTCCTGTGCCACTGGTTCTGCTTGCTCACTGCTGCTTCCTGAGATCACCTCCCAAATAAGCATACTGCATCCAAGTTCTCA
Organism: Hippopotamus amphibius kiboko; assembly: GCF_030028045.1. NCBI lineage: Eukaryota > Metazoa > Chordata > Mammalia > Artiodactyla > Hippopotamidae > Hippopotamus > Hippopotamus amphibius. Next base: position 78,219,778 of record NC_080196.1, on the reverse strand, counting down.
GTCCAAACTGTACTTGGGGGAAGAAATTGTAGGGCAGAAACTCTATCAGAGATAGATCAGGCTGACAACATATGAGCTCACTGGTTCATGTCATTGTCACAGAAAGACAATCAGACAGTGTGTTTCCAGCACCATTTATAAAGTATTCTTTTCAAGTATTGAGTTTGAATCTAATCATGCCTTTGTATTTAACTGCCAGTTCATAGGAATATGTTAAACTATTCCTTGGGGATGCAATCAGTAATCCGGAATGTGGGAAATTCTGCAGGACAAATGGCCCAATTTCTGCCACAACTAAATGGTACAAGAAAAAGGTGGGAGGAGAAAACTGCGGATTAAAAGACACTTAAGAGAGCTATCAACCAAATCTAATGGTTTAGAGAGAACTATAAAAATGATAAACTATCAAAGTTATAAAACAGTTGGGGAAGTTTGCTGATATTAAGGGGCTGCTATTCATTTTAAGTGTGGTATTGGATTAAGCATCCTGTCTTGTAGAGATACCGAAGTACTGAAGTATGTGTGATGAAATAGTGTGTTTGGGATTTGTTTTAAATAATCTAGTGAGTGGGGTATAGATGAAATGAGATAATCTCATGAAAATGACATGGAGGCAGGTGCTAGATACATGGGGGTGGGGGGTTTGCTATACCCTTCTCTTTACTATTGAATGTGTTTGAAAATGTGCGTAACAAATGTTTTTTTTTCAAGAAGATATTTCTCAGGATGCAAAAATGAGAAACTAATGTACTATAACTTCCAAAACAGACATATGCTGCGACCTTATGCTGAGCCATTTGGCTTCTTTGTCCCTCTGGGATTGTTATTTGTGAAGCATGAGCACATGCAGATTAACACCATGCTTTCTTGCAGGAAGTGCTGGGTCCTATCAAGCAGGGAATGCTCTTTGAGTAATCTTTTTGGTGACTCCTGGGAGTTGAAAGTGATGTTTTGGTGAAGTATGTGCACATGCTCAATGTATGATAATGAACCTACGATTCATTCCTCCAGATGGTCTCTAGTTTGATGGTATCTCTGAACCTGTTCTCTTTGAAGCAAGGAATTTATTTTGTTAATTTTGTCTATCCCATAATATCCATCCCAGTGTCTTTATTATGTGATGTTTCATTATATCTGATGGTGTGAACCGAAGGTCTTGGTTGTTTTCTCACCTGATAGGAGAGCCTTAATGGGTGGTCAGTGAAGTCCGTCCCAGACCCTCTGTCTGGATAGATGAGCCTGTCACTCACCTCGCAGGGCAGTAAGAATGGAGTGTGTGTCTTCTGACTCCTGGAATTGTGGTGAGAGCCCATATATTTTGACTGTAATCAGCACTATGCTCTGTGCTTTGTACGTGTGCTCTCACTTCTTTATCTTCCACTGGGGATGGAATGTTCCAGATGGCCCACCTGCCCCTGGAACCCTGCCTTCTTATCCTCTCTCCCAGATATGACTTCAGATGTCTCTATATTAGTTTGTTAGAGCTGTGATGACAAAGTCCCGCAGACTGAGTGGCTTAAACAACAGACATTTATTGTTTCACAGTCTGGAGGCTGGACGTCTAAGATCAAGGTCTTGGCAGGTCCCTCTGAGGGCTGTGAGGGATAGTCTGCTCCAGGCTTCCCTCCTTGGTGTGTGGATGCCTGTTTCCACTCTATGCCTCCTCACATTGTTTCCCCCCATGCACATCTCTGTGTCTACGTTTCCCATTTCTGTTTTTATTTTATTTTTTAAAAATTTTATTTGTGGTTTAAAAAACAGCATGAAATTTACCATCATCACTGTTTTTTTCTTAGTGTACAGTTTAGTAGTGCTAAGTATTTCACTTTGTTGTGCAACAGATCTCCAGACCTCAATCCCCAGTGACCAACTCCCTGCTTCCCCCTCCCTCCACCCCCGACAGCCTCCATTCTACTTTCTCTTTATATGAATTTGACTACTTCAGATACCTCATACAAGTGTAATCATGCAAATTTCACATTTTTAAAAGGACATCAGTTGTATTAGATTACAGCCCACACTCATGCCGTCGTTGTGACTTGATTACCTCTGTAAAGAACCTGTTTCCAAATGCAGTCACAACATATAAATTTGGGGGGGGGGTGCACAATTTAACTCATAAGTCTCCAAAAGGGACAATTCCTTATGCTTATAGAATAACTTATTGCTTTTCTAAAGATTTGGTTTGTTCCTTGCTCTAAAGTGAGCACAAGTATGGAAATTTTAGGGATGGAAAAGGGTGAGAATTTTGGAGTTGATATTTTGGGAATTCTTAGATATAGACAAGCATGAGGCTGCTGGAAAACTGTGAAGTACTTGATGTTCCATGTGAATTACCATGCTTAAGATTCAATTTAAGATTGATATGACAGCTCACAAGTAATTTGACCTCCTGGTAGCTTTTCATTAGCTTTATCTCTGGCTCTGATTTTTCAGTGAGAGACAATGAAAGGATTGAAAGGGCAGGGGCTCTGTACATGTCAGAACCCTGGGACTTGCTGTGAGGGAGATGGTAAATGGAAAGGAGACAAAACCCTGTTGTACTCTTATTCTGGCCACAAGAGTGTACCCTACTCTGCTTACAAAAATCTAACTGTGGAGAAAAATGGGGAAATAATTCCCTTAACAATAATTAGAACCAGAAAGGAAATAGCAGAGAGGGTGTAAGTAGAGATATCTCTGTTTGTAAATTGCAGTGAAATCTTATGAAAATGGTGAGGAAAAGAAGGTGAGAGAGTAGTTCTTGTACGGCTATGGGAAAGAAACAGTGAAAGGCGTATATTTGGAAGTGAGTGCTCTGTAGGGTATGGGATAGCCAGCTGCAGAAGGTTGCCCTGATCCTGACATCCCTGGTTCCTGTAGGACCTTGCTCAGCTCTGGCCTCATGTGCTCATCCCATTCAGTTCTGTGCACTCCACTGCACATCCACCCCAGTGCTCTGGGCTTCCTTGCTTTCTGATTCCCTGGCTCTAAATGTGGGCTCTCTGCTTGTGCTTCTCCATCCACCACCGATAAAGTCCTCACTCTAATTGTTATGTGAGTCTTTGCAGTGCAGGCTCCCTTGCTCTTAGAGATCCTGTCAGCATTGGATAAGAGAAAGTGCCTCTGCTAGCTTGGTAGACCCACGGAACCCCAACCACAGATTCTTGGTTCTCCTTTTCTGGATGAAGAAATGAATTTTCAGCTAGACTGATCAGCGCCTATTCTGCTCCCTAACTGCTTGAGGAGTACAAAATCAGAAAGCTGCTTATGGAAACTTCCTAGAGATATAAAAATATGTATATTTTATAGTTTTAAGGACTATGCAGCTTAAGTGTATTTGCTCTGGGGTTGAAAAGCAAATTCAGTGTGAAGTGGGGTGTTTCACTGGTTGCTTTTATACTTGGGTGCTTCAGCCTACCATTCCTTCTGGCTGGGATTTGACATATAAATTTCATTAGAAAATATTTCTTTGGGTTGTCAGAGGTTGGAAAGAGGAATGCTGAGACTGGAGGATCAGAAAGACAGTATCTGAAGTGAGGAGGATGCTAAGAGGATGCTAAAGGAAAAGAGGAGAAATGAGAAGGGTCTTTGGTGTTATATATAAGCACTAGATTTGCTTCCTGAAGAGAGTGTACTGGTTTTGGTTTCTCTGATTTGTAGAGACCAGTTTGTAAAGGCAGGGACTGGAGCCTCCTTGAGGCCATTCTTTTTTCCCTCGACTCCCTGTCCTTCTCTTCTCCTTGCCTGAAACCTCAATGTCTCTGCCTCTCCTTGATCTCTACTCCCTCTTTCCCATCCCATGTCATGTTTTCAATTGTCTCAACACTCCCACAGTTGCCAGACTACTTGTCTTTCTTTCTTTCTTTAGAAGGCCCCAGTGCAAAGAGTATAAAACTTTTTTTGGGAGGGAAGAGGAGTGGCAGGCTCTTAATGAAAAATAAGGACAACAGGCCTTGAAATTCTAGTAGAATTCATTGAATTTCTAGACATAATATTAATGGAATAGTGCTTCTGTTTTTATTCTCAAACTAGTCTTAAATGTCAGGTCAGGCCCCAGGCTTTCACTGTAATTCTTACAGTTTCTCATCTCAAAATAAGGGAATAACATTGACTTCTCATGGAGAATGACAACAATAACTCCTCTGAAGGAGGCTTTTCTGGGCACTTTGGTTAGAAAAGTCTCTTAAATGATTATATCCTATGGTGATAGAAGCTAACAATTTGTGCTTCTTTCTTTCTACCTATCAATCTATTTCTCTATCTATCTATCTATCTATCTATCTATCTATCTATCTATCTATCTCTATCTTCCTATCTATATCATCAGTCATGTGGTCTTATCTCCCTTGCTAGTTGGTTTGGAGGTGGGCAGATGACCCAGTCCTGGCCAATGGAACCCAAGGGTCAATCTCTTGGGGAGATTCTGGGAAATGTTTCTTTAACTCAAAAAGAAAACAACAACAAACAAGAAAAAACAGATACCCAGTATGGAATGCCCCTCTTCTTCACTAGATGTTGTCTGTCAGCAGTGGTGCTTAGAACTGCAGCCCCCTGGGACCATGAAGGGAGGTAATGCTAATACATCAGAGTGGAAGGGTGAAAGAACTTAGGTCCTGGTGATCATCCTACCAGTGGGTTTTTTGTGATGTTTGTTGTTTGTTTTGTCATGCCTCTTATTGGTTAAGCTGTTTTTCAGTACAGCCTGATCTGAGAAGTTTGTGTATAGTTTACTAATATAATTATTTCAAGTATGTCCTGGACATATATGAGGTGAGTCTATACACATAGATTGAAATATGAGCAGCTGCAAAAAAGAAATATGGTGAGGGGGTTAAGAACATAGGCTCTGGAACCAGTCACCTCAGTGTGCCTCTCTCTTCCATCTCAGTACCTGGCCGAAGCTGGGGAAATTATTTAGCCTTTCTGGCTCTCACTTGCCTGGTATGTACAATGGGAATAATAATAGTACTTGCCTAGGGCTAAATGAGTAATGGAGGCAAAGCACTGAGCACAATGGCTGGTACAGATTACATACCCAATAAATATTAGCTATTATATTTGTTGTATTGAAGTATCAACAAAAATTCCAGAGAAGGTTTAAAGATTGTCAGATTTTGGTGAAAAAGAAGTTTCTCAAAGATAAAAAATGTTATGACTGTTCATGATTTTCACTCCTAAGTTAAAAAAAAAGATCTGATAATAAAGATGCATAGAATATAAAATATTTTCAAAAAGGACTATACAGAATGTATTGCTTTCACAGAAAATTTTAAGGTAATGTAAAAACAATCAGAGACATAATAGCACTATGCTGTAGTATATTGAATAATAATATACAGAAAAGTGTGAATTGTGATTTAACAGCTAATCTGAGAGTGGTAGGAAATAGAAGAAAGATTTAAGGACAGATTACCCAACATTTGTATTTACCCCAAAGGTAATGCTTTCTTCAAGTAGCAATGGATGGTTGGGATTTAACGATTTACTAATATAAATTTGGGCTTTATCTGTGAATCCTAATTAATTATATCGAATCATCAGGGATAGTTGGGAGTTAACTGCTTTGCAGGATGGTATAACATGACACCTGATTTAGATTGTTCTTAACTGAAACAAAGTGTCACATCCATCCCCAAGCTGAACACTTAACTATTACCTCTTCAAGCACACAGTGGCATATTTACTCCTGATACATGTTTGTGTTGACCTTATGATGTAGATGTGTTCACTTGTAAATTGTTTTGCTGGAAATAAATAGTGTGAGAGATCAGTTGACTTAAGAATGTGAAGCTGACTTTTAGCTGTAGCTGCTTATCAGAAAACCTTGGTAGTATCCTAGCATTCCCTGTAGAATTCTGTAATAGTTTGTGTCATGCAAAACATTTTGCCATTTATCATTATAATGTAATAGAGAGGTACCTTATGGGGATGAGGCTAGAAAAGGCTTTTCTATGATTACATCATATGGTGATAAATGCTAACAATTTGCGCTTATTATGAGAACAGTTTTCTGAAGAGAATTCTTGATAAATTTTGCAATTGCTCTTCCCTAGATGTATATAGATATAACATATTATATCATAAATATAGATAACAAAGTTAGAAATCGGCAAGCTGAATTTAGAATTTGTCTGGATAGAACAAATAAAAATTTGTGCATGCTTGCTCAGGTCTCTTTTTGATTAAAGGATGACTGGGAAGAATGGGAAAAAAGAATAATTCTAAGAAAATATTTACTGGGATGACAATCCATGTCTTTGTAATCCATGACCTCTTGAATAAATTATTGAAGGGCACATAAGCAGAGGTCAGAAAGAATATTTCTTAGATATTTGAATTGGAACGATACATAGACTGAGAATTATTAGATACGGAGGTCATTATATCTGTATTCTTTTTTCTTTAAAAAACTCTTGACTTTATTTATTTATTTATTTATTGGCTGTGTTGGGTCTTTGCTGCAGTGTGCCGGCTTTCTCTAGCTGTGGTGAGTGGGGGCTACACTTAATTGCAGTATGCAGGCTTCTCATTGCGCTGGCTTCTCTTGTTGCGGAGCATGGGCTCTAGGTGCACGGGCTTCAGTAGTTGTGGCACATTGGCTCAATAGTTGTGGTTTGCAGGCTCTAGAGCAGAGGCTCAGTAGTTGTGGCACATGAGCTTATTTGCTCCTTGGCATATGGGATCTTCCTGGACCAGGGCTTGAACCTGTGTCCCCTGCATTGGCAGGCGGATTCTTAACCACTGTGCCACCAGGGAAGTCCTATATCTGTGTTCTTCAATCTCAGATCACAAGATAAGTAAGAGGCCTTGCACTGCCCCTAGGAGTTCATTTTGGAGTTGCTGAGCTGAGGACCTATGTACTTGAGAAATGAAGGTGTCTTTCTGATTCCATCAAGGACAGGACCAACATTACCAGGCTAGCAAGAGCTCAAAGGCTCTGCTAGAACCCGCCTGTTACTATATATCTGGAGGGAGGTAAAGTGTTCATGTATTTTACTTGACTGGTTAGTAAGTCAATGCCAGTCAGCCAAAATTTAGTGAATGTTTACTATGTATGTAGCATTGTGAAAGATACTATGCGATGTCAGAAAAGCGTAATCCATGGCTCCTACTCACTATAATCAGGATTTATAACCAGGTCTACCTGACTCTAAATCCTATATGTTTTACTACACCATACCATTGACTAGGTATTTCTCTTACATTATTTTATTTAATATTTACTATAAGCTTGCAAAGAAATTATTATTATTTATAATTTATGTAGAAACATCAGCCATTTCAGCAGTAAGAACCCAGTTAGGGATATAAGAAATGGAAAAGCATTTTTCAAAATCAAAGGAACTAAGCTGATTACACTCAATATACAGGCTTTTGCTTATGCAGCTGTGAAAGCATTCTCATTCTCATTTTCTATGAGGAAAGAGAGGTCCAGAGGAGGTAACTAACCTTCCTAAGTCTTTACTACTGGAGCAGTATATGCAGAGCTCACATATAAACTCAAGTCCTGTTGAGTTTCCCCTATCTCATGCCGCCTTCCTCGAGACTGGGGATTTCAGCCTGGCCATGGCAGACAGGATTTTTATGGACAGACAGGAGGAGTACATGTAGGAATGGTAACCACCCACCTGTTAAGGTGATTAGAGAGATGCCCATGACTCTAAACAAGGCCAAACCTTCTTAGAGGACTTTGCTCATAATAGATACTTAATACCCTTTAGTTGAATGAGTGAAGAGCTGAAAATTCTGACCCAGATTCTTAAACATGTCCTTAAGAGACTTTTTTCATGAACCAAAAACATTTGCTTTCAAAGGGAACACGCTATATCAGCCCAGTTTTCTTTTGGCAAGTGCTCAGTGATCACTAATTTTAAAACTATTGAAGGTGAAGAAGACAGTCTCTATTGGAACCCACACTAGAGCATTCAATGCATGTGGGAGTAGGTGCCCTGATCCCATCTGATTCTGGAGGATGTAGAAGCCATAGGCCAGCAGTAAACATCTTCATATTACCATTTGTCAGGGCTCAGTGGTGCTCACCAGATGGGCTTTTATGAGCCGATAGAGTTGTTCCTCTTTCTGCATAGCTTACCTACATCCTTTTTTTTTTTTTCTTTAAATTGTAATTCAACTCATTCAGCTCTGAAGTAACGGGAAAATGAACTGCTTGGTGTAATCATTTGTTTGAAAAGTTTCAATATCACCCATTTTGTGCAAGTTGTATTTCAAGATTTAAAAAAATTTCATCTAAAGGATGAAAAAAAGTAGCGACAGCAGTATTTCCCAAGAAACATTAGGTTTTCCATCATTAATTAGTTAATATAGTACTTGTAAAGTGCTTACAATATAAAAAGCACTGTGTAATTGTGTCGCGTTTCTTATCAGTACCAACAGACTTTAATCACATTGTAAGGTCATAGTCTATCTATTTTTCTCCAATGGAGAGTTTTTTTTCCCTTTCTTATATTGTAGGTATTTCTTTAGAAGAAAATAAGGAAAGAAATTATTCTTCCTGGGTTTCTGTCCATGTTTCCTGCCCTTAAACCAATTGAGACTTCTGTAGTTTTTGTGGGTTTTGTAATCTAGTCATAGGTTATAATACCTGGGGGTGGGAGGATACTGTAGAGGTCCTGGAGTGGCAATGAAATGTAAATGTACCTCTCTAATCCCGGTCCCCATCCTTTTCTGAGTATTCTACTTCTAGCTGCCTATTGGACAGCTGTCCTCAGATGTTAACTGACCCTCTTAAAAACAAAACATGATTTGAACCACGCTTTCCACTCAGACTGTTGCCCCTAACATTATTCTGATTTAAGCACTGCCATCTTTCTTTACCTTCAGGACTGTAAATTTGTGGTTACCATTTATCACTCCTCTCTTCAATCTTAGTTGTCTACTCAGTTACTAAGTCCCAGATTTATTGGACTTGTCTCCTCTTTACCAAGACAGTGACAGCTTTGGTTTAGGTCTTCTGGCCACTTGTCACTTTTCTGCTTCCCATTGTTTATAATATAAGCACATTCTTGGATTTTGAAAGGGTCCTTGACCATCCGAGATGAAAGATTTTTTTCCTTTAAACAAGGAATTCCATTTAAACTATGAACAACAGCCTCATACACAGTGAATATCATTTGTTATTATCTTGTGATATTAATACCTTACAATTCTACCATAAGCAGAAGTCCTGCCTAGGAAAGTCCTAACAGTTTGTCAGGGAAGATAACTATGTGGATTTTTTTCCATTAGTAAATTGTTTATTTTGCAATTAATTAAGGTTAATGTCAACACCCAACTACGTAGGGAGAAACAAAACAATGAGTTCATAATCACATAGAGTTACTTATGTAGGGGAGGAAAAACTCTCCTCTACCCTCTTAGGTGTCTGGCTGGGCTTAAGAATTATGCTGACATTAGACAGATTAACAGGAGAAAAGCATATACATTTTATTGAACTTTTACATGTATATGAGAGCCTTCACAAGAGAATGAAGACCTGAAGAAGTGACCAGAGCGGGAAGCTTTTATATATTTTAGACAAAGAAACAATAAATTTGTGAAGAATTCACAAGACCAAGGGGTTTGAGCTATGGGTAGTAAATAGTGAAGAAGTAACGAGGAAGATAAGGGTTAGCTTAACAGATTTGTTTAAACAGCCTCCTCAGCCCTAAATTCCCAGTCTCTGGTGATAAGTATGTCTTCTGTCCTCCTGGTTAGAGAGAGGATGCCTTTTCACATGTAACCATAATCCCCAAGGTTGTTTTAGCTTTTGGTCTGTATTTATGTAAATAATTTCAAAGCTTCCCACTATCATCATTTTACTATAGCTGCTCTGTTTTGGAGTTCTTTGTTTGAACTCACCTTGTCTTTGATTGGAATTACCGTTCAGTAGTTTTTATAAGAAGGATTGCATTCATGTGCTTTCAAGTAATGTTTTATTTGCTCTTTTTTTCCTGAACTCATTAAATATACTTTAAAATCTCCTTTTGAACAAAAAACCAGAATGTTTCACAAATTTGTCATCCTTTCTGAAGGCCAATGTTCATACAACCTCAATCTTTAAAATTGTAGAACATGTACTGCAGCCTATTGGCTGTATAATAGTACTATAATTTAACTCATCAGCAATAGCCATGTTTTGAATAAGGCTATTGTAAAGCTATGCAGGAAAGTCTTAACATTTTCCCTTCTTATAATTCTTATATTTTAAAAGTTTTTATTGTGCTTTATTATACGCATAGATAACAGACTCTTAAGTATTGGAAATTCCTTAGAGATTCTGTAGTCAACCTTGAACTCCATGAACTGTATGTCTTCTTACAATATCATTGCAAGATTACCCAACTCCTGCTTGAACTCTTTCACTGACATGGAGCCCGCTATTTTACCTGAAGTTCTTTTCATTGTTGAAAATTCTTCTTACATTGAATAGAAAGCTCTGTCATTGTCATTCCTGCTCATTAGTTGGTATAACGAAAGTATGCCTATCTCCTCTTCCTTGAGAGTCTTTCAACAATTTGAAGAATATGTCTAACCTAATTCTTCTCCACTCACACTTTTTTCCTTTGTTATCTCTATTTTGAAGAAAGGTTTTCAGGGAAAATTGTACTTGTAATCTCACCTTCTTTTTCATTAACCCAATACCATTTTAAATTACTTTACTTCCTTTTTGAGATTTCTACGCAAATATAGTTTATGAGTATGGATTGTTTTGTGAGTAAAATTATAAAGTAGAAAGTCATTTGTATTAAGAATATATATGATATCTGTATAATATAAATTCATATCTACTAAGAGGATGGCATCAATGCTTGTTAAGTAAAAATATTACACACATGTTGAGGACTGATGTTGTATGCCCAAAGGAAAAAAAAAACCTACAATACCACATAAAAACCATCCATTTAGGCAGGTGGCCTAGAGTATAAGGCATGGGGGATAGAAGTTCCCTCCACAGCACAGGTTGCTCACTCCATCCAACATAGGAGATAAAATCCTTTAAAGAGCCATTCCAGGATGGAGCAGCTTTGAAGATGGTTTTCATCTCCAATTTCTATGGACATGTCTTACCTTTAATATTACTAAGTAAGTTAAGAACAAGAGGAAATGTCAGTGCCCTTTCTCTCCCTCTTCTCCATTTCTTTCTCTTTTTTTAGAGTAGAAGATGGAGGAGAGAGAGATTGCTGTTGTTGGTTTCTCAGCAGCACTGGGGAAAAACTGTCCGTGGCAGAGTAAGTGGTAAAAAACCTTAGTCCTGTTTTTGAAATGTAAATCTAAATACACTTGGTCAGTATTCCTCTTAATGACCTAGCAATAATTATCAAAAATGAAACCCAAACTATAGCACCATGAGCGTACAGTATTTTCAAATTCTTGATCTGGACCACTTCTTTGTTTAATGCATCTCATTTTCATCATTCTATTCAGGTTGGTTTATAATGTTGGCTTATACTGATTTTATCCTTAAGCAAATTAGCAGGTAATTTTCATAAGAACTGTAGTTAAAGTGGATCTCCTTATGCTATATTTGTGCAATTAAAAAAATCCCCAAATTTAAATGTTGGATTTTACATTTATTCTTGTCTAATTTTTTGGATGTAGTTTCAAACACCAAGATAATTTTGAATATTGGGTCTATCAGTCATTACACCAATGCTTTATTTGGCTTTCTATGAGAATCTGATAAGGATATCTTCATGTGTCTTCATTTAGATAAAAAATTACAAACTGTCAAATGAGACAGGAGTAAAGTTGGAGTCCTGTGGCACAGCATAAATCTTCTAGGTGGATATTTAGCTGTTAGTCAACATTCTGGATACTTCATGCAGATCAGCTGGCCTTGAATCTATGCAACTCTACTCTCATGCAGCCAAAATTTCTGTGTTTTAGCCATATGAACCAATAAGCTCACAGTTTGATGGAAATGTCTAAAATTAAGATATATGGTTCTCCAGTATAATACTCCATTCTTAAATATTTGATTTTTCCCCCAATTTCTTCTCTATTATTTTATGTTTATTTAAGCTATTTGGTCATTTCCCCCCCCCCCAAAGTACTTCTTATCCATTCTCACTACTCTGCTCTGTTATCAATTTGAGGTGTTCTGAATGGACACATAATGCAGATGTGTGCTGATACCTTGATATATATATACCCAAAGGAAATGATATGCTTGGTTACTTACTGATTATTCATGTGAGAATTAAGAACCATGCCTCTTCAGCATCAAGCTTGAGTGGCTCTTAACATTTGAATGTTAGCTTTCTAAAGAAACACAAAACAAAGAATTTTATCTTCAAAATATTGCTGTCTAGAAATGGAGAAATTGTTTGATTTAATTTTCTCCCATCCAGATGTAACTTGTGGGATTCTAGCCTACAGATGAAATAATAAGAAAAGATCAGAGGCAAAGTGATGGCAGGATGCTAGAAATTTTAAATGGTTTTAATAAAACCTTGTGACCTGTCATATCAAGTGTTTTGAACCAGTTCCACACAGATAAAAAAGGTGAGTGAAGGACAGACACAGAGGATATTTAATAATGAAGGATGAGCTTGGCAGATGGTAGGTTCCCTTCTCTGTTCCCTAGCAGGGGGAGAATAAAGTGGACTTTACTTTGTAGAAAAGAGAAAATAGCTCTTTTCCACCTTGATAGATGCCTGCAGATCTGGGTATGTCCTCAATCTTTGTCTGACATCTCAGCAATATGGTTCTGAAATAGAGCCTGTCTGGAATATATTGGCAGAGATTCTTTCTTTATATTTCAGATAACAATCATGAAAAACCAGTCCTGAATCACTACATTAGAATTCTTATATGATCACTTGCAATGAGTTGTCAGTATCAGAGAAATTAAAGGAATATATAAGAACATCACAACAGTTAGGCTGTCAAGAGGCCAGTTATGTAATTATAACATTTCTGAGTTGGAAGAAACTTTCAAATTGTTTAGTCCAACCCCCTTATTTTTGGAGCTCAATGACTTATTTGCTTTTGGGAAAGGATTTTCAACTTTAAAGATAATTAGAATTACATTAAGGCTCTTTGTGCCAAGATAAAACAATTAGTGAAGAGTGTCTGCTAGTTCTAGTATAATAACAACAATAAAAGTGAGCTTTTATTGGGTACCAGGTACCGTTCTAAACACTTTGCATGTATTAGCACATTTAATCCTTACAGTCACCATAGGTGATCGGTGTAATTTTTATATCTCATTTTTCTGTTGAAGAAGCAGAAGCACATGAAGATAATTTGTCTAAAAACTGAGATATGGCAGAGCCCTGGGTTTGAGGTCAAGAAATCTAGTTCTATAGCTTACAACACTGTCCTCCCTGTCAGGATTATGGGGATATAAAGCAACTACAAGTTTGAAGTATGAACTACAGTATTTGTTGAAAGTCAGTTAATCAGTGGAATAGATAATCAAGGATGCTATGTTGGTGGCAGTTCTAGATTGATAACATAAAAATGCTGGATTTGTTAAATTTAAGTACTGTCCCTGATGAGATGGGCGTTGTTTATAATAATTTTTCTGGTCTTTGTCCCAGGTTTCTTGCTTGGAGTTTCTGAAACCCTTGGAACTTCCTAAGTGATAGAAGTGTTTTTGTTATTCATGAGCCCCTTGGATCTCATCTGAGTTTATGTTAATGAGGGACTCATGGTCAGCCCCTAGATAGCTTCAGGATGGGGGCTAGTTGTCAGAAAGACCAACCATATAACTAGAGGGTTAGAACTTTAAGGAAGCCTGACCTCTGGGGAGGGACAAAGGGCTGGAGATGGAGTTAAATCATGTAGCCAATGATTCAGTGACTCATGCTTATGTAATGAAACCAAATAAAAATGCTGGACACTTAAGCTTAGTGATGCTTCCTGGTTGGTGACCATGTTGATGTGCCAGGAGGGTGATATGCCCCAATTCCACGGAGGCAGGGCACAGAAGCTCTGAGTTTGGGACACTCTTAGACCTCACCCAGCGTGTCTCTGTATTTGACTATTCTTGAATTGTATCATTTTGACAAAACTGTCATCATAAGGATAGTGTTTTCCTGAGTTCTACAGGTCAATCTACTGAATTATCAAACATTAGGGGGCTTGTGAAAACCTCCAAAGTTTGAGGACTTCCTAGGTGGCACAGCGGTTAAGAATCTCCCTGCCAGTGCAGGGGACATGGGTTCGATCCCTGCTCCAGGAAGATCCCACATGCCTTGGAGCAACTAAGCCTGTGTGCCACAACTGTTGATCCCATGTGCCACAACTACTGAAGCCCGTGCACCTAGAGCCCATGCTCCACAACAAGAGAAGCCACTGCAATGAGGAGCCCACACACCACAATGAAGAGTAGCCCCGCTTGCCACAACTACAGAAAGCCCGTATGCAGCAATGAAGACCTAACAAAGCCAATAAATAAATAAATAAATAAATAAATTTATAAAAACAAACAAACAACCCCCCTCCCCAAAGTTTGTAGCTAGTTGGTCTGAAGTGAGTCAGTCTTGTTGCAGACTGAGCCCTTTAACTGGTGGGGTCTATTTACCCCAGGTGGTTCATACCTGAATTGAATTGAAGTACACCATTTGGGATTGAAACATATTGGGGTGAATAAAGATAAACACTACTTATTACTTCCTCATATTTGGTAACAAAGCTAAGACTTCATTTCATTAAGTATTGCAGTCAAGGTTGTAGAGGGGTGCAGAAGACGATTTTGGTTTTGAGCTCCTCTTGAAGGATGTTTCTGTATATATAAATGCATGATGTATGTATATAAAATTGGAACTTTTAAAAAAATTGAAGTATATTTGATCTACAATGATGTTAGTTTCAGGTATACAGCAAAGTGATTCAGTTATATATATATATTCTTTTTCAGTTTCTTTTCTATTATAGGGTATTACAAGATATTGAATATAGGCCCTGTGCTATACAGTAGACCCTTGCTGTTTATTTTATATGTAACAGTGTGTATCTGTTAATCCCAAACTCCTAATTTGTTCCTTCCTCCTCACTTTCTCCTTTGGTAACCATAAATTTGTTTACTATGTCTGTAAGTCTGTATCTGTTTTGTAAATAAGTTCATTTGTATCATTTTTTAAAGATTCTACATATAAGTGTTATCATATGATATTTGTTTTAGCCTAACTTACTTCACTTAGTATGATAATCTCTAGGTCCATCTATGCTGCTGCAAATGGCATTATTTCATTCTTTTTAATGGTTGAGTAATATTCCATAGTATATGTATACATCTTCTCTATCCATTCATCTGGCAATGGACACTTAGTTTACTTCCATACCTTGGCTATTGTAAAGAGTGTTGCCTCTATGAACATTGGGGAGCATGTATCTTTTCAAATTAGAGTTTTCATCTTTTCCAGATATATGCCCAGGAGTGGGATTGCTGGGTCATATGGTAGTTCTATTTTTAGTTTTTTAAGGCACCTCCATACTGTTCTCCACAGTGACTGTACCAATTTACATTCCCACCAACAGTGTAGGAGGGTTCCCTTTTCTTCACACTCTCTCCAACATTTATTGTTTGTAGACTTTTTGATTATCACCATTCTGACCAATGTGAGGTGATACCTCATGGTAGTTTTGATTTGCATTTCTCTAATAATTAGTAATGTTGAGCATCTTTTCACGTGCCTGTTGGACATCTGTAAGTCTTCGTTGGAGAAATGTATATTTAGATCTTCTGCCCATTTTTCGACTGGATTGTTTGTTTTTTTGATATTGAGCTGCATGGGCTGTTTGTATATTTTGGAAATTAAGCCCTTGCTGGTTGCATCATTTGCAAATATTTTCTCCCAGTCAGTAGGTTGTTTTTTGTTGTTGTTGTTGTTGTTGTTTATCATTTCCTTTGCTGTGCAAAAGCTTTTAAGTTTAATCAGGCCCCATTTGTTTTATTTTTGCTTTTCTTTCCATTACTCTAGGAGATGGATCCAAAAAAATATTGCTGCAATTTATATCAAAGAATGTTCTGCCTATGTTTTCCTCTAGAAGTTTTATAGTATCTGGTCTTACATTTAGGTCTTAATCCATTTTGAATTTATTTTTGTACATGGTGTTAGAAAATGTTCTAATTTCATTTTTTCACATCAGCTGTCCAGTTTTCCCAGCACCACTTATTGAAGACTGTCTTTTCTCCATTGTATATTCTTGCCTCCTTGGTTGTAGATTAATTGGCCATAAGTGTGTGGGTTTATTTCTGGGCTTTCTATCCTGTTCCATTGATCTATGTGTCTATTTTTTTGTGCCAGTACCATACTATTTTAATTACTGTAGCTTTGTAGTACTGTCTGAAGTCAGGGAGCATGATTCCTCCAGCTCTGTTGTTCTTTCACAAGATTGTTTTGGCTATTTGGGATCTTTTGTATTTCCACACAAATTTTAAAAGTGTTTGTTCTATGAGGGTGAGTCTATCCATACTCTGGCTGTAGAATTTATAGAAGTTTTAATATAACCAGAGTGCGGATAATTTTTGACTCACCCTCATAATTCTGTGAAAAATGTCATTGATAATTTATAGGGATTGCATTGAATCTGTAGATTGCCTTGGGTATTTTGGTCATTTTAACAAAATCGATTCTTCCAATCTAGGAACATGATATATCTTTCCATCTGTTTGTTGTAGTCTTCAATTTCTTTAATCAGTGTCTTATTGTTTTTGCAGTACAGGTCTTTTGCCTCCTTAGGTAGGTTTATTCCTAGGTATGTTATTCTTTTTGATGTGACAATAAATGAGAATGTTTCCTTAATTTCTCTTTCTGATAGTTCATTGTTAGTGTATAGAAATGCAGAAGATTTTGGTATTAAAATTGGAACATTTTGAACTATATAAGTTATTAAAAGCTTTGATTAGAGAGAAAAAAAGGGAACAGAAGCTGGAACAGTTTCATCAACCTAGAATCTTCCTTTTCATTGTGAATCTATAAACACTTAGGCAGGAAAGGGCTTATGATATCATTGAATTTATTCCCCTTATTGTACTGATAATGACACTGAAGTCCATCTCAGATTTCATAACTTGTCTAAGGTCACATGTCCAGTTAGGGTAGAGTTGGGAGTAGATTCCAAATAGCTCTAAGGCTGGATTGCAATCTAGCCTAGATGTTTTCTAGTCTACAGCTCTATCCACTGAAGAAGAGGTTGTGCATATATATTAAACATCTATATTTTTGTACTCTTTATGTAAATTGGCAAGTAATATATAGATGCATTCTTACTGAAAGTTTCAACAACACAGAAATACCTAGAATAAATATCAAAGTTCCCTTTTCTCACACCAATCACAATTCTCTCTCACAAATTTTATCATTTGGTGAGTATTTCTCCAAACATTTCCCTATGCATTTACATACACATTGTGATATATTGGTTTGGTTAAAAGTGCTTTTCCATAAAAGAGTTCATGAATGCATATCACTTTTTAGCTTTCTTTTCACACGTAATGAGGTATTAGTCATATTTCTATGTCAACATTATGGCTCTAATCCATTCTTCTAACTCCTGCATGGATTGTACATATTCAATTGTGTGTAAAATAGTTAAAAAGAAGACACATCCCCTGACTGAGAGAAAACCAAAGGAGTTTCAGTTTTATTTTTTGGACTTCCAGTGCTTTCCCTGTATTGTTTTTTGCTTCCAGTGTTGTCCTTGTTCCCTGAAATTAAACTGTTTTATCTAAATGTCTGTCATCTTTCTCTTTCCTGAAAAAATATACTTACAATAGTTGCATTTTGAAGCATTTTTCTAACTTTAGCTTATTCCAATACTTCATCATGTGATTAACTGTAACTATAAGTCTAACTTTATAGGTACTGTGATGAGGATTTATCATCATTAGATCAGAAATTATTCTTGAGTTGCAAATAAATGAAACAGAAGAAAATGGTGTATGCTTCAAGTATGTATAATTACTTAAAATATTTTTCTATGTGCTTAAACTGATAGAGCATCAGACCTTCACTGTATTATTTATTAAATGTTCTTAGTAAAAATTTACAATATTAAGTGGTTGTTCTCCCTAGGAAAGTTTCGAAATTAAGGATGAACTCAGTGACTGAAACACATTCACACACTTTCCTCTTGGTTTAATCATATTTAGATTTTTTTGTTGGAATATGTGCCCTAATTCTTGTTTCCCATACCTGTTCAGTTCTGATGAAGACTGCCTAGAGCTCAGTTTGGTTAAAAATGGAAATTTGTCTTTACTGATTGTGATAGGTCCCTTATCGCATAAATTATGGTCTCTGAAGTTCATGTAGTAGATAGCATTAGTTCTTTTGTTTAGAGTTGAAAGACAGGCAAGTTTCAGATGGCTTGCCAATAGGATCAAAATAGAAGCAGTGTTTCCAGTATGTAAATTTGACATGAAATACGAGTAAGCAAACATAGTAGCATACACACACACACACACACACACACACACACACACGTATGCTTTCTAATTAGAAAAATTTTAATGTAAATGTTTATGTTATATAGGCCCTTGCAATTAGTCCATTTGCCAATGACTAAGTAAATATGATTCATGTTGTTGAAGAAAAGTTTTAGATGTGTATGAATCATCACCATATTTTCCCCATTCTTCATCACTGTCTGTTTGAACATATAGCATTATGCCAAGTCCACCAATGCCCACATGTGAAATGGTCTGCCATGCCTGACAAGAACATAAAACAAAGTTTAACAACAAAATTAATCAAATTAAGTGCTGAGATAATACAGGTTTCTCCTAAAAATTTCAAATTGGAATATTTCTCTCCTGCATTTCCTCCTTCCTTCTGGTGTCTCCTTCACACCCACTTTACTAATTACTCCTCATATCCTTATCCTCCAAATTTTGGAGTATCTCAGGTCTAAGTCCTTGGACTTCTTCATTTTTTTCTCCACTTTTTTTCCCTAAGTAATCTTACCCAGTCTCATGGCTTTAAATATGATCTATGTCCTGATGATCCTAAAATGTACATCTCCAGCCTAGACTTCTTTCTCGAACTGTCTCTGCTTGAATATCCAGTAGATATCTCAGACTTAACATGTCCAAGAATGAGTTCCTCATTTTTTCACCCTAACTTGCTCTCCCCATTTTGTCCATCTTTTCCTCTGTTCTCTAAATATTTACAATAGTTATTTAAAAATCCAAGTCTGTTAATGACATCATCTTGGTCAACTGTAGATCTGCTTCCGTGGCCTTTTTTCTCCCTTGATCGTAGGTCACATTTTCTTTTTCTTTTTCTTTTTTTAAAAATATTTATTTATTTATTTGGCTGTGTTGGGTGTTAGTTGTGGCATGTGGGATCTTTGTTGCAGTGTGCAAGATCTTCACTGTGGCATGTGAGATCTTTTAGTTGTGGCATGTAGGATCTAGTTCCCTGACCAGGGATCAGACCTGGGCTCCTGCATTGGAAGCATGGTGTCTTAACCACTGGACCAGCAGAGAAGTCCCTGGGTCACATTTTCATACTTTGGCCCACGTCTCAAAATTTTTGGTTGTCTGCCGGATGTTGTAGGTAAAAAACATAAAAAGTTGAATTAGATTTTCTTTTTTTGGTAGAGGACATGATTTTTCCTTTGTGAGGAAGCTAGGGTGAAGGGTTGATATGTTTTGTTTTATTAGAGTTGAGCTGGGTCGTTGCTAGGTTGAAGTTTTAATTAATTTCAGATCATCTCTGTTTCTAAATATCTTATGAGTGAGTTCAGTCCGACTTCTCAGGCAGAACTTTGTGACTCAGGAACTCAAAGTCTATATCTCTCTCTGCTTTTGACCCCTGGCCTCATTTGCTACTTGAGTCGTAAGATTGGGGAAGAACTGTTGGATTAGGATGATTAGTATTACATTTAGGGCTCCTTCTAGATTTTACACCATCTTTGCATACAGTCATACAATTTTGTTTGGTTTTCTTCTTGTCCCAACAAATTATGCTTATGGCAGACCAGCTCCTCTACCTGTTTGTATCTCTAGACGTGACATAACCCCAGGTATGAAAGCAGTCATCAGTCTTTAAGCACCTAGAAAGGGCTCACTCTCCTCTACAAATCTGACTTCTTTGTGTCTACTGTTTTTGATGGTTTTAAAGAAAAACATGCTTTTTAGTTTATTTGGTGTTTTCTTGTTATGGCAGGAACAATATTATTTATGATTTTCTACACTCTAAGTAGAAGTGGAGTTGTAGAATTTAATTTGATATGTTTAATAATAAAAGAGGTTGATAAAAACCTTTCATTAAAGGTACTTTGAGAATACTTACACTCAGGGTGCTATTCAAATCAGCGTAGTAGAGGACCAATTAAGATAGACATTGGCTAGTGCAGCCACTGACATATTTTAAAGTAGCACGATTAGGATAAAGGACACAAGTATAAGTAGGTTGGTTATCAAAGTCTTGTGAAATAGTGAATGAGATAAGCATTTAAAATTTTGCATTTCAAGTGAAAGTTTAACCAATACAACTCTCATTCTGACTGGTGTTTGCAATATCCAGTTCTAAGTAACAGACAATTATTTTTCCCACACCTGCTACCTGTCTAGTATTTGAAAGAGGTCACACCATGAATCTACATTTCCTATGTTTTAACTAGTTACAGTCTAAACCAGTTAGAGGGACTTGTTTAACTGGCTCAAATTCTGCTCTGGAAAATTCTGTCAGTTGGCACTGTGTAAAATGAGTGCCCTGGTGGAAAAAATAGAGGCTCAGCTTCCTTTATAGATCTTGTTCACAATGGGAGGCAAGGGCTGTGATCCCTATCCTGCTGGCAGCCCAGTGATATAAATCAGGCTCTTTCACTTCAGTCAAATTTCCCCGCAGTGAAAGACCCTCCAGGTCTTTAAATAACATACGGCTGGGCTGCGGTTTCGTTGCTCTGACGGAACGTGATCTGAGCTGTCAGTTTCTAATCTAAGGAAAGACAGGGAAAATGAGGAGGAAGTGACACTGAAGCATTTCATTTCTTTTGGGAAGAAGGCAGGATGTAATGCTCCAGTAAATACATGAATAAATAAAATAGCTACATTTGGGTTTGATTTTAGAGTTCTTGCCCATCTGGCCCTACCTGGAATCTCTGTGGTCCATTGGATTTTACTGTCTTTACCCCAAATTTTAACATATTCAACAGGAGAATGCAGTGCTTTTTTTTTTTTTTTTAACATTTTACATTCATGATAGTATGTATTGTAAGACCTTCGATCCTAATCTCACACCTAAGAGTACATTTCTGGATCCATACTTTGAAAAAACATACTATATCTTCAAAGAGGAACAAATAAGAGCAACAACTACCTACCACCATTATATTAACATTATCTATGTACTGACTAAGTGCCATGCTCTGCAATAAACATACCAAGTAATTCAAGAAAATGCTGGATGGAAATCTAACACCTTTGGTCATATTGTAATAAATGCACATAAAAGACAAGAAAAAAATTTTGTACTATTGGTAATCAGTAGGAATCAATAACAAAAATGATACTTTTTGAGTTGAAACAGTACTTTTTGAGGGAATATCTAAGCACTTAGATAAAAAGGACTGTTGAAGTACTGTTCCACAGGTAGGCAGATTTTAAATCTCCACAAAGAGATAAAATAAAGCTGCTTTTAGTTCCAATTCAACGATCCTGATGTGTGTGTTTGTGGCTGACACAAACTATGAAGCCATCCCTGAATTCTAAAGGCTTTCTAAAGAATTCTAAATATTTTTTTCTGATGTAATTCCTAAATTGTTCATTTACAGTTTTATTGGGTGTTTCACTCTGTACTTTCTCCGTGCTTGTTTCCCCGATGTTCTGCAATTGCACTCATCTTTTAGATTTTCGGCTTGCTGTGCTAGAGGAACACGGGCTTTTTGATAATCACTGTTTACGTAGAAATTTAAATGTAAACACAGGAAAATTTCTCCTTTGCAAGAGGAGGTGATAGAAAACATTTTAGACACTAAAATGGACAAAGGTAGTCTTTTCTAGGTGAAAAAGCTCAAATGAGTAACTCTGAGCTGATATTTTCTATTTGCCCCTCCAGATCCACTTTCCACCTTTCTTCACCTTGTTCTCCACCCCCGCAGGTTGATTGGTATGGCTTGTATTTCCTTGTGGGGAGGGCTGGTAAAAGATCAGAGGGAGGGAGGGAGGAGAGTGCTGACTAGGTATTCATTTCCATGGGTTCCTCACTGGGAGGTTGATTCTGTGCCTTTCAGCAGAAGTCTCTGGTCCTCTCAAAGGGGTCTTCTCAACTTGACTCTCTCCCTCCAGATTCAGTAGTCACTGAACGCCTCATTCATTCTGACATAAGAGTGGTCACACTCAGGCTACTCCCAGCCCTGCGTGATTCTCCTATATATTGCAGTTCCCCAAATAGCGTTGCCTTTATAATTAATCCCTTCATAAATAAGTTCTCGAATTAGCCTATTTCAAATGTACTACCTGTTTCCTGTTGGGACTCTGACTGGTAAAAATTCTATTAACCCACAAGAAAGCAAAGTTATTAAGGATCTGTATGTTAAGCATGGAATATTGTTAAATTTACAGTGGATCAGTGTTTAATGCTTAACCTCACAAAAAAGAAAAACAATTTTATTTTCTATTACCTAGGAGAATATTAAATCAAGACTGTTAGGATTTCAAAGACCATGTGACTATCATGCTTTTATGAATTTGTTCTTAAGGAAGATAAAATTTTGTGTATGCAGCTAGCAGCTTGGGTACTTGAATACCAGCTTTTACTTGTTTTTCATGGAGGTATGTCTGCTTTCAAATCTTTCTTGATTCCTGTGAAGAGACAGCTTAAAAAAAAGCTAACCTATTTATTTCATGAAATACAAATTTTGATTTAAATGGAAACACATTGATTTTGTACCATATTCTAGGAAGACTTTTTTGACAGTGAGGTTTGCTTAACCATGGAAGTGTTAAATCAGAAAGACTGTGGAATTTTATTTATGAAGGGAATGATAGTAAAAACAGAATGCATTTTTTACTCCTGAAGTTGACTTGGATAGGCTCAGAGCTAGGAAGAGATGAAGTGGCTTTTTTTTTTTCTCCAAACAATCTTCTTCCTAGATACACAGGAGTCACCTCAAATTGCTATGCCAATTTTAATTTAAGGAGTATTTAGTAAGTATCTAGAATGTGTTGGGGCCTGTACCTGGTGATAGAGACAGTGGTAAATGTGACGGTGTGGTCCAGAACCTCTTACAGATTGTGGGCTGGTAGTAAAGACATATATGGCTTTCCAGGGTGATGCATGGTATGACAGAAGCATGAGAAAGTCTAGAGTTCTTATCAGAAGGGAAGCCAACTGTATTTTCCTAAACTATTACCATCTAGTTATCTGAGTTAGAGATCTGACTGTCGTTCTTGAATCTGACCTCCAAAAGTCACCAAATTGTACTTATTTTTATCTTACATCTGTTCCCAGTTCTACATCCTTACAACTATCGCCATTGCTGAAGTCCTCATCATTTCTCTCCTTATGTCCTACACCTTTTCCTGCTTCCAGTCCTCACTTCAAATCCATCTTTCACATTGTCATCAGAGTGTTCTATCTATAAACCAAAACTGACCATTTTATACCATGCATAAATTCCTCAATGACCTTCCAACTTCTAAAAGATAAGGAACGAGGGTCTCCATGACCTGGACTCTGCCACTACCTTCCATTGCATCCCTCCCCTTGAAGTGGAGGTGCTAAATGTTGAATGGATTAATTAAAAATATTTAAAATGGTTTCATTTACCAGAGATGAACATATAAAGTGTTTTACTAAACTGCACAGCGATGTAGGGAGTGGTTCTGTGCTAGTTAAGAGCCACCCTCCCCAATAAAAAACTTGTTTCATTCATTTGATATTGATTTAAGACATGCATGTTTTGGGTTCCAAAGGGATATATAAGAAATTATCTGCTGATGTGGAAGGAGTTCACAACTTCTCTGACAAGATATTGCTCAGTTAGGCATTAATTCAAAGCAGGTTTTAATAAGGGCCAACATTTGCAATTTGAAATCACTGTTGTAGGAATTCATAGAAGGAGAAAATCCCCTGTGGGGCAGAGATTGAGCTGGACTGGATGTGTAAGTGAGTTCTGCCCTGAGGGCATCTGTTTTTTGGGGAACTGGCCACACTTTACTTGGAAATCAGAGAGTTTTCAAGCAGGACTTTACCACCCTGACTCTGTAGAGCTCAGACCTCTCACTGCTGAGGACTGTATTGCAGAAAAGTGGCAGGTGAAACAATCCTGCCTCTGCTGGGATCCTTTTGAGATGGAATGGGCCCCAGGATCCTGCCTCTCCTTGGGATATTTCAAGGGACCGTTACCTCTGGGCAGCCATATCCAAGGCCTGAGTGGAAGCTGGGGGAAATGATGAGGCACCTGCTGTTCACTGGATCCCAGATGCCTGAGGCAGAGGTTAGGACGAGCCACTGAACGTGGGGGGAACAGAATTAAGTCTGCTGTGTTTTTTGTGTTCTGATGGTTGAAAATGTTGTGAATTCAAGTCTGCCCTCTACTCTGACTCAGGAATTATTCTACAGAATACTCTTTTTATACAAGAAGGCTTCATGATGGCTTTTTAGTGTCTCCCACGTCAAGAAAGGGACCCAGGACATCTCTGATGTCTTTTCCCATTGTCCCTTCTCTGTAAATGTGGTGTGTTCTTAAAGAGCCAAGGAAAGCAATAATCCCTATAAAATTTTGTTTTGTTATGTCATATAAACCCAAATGGTGGTGCATTTATTGTATGAAGAGCCTACCTCTGGAATTCTCTGTGTGGTTAACATTCTAGGGTTTGACCAAAATGTTTTTCCTAATAACTGCATGTTTTATTGATACCCATTTACTGAATATGCTTTTAACAGCAGGCTATCAAAAGGTATGCTTCTGGTTCTGGAGAGAGTAACCTACCTGGAATATAGCAAAAACTCCATTTCCTTAATGTTAATTTCTGGTCTGAAAGGAAAGGAACCTTTGCACTGCAATTTCTTGGTGATTTCAATAAAAACTAAAGTTCCTAGTGTGGCCCAAAGATTGCCATCAATAAAATAAAATTAGGATTTCATTAGAAGCACACATTGAGGACTCAACTCTTCTAAAAGATCTCATTAGGCCTATTTCATAGCCATTTAAAGTGTCGCAAACATCTCATAAGACGTAATGAATGGAACCTGACTGCTTTTGCACCATCCCTTATTTCTAGATCCTATGACCTATTCCTAATTTGTCAAATTTTTTTTTAGTGGAATTATAAATGTTAGAAGTAACTGATAAGCCTTATGTCTTTACTCAAAAAACTATTAATTTCATAAATAGTATTATATCCCTGGAGATGTATTTGTAAGTATTTTAAAGGTAAACTTGCTGCAATAATAACAGCTAAACCTTGGGAAATGCTTATTAGGTATAAAGTACCATTCAAAGTGTTTTATATACAGCAACTCACTCACTCCTTGAAACTATCTCATGAAGTAGATACAATTACTATTCATTTTACAGCTTAGGAAACCAAGGCACAGAGAGTTTAATTAACTTGCCTAAATTCTTATGCGTAGTAAACAACATTTCTGAAATTTGATTCCAAATAATCTGACTTCAGAATCAAGTTCTACTCTACTTCCCCTTCATAGAATATTTAAACTGATGTGCCTTAGTAGAATGACCAGGTGATTTGGAAGGTTATGGAAAATCTTAAATCCACAAAAAATACTTGACGTCTCCATTTTATACTTTCTTACGTCGTCACTTTGGAACTTTCTTTTAACATTTGAAATGAATTTATCAAACACTGAGAACCCACCATGTGTGTGCATGTGTGTGCACGCGTGTATGTGTGTAATTTAAGAGGGGAGAACCAAATGTTCTTGCTTTTTCAGAGTGCTGGGTGTGGCAATGGGTGGTTAGGTCTCTCTCAGTAGTAAGATGCCATAAGAAATTGCAAAAGATGGTAGGCAATGGAGAGGAGAAACGAGGAAGATAGCGCATTGGAAGATAAATCACACAAGAACACCTTGACAATGGGTTTGGCTCATTGTGTATCCCAGGGCTACCCCATGCCATGTGAAAGCTTCAGTCAATCTTGCAATGCCAGAGTAAGATAGTGTTTATAAGGAGTGAGTGATGTTGAGATGTTGGCATTTGAGAGAGATTGTTCCAGAAGCTTTTTATAGAGTACACTGCAGCTGGAGATACAAGGTAGTGGTCCCGCTAAGAGGCTGTCATTTTTTCCAGACTGGATGTAAAGCAAAGCAAAAATTCAAGAGTTGCTGCAGAAAAGATATGTAAGATGCATATGGTGCTAAAATTAAAGATGCTAGTTTGTTGTAGGAGAATGAAGGGGATTCTAAAATTTAATTTGAGGATTGAAATATTTCACGTCACCAGCATATTAAGATATATCCAGTCGGCATCTGGACACAGAGCAGACTAACTGGAGATTTGGTTGTCAGGTGCACGAATGCAGCATCTTTTACTCCGATCATTGCACAGCTCCTGGCCAGTCTCGCTGTTCCCATTCTTCTCCCTCTCTGGTTCATTCTCCCCACAACAGCCAGAGTGATCTTTTAAGGAAGTAATTGGAACATATTGCTTCATATTTAAATTTCTTTAATACACTAATTCTAAGTGGGGAAGAAATGGATGCTTAGAAGGTATTTTCTTTTATTTATTTATTGACTGCATTGGGTCTTCATTGCAGTGCGCGGGCTTCTCATTGTGGTGGTTTCTCTTGCTATGGAGCTTGGGCTCTAGGGTGCCCGGGCTTCAGTAGTTGTGTCATGTGGGCTTAGTAGTTGTGGCTCATGGGCTTTAGAGCACAGGCTCAGTAGTTGTGGCACACGGGTTTATTTGCTCTGTGGCATGTGGGATCTTCTTGGACTAGGGATCAAACCTGTGTCCCCTGTATTGGCAGGTGGATTCTAAACCACTGCACCACCAGGGAAGTCCTAGAAGGCATGTTCAAAAGGAGAGGAGGTGTTTTGAGTTGTCACGGTGAAGGTGGGGCTACTATTGTTTAGTGGGCACGAGTCAGGAATTCTCCATACCCTGAAATACTGCAATGCTTAAGCATTTATATGTGGAAATTCATATTGTTCCATCATAAATTATTATTTCTCCTTTATGATACTGTTACAATATTATATTGATTTTTTAAAAAAAATATTATATATTCGCAAATAAGTTACATATTATCTATGGAATTCATTTCAGGGAAATAAGAGAGTTTTATAAAATATTTCTTATAAATATTACTTTCTAATTCTATTCATCACTGAAGGAAAGTAAGTAAGAAATAGTAAGTATTATTTCAGAAGAATATATTGGGATTTGGAGAGACATTCTAAATGTAGATGAGTCTAAATTTACACACAATTATTTTTAAGCCTTGAGTTCATCTCATTATTGCTAACAAGAATGAATGGTGCCACCCTGAAGTGCAAGATTACCAATACACTCTGCCAATTTTGCACACACAGTAGCAAATACAATTCACAAAGTAATTTTAGTAATAAAGAGCCATTGCTATTATCAGCATTTCATGCATGAGGAAACTCAGAGAACAAAATGACCCTCCCAAGATCACACGGCTGCAAGTGCCAACTGAGCAGGGACTCCAATTCATGCCTTATTCCAAAGCTCATGTTCTTTCCATGAGTTGGCTGTCCTTGCTGTTTGGCTGCCCTGATGTTGGTGATGGACTCATTAGATGGGAGGCCCACTGTCTCACCACTCTGCTTCAATAATTTGCATTAGAAATGGGTGACGATGGGACTTCCTAGGTGGCGCAGTGGTTAAGAATCTGCTTGCCAGTGCAGGGGGCCCGGGTTTGAGCCCTGCTCCAGGAAGATTCCACATGCCACGGAGCAACTAAGCCCGTGCGCCACAACTATGGAGTCTGTGCTATAGAGCCCGTGAGCCACAACTACTGAGCCCATGCATCTAGAGCCCGTGCTCTGCAACAAGAGAAGCCACTGCATTGAGAACCCTGTGCACTGCAACAAAGAGTAGCTCCTGCTCTCCGCAACTAGAGAAAGCCCTTGTGCAGCAACGAAGACCCAATGGAGCCAATAAACAAATTAAATAAATAAATAAATTTATATTAAAAAAAATGGGTAAGGACGGTCAGAATGGCCATCATCAAAAAATCTAGAAACAATAAATGCTGGAGAGGGTGTGGAGAAAAGGGAACCCTCCTGCACTGTGTGGTGGGAATGTAAATTGGTACAGCCACTATGGAGAACAGTATGGAAGTTCCTTAAAAAACTAAAAATAGAGCTACTGTATGACCCAGCAATCTCACTCCTGGGCATATGCCCAGAGAAGACCGTAATCCAAAAAGAAACATGTACGACAATGTTTATTGCAGCACTATTTACAATAGCCAGGACATGGAAGCAACCTAAATGCCCACCAACAGATGAATGGATAAAGAAGATGTGGCACATATATACAATAGAATATTATGCAGCCATAAAAGGGAATGAAATTGAGTTATTTGTAGTGAGGTGGATGGACCTAGAGACTGTCATACAGAGCGAAGTAAGCCAGAAAGAGGAAAACAAATACCGTATGCTAACTCATATATATGGAATCTAAAAAAATGGTACTGATGAACCCAGTGGTAGGGCAAGAATAAAGATGTGGATGTAGAGAACAGACTTGAGGACATGGGGTGGGGGAGGGGCGAAGGGAAAGCTGGGAAGAAGTGAGTGAGTAGCATAGACATATATACACTACCAAATGTAAAATAGCTAGTGGGAAGCTGCTACATAACAAAGGGAGATCAACTTGATGATGAGCGACGACTTAGAGGGCTGGGATAGGGAGGGTGGAAGGGAGTCACAGGAGGGAGGGGATATGGGGATATATGTATAAATACAGCTGATTCATTTTGGTGTACAGCAAAAACTGACATAACGGTGTTAAGCAATTATATTCCAATAAAGAGCTTAAAAAAAAAAAAAGAAATCGGTGAGGAGAGCAGAAAATGATCTGCTTGCCATCGTCTGACAACTTTCCCTTAGTCAGTATAAAAACATAAAAAGCTCTAACAGTTTGTTCCTAAGCCACTAGGACAGCTCTCCCCATAGCTCTGTGGGGTGTTGCACAGAGAGTTTTGTGATCACATTTCCTTTCCTTCCTGGATCTTCAGTGTGCTGACGTGCACCGTGATTCTCCTAGGAAAGGGTATAATACAAAGTGTTTTCCAAGTATATGTTACCACAGAACCCACTTTAGAGAGTAACTGGGCAGATTAGTGTAGCACGGATCCTCTTGGGGAGCCACTGTTCTTGTGAATCTCTGCAAGTTACTAAATTTTGGAAAATTTTTCCTAGGGAGCTTCTCTTGTAGCTTAAAAACACACTGTGTAGGACAGTTGGAAGTAAACTTACAGAATTTGCTCTCTTCCAAAATTTGGTGTAGAATGAAAATATAAACAGATTCAGAAGCAGCTCAGGACAAATTTCTGAATGGTACGTTTACCATAGCTTACCAAGGGAAACTAGGAATGGTACAACCTAACATCCAGGCAGATGTCAGAGTGGTCACTTAGCTGGCTTCCAACGTGCCCCTCCAGGTTGTGTGGCCCAGGCCTGACCCAAGATGACAGGCTCTTGTGTTCTTAACTCAAATCTACGAGGGTGAGTCAAAAATTATCTGCACTCTGGCTGTAGATTTTACAGAAATTTTAATATAACCAGAATGTGGATAATTTTTGACTCACTCTCGTATAATGGACGTGCAGTTAAGAATGAGTTCATAGAAGCCCCAGTCGCCTAATGGATAAGGCATTGGCCTCCTAAGAATGAGTTCATAAGGCAACACTTATCAGCAGTGGTTTGGCCATTTCCAAACAAAAATGATTTGAATCCACTCACACTTAGAACAGACATTTCGCATTGTAGGCTGCTGCTCAGAGATGAGTTATGACGATATCATACAAATGATGAGATGATGCACCCCTTGAAGGTTGAGTCCCTCCTGTTATAGAACATGTTCAGGGTAAGATCTGTGCTTCCAGGCAAAAAACAAGTTGCCCCTACATTGTGGAAGTTTGATTTGAATTAAGTTTGGAGAGGTAAATCTTGGTGATAATCTTAGGCATTATGAATGACCACCACAGGGAAAAGTATTAAGGATGGAAAGAAAGGACAGTCTTAGTTTGCTTTATGTTTCCTGATGGCAGTGTTGGTGGTGTTGGTATTGGTGGTGTGTGTGTGTGCAAGGAATAAAATATGTTTTCTGGACCCTAAAGTCATGCCAAGCCTGTTAAAGATTGAAGAAAGATGTGTGATATAGCAAGGGTCATTGTCTCAAATGCATTTGATGCAGCAGGTGAATTACATGATGAAGAGGCAAGGATGAAGTCTATAAGGACTGGTGCGGGCTGTGATGTAATGAACATACATACCTCTTAAAGGCATTCAAAGTACGTTTCTTTTTTGAAAACACCATGCAGCCCAAACCCAAACAGCTATATGGGCTCAAATCTGTCTCCTCGTGGCCAATTTGCAAACTATGGGCAAAAGTTTAGAGTGGGGGCTCTGAAGTCAAATTGTCCAGGTTCAATTCCTCTTAACCACGCTACCTGATAAGTTTGGCGAGTTATTTAACACCCGAAAGCCTCGTTTTCCTGAACTCTGAAGTGTGAATTATAATAGTGCTTACCTCATGTGATTATTGTGAGAATATTGTGATAATGTATGTAATACATACATACTTAGAATGACTAACACTAGTAAGCACTTAATACATATTAACTGTGTTTACACACACACACACACACACACACACACACACACACACACACACACACGGAATAGTCATCTGGGAAAGCTATATACTTTTTAATGATGTCTTGTGGCATATTCTTTTGAGTGTAAATTGATGGCAGTAAATATTTTCTTTCAGAGAGTGCACAGGAGTTTGGGTTTTGGAAAATATCATGAGTCCTTTGAAGTAAAGGCTGATGAATAAGATAAGTAATCAAATTGGGTAATACAGTTTTTTTTTTAGCAGAAGTAAGCTAATAAAAGGGAACATGAATTTAGGCATAAAAGGATGTGTAGAGTGGAGATGGGGATTCAGAGAGAATGAGTCATAATTCTTTTGTTGGGTGTCTAGCTCCCCAATATTCTCTTCTAGCATATCATCTCGATGTGTACATGTGGGAGAACCCTGGGGCTCAGTAACTGAGCCCCTCCTCCATCTATCTTCACTTTCCCTGGGTGATCTGATCCAGTCTCATGACTTTAGATACCTTCTTTTTGCTTAACTCCTAAATTTGTAGCTTCAGCTAGGCTCTGTCCTCTGGACTCTAAACTTACATATCCAACCACCCAGTTGACACCTCCACACAGATGTCAAATGAGCTCCTCAAACTTATGTCAGGAACGGAGCTCCTAATATTCACTATGTCCTTTCCAAACCAGTGTCCCTTGTATTCTTCCTTGTCTCTGCTAATGGCAACTCTTGTTGTTCTAGTTGTCAGTGTGAAAACTTTGGCGTCATGCTTGACACCAAGCATAACGTACCACACAATCTGGTTCATCAGCAAATTCTGTCCACTCTACCACCCGTGGTTCTACCATCCTGTCCCAAACCACCCTCATCTCTCCCCTGGATTATTACAATAATCCTTCCTGCTGCTATTCTTGTTCTCTTCCTAAGCACATCACCATGGTGATTCTGTTAAAATGAAAGTATGGTCATGGTACTCCTCCATGGCTTCCCATCTGACTCCATTGCTGTCCTTACCATGATCTACAAAGCTCTCCATGGACTTGTCCCCTGCTGAACCTCTCAGACTTGTCCCCTGCTGAACCTCTTGACTCCCTCATCCTTCACTCATACCTGCCACACTGGCCTCTTTTCTGTTCGTTACACACACCAGGAGCTACAACCTCAAAACCTTCGCTCTTGCCCTTCCCTCTGCCTGGAATGCTTATCTGGTAGTTTTCTCACTTCCTTCAGGTCTTTCCTTAAAAGTCATCTTCCCTGGCTGCCTCATGTAGAAATTTTATTTCTTCTGCCATACTTTCTTTTATTTGTTTTTTTCTCCTAGCAATTTTTTTCCTATTACTATAGAAGGTAAACTCCATGAAGATAGTGGCTTTAAAATTTGTTTTTAATTTTATATTGAAGTATAGTTGATTTACAGTGTTCTGTTAGTTTCAGGTGTACAGCATGGTGATTCAGTTATACATACACACATACCTATTCTTTTTCAGATTCGTTTCCCATTTAGGT
Source organism: Hippopotamus amphibius kiboko (assembly GCF_030028045.1). Classification (NCBI taxonomy): domain Eukaryota; kingdom Metazoa; phylum Chordata; class Mammalia; order Artiodactyla; family Hippopotamidae; genus Hippopotamus; species Hippopotamus amphibius. The sequence goes on along the minus strand of NC_080196.1, from coordinate 78,187,567 downwards.
TACTATAGAATACTGAGTAGAGTTCCCTGTGTTATAGGGTCCTTGTTGATTATCTATTGGTTGATTGATTAATTGATTTTTTAGATGAGCTGATTTTATTGTATTCTATTTTTAAAAAATGATCAGTCTTTTAATATATTCATTTATTTATTGTCTGTGTTGGGTCTTTGTTGCTGTGCATGGGCTTTTTCTAGTTGCGGTGAGTGGGGGCTACTCTTTGTTGTGGTGTGCAGGCTTCTCATTACTGTTGCTTCTTTGTTGTGGAGCACAGGCTCTAGGCCCGTGGGTTTCAGTAGTTTCGGCACATGGGCTCAATAGTTGTGGCTCGAGGGCTCTAGAGCGCAGGCTCAGTAGTTGTGGCGCACGGGTGTAGTTGCTCTGTGGCATATGGGATCTTCCTGGACCAGGGCTTGAACCCATGTCCCCTACATTGGCAGGCTGATTCTTAACCACTGCACCACCAGGGAAGTCCCTGATTATCTATTTTATGTATAGTAGTGTGTACATGTTAATCCCAAACTCCTAATATATCCCTCCCCCCCACCTTTCCCCTTAACTATAAGTTTGTTTTCTAAGTCTGTGAGTCTGTTTTGTAAATAAGTTTATTTGTATCATTTTTTTAAAGATTCCACATATAAGTGATATCATATGATATTTGTCTTTCTCTGTCTGACTTACTTCACTTAATATGATAATCTCTAGGTCCATCTATGTTACTGCAAATGGCATTATTTCATTCTTTTTTAATAGTCCATTGTATATATGTACCACATCTTCTTTATCTGTTCCTCTGTCGCTGGACATTTGGGTTGCTTCCATTTCCTGGCTATTGTAAATAGTCTGCAATGAACATTGGGGTGCATGTATCGGTTTTCTCCAGATATACGCCCAGGAGTGGGATTGCTGGATCATATGGTAACTCTGTTTTTAGTATTTTAAGGAATCTCCATACTGATCTCCATCGTGGCTGTACCAATTCACATTCCCACCAACAGTGTAGGAGGGTTCCCTTTTCTCCACACCCTCTCCAGCATTTATTGTTTGTAGATTTTTTTAATGATGGCCATTCTGACTGGTATGAGGTGATACCTCATTGTAGTTTTGATTTGCATTGCTCTAATAATTAGCAATGTTGATCATCTTTTCATGTGGTTTTTATGATCATCTTTTTATGTCCTCTTTGGAGAAATGTCTATTTAGATCTTCTGCCCATTTTTTGATTAGATTGTTTTTTTTTTGATATTGAGCTGCATGAGGTATTTGTATATTTTGGAGATTAATCTTTTGCTGGTCACATAGTTTGCAAATATTTTCTCCCATTCTGTGTTTTGTCTTTTTGATTTGCTTATGGCTTCCTTTGCTATGCAAAAGCTTTTAAGTTTAATTAGGTCCCATTTATTTACTTTTGTTCTTATTTTCATTACTGTAGGAGTTGGATCTGAAAAGATATTGCTGTGATTTATGTCAAAGGGTGTTCTGCCTATGTTTTCCTCTCAGAGTTTTATAGTATCTGGTCTTACATTTTGACCTTTAATCCATTTGGAGTTTATTTTCGTGTATGGTGTTAGGGAGTGCTCTAATTTCATTCTTTTCCATGTAGCTGTCCAGTGTTCCCAGCACCACTTACTGAAGAGAAAAAGACAGTGACTCTTGACTGTTTTATTTACTGTTGTATCCCCAGTGCCTTCAGGATGCCTGGTCCAGGATAAGGACTCAATAAATTTTTGTTGAATAAATGAATAAATCAATTCATTGCCCTTTCTGCTACCTAATTCAAAATAATGCAGGAGCGAACCATGGAAGAGGCGGGTGATGAGGCATAGAGGAGAAAGCACTGGATACAGGCACTTGGATTCTACTTCTACATGTGCCGCTAAGTAGCCATGTAATTCTGGGCCTATTGCTTTATTTCCATAAGTCTTGATCTCCTTCATTTGCCAAATAAGGGAGTTAAATGAGATAGACAGATAGACAGATGGTAACTTGACTCTCTTAAATCTCTGGAGTTATGTGACTCTGATCTAAGTAAGAAGGTGCTTATAACCACAAAGATCTATGCTCTATTTCAGACCAACTTAGAACTTTCTGTGATAGTCAGAAAGAGTATGTTTCTGTGTCTCTCCTTTCAAAGGTTACCATAAATTATCCCCGTCTGTGACAGAGGACCAAAGCCAGACAGCGGCTAGAGGAAGAGGTAATTCCCCAGTGTTGGTCCTCAGCTCTCATATTGACTTAACACATTCCCTTACCAGGCTGGCAGCTTATTTTACACTACTTGCTGTAACGCTGATGCTATAATATCAATTTATATTTTTTTCCTAGGTATTTCTACATGTATTGATTGCCATCACAACATTACCATGCAGAATATGGATCAGGTTTTATTAATATCTTCATATACAGAAGCTGAAAGCAGAGAACCAGAGGGTAATTAATTGACATTGTCACAGAGAAAGTTTGCAGCAAGTCCAGTCCAGAACGCCATAACAAGAAGAGTCCTTTTTTTAGGAATAGAGTTCCATCAGAAGAAGCTGCAGTCAGAACTGGTAACATACTTGCCAGTGTCTCCAAGTCTGGAGTGGTAAGTTATTTAGAAATACACATATAAAAGTTTCTGCAACTCATGGTGTGCCAGGAACGCCACAACATTTTGTTGGAGATTTGAAGATTTTCAGTGCCCTGTGGAGCTGAGAGAACAGATCCTCTTGACTCTGGGCTTTATAGGATAAGTACCCCTTCCCTTCTTGCCTCTCAAATTAAATGAAGATAATGGTCCTACCTAAGCATTTTACCAGATCAGCAATAGAATTCTGTCCCCTGAATTTCTGGTTAAAAAAAAGGCAAATATATGCAGCAAAATGTGCTAAATTTTTAAGTAACCCAATGTGTCCCTCAGTTGAAAGCAGAAGTGAGCAATGGCAGATATAACTATTCAGATAATTATTAACCAATGCAGAATTCTTAAAGACAATAATTCAAAAATCAAAGTTTGGATAACTAGGAAGTTTATCATAGTTTAGAAAGCATAAAAATTACAAAGACTTAGATATCCAAGCTTCATATTTAGAATACAATTGAGTTCAAGATCAGATATCTTACTGATACCGATTTGAATTTAGCCCATTTTGGATAGATTTGGCTTCTGATAAAATGGGACTTAGAGACTGAGACAGACTCCACAGGGTCCCAAGATCGAATATGTGGAAACTATAGGGTTGAACCGTATCTCTTTTCCTGGAAAAGCTGGAGAGTGGTTTCTAAAAGCTGGATTGCATAGTTATACATGTAAAATACAGTAATTTTTGACAACAAGGTCAAATATGTCACATTGAGGAGAAAAATCAGGAAAACTGAGTGTAGGAAGTATAGTGTATACAGTATTGTCTTTGAGGTTTTACTCTTGGAGACAGATGCTCAAGGTAGGAAGTGTTGAGGGTACAAGCCTTATAGGTCTGTTTATAGCTGGAACCCCAATACCAGAGAGACTTCCTGGCAAAGAAACAGGTTAAACCTTCCTCTTGGTCCCAGTACCCCCAAGAGAACACACGTGTTAGAGACTTCAGCACATGCAGTTTATGTTAGAGCTGCCTCAGCCAGCAGGCAATTAGAAGCTATCCCAAGAGAAAACCAGTAAAGCAGACTGAAAGCATTTTGCAAAGCATATTAGTATGAAACAGTATAAATCAACAGGTAAAGAAGAACTTTGAATATTTTCATATACCAAGACTGAGCATACTGAACAGAAGTAACATCAATCTGAGGGCAACATAGCACAGAGATATCCAGCACATCTGAAGCCACTCAGGAAGATGATGGTCCCAGCTGAACCATCTGATGCTGTCCTCTTACTCATACTAGCTACGTGTGCTTGCCATTTTCTTCAAAGGAACTGAAAGTCAGTTTCAGAACCTTATTGCTTACTATTTATATTTGTATTTTTTTTTTGTCTTTAAGTGTGGGTTGAGTCATTCCCAATGAGTACTTTTGGCCAACTCATGTTCCTCAGCGAAGAGAACCACACTAGAGATTGTTATACTTAGATATCAGGATTGGGTGGACCTTGAATCTTACTGATAATTGTGGAGATTCTGACATTCAGTGAATGCTGTATTAGTAGGTCTGATTTCTGTTTCAGTAGCAATTTATAACTCATTATTGTCTGAGAGATACTGGTTAGAGTCCTTTCCATACATTGCCTCTGAGAGAATCATATGCTCTCAGAATTATAACATAAACTTAGGTTTCAGTGTAATCTTTGCCATGTAACTCACAAAAAGTATTTGTGAACATTCTTATAAAGGTGGTTTTCTAGAAGTTGTTAGATATAGATTAATCTATCTCTCCAGCACACACACACAGGAAAGAAAATGAACTCTTTTGGACAAGAGACCACAGTAACACACAAGCTCATGTTCTGTAGAGTATATCTACAGACTTTCTTTTCTCTTTATTAAGACCCAACTAAAATTGTCACTGAAGCAGTTCTTCTACCCAGGTGACTCACTGTTTAGTTGCTCATTGGCATAAAGCCTTCAATGACTCCACATCACCCATGAGATCTAGCTCAAAGTCGGTCACGGATCATATGAAACTTCATCTTCTGTTGTCCCTGCCTCACATTTGATGCTGTAGTGGCAGCACACTGCTTCTAGTTCCTTGAACACATCACACTTTATTGCTTTATTTCCCTTGGTTTGCGCCCCTCCCTCTGGAATATCTTCATCTCATTTCCTTCTGACTATTCACACTAAAGATTTTTCAACTGTCTCCTCTTTTCGGAAGACTTTTAAGATACCGTCTCCCTCCTATTCTTTTCCACCTCCATCAGGCCTTCTGTTACCACTGACCTCAGTGTGATCACTGTGAAACTCATTTTATTTGTTTATTTTCCTGTCTCCTCCAAAGGACTCCAAGTTTCTTGAAGGCAGGGGTTTATTTTTTAATTATTTTAGATAATATTTGGGATTATCTAGCTCACCTCTTGATACATAGCAGCTGAAGTAAATATTAACTATTTAATTGAAATATTATCATTCAAAAAATAGCAAACAATATTGAGAAGCCCAACAGAACTTGTTGTGACAGAACACATTTCTGAAGTTTAGCAAGAATGACAACTTAAATCTGGTTTCATTTCCACTTACATGGTTTTACTACCAAATTGGCAAACAAGCAGTGCAAGGAAAGCAAGAAATAAGGAGTCAGGTGAATGAATGGTTCTCATATAGTTCCTCAGGTTCTCAATACCTCCTTGGATTCTGAATATCTCAATAATCTCCTTAGTTCTTCAAGAAATTGTGTTCAAAGTTCATTGGTCAGACTAGAAGTTAGAAGCTAATGAGCTCCTTGCCTGGGACAGCAGGAGACTGGGGAAGAGGCCACATTAGCACACAGGGGTCTGTCTATCACCACAAATGGCAGTTCTTTTTTTGCCACAGACACACATTTTGGGGTTTTATTTGTCAGTGTGTTGTCAAGACAATAACTGGCCTGGCCAAGGCCCAACCATCAACATATCTTTTCATGTGCCGGCAGAAAATAGCCTCAGTGTGTCATCAAGTTCCAGACCAATAATATCTGAAAAGCAATAATTAAATGCAAAGTCCTCTGTGGCTGTAGGTCTGCCACAAGCCACACGGATACTTTACCAAAGATTTTCCATAGCATTATTCATGAGATTTACCATGTATATAAATTTGCTAAGATCATGTTCAAGTTACAAAAACCTAGAATTAAAATCACCTGCTAGATCCTAGCAACTAAGAGAACACTATAAAAGAAAATAAAAATCCCAAGAAAATAATGAAAGTTCAGGCTGAGGTTACAGAAAATTTGTTTGGATGCTTTGTTAATGAAAGCTGTAAATATGAAGAAGGCCTGATAGATGGAATTTTCCACATGCTATGAGAGGGGGAACATTTTGCATTTTAGGAAATGGGATTGTGCTTTTGTTTTTTTCTCAAAAGGGGTGTGTGTGTGTCTGTGAGTGTGTATTTGGGGAAGAAAAGTGGTGACCTCTGATTAAAAATCTATGCTTTTTGAATATATAAATCATCCTTTCTTGGGCTGCTTAAAATACACTGGAGTGCATGGTCCAGATGATGCAGAGTGATTCATGCTGTCTCATTGGAATGATACAGGCTTTTCCTGTTTTCAGGCACTTAGTTCTGGTTTAGCCGCTCACTAGACCATTTGTAATTCTATTTTGGACTTCCGGAAGATTAGCAAGGTTAAACAAAGTTAACTGCAGAATTAGACTATAGGATTTAATGTATATTTAAAAATCTATGTCATGGTGTGTTGGAATGTCAGATTTTCTCATCTGCCATCCTACCAGTTTTATTTCCTGTTCCTCCCCAATCAGTACCCTCTGCTCTACTGGGCTTCTTATTTTTTACCCCCATTGTCCTGAGGACTTGCTCTGCTCATTTCTACCTGTGTTCCTTTGCTCTTACACTTTCCTTGTTGCTGGGATGTTCTTTTCCTTTCTGCCTTATATAGTTAAGGTCTGGGAATTCCTCAGGTTGCAACTCATCTCGTACCTCCTCTATCAGTCTTCAAGTTCTCAAACATATTCCTTTCTCTATTTTTAAACAGTTATAAAGCCCATTTTGTTTATTTTATCTGAGGTAGTTATCATTATTAAGTGTTTCAGGTGTATGTGTTGGTCTTAACAAATCTCCACAGTAACTTCCATCCTTGAGATTCTGACTCTAAATTGTCTCCTTAACTAAAGAGCAAGCTCTATAAAGGGAGTGATTTAGTTTTTGGCACCACCATGTCTACAACAGTACAAAGCACATAGATACCTAATACGTATAGTATTAATTGCTGAAGAGAAATAAAATTGAGATTTTTTAAAAATTTTATTTATTTATTTATTATTTTTTTGGGGGTACACCAAGTTCAATCATCTGTTTTTATACACATATCCCCGTATTCCCTCCCTTCCTTGATGCCCCCCGCCTCGAGTCCCCCCCACCCTCCCTGCCCCAGTCCTCTAAGGCATCTTCCATCCTTGAGTTGGACTCCCTTTGTTATACAACAACTTCCCACTGACTCTTTTTTTTTTTTAATTATTTTATTATTTTATTTTATTTTTTTGGGGGTACACCAGGTTCAATCAACTGTTTTTATACACATATCCCCATATTCCCTCCCTTCCTTGACGCCCCCCCCCTCGAGTCCCCCCCACCCTCCCTGCCCCAGTCCTCTAAGGCATCTTCCATCCTCGAGTTGGACTCCCTTTGTTATACAACAACTTCCCACTGACTCTTTTACAGTTGGTAGTATATATATGTCTGTGCTACTCTCTCGCTTCTTCTCAGTTTCCCCTTCACCCCCCGCCCCCTCCCATACCTCGAGTTCTCCAGTCCATTCTCTGTATCTGCTTCCTTGTTCTTGTCACTGAGTTCATCAGTACCATTTTTAGATTCCGTATATGTGAGTTAGCATGCAATATTTGTCCTTCTCTTTCTGACTTACTTCACTATGTATGACAGATTGTAGTTCTATCCACCTCATGACATATAGCTCCATCTCATCCCTTTTTATAGCTGAGTAATATTCCATTGTATATATATGCCACATCTTCTGTATCCATTCATTTGTTGATGGGCATTTAGGTTGCTTCCATGTCCTGGCTATTGTAAAGAGTGCTGCAATAAACATGATGGTACAAGTTTCTTTTGGGATTATGGTTTTCTTTGGGTATATGCCCAGGAGTGGGATGACTGGATCATATGGTAGTTCTATTTGTAGTTTTTTAAGGAACCTCCAAATTGTTTTCCATAGTGGCTGTACCAACTTACATTCCCACCAACAGTGCAGGAGAGTTCCCTTTTCTCCACACCCTCTCCAACATTTGTTGTTTCCAGACTTTGTGATGATGGCCATTCTGATCAGTGTGAGGTGATACCTCATTGTGGCTTTGACTTGCATTTCTCTGATGATGAGTGATGTTGAGCATCTTTTCATGTGTTTGTTGGCCATCTGTATGTCTTCTTTGGAGAAATGTCTATTTAGGTCTTCTGCCCATTTGTGGATTGGGTTATGTGCTTTTTTGGTATGAAGCTGCATGAGCTGCTTGTATATTTTGGAGGTTAATCCTTTGTCCGTTGTTTCATAGGCAATTATTTTTTCCCATTCTGAGGGTTGCCTTCTTGTCTTGTTTATGGTTTCTTTTGCTGTGCAAAAGCTTTTAAGTTTCATGAGGTCCCATTCGTTTATTCTTGATTTTATTTCCATGATTCTAGGAGGTGGGTCAAAAAGGATGTTGCTTTGATGGATGTCAAAGAGTGTTCTGCCTATGTTTTCCTCTAGGAGTTTTATAGTGTCTGGCCTTACATGTAGGTCTTTAATCCATTTGGAGTTTATTTTTGTGTATGGTGTTAGGAAGTGTTCTAATTTCATTCTTTTACATGTTGCTGTCCAATTTTCCCAGCACCACTTATTGAAGAGGCTGTCTTTTTTCCATTGTATACTCGTGCCTCCTTTGTCAAAGATAAGGTGCCCATATGTGTTTGGGCTTACTTCTGAGTTCTCTATTCTATTCCATTGATCATCCTTTCTCTTTTTGTGCCAGTACCATACTGTCTTGATCACTATGGCCTTGTAGTATAGTTTGAAGTCAGGAAGCCTGATTCCACCAACTCCATTTTTCCTTCTCAAGATTGCTTTGGCTATTCGGGGTCTTTTGCGTTTCCATACAAATCGTAAGATTTCTTGCTCTAGTTCTGTGAAGAATGCCATTGGTAATTTGATCGGGATTGCATTGAATCTGTAAATTGCTTTGGGTAGTACAGTCATTTTCACGATGTTGATTCTTCCAATCCAAGAACATGGTATGTCCCTCCATCTGTTTGTGTCGTCTTTGATTTCTTTCATCAATGTCTTAAAGTTTTCTGCATACAGATCTTCTGCCTCCTTAGGCAGGTTTATTCCTAGGTATTTTATTCTTTTTATTGCAATGGTGAATGGGAGAGTTTCCTTAATTTCTCTTTCTGCTCTTCCCTTGTTAGTGTATAGGAATGCAAGAGATTTCTGTGCATTAATTTTGTATCCTGATACTTTACTAAACTCATCAATTAGTGCTAGCAGTTTTCTGGTAGAGTCTTTTGGGTTTTCTATATATAATATCATGTCATCTGCAAAGAGTGACAATTTTACTTCTTCTTTTCCAATTTGTATTCCTTTTATTTCTTTTTCTTCTCTGATTGCTGTGGCTAAAACTTCCAAAACTATGTTGAATAATAATGGTGAGAGTGGACACCCTTGTCTTGTTCCTGTTCTTAGAGGGAATTCTTCCAGTTTTTCCCCATTGAGAACGATGTTGGCTTTTGGTTTTTCATATATGGCTTTTATTATGTTGAGGTAATTTTCATCTGTGCCCATTTTCTGGAGACCTTTTATCATAAATGGATGTTGAAATTTGTCAAAAGCTTTTTCTGCATCTATTGAGATGCAGAAACTAAACTAAACCAAACTAACCTAAACTAAACTAAACTAAACTAAAGAGCAAGCTCTATAAAGGGAGTGATTTAGTTTTTGGCACCACCTATAATGTCTGCAACAGTACAAAGCACATAGATACCTAATACGTATAGTATTAATTGCTGAAGAGAAATAAAATTGAAATTTAAAAAGTGGAATAAGACATCTGTTTTCATGGAGAAGATATAGATAGGTGTGTAGAAGGAAACCACTTGTGCTCAGTTGATAAAACTGACACTGATTATCTAAATTTTTTGCTGCTCTATTTACACTTTAACACCCATAGAATGAGAAAATGACTGACTATATGGATTCAAAAATTCAGTCCTCATCAGCAGCCTTTATGGAGGCTGAATTCTTTTTTTCTTTTAACTGTTAATCTCATCTTTTTTTTAAAAGAACTTTTATTGAGATATAATTGACATAAAATAAACTGCATATATTTAAAGTATATAATTTGATTTTTTTTCTTATTAGTAACGTATATATGGCAATCCCAATCTCCCAATTCATCCCACCCCAACCCCCCATCCCTTGCTTTCCCCCCTTGGTGTCCATATGTTTGTTCTCTACATCTGTGTCTCTATTTCTGATGGAGGCTGAGTTCTAAAAGCTGCAGTTGACATCTAATCATAGCACCATAAAACCAAAAATCTTAGTTAGGCTAGCTATCACCCCTATATTTGACTTTGCTTACCTTCTCTTCTGAGTGAATTTATCTGGGAAAGGATATAAAAGTCACAGGTACACAAGGGCAAGACATGATAGAGTACCACCTGTCATAGAAGATGAAACAGGTCAGCTATTAATTTCTGCCATTGGAAACTGACTCTAAAGTTTCTAACATGTTTGAAGGTAGCAGTAAGTGGGCTTATTGGTTTCTCCCCTGAACCATACCTTTTGTTAAGCCCACTGCCCCCAGGGGAGCTGAGATTTCTTGTTAAAGGAAAAAAAGCCAACACACTGATACAGATTGAAGACTTAGATTGGACAATGTGGATCATTCCAAGAACCAGCATGCTATCTTTTTTTATGTATATATAACATGCAAAACATATTTCCATCAAATCACTGTGAAAAACATATTTCCATCAAATCACTATTCCAGCAAAAGTCAGACCAGCTTTCCTCAGTGGCTCCTTGTCTGAGTTTTCCTAACATTTTTACCCGACTTTATTGCATCCTGTTTGTATTTGATCCATCATATGTGCCTCTCCAGAATCTCTGGGCCTACCCCACCTCTCAGATCCTCCACTGTTAGCTCTGATTTAGCCACCACTGTGGCAGGCCAGCTCTGTGCAGGTCCACCAGCTGCATGCCTGCCTCTGGCTTCCCAGGGGCAGCCTAAGGGCTCAATGGTGCAAACTGACTGGCCAGGGAATCCATTCTTCACTGCATCAGTGTTAACCAATGGGAAACAGGCAGAAGGAAGCCAGGTAGAGAAATGTCCTTTCTTTCTCAACCATAAGCTTCTTTCTCTAAGCAGAATGTCTCTGTGCAGACATCTGAGTGACTGAGCAAATGCACCACAAGTGGCCAGCTGCGTCTTTTCAGAATTCACTGGAAAGCAGCTGCCAGCCCAGTAATACATTGCTTTGCCTTGCTCCCCATCTTTCCAGCTTTACTTATAGTTTACCTTACTCTTGCTTCCTTGGGATCATATGTCACAAATAAACCTTCAGCGCTTCATCCTGCCTCAGGCTGTTTTTCCAGGGAACCTTTGCCAAGATAATGCAATAATGATTTGTTTATATGTTTGTCATTTCCGGGAGACTATCAACCTCTTGAAAGCAGGAACAATGTCATATTTTTTTGTTACATCTACCCTAATATCTGACATAAAATAGGCCAAAGGTCCATGTTCATGTAACAGACTTCTGCATGAAAATATAGGGAATCATAGAATAAAAATGTTCTTTGTAAAATGGATACCTTCAAATATCATTATTAAACATCTTTAATCTTATTAGCTAATATTTAAAAATCATCTGTTGTATATGAAATATAAGGTGCTATTTGAATCATGGAGAAAGTAAGAAAAAGAAATTTTTACTAAACAGATGATTCAAAGCCCCAGGGGTATTTCTGCCATTTTGTTATTGCTACTGGCAAGCTAATTCTAACTAATAGTGAACCCTAAAAATTTCAAAATCTGTGCAATATATTTAAACATCTTAGGATTTGGCTGCCTCTGAAAGGTGAAGGATAAATAAATATCAAGTAATAAGCATCTAAGAGCTTTGACAGGAAATAAAGGCAGAAAGCCCATTATGTTCATAAAAAGAGAAGTCTAAATAAAGCCAGATTGGGAATAAAGCAAATCTCAGCACCTTCTGTTGAATTTGCAATAAAACGCAGATGCCAACCATTCATCTCACTTAAGTTAGTCCAGTGCTAAGCTTGAACAGAGAACTTTAAATATTTCCCAAATTGGATAAATGATGGTGAAAGAAATGCGGCAATTGCAGATAAGAGGATGGTGGGAAGATTGTAAACTCAGGGTAATTCATGATTGAGAATATATCTTGATCATGAATATCTCCTGTCTGGGGCTGTAAGGCCAGGTGTGAGCCTTGGGTGACTGCATTCCAGTTTGGGCACAAAGTAAACAATGTGCATGTTTTAGGAATTTACGCCTCAATCTGAACATTGTCTACCCTTTTAACTTTTATTTCCAGCTTTGCTTTAAAGTATTTGTTTATGTGTATTGAAGTAGGGTTCCAGACCAAGAATGCCATAGTAATATTGCACTTAAAGAAAAAATAGCACTTAAATAATGTGTATGGAAAATATGCTAAATTTTAAAATCTCAAGTTTAAACATTTTAGGAAATCTGACTTTTTAAATGAAAAACAGAAGTAAGAGAGGTCCATATGGGAATAGGAGGAAAGAGAGATTCTAATTTGTATTGAGCTAGAAGCTTTGCCTATATTATCTTACTGAATTTTGATAACAAGTCTTCTGGGGTAGCTGTGATTATTCCCATTGCATAGCTGACAAACTGAGGCTCACTTTCAGGGCCACCCAGTCAGTGAGTGGTCTAGCTAGAATACAAACCCAGGCCAGCTGATGCCAGAGCCCTTGACCTACTGGCTGTGTCATGCTGTCTATATATCACTAACCACTGGCAGAATTTAAGGTTCTTCTTTTTTTTTATTAGCTTCCCTATTTTCATCATAGGCAGCTGTGAATTTGCCAACCTTTTACTTTCTATCATCAGGTCTTGGTTTTAGCATAAACTGGGCTGGCTTGGAGAATCAGCATGCAAGAGTGAGAAGCAGAGCTTTGATACTGTAGTATTTAGGGTTCCCCAGAGAAACAGAACAAAATGAACCATCATAGATACTGTGGTCTCCGCCATCACTGGATGTTGGTTAGTAAACCATTGATGTCTTCAGAGTGACCTTGAGTTTACTAATAAAGATAAGGGTAATACTTGAAGTCATGCCTTCAAATTCTGGCTCTTGTTTTTCCTTTTGGTTTTAGGTTTGGTAGGAATAGCCATGTGATTTTTATTTTGATACAGTATAATATAAAGAACCATAGACCCATAACTCAATGAAAAAGCTACAGAGATATTTTCCCTGGAAAATCTATTCAATTACTCTACTTTCGGAATTCTTGTTTTGTAAATGTATTGTTATCAAAATATTCTTTACTGGTGGAATGTCCAGTGACCACTGATAAGAAAAGAAAGTGCTTTGTTTTCTAGGATGGGAGCTGTCTCATACTGGAAATGGTCTATATTTTGTAAAATCTCGCAAGCAAACTAACACTAAGGTGCTATTATTAAGTGTGTGTGTGTGTGTGTGTGTATGTGTGTGTGTGTAAATGTCTTGACATTGGGACAAAAATCAAGATATTCTTTTTTCCATTTTATTTTAACTTACGTTTTTTACTCTTTTCATTTCTTTCTGTAGAAACTGCAAATATCATTATGCAGAAATTTCACTTCTTCAGTTTTCTGAGCTCATAGGTCACATTGCTTTTTTACTGGAATCTCTACCTGGCTCAGTAACCAAGGCAACAAATCCCTGGTTAATGATTCACTAGAAATTCACCGTGGAGGTGGCTTATTAGTTTTTTTCCCCAAGAGCTGGGATAAAAAGCTTGTTCGTGGTTTTTTCATCTATTTCTCCTTTCTCTCTTACTTGAGATCCTGACAACTTAAAGTGAATTTAATTAAAATCAATAGATAAAAATATCCAGGACTTTAAATTACTATTTTGGGACTTACAGTGTTTGTATGTGTAAATACAAAATATTAATAAATTTAAGAATATTTTATTTGATGACTCTTCTTTCAGTTTTCAGTCTTGACATGTGGGTAAAAGAACAGAAATAATTTTAAGACGGTGGTTTTTGGTTTAAGCAGTATGTAGCCTAGTCCTTTGAAGAGTTGTTTGGAGAAGGCATCTTTAAGAAGGTACTAACATGCCTTAAGGGAAAGAAGACAGGACAGGTAAAAATCTGACAGAAGTTTGAATGGAAAAAAAGTTAACTTTATGAAAAAGAGTAAATGTGGGATGAAACTGACAAGAGGCAAAAAAGAAAAAACACCCCAACAAAAACTAAACTAAAAAAACCCTTGGCATTGCTTAAAAATAATAATCTGCAAAGATATGGTTTTAATGGATAAATAAATCCAAATACATTTTTGGAAAAAAAATTTTTCTCTACAAAAGTATTTAAAGGGAAGCAAGGAAATGGAGAGGAAATGACAGAACGACATTTGACATGTTTCTCAAGTGTTTACAACAGAGGAAAAGGCAGTGACACTGGTGAACACGGTTACCTGGCTTGAAAGTGCTAAAAGGAATGGACCTCTTAAGGAAGGCATCAAGGAACAGGGGAGACATTAACCACAGACTTTTAACACATTCCCTCGTGCCACGGGGAGCTTTCAGTGCCATATTAAAACGGGTAAAAATAGCTAAAATCCTGAGTCAAGGCCTGTTAACTCAAGGAGATCTTTTAGGACCCTATTAAGAATTGGAGACGATTAATACAAAAAAATTAGACTTCATAAATTAATAAAAGATATTTATCTATGGTGTTATAGTGGTTCATATGTCAAAAAACAGATAATAAAAAAAACCACACGATTTTGTTGTATTGAGATCTTAAGAAGAGCATACTAAAAGGACAATGGAAGTCCAAGTACCCTATTAATATATCTGTTATTTTATGCAACACAAATTTGGAAATTGTTTCTGGAAGAACAAATAAGAATTTCATTTGATAGTTCTGTAGAATGTGTTTGCCATTAGGGAACATCATGGCAGCATTACACAGATCCCACAGAGGTTACTATTCTGATGAAATTTCTTACTTAGAAAAATAATAACAAATTATCTGGAAGTCAGAAGTGGATGCAGTACCACAAGTGGCTATGGACTGGTATTGTTCTGCTTTGTCCACATTCCGCCTTTCACAGTTTGCCCAGAGGCCACTCTGCCTCCCTTCTTGACCCACAAGCTTTGGGTTGGAGCTGCCGCTACTCCTGGGCTCCAGAGCTGGAGCCCTTACCCAAGCTAAGCCCGTCAGTACCACCAGCCTGGCCAATTTCAACCAAGAAGACTCAATCCAGACTTTTGTTTGAGCTTTTGTTTGACTCTCCTTCTGGCTCTGGATTGTGTATAATAGTAATAGGAGCCTGAAGTTGCAGGAGCAACTGCAGGGAGCCTCAGAAGGGAGTCACCTCAGAGGAAGCAAAGAATACTGGGGATATCATCTGAGTCCTGAATAAAGCCATCTCTGAAGTCCCTACTTAGTAAGACCTTTCATTTAAATGAACGGTAAATACATTTTTGTTTAAGCCAATTTGATATTCTTTTTCCTACTTCCAACTAAAAGATTTCTAACAGAAGCAAAAGTCTTGAAGTTCTCCACAGTTGCAGAACTTCCAGAGTAGAACAGTAGGGGCTGAATAATTCTGTAATAAAGGCAAGCGTTGCTCGTGAAGGGGATCTTCTTTTGGTTAATGACTGAAATATTAGAAAAGAATTTAAAGGCAGGTACTATGCTTTCAAGAAGGCTGTTTCTTAGTTATGGAAAAGGAACCGTAGCAAAAAACGAAAGAACTATTAGGCTCTGTGCTCTGATATTCTGATTTAGTAAATGTGCAGAGAACACACAGGAGGGAGGAGGTAATGATTAACCATGAGGGGCTTTGAGAAGGAGATGGACAGTGTGGCAAGTAAAGAGAATAACTGGGTGAAATGCCTATGATTCATGGGCCCAGAGTATAAGTACCTATTACCATGGATAGTTTGGAAATTTTGAAATTTCTTATAGTTTATTCCACTGAGATTGTCTATACCAGTTAACATTTTGGTGGAAAGTAAATCACCAGGTCACCTTATGGTTGAACAAATACTGGAAAGAAATATTTCAGTTTTTGGAACATAAATTAGGAGCCAGGATACCAAAGTGAGAGAATATTTTAAATGCCTTTGTAGCAGATGTGAACAATGTTTGTCATGAATAATGTGATTCTCCTGGAAAGAATGAATGCTCTAGTGTTAACCACTTGGAAGTGGTTCTGTACTTTCTAGGCTTTTTTTTTTCTTTGCCTTGTGAAAACATCCTGCCAATCTATTGTTCAGTTATAAGAAATGTTTATTTTCCAACTACTTTTTTTCCTATTCTCAAAAGGTAACATTGGTATAATTGAAGATCAGTCAGAAATGATGTTTTGATATTTTTACGCTTTAGTACAGATTGAGTACTTCTCTGTTTTAAATTTAATAGATGGGGCATAGCGCACTTGGTGACAAAGAGAAGTCAACAAGTTAGTTAGAAAGGAGTATAGAGTCTTCTTATTGAAATATTGAGAATATAAGAAATCTTAACATCATCACTGACCACCAGTGAAGAAAGAGTAGATGGATTTTTCAGGAATGATAATAAAAAATAAGTGAAACATACATTGAGAGACTACTGGGGAGAGTAGGAGAAGTATAACTACAGGGTTTAAGTCTGAAATGCTGAATCTGTTGTGAGAAAGGGTAGAATTCAATTTGTAAATTAGAAGAATAGAGAGAAGAGGTAATGGAAAATATAGTGAGCAGAGTAGCATTTTTGTCAGGAGTGGTGATTAACTGTGTATCTATTTTATTCATATCTCGTTAAAAAATAACTCAGAACATCTTGGATATTTAGAGTTCTTCAGAACAAAGCAGACAGCTCTGTAAATCAAGTCTGTGTTTGAACTTGCAACTTCAGTTAAATGGAAATATGACATTGTGGTAAAGTTCACAGGGCTACTGAAGTCTGTTTTTTTACAGCTGTTAAAAATGGTGACATACCTTCCATTTTCTCATAAAATAATTGATTCTCAGAAAATAAACAAAAATGAAATTGATGACATTCTTCTGGTTTGTGTTACAAAGCATAAAGCAGTGGTTCTCATGATATGTCATAGCTGAGGAACAAAATTAACAGACTGTCAAATTTACTCAATCTCATGGCGTCATACATCTCTTAAGAACTTTGCCAGAAATTTCTCCCTTAAGTCTTGAATGGAAACAAAGAAGCAAACAAAGCCCTGTAAAGTAGCCCAACTCCACATCTAAGAAAAGAGAGGACTGCAATAGACTAGAGGCCAGTCTGGCCTTTCTGGGGCAGAATAGATGTTTCTTTTGATTATTGTTATGAACCATTTCTGATAATTGGACCTAAGTGGTTAAACACACACTGGGTAATAAATGTTTTAATAAAAATAACAAGAAAATTTCTTAATGCCTTTATGAGTTAAATGCCTTTCAAAGATATTGTGTCTTAAGGTAACAGGAAAATCCTGACTGTGAAAGAGTTTTAATCAGGGGTAATGAAAACACTATGCAATATTTAAAGTATTTGTTTCTTGCATGTACACAGTCTGTAATCTGTTTTTATCTTTAGCTGGTTACATGGTCTGCTTGCATCTACCGTTGTCCCCCTCCAATTCATTTTCCATGTTGCAGCCTGGGTTGTCTTTACAGAATGAAGATCTGCTGTGCCCCCTTCTCCTTCCCCAATACTTCCTCCAAGACTGTGAACGCACATCACAGATCTCCAACTACAGGGTATGTGGTTGAGCTGGGGCCTGCCTGCTGAACTCTGAACTCCATTACTGCTTTTTCACCAAGGCTGGGTTTCCCAGAGCTGGTCCCTGCTGATGACTGAGAGTAGTAGGATTCTACTAAGTTGGGCTCTTCCAGGGAACATGGGACTCCTTGAAGGGCCTCTTTGGCTCGAAGCCTGCATGATAGCCTTGCCAAACCTTCTTAGACTGCATGGCAGTCTAGGGCACCTCCACCTAGTGTGCGACCAAGCTTCCCTGTGTGTCTGGAACTGTCCCACTTTTAAGTCTCATGTTGCAGGCAAATCCTTCTTCCATCCAGCCTTCCTTCCCTCACTGCTTCCCTGTGGGTCAGATTTAATCATAGTCTGACTGCCCTCCTAGCCTTCCTTCTGCCCCATTTCCTCTCATAGAAGTTTCCCCTAATAAAATCCTTTCATGTTTAACCCCAATGTAACGTCTGTTCTCATAGCACCTGGGCTTCCTCAAAGACTCTGCAAAGCCTTGCTATTTGTTTTCTCAAAGGAAAAACAGCAGTGTTGATTACTGTATATAAGACCTTGCCAACCTACGTGGTCAGAATCTGACTTTGCAAACCTACCTGCATTAGCCTCCTCTAGTTCTTGTTAATATTGGGTTGGCCAAAATGTTCGTTTGGGTTTTTCCATACCATCTTACAGAAAAAGCCAAAAAACTTTATGGCCAACCAAACAGATCCACTTTCTTCTCATGGTTTTGAAATTTACAGTAACTCAGGAAGGTTCACAGCAAAATATGGGCATTTGTCAATAAAACACAAGACAAAGTCCCAAACCAAAGCAAACCAAACCAAGCCAAACCAAGCCAAAAACAACAAAGGTGCAATTGGGAATGTAATTTCCTCTTCACAGACATCCTCCCCTCACATCTCCACATCTTCCCTTCCTTCCCTTTTCCTTCTCTTCCCTCAACTCCAACAGGATTTGTCTAGTGAACACCCACTCGTCATTGAGATCTTTGTTCGAATGTTATTTCTGGAGAAAACTTTCCCATTCTTCTCACTGATCAGGTTTACTTGTTCTATATACTCTTAGCACCAAGAACTTTGGTTCTTGGAACACATCAGAGTTGATATTTTTATTCTTTGAATGAATATTTGGTTCAGTAATGCCCCCTGGACTGGACATTAAGCTCTGTAAAGGCAGAAAACATGTCTTTTAAAATCTTTGTCACACTTCTGTATCCCCAACTTCTTGTACAATGTCTGTCATGTAGATGTTCAATAAATAACTGCTGAATAAACTAACTCAAACGTGTAATGCCCTCAAAAACCTAAAAGGATGTTAATTAATCTGAAACATTTTCTAATCATAAATGTTCATCCTACATATTAAATGTTAATATTCGTCCCTAAAATTCTGCCTTTTACATTTTGTTATTTTGAAAGAATCGAGTTAATGAAAAGCTTCCCAGAGCTCATATTAAGGTAGAAGTGGTTCAATGCATTTGAAAAATTATTCTTTGAGCTATATCCTTTTTTATTTTCCAGTATCATGTTAATATGTCCGTAGTTCCAAAATGCTTATAATGAGGAAACACTATAACTCTGTGCTCCCTCATTTTCTGTCTCCTAGAGCTCAACACTTTTTAGCTATTTCCTGTTTCATTTCCTTCGTGTCTCTAAATAACACGACTGTGCTCCAACTTCTATGTTTTCAATTTTATACATTATCTATTGACTTCCCACTCTCAAATGTTAGACTCTGCCTTTCTTTAATCCTTTCCCACTTGTTCTTACACTAAGCACGGTGCTGCACGTTTCCTATCCTCCTCATCTGCCTGAAAGTTTTGTACATTGACATTTTTATATTAATATTTTTTGTGTTACTATGTTTATATAAATGCTACTTTTAAGTGCGCCCAGTACTATTCTTAGACACTTGCAAAGGGACCCCTTTCTTGCTCTGGCCCTTCTCCCTGGGACAGAAATTCCCAGGGCCAAGAAGTCTCCCTTTTCTGATCTTACTCTGAATCCAGAGCCCTGAATTCCCTGCCCAAATGACCCTGAAGCTGCTTCTAAGACCCATTCAGGCCCCATCCCTGTGTGTCCTACTGAAAGTGGATGGTACCACCACTGTGCACACCCAAGGGGCAAGTGTTTGTGACTCATGGTGAGAGCTTGCACATGAGTGTGGGTGTCCAGACACATGCACACAGGCTCCTCAGTGTGTGGGATGTACCTTGAGGCTGGAAGAGATGGAGTTGGGCTCTTGGTCTCAGGCCAGTTGGCTGCCTCTCCTTCCACTGCCAATTTCTGGGGTGGCTCTCTGAGGAGTATGAGGATTTTAAATGCAATCCTGGCCTTCGAGGTCGTTCACTGAGGTGGGAGGATAGAATATATTTTTAAAATATATAGTCTATGATACCGGGAACTTTATTTATCTCAACCACTCTCCTCCATGCTCCTAAGTGTCAGAGGTGGGCCCAGTTTAGCCATGTAGTATACTGTGATTATTTTCCTTACCTACACAGATTTAAAAATTTCTTTTGCTGGCATTAATAATTGTCTTGTTTTGCATGTGCTTTATTTTCTCTGTACTTATCTCTTATCCTTAATTTATCCCTCAAAAGTTTAAATTTCTTCTTAATTCATCAACAAGCCAAGTAATATATCCAATTCATCTTTTGGAGAAATCCTTACCAGAGATTTTATTTTCTTCAATTTTAAAAAGTGTGGTAAAAAGTGTGGTAAAAACACATAAAATTTACCATCTTAAGCATTTTTTGTGTGTACAGTTCAGTAGTATTAAGTACATTTATATTGCATCCATTATTACCATCCATCTCTAGAAACCTTTTCATTTTGAAAAGCTGAAACTCTATACCCATCAAACAATAACGCCCCATTCCTTCCTCCCACCAGCCCCTGGCAACGACCATTATACTTTCTATCTCTGTGATTTTGACTACACTAAGTACCTCATATAAGTGGAATCATACAGTATTTGTTTTTTTGTGACTGGCTTATTTCACTTAGCATAATGTCCTCAAGGTTCGTCCACATTGTACCATGAATTTTCTTCCCTTTCAAGGCTGAATAATATTCCACTGTATGCATATATCATATCTTGCTTATTTATCTGTCTATCAATGGACACATGGGTTGCTTCCACATTTTAGTTATTGCAAATAATGCTGCTGTGAATGTGGATATACAAATACCTCATTGAAAATCTACTTTCAATTCTTTTGGGTACATACCATGAAGTGGAATTGCTGGATCACACAGTAATTCTATTTAAAAATATTTGGGAACTGCCGTACTATTTTTGCAATGGCTGTACCATTTTAAATTCCCACCAACAGTGTTCAAGGATTCCAATTTCTCCACATCCTTTCTAACATTTGTTTGTTTCTCTCTTTCTCTCTCTCTCTTTCTTCCTCCCTCCCTCTCCACTCCCTCCCTCTCCTCTCTTCTCCACTCTTTCTTTCTTTCTTTCTTTCTTTCTTTTCTTCCTTTCTTTCTTTCTTTCTTTCTTTCTTTCTTTCTTTCTTTCTTTCTTTCTTTCTTTCTTTCTTTCTTTCTTTCTTTCTTTCTTTCCTTTCTTCCTTTCTTTCTTTCTTTTCCTTCCTTCCTTCTTTCCTTCCTTCCTTCCTTCCTTCCTCCCTTCCTCTCTCTCTCTCTCTCCCTCCCTCCCTCTTTCTTTCTTTCTTCCTTTCATGGTGGTCATCCTAATGGATGTGAGGTGGTATATAATTTTGCTTTTGATTTTCATTTCCCAAATGATTAATGATGTTGAGCATCTTTTCATGTACTTATTGGCCATCTGTATATCTTCTTTGGAGAAAAGTCTGCTCAAGTCCTTTGCTCATCTTGGAATTGAGTTGTTTGTTTTTTTGCTGTTGAGTTTTAGGAGATCTATATATATATTTTTTTTCTATATGTATTTTTTGTATACATTTCATAATCCTTTTTTAAAATTAATTAATTAATTAATTAATTTATTTTATTGGCTGTGCTGGGTCTTTTTTGCTGTGCACAGGCTTTCTTTTTAGTTATGGTGAGTGAGGGCTACTCTTTGTTGTGGTGTGTGGGCTCCTCATCGCCGTGGCTTCTCTTGATGCAGAGCATGGGCTCTAGGCGCGTGGGCTTCAGTAGTTACAGCACATGGGCTCAATAGTTGTGGCTCATAGGCTCTAAAGCGCAGCCTCAATAGTTGTGGCGCACAGGCTTAGTTGCTCCGCTGCACGTGGGATCTTCCTGGAGCAGGGATCGAAGCCAATGCAGGTGGATTCTCAACCAATGCGCCGGCTAGGAAGCCCTCTCTATATATTGTTGATACTAATCCCTTATCAGGTATATAATTTGCAAATATTTTCTCCCATTCTGTGGGTTGCCTTTTTACTTTGTTGATAGATTTACTCTGCTGTCTTTGATGCATAAACTTTTTAAATTTTCAAAGTCTAATTTGCTTACAGTTTCTTCTGTTGCCTGTGTCTTTGGTGTCATATCTAAGAAATCATTGTCAAATGCAATATTGTGAAGGTTTTGCCCTATGTTTTCTTCTAAGAGTTTTATACTTTTAGATTTACCTTTAGGCCTTTGATCCATTTTGAGTTAATTTTTATACATGGTGTTAGGTAGGGTCCAACTTCATTTGTTTGCATATGGATATCTATTATACTTTTCCTAGCACTATTTGCTGAAAAGATTGTCCTTTTCCCATTGAAGTGTCTTGGCACTTTTTTTTTTTTTTTTTTTTCAGTTTCTGTGTCTTGGCACTTTTGTCAAATGCCATTTAACTATGTAGTGGTGGGATTTATTTCCAGGGTTTCTATTCTATTCCATTGGCTATGTCTGTTTTTATGCCAGGACCACACTGTATCAATCACTGTAGCTTTGAATCAGGAAATGTGAGTCCTCTAGTTTTGTTATTTTTCAAGATTGTTTTGGCTATTTTGGTCCCCTGAAATTCCGTATGAATTTTATGATGGATTTTTCTATTTTTGCCAAAAAACATCATTGGGATTTTGATAGGGATTGCATTAAATCTGTAGTTTGTTTTGAGTACTATTGACATCTTAACAATATTGTCTTCCAATCCATGAACATATTTCTATTTACTTATCTTTAATATCTTTTGGCAGTGTTTTATAGTTTTTATAGTAAAAGTATTTTATTCTTTTTTGACGCTATTGTGAATAGATTTTTTCTTAATTTTTTTCCTCTTGTTGTTCATTTTTCATTGTACAGAAATGCAGCTAGTTTCATGTGTTGACTTTGTATCCTGATGCTTTGCCCAATTTGTTTATTAGTTTTAACATTTTTTTATGTGTGGAATCTTTAGAGTTTTATACATATAAGATCGTAACATCTGTAAACAGAGATACTTTCACTTCTTCCTTTCCAATTTGGATGCCTTTAATTTTCTTGCCTAACTGCTGTGACTAGGATTTCTTATCCTATGTTGAATAGAAGTGGTAAAAGCAGGCATCCTTGCCTTATTCTTGATCTTAGAGGAAAAGCTTTCAGTTTTTTACCACTGATTATGATGTTTTCTGAGGGTTTCTCATATATGGCTTTTATTATGTTGAGGTAATTTACTTCTGTTCCTAGTTTGTTGAGTGTTTTTATCATGAAAGCACGTTGAATTTTGTTAAATGCTTTTACTTCATCAATTGAGCTGACTATGTGTTTTTTCATTCATTTCATATGTTGAACTCTCCTTGCATTCCAGAAATAAACCCCATTTGGCCATGGTGTATAGTCCTTCTAATATGCCACCGAATTCAGTTTACTAGTATTTCATTGAGGAGTTTTGCATCAATGTTTATAAGAGATATTGGTCCATAGTTTTCTTTTCTTGTAATATATTTGTCTGACTTTGGTATCAGAGTAATGACTGGTCTCATAAAATGAGTTAGGAAGTGTTCCCCTCTTCACTTTTTTTCTAGCAGTTCAAGAAGCATTGGTGTAAGTTCTTCTTTTAATGTTTGGTAGAATTCACCAGTGACTCTAGTAGGTCCAGGTTTTTTTGTCAGGAAATTTTTGATTACTGATTCAGTCTCCTACTAGTTACAGGTCTATTTGGTTTTTCTATTTTTTTGAGTTATTCTTGGTAGATTTTGTGTTTCTAGGGATTTGTTCATTTCATCTATGTGTCCAATTTTCTGACATGCAATTTTTCATAGTACTCTCTTATAATGCTTTTCACTTTTATAGAATCAATAGTATTGAATACAGATTCCTGATATTTGGAGAAAATTATCCTTATTGTTTACCTTGTCTCCCATAAACTGTGTGCAAGCTGTTCCAGTAGAATATGTACAGCTGCCTGCCATGAGACTGGAGGATGAGGGCTGGGTAGCTGCTGTAGAGCTAAGAGCTGAAATTGATTGAAATTAACTGCAATTTACTGTCCAAGTCTTTCCCTGAAGTGGCAAGCCTTCAGTAAACTCCAGAGGTCCAAAATAGTTACCTCATACAGATTCTGCCAATGCAATTTTTATATGGGTGGAGAGGGGGATTCCTGTTTCTTTCTACTCCACCATCTTCCCGAAATCATCCCCAACTAGAGCTTTTGACTTGCTCTGGTCTAGAGTGGTTGCTTGGTAGGATTTCTGAAAAGCTGATATCTTACCTCTCTCCTCTTGTAATAGAGAAGAACAAATCTGACTCCATATTGGATCAGTTTCTTTTACTTTAACCTTTGTTCTCTGTTGCCTGTGCTTAGTCATGCTGGCTCTGCATCTCTTGTAAGAGAATGTTGTCTATAGCCTGAAATAAACAGGATAACCCATTCTAAAGGCTCTGGCTTTTAAAGGTATAATACTCTTCCATTCACATAGAGATAAAAAGTTGCAGAACAGAGAATAACATTTGTCTTGTTAGAGGTTTACAGGAACATCATGACCTGAACTATGTGGACAGATGCAAGAACAAAGGATTCTGACACCAAGAAGTTTGCAACAACCAACCACACATCCTCCCCTTTTAGAAAAAGAAGCCAGAATTCTAACTCGGGTAAGAGACACAAGTCTGCCATCTTCTTGCTGCTGGCTTTTTGAATAAAGTCACTATCCCTTGCCCCAACAACTCATCTCCCAATTTATTGGCCTGTTGTGTGGTGAACAGAACAGTTTGGACTCGGTAGCACTCTTCTTCACTATGGGAATTCTTTCCAAGTGTTGGATCACTGTTGATTGGATCATTTTTCCCAGGGTCCAGTGTCTTCATCCTTCTTAGTTTACTTATCCAGTGGCTTCTTGAGTAGAGGTAACGGGGAGACAATTTTTTGAGACATGTTTGAAAATGCCTTTATTCTCAACTCACACATAATTGATATTTTGGTTAAATATAAAATTCTAGATTACAAATAATTTTATTTCATAATTTTGAAGGTATTGTCGTCCAGATTCCAGTGTTTCTATTGAGAAGTGTGATTCAAGTTGGTTCTTAATCCTTTGTGTATAAACTGATTTTTCTTTTATTCTCTGGAAGTTTTAAAAGCAATCTCTCTGTCTCAGAATTCTGATATTTCTTGATGATGTGCCTTAGATTAGGTCATTTTTATCCACTGTTCTGGGTTCTCATGGATTCTTTCAATGTGAAAATATATTCTTCAGTTTAGGAAAATTTTCTATTTTCTGTGTCCTCTTTTTCTGGAACTCATTTATTATGATATTGGACCTCTTGAATTTAGCCTCTAATTTTCTATCTTTTCTTTCTTATTTTTCATACCTTTGTCTTTGTTGTTCTACTCTCTGAGAGATATCCTCATCTTTGTCATTCAGTCATTTGACTGAGGTTTTCATTTCTACTACCATTTAAAAAAATTCTCAAAGCTCTTTTTTGTTTTTTGAAAATTTCTTCTCTGCAGTATTATATTTATGCTTCATTGATGCAAAATCTTATTTCTCTTTGAGAATACTGGTGATACAATTAAAAATATTCTTTTTATTGAATAATCTCTATTTCCTTCAAGTTTCTTTATCTGTTTTTGTTTTGTCTCTCTCCTAAAACGGAGTCTTTCTTCTGGTGTTTATTAGCCCTAGTCTGTGAATTAATAGTTAAATGTGGTCTACTAAGAAGCTGATTGCACGTGAAGGGCATACTGACCATGGACTTCACAATAGGCTGAGCTGATTTAGTTGTTTCATTGAGACCACACTCAAATACCAATATTTTTAGTTTCTTTTTTTGTAGGTTGGACAGATTCTGCAGATAAGGATCTTCTAGTCTCCTGCAAGTGTTCTGTGAGCCAAGTCAGGGAAGGGGTTGGGGTTTCAACATCCAGCCTCCTTCAGTATGGTAGCCCTTTAATCCTCCTTCAGTATAGTATGCCTGGCTTCAACTGTGCTGGGTATCCCAGTTCAGAGGACTCTATTTTCCCATTCCTTGGGGTGAATGAGTGGCAGTCACTCAACTGAGTAAATTAGGGGAGCTCATCTTGGTCTTCTTAATCAAACTTTGAACTTTCTTCATAGTTTTAGCTGAAACTTCACTTCCAATACCAGAATTTCCTCAAGATGCTGATTTCTGAGGTCTTCGAAGATACTGGTTTATAATTTAGATTTCTGCTTAGTTGCTCCCATTGACAACTTAGGATTCAGCCTTTTCCATTCTGCACAGTAAATATCCATTCATCCTTCGGCTTTGTACCTCCCCATATGTTCCTGCCATTTAAAAAAATAGACTTTAATTTTTAGAGCAGTTTTAGGGTCACAGCAAATCTTAGTAGATTTGTACAGCGATTTCTCATATACCCCATGCCCCACATATGCACAGCCTTCCATATTACTAACATTCCCTCACTGGAGTGGTACGTTTGTTACAGTTTATTAACCTACATTGACATGTCATTATCACCCAAAGTCCATACTTTACATTAGGGTTCACTTTTGGTGTTGTACATTCTATGGTTTGAACAATTGTATAATGACATGTATCCACCATTATAGTGTCATACAGTTTCACTGCCCTAAAAATCCTCTGTGTTCTGCTTATTTATTCTTCACTCCCCCAATCCCTGCCACTATTTTTTCTAAGTCTCCTTGTGCTTATGTTATGTTTATGCTTTCTTTTAAAAATATCCCCTTTACAGTTTTGTTAGTGGGGAGTTACAAAATAGAAGAGGTAAATATGTGTGTTCAATCTGCCACATGATAACCAGCCTGAAAAAAAAGAATTTAAAAACAGGGCGATGTACATTTTATTTAGTTTCTCAAGTTTGATGGTCTAAAAATAACAAATCAATATATCATAGTTAAGTCAGGTTTCAGGATGCTTCATTTTTGCTTTGGATCAGACATTGAAACACTTAAGTAGTTTTTTTTTGTCCCTAAGAAAATGTCTTAAAATTTGGACATTATGCCTTTCAGTAAAATCAATACCGTTGGTAGAATGTTTCACCCTTTCCCCTCAAAAAACCTATTAAAACCTCAACACTTATAAATTAAAAAACTTGAAAATGATCATTTTGCTCAATATTTAGTTTCTTAGTAATTGAGGTCTGGGAATTAGGTGACATCTCAAATCTGTACCTTCTGTTTCTGGAAGAAATAAAACTGGAGCCCACGTATTTTAAGGGAAGAGTGATAAAGATGGAAAAGGAGAGGAGAGGGAGATTATGGGTTAGGAAAAAAAAAATCAGTAAAATACCTGCCTGAGGAAAAATTGTCTCTTAACTGAAATATGACTGGTTTGGGTGTCATTTATGCTTCTTTAAACTCCCACTTTATTAGGGATCTAATGCTTCCCACATGTTCATTATTTTTTTCTTATGAGAAGGAAGGCAGCTCTTATAAATCACACACAGACTTTAATTATATGTGTTCCTTGGAGGGGGGTGGGATGGTGGGTGAAATAGGTGAAAGTAAGAGGTTAACAAACCTTCAGTTATAAAATAAATAAGCCATGGGGATGTAATATAGAGCATAAGGAATATGGTCAATAATATTGTAATAACTTTTTATGGGGATGATTACTAGACTTGCCATGGTGATCATTTCATAATGTGTACAAATGTCAAATCACTATGTAGTACACCTGAAACTAATGTAATATTGAACGTCAACTATATTCCAGTAAAAAAATTTATAAATGTTACTTCTCTAGGAATATGTACATTTTTGAAGAGGTAATGAAAAGAGGCATTCTTAGGCTACTCTAATGGTTAAAATGAAATTTTCGATGTTTTGATTATTTTATGTAGGCTGATTATTGTGCAACAACAGTTCTTTGCAGATGCACTTCAGTTAATCTTCTATTTTTGGCTACTTTGTGAGACCACCCTGAACATTCTTCCTCACTTCCCCCAAAGAGGAAATTTTTGGAAATCTTTCTCCCGGTGAAGTATTTAACTCTAGTTTGAACCTCATTCTATGATAGCTGTTGGGCTTTTCATCAAATTCTGTTTTATTTAGCTAACAGTATTTTGAAATCCCTTATATAATTGATGTAATCTCAGGTTTTCCTTCTCATTGCAATGGTAAAAACCAGGATAAAAAAAATAAATCAGAAATAATGCTACTGGAAATGATTTAACTATTATCATTTTTTAATATACAAACATAGTTATAAAGCTTGAGTACAAATTAAACAATGATTATAATTAACTAAGTTTAGAAAAGACTAGATATCATTAAATCAAAAATAAAAACTTTTCCTTTATACTAATGATAATTAGTTACGAAAATATATTAATAAAATGATTTCCTTCATAGAAAACATGAATAACCTTAGCAAAAAAATGTGTGAGAAGTATATGAAGAAAGTATAAGTTGTATTTGATTGAAACAGAATTAAATCTATACATAAATTTGGGAAGAATTGATATCTAAAGAAAGATTGACATTATAAGGGTATTATTTTTTCCCAATGTAATATATAAATACAGTTCTAATTAAATACACTAAGATTTTTTTTTAAATAGGACATATTTTTTCTGAAACTTATATGGAAGGATAAGCAGGCAAGCTATGCAAAGACGTTTTAAAAAGAATTATGTATAATTACCATAATTGCCATATAATAGAATATATTATTAAATAATAGTACTTAAAAGTGTGTTTCTAATACAAAAATAGACAAAAAGTAATGGAAAAGGCTAGGCCAGAAACAGACTCTAATATATGAAGTTAATAGATGATTAAGTAGACATCATGAATAAACATAAAATTTATAAGTTTTGAATAACCAATTAAGAAAAATTGGCTAGAAAATTTTATAAATCTAGTTCAGATTCTTATAATTTTAAAAAGAAATTTAGATGTCCTGATGAGTTAAGTTAAAACAGACTATAAAATATTAGACAAATATGGGCAGAAATAACTGATATCTCTATGTATAAGAACTTTCTAGGCTTAAATTGATAGAAGAAATTACACAGAAAATTTAACAGGTTTTATCTAAAAAAGAAAACATTTCATGCAAGAAAAATTAAAATGCTAAAATAAAAGGCAAATAAAAACATATAAAACAATGGGCTTTTATGTATGTATATATGACCAATAACTAATATCACTCTTTTCACTGTATATAAAAAATCAATAGCTATCAGTAAAAAACAACAAATCTGTTAAAATATATTGTCAAAAAAAAAGACCATTTACAAAGTACTGGAAGACACTGGGTAGGAAAATATTCCTGCAGAGAAATGTAAAGTGAAATAAGAAAGAAAAGTTGTATTTTTATTATGTTTTCAAAAAATGATAATTGGTGCTAGAATGAGGACTTGTTATTGCCTCTGATAGTATAAACTAGAAACTTATGCAGTTTAGCAATATGCAACAATGGCTTTAACAAAGAAGGCCTTTGAAGCAGTAACATGGCTTAAGGAAATCCAGCCTAAAGAAATAATCCCGACACTGAAAGTACAAGCAACAAAAGCAAAGGCAGACAAGTGGGAGTACATCAAACTAAACAGCTTCTGCACTGCAAAGGAAACAGTCAGCAGAATGAAAAGGAAACCTACACAATGGGAGAAAATATTTACAAACCATATATATGATAAGGGGTTAATATATCCGAAAGACATAAGGAACTCTTAATACTCAATTAAAAACACCCAACCAATAACCTGATTAAATAAAGGGCAAAGGACTTGAATAGACAGTTCTTCAAAGATGATGTACAAATGGCCAACAGGTATATAAAAAGTTGCTCAACATCATTAAATCATCAGGGAAATGCAAATCAAACCCGTAGTGAAATATCACATCATGCTTGTTAGGTTGTATATAGTATCAAAAAATCAAAAGATAATATATGTTGGCAAGGATTTGAACATATTGGAATCCTTGTACAACGTTGATGGGGGTGTAAATTGGTGCAGTCACTATGGAAAACTGTATGGAAGTTCCTCAAAAAATTAAAAATAGAACTACCAGATGATCCATCGATCTCACTTCTGGGTATTTATCCAAAAAATTGAAACTAGCATCTTGAAGAGATATAATCAATCTCATGTTCACTGCAGTATTATTCACAGTAGCCAAGATATAGATAAACTTAAATGTCCATTGACAGATGAATAAAGAAAATGTGTAGTATTATTCAGCCTTAAATATAAGGAAATCTTGGCATATGCAACAACATATGAACCTGGAGGATATTTTGCAAAGTGGAATAAGCCAGTCACAGAAGGACAGATACTGCCTGATGCCACTTATATGAGGTATCTAAAATAGTCAAATCCATAGAAACAGAGAGTAGAATGGTGGTTGCCAGGGACTGAGGGGAGGAGGAAATGACGAGTTGCTGATCAACAGGTATTGTTTCAGTCATGTAACATGACTAAGTTCTAGAGATCTGCTGTACAACATTGCACCTGTAGTTAACAACACTATAGTGTGCATTTAAAAATTCGTTAAGAGACTAGTACAGTAAGTCCCCTACATACAAATGAGTTCCCTCCCAAGAGCGCATTCGTTAAGTCCAATTTGTTCGTAAATCCAACAAAGTTAGCCTAGGTACCCAACTAACACAATGGGCTATATAGTACTGTACTGTAATAGGTTTATAATGCTTTTCACACAAATAATACATAACAAACACAAAAAATAAAGAAAATATTTTAACTCTTACGGTGCGGTACCTTGAAAAGTACAATAGTATGGTACAACAGCTGGCATACAGAGGTTGGCATGGAGTGAACAGGCGAGAAGAGTTACTGACTGGAGGAGGGAGAGGAGGTGGGAGATGGTAGAGCTGAAGGATCGTCAGCAATAGGAGATGGATGGCACACTGCAATTTCACTCACGCCTGACGTTGATGGCACAGTTCTTGTTCCTTGCTGGATTCAATTCTATCTACCCTCTTCCTTCTGGACATCCTGGGCTTGAAATAAAGATACTGTACTACTGTACTCTATACAGTACTGTACAGTAAAGTACAAAAAAGCACAACCACTTGCAAAGGATGAACACACGTTCATATCTTTGAAAGCTTTCAACTTGAAGTTTCGAATGTAGAGGAATTACTGTGCTCATCTTGAATATTCTTACTACAATAAAAAACCAAGAAATCTAAATAAAGGTTAAAAAAGTGATGTGGAAGTGCTTTCTGCAGTACAGTTTATAATGCTGAAAAACTGGGGACTATATAAATACCCCAAAATAGAAAAAAGATAATAAAACTGTGGTATATCTATACAATAATTATTATATTACAATAAAAACATTTGCATAACATTTCTAATAACATGTTAAGGGATAAAGTAGAATCCAAATTTAAATGTGGAATAGAATTGCTTTATTGGAATTATTGCTTTATTTAAAGCAATTATATTCCAATAAAGAGCTTAAAAAAAAAGAAAACTCAGAAAAAAAATGAATTTCTACTTTCTCATATGCAAAATAGAAATAATAAAATACACTGTAGTCACTGGGAGACAAATAAAATATTCAAAAATCTTGAAACATGTTATATACTTACTATTAAGAATTAAGGCTGTGATAAAGAATTTGTGGTAGTTTCACAACTGTAGAAAATGCATTGAAAAAATAGAAGGAAATGCACTAGAATATTCGTAACATTTGGTTTTGGTTTGTGGAATAATGGATATTATTTTTTCTTCTATTAACTTTGATGCATTTTCTAAATTTTTTCAAGAGGCATCTTATATTGTAATTAGGAAAAATAAACCGTAAAAACAATCACAGCCCTCTTTCCACATAAAATTTAACTTGCTTACATTTCCAGTTTCTCTTTGACTTTTTCTGTGACATCCTACTTTTTCTCCTTTTGAATAAAAATTATTTTTTAAATATTTTTACTTTTTCATTTCTTCATCAACTTCAGTTTTCTTTCCCCTCTTCTTCTTCACCATCTGCCCACTTTTTTTTCTGTTTTGTAATGCTGCATCTTTCCATCATCTTTGTTATGCTGGTCCTTTATTTCCTTTCTTATTTCAGGAAAGTCTATTCTGGAACATTCCCATTTTATTGTCTCTAAATTGACTTTGTCACATTAGAAGTCCTTTTCTCTAGCTCATATATGTTAAAGGCTGCACATATACTGATAGTAAAAAAAGTCAAATGCAATGACACATGCCTCTGTGTAATCTATCTTCTAGCAGCTTTAAAAAATTCACAATTATGTTTTCTATTTTCAGTTATAATTGGGTGCAAATATAATTAACCCGTATATTGTGAGCATTGTGAAGTGTAATTCCTTCCTCAAATGTTGCATGACAGCACTGAGCTTATAGAGGGTGCTAAACAAACATTAAATATTAAACAGTAAGAGGTCTTGGTATTCACTTTTTTCGGGGTTTAGTAATCCTTTATAGATGTATTTGAAAAGATGATTATAGATATATTCTTTTAGGCATAACCTCTCTCTTCCCCTGCCCACTCTCATTTCCAATAAAATTTTCTTTGTTATTATTTTCTCAACTCAACCTCATTCTTGGTGGTCATATTTTGAAGGTTGAGGAAACAAAATGAGTTTCGAGTTCTGCAACTTTCCCCCTTTGTATTTTCCCCCGTTTGTATTTTGTCTCCATAAGGAAATATCATGCTTGATCAGGCAGTCAGGGCTTTTGAAAAAGAAGAGTCAGGCCTGCGGGTTTGAGAAGAGTGGTAAAGGCCACCCTGCAGCCTGGCTGGTGACGGGCATGTGGGCAGTGCTCCTTGGAGTGGAAACTTCCTGACACTTGACCCACATGCGCACAACTTCAGCTCAAAGATAGAAACTCACTCTCGTGGTCCCTCTGGAGGTCCTTCAGGGCAGGTCCTTGGGACAGTGCAGGGCTAGGCGCTGGTGAAATTAGTTTTTTTTTTTTTTTTTCCCTTCTCTGTTTGGCTTTGTTAATTGGATGCTGAGAAACAATAGGACATTTTCTAGCTTGGGATTTGCTGAAACATAGGCTGTTTTCCTTAGAGGGATATATAGATTAGGGAAAAAAAATCTGAATTGAATTGATTTTGCTCCACATCTGCCAGTTTATAGCTACTGCTGTAAAAGAAAGCTTTGATAGGTAATAGCCAGGGAAAATTCCTGTATCTTTGGGCCCTGCTTCCAGCTAGTCTCTTGAGGGAGAGCTGTTAATAAATCCTCAGATGGGGTAGGAAGGAGAGGACACTTTCCTGTCACATAAAATATGAATTTAAAAGTTGATCAAGGCAGTTCAGCAGCAAACCTGCTTTTCGTCTCCCGAAAAGTATGCCTCTGCTGCCGATTTCTTTTCAGTCATAGAGAACTACAATGGGACTGACAGAATTATTTTTTTGTTTCTATTCAGTAGGGGTTCAAGCTTTAAAAAAAATCCCTGGAAATTCTGTCATCTATACCTCCTCATATACACGTCACCAGAAAATTAAGTTAAAAAAACCCCACCATTAAAAATAACCTGTGACCATGCAGCCTTAGCAGGGATATGAAAGCTGCCTGGATGGGGTTCCTGAGCTTTCTTCACCATCAGAACGCCCCTTAGGCTGACATGCTGGCTGTGAAATGTTTATTTTCCACACCTGCCAACCTCAAAAGATTCCTGATCCCATGGGAGACATCAACTCTGAAAGAAGGAAAACAGTCTTTGGCTTTCTACCATCCATCTTTTCTTTTTTCTCTCATTTCTGTTTCTTTGTCCTCCTGCACGTCTCTCCTCTATACAGATACACACAGACACTCAGACACATGGATACCACACACAGACATCACACATGCACACAGACATACACACATTTACACATACACAGACACTATGCACACACAATATGATGCGCACACACACATACACTTGTAGACATCACACACACATGGACACACACATGCACACACACAGGTACCATACACAGACATCACACACATACACAGACATTGCTCCTCCCCACATACAGATGAGTAAACCTTAGATTTAGATTTCTACTTTATATTAATGGCTTTTAGTAATATTTTTATTGTTGTGGCTTTAACACAGT
Source organism: Hippopotamus amphibius kiboko (assembly GCF_030028045.1). Classification (NCBI taxonomy): domain Eukaryota; kingdom Metazoa; phylum Chordata; class Mammalia; order Artiodactyla; family Hippopotamidae; genus Hippopotamus; species Hippopotamus amphibius. The sequence continues at coordinate 78,153,606 of NC_080196.1, read as the reverse complement.
AATATTATTTGGCAATATTTGACATCATCTGAGAACCCCTATAGACTTGCATCACACTGTTTTCTTAAGACCTCTCTGGTTCTATATGACCTCGTGCAAACTGTCCTTCTTTATTGGGCTCTTGTAATTAATCATGAGGCGGGATTAAAAACAGACAGGCATGTGGAAATATGGAAAGATTGAGAAAAGAGGGCCCTGACTATATGGAGATGCTCTATTTTGTTGTGACTAATGTCCAATAATCAGGGTTCTAGTGAATTTGCTAATTCTTTTTAGTGTACTTCAGTACAGGAAAATGTGTGCTGAACTTTAATCTTTACTGAAAAATGCAAGATATGTGAGTATACAATTATTTGTGAAATTCAAATTGAGTGTTAACTGGTTATCACAAATGACATTAATAAGGGAGGATCATTTCACTTCTAATGTTGTTATTCTTTTTAAGAATGGCTGATGAACCCAGTGGCAGGGCAAGAATAAAGATTCAGATGTAGAGAAGGGACTTGAGGACATGGGGTTGGGGGGTGAAGGGGAAGCTGGGACCAAGGGAGAGAGTAACATTGACATATATACACTACCAAATGTAAAATAGATAGCTAGTGGGAGGCTGCTACATAATCCAGGGAGATCAACTTGATGATGGGTGATGACTTAGAGGAGTGGGATCGGGAGGGTGAGAAGGAGTCTCAGGAGGGCGGGGATATGGGGATATATATATAAACACAGCTGATTCACTTTGTTGTACAGCAGAAACTGGCACAACAGTGTAAAGCAATTATACTCCAATAAAGAGCTAACAACAACAATAAAAAATTAGTTGAAAAAAAAAAAGAAAAGGAAAGGCTAAAAGGAAATCTGAGAAATGAATGTGTTGATTGCAGGTTATAATAAGAGGTGATTTAAAAAACCTAGCTTTGGGCTCCCTAGGTGGCGCAGTGGTTAAGAATCCGCCTGCCAATGCAGAGGTCACAGGTTTGATCCCTGCTCCAGGAAGATCCCACATGCCGCGGAGCAACTAAGCCCGTGTGCCACAAAAAAAAAAATAAAATAAAAAAACCTAGCTTCTTCTAGTAATAATAATAATTTTTTATAGATTTCTCAACTGTAGGAAAAGGGTAAAATGCAATGCAAAAATGAGATTGGTATAAATATTAATATCAGAGAGGAAAAACAACACATGAAATCAAATAGAAACTTTAGAAGAGCAAGAACTTGCTTGGGATTATTGTTAATTTATGTAAATAAAAGCAAACACAACTTTTTAAATCATCATTTCTTTGTAATTGAATGGTAATGGAATAAAGGAAGAGTAGTTTCCAATTGGAATTAGGAAGATTTTCCTAGATTTGATGAAAAAACAGAAAGTAATGCTTTCATATAATATAAAATCCTCAAAGAAATGTAATGAATTATTTTTAGGAAAGGACTGGATATTTATTTCAAATTCATTGAGTTTTTACAGTCTATAAACATGAAGTTTTCTAAACTTAAAAATGTATTACAGGAAGTCTTTTACATTTTCTCTCTAAAATACTGAAATGTTGGGGGTTTTATTTTTAGTCTCAGACTGTGCAAAGAAGCTGTTGACCTTCGCTGTCAATCCACAGAAATTTATGTAATTTTCCAAGTAGAATAATGATTGTCATTCAGCTGATAATGTTGAGATTCTTCTATTTGATCACAGTATTTTCAGAGTGAAAGAAACATTCAACAATTGGAGGTTCAAAGTTCTAAATGTGACCTTCAATGAGATGAGTCTCATTCAGCTTCTGTGCATAAGTCTTTCACTTGCTGGGTTTAGGTAGGTTTGAAAAAAAGTAAAAAAGAGAGCTTTAATTATGAAGGAAATTGAAAATAGAATTTTTTTTTATTATTAATGCACAAAGCTCTTTAGAACACAGAATGGAAAAAACCATAAGGAAATGCCTATTCCATATTGAACAGATTTGTCTGTATGAGTACAAAGGAGGAAATAATTCTTTGCCGTTGTACCCTTTTATTTTTTTGGAGGCTCTGACTCCATGTTTAGGACTTTGGATTACAACTGATTCTATACTAAACTGAGGGAAGCATGTGTAAGCATGGTGAATAATTTTTGTTATATGATGTCCAAAGCCGCCCTCACAGAACCTGGAAAATATACTCCCACTTCTTTGTGAGTTTTCTTTCAAATAAGGTTGGGCAAAAAAAAAAAAAAGATGAAAACCTTCTGAAAGGGCTTTCACTGATTGAAAAGAAGTTCGAGGACTGAGGAGGAGGATAGTAAGTAGAACAGTGTGAATCATGTACTGAATTGTGCATTAATGCAAAGGCATACAAAGCAGCTGGCACAGATGTAGGCTACTCTTCAAGAAACTAGGAATGCTGTATCCAAATCTTAAATCCTTCCTTGAGCTTTTGGGGATATTTAAGAAGTAATCTAACCTTTCACAATCTGAGTTGGGGATAATAGTGTGGGTGTTGGAGTGAGGGTGATTTAATTGTGACATTTACTGCTTCATTGATCACCAGGGTTTATTTGGAAGATGTGACAGACTTGGTAGCTCTTCACAGTGTACTATGTGCAAGTCCCACAGAACAGGTTAACTCACAAGAAGAATATGTACGTAGTCTCTTCACAGAGAGAGCGAGTCAGTTTAGGTTATGTTCTGGTAGCAAACAATCCCAAATCATAGCATCGTAAAATGGCTCTAACACTGCTACTTGGGTTGAGAGTGATGAGCTGTTAAGCTCAGACGGAGGGGTAATGGGATGAATCGGTGCCCACAGAAATTAAAGCAGCCAAGTGACAGTGTTTAGTGGGTACACTTTTCTCCTAGTGTCATTGAGATGACATTTTGCTTCTCACTGGTACTCACTAGTAGAGTAAAAGAAATAATCCCAAGTTTCATTATCGTTTCCCCAGAATATTTTAGGGGGACAGTGGAAATACAATAGTGATGACTAAGGAAATTCATTTATGACCTTTCTTTTTTTAAAAAAGTATTTATTTACTTATTTATTTTGGCTGCGCTGGGTCTTAGTTGAGGCATGCGGGATCTTCACTGGAGCATGTAGACTTCTTTAGTTATGGCATGCATGCGGGATCTAGTTCCCTGACTAGGGATTGAACCTGGGCCCCCTGCATTGGGAGCACGGAGGCTTACCCATTGGACCACCAGAGAAGTCCCTGACCTTCATTTTTGATCTTTAAATTCTAAGACAAGATTAATTACACCAGCTATCTTGTAGGAGCTGGATATTCTCTACCCATTGCTAATATCCCAGTGAATTCTAGAGAAAGAGCTTCCTCAATCATAGTCAGAGATAGAAGATTTCATCCAAAGAACCCAGTGAAAGCCAGATTTTGGTTCTACCTCTTTTTCCTTTTTATATTTCTATTCTATGAAGTAACTCCCTTTGTGATAATGTGAATGAAGCACAGATTACAGATATCTCAGACTATCAAGGGTGTGAAGTGTCAAAACCAAATTCTGTATATTGATAAAACAAAGTAGAAAGATGAGTCTATTGCAAGGCTTTTGACTTGTAAGCTGGGAAACTCCAACCTACAGGAGCACTGAGTTTCAAACTGCTCAAAGACTAAGGGGTGTTTATGGAGTGAATGTGGTAGTTATTTGGCTTTTTCAACTGATTGGTTGCCTAGTGGTCTTCTTCCTTGTTTGGCTCAAGGTAGCAGAGTCAGAGGAACAGGCAAGTCCAGAGATGGCGTGAACGTACTTGGCATTTGGGAATTGGCTGGTGTCCTTTGCTGATTTCTGAGAAGAGCTGTGCATTCCTGTAAGGTTAAGTTTTCTTTATACACCTGTGCTGACTGTCTCCATTTTGTCCCTGACATAAGTGACTCCATTTTAGTTTGGTTCTACAAATGTGACTAAGATCTTTTCCAGAAAATGTTATGCATAGAGCCCCAAATTAGTTTATAACACACATAATAAGAATATATTACTTATTTGGATTTTCTTGCGTTTAAAAAAACACATTGCTAACATCCCAGTGAATTCCTCCTTCCCCTTGCACTTATGATGGATGGTACTCATCTGGCTCTAAGGTTTGTGACAGGGAATTTGAACAAGCTTGGAAAACTGCATTCCACGTTTTCTACTTGTGACATTGCTGTGCAGTTGTCTATCTGAGCTACAGCAATTTCTCCTTTGCATTCTAGAGGAGAAATAAATTTGAAGCATAAAAATAGTTCTTGGATGCCTAGCACATACTAGGAAATTTAATCAGGGTGAAGAATTTACATTTTCTAGTTGCTAGGAAATGGCATTTCCATACATTTGGCAAGAAGAAGAATCAGGAGTTGTGTCTGATACAAAGACTTATTTGAGTCAGATTAATTTGATTCTGACTACCATCAATAAAAGGTGAAATATTTGCCATATGGAGGCAGCTTTACAAATATAATTTCCAAAGCTGTATCTTAGATTTCAGTTGTTTTTAATTATCTATTAAACTATACAACTTTTTTTCTTTTTTACTGCAATTCATTTCAGTGTATAAAAACTTCAAAAATGGGCAGTCTGTTCCAGTAAGAGAAAATGATGTATCATTTTAATGGTTGAATACACCAATTAATCAGTTTAGTTCTTACAAAAGGAAAAAAATGAGGAAAACTGTGTAATAGCCAATACACTACTTAGAGTATCTGGTTAATAATGGTCTTCAAAGAGTATTGAATGTTATTTTGTGATAATATTAAATACGTTCATAGAAACAGTTTTTCTTCTTTGTTCTATTGATAGTAGATTTTTTTCTATTAGGAAAAAAAAATTTTTTTTAAAGGGCTCTATTGAAGTATAATTTCTATACCATAAAATTCAGTCATTGCAGATGTACAAATCAAATTCAAATCTGGTCTTAGGATAACTACTATCATCTCAGAAAGTTCCCTTGTGCCCATTTGCAATAAATCACTGCCCCTATTTCTAACCACAAAAAAGTGCTGATATGCTTTTGATCTCTCTAATTAAAAAAAAAATGAAACCATTAAATTTATGCTACAGATGGAACCATACAATATGTAGTTTTTAGGATCAGGTTTCTTTCAAAAAAAGCATAATATTTTCAAGGTTCATCTGTACTGTAGCACATATATGAGGGTTAGTAAAAAATTATCCGCACTCTGGCTGTAGAATTTAAATAACTTTTAGAAAAGACAAATACATCATTTTTTGACATAATCTCCTTGCTTTTCAATACACTTTGTCCATCTGTCAACAAGCTTTCGCATTCCCTCATTAAAAAATGTTTTAGTCTGAGCTGTGAGCCATGAACGCACCACTGTCTTCACTTCTTCATCAGAAGTGAATCTTTGCCCTCATAGAGCTGCTTTCAGGGGACCAGACAGGTGAAAGTCTGATGGAGAAAGATCAGGACTATAGGGAGGATGCTTTAACACCTCAAAATAAAGTAATCCACAACAAACTTAGGTTTCAAAAAGTTTGTGTGAGATGGGTACTGAAACAACTCACAGAAGCACATAAACAGAAGTGTTTGGATATCTGCAAACAAAATTCGGACCAATACTGTAAGGAAGGTGAAAGTTTCTTAAAGATAATCATTACTGGTGACAAGACATGGATTCATCACTATGAGCCTGAGAGTAAACAGCAGGATATGGAATGGAAACATCCTTAATTGCCAACCAAGAAAAAATTCAAAAGTCAACCATCAGCTAGAAAATTGATGCTTACAGCTTTCTGGGATTCTCAAGGGCCAGTATTAGAACATTATCAGGAAAAAGGTTCAACAATCAACAGTGCTGGTTACACTGAGTTGCTTATTGAAGAGCTGAAGGCTAAACTTCAGGTGAAATGCAGAGGACTACTATCCAAGGGCGTTGTGATCTTTCATGATGATGCACATCCACGCACTTCTGCCCGCACTGTCAACACTCTGCAAAAACTTCATTTAGAGGTATTAAAGCATCCTTCCTATAGTTCTGCTCTTGCTCCATTGGACAAAGTGTATTGAAAAGCAAGGAGATTATGTCACAAATGATGTATTTGTCTTTTCTAAAAGTTAATTAAAATAATTTCTGCAGCCAGAGTGTGGATAATTTTTGACTCACCCGCGTAGTAATGTGTTACTTTTTACTGCTGAGTACTATTCCATTTTATTTATCCATGCACTAGCTGATAGACGTTTGGTTTGTTCCCATTTTTTGGCTGTTATGAATAATGATGCTATGAATATTTATGTAAAAGTTTTCATGGGGACAACTGTTTTTATTTTTTTTTGAGTAGATACCTAGGAGTGAAATTTCTGGGTTATTTGGCACACTTATGTTTAAAGCTTTTTGAAGACACTATCAAACTATTTCTTAAAAGGTTGTGCCATTTTGCATTCTCACCAGTGATGTATGAGGGTTTCAGTTTATCCACATAATTGCCAACACTTGATATTGCCAGTCTTTCTGATTGTAGCTGTTCTAGTGTGTATGTAGTGGTATTTCCTTTGTGATATTAATTTGCATTTTTCTATGCAGTAACTAACAATGTTGAGCATTTTTCATGCTTGTTAGCTATCCATATATCTTCTTTGGTGAAGTGTCTATTCAAATCTTTGGCCTATTAAAAGAAATTAGATTATTTTCTTGTTATTGTTGTAAGATTTAAAAAAATCTATACAATCAGGATGTAATACTCTGTGGATATATGATTTGCAATTATTTTCTCCTGGTCTTAAATTGTGTTTTCATTTTCATAATGATATCATTTGAAGGACAAGAGTTTTAAATTTGGATGAGGTGCAATTTATTTCAATTTTCAATTTTTTCTTTCAGAGATTATGTTTTTAGCGTATACCTAAGAAATTTTTGCTTAACCTGTGTTCTTCTAGTAGTTTTATAGTTTAGTTCTACATTTAGGTCTATGGTTTATTTTAAGTTACTTTGGTCCATGGTATTTGGGAGTGTGTGAGAAAAGGATATAGTGTGAGGTAGCATTCTGAGTTCATTTATTTTGCATATAAACATCCTTTGTTCTTTTGGGAATTGCCATATTAACATTCTTGCATGTTTCAATCCATGAATATGGAACATTTCTCCATTTATTCCTTTAAGATTTTTCTCAGCAATGTATTACAGTTTTCACAGCTCAGTCTGTTAAGTTTATCCCTAAATATCTCACTTTTTGATTCTTTGATAAATGTAATTTTTAGGTGTACAACATAATGATTTAATGTACATATATACTGTGAAATGATCACCACAGTAAGTTTAGTTAGCATCCTTTACCACACATAGTTACAATAGTTTTTCTTGTGATGAGCACTTTTAAAACCAATTCTCTTAGCAACTCTCAAAACACAATACAGTTAACTATAGTCACCATGCTGTACGTTACATTTCCAGGACTTATTTATCTTAACAACTGAAAGTTTGTACCTTTTGACCACCTTCACCCGTTTTCCAACTCTCAGCCCCTGACTCTGACAGTTATCAATCTGTTCTCTATATTTATGAGTTCAGCTTTTTTTTTTTAAAGAAAATTTTACATGTAAGTGAGATCATACAGTATTTGTCTTTCTCTGGCTTATTTCACTCAGCAGAATGCCTTCAAAGTTCATCCTTTTCATTGCAAAAGGCGGGATTTCCTTCTTTCTCACGGCTGAATAATATTCCATTGTGTATATATCCCACATTGTCTTTATCTATTTCTCCATTGATGGATATTTAGGTTGCTTCCATGTCTTGGCTATTGTAAATAATGCTGCAGTAAACATGGGGGTGCAGATATATTTTCTACATAAGGATTTTGTTTCCCTCAGGTAAATACCCAGAAATGATTGAATTGCTGGGTCATATGGTAGTACTATTTTTAATTTTTTGAGGAAACTCCATAATGTTTTCCATAGTGTTTGCACCAATTTACATTACTGCCAACAGTGCACAAGGGTTCCCGTTTCTCCACATCCTCATCAGCACTATATTTCTTGTCTTTTTGATAATAGCCATTCTAATAGTTGTGACATGATTTCTCATTGTGGTTTTGATTTGCATTTCTCTGATATTTAATGATGTTGAACATCTTTTCAGGTACCTGTTGGCCATTTGTATGTCTTCTTCGGAAAATGTTTATTCAGATTCTCTATCCATTTTTAAATTGGATTATTAATATTATTTTTTTCTATTGAGTTGTGTGAGGTCTTTATATATTTTTGTTATTAACCCCTTATATATATGATTTGAAAATATTTTCTCCTGTTCAATTTTCTTTCTCATTTTGTAGATGTCTTACTTTGTTGTAAGAAGCTTTTTAGTTGGGTTAAGTCCCACTTGTTTATTTTTGCTTTTGTTGTCTTTTCTTTTGGTGTCAAAGCCAAAAAATCATTGCCAAGACTTTGTTAGGGAGCTTCCTTGATGTTTTCTTCTAGGGGTTTTATGATTATAGGTCTTACATTCAAGTTTTTAATCATTTTGAGTTGATTTTTGTGTGTGGTGTAACATGCCCAGTGTCATTCTTTTCAGGTAGCTTTCCAGTTTTCTCAACATCATTTATTGAAAAGACTATCCTTCTCACATTTATTATTCTTGTATTCTTTGTTTTAAGTTAATTGATCATATATGTGTGGGTTTATTTCTGGGCTCTCTATTCTTTTTCATTGATCTATGTGTCTGTTTTATATGCCAGTACCATACTGTTTTGATTACTACAGCTCTGTAATATAGTTTGAAATCAGGACGTGTGATGCCTTCAGCTTTGTTCTTCTTTCTCAAGATTGTTTTGGCTATGTGGGGTCTTTTGTGGTTCTGTATAAAATTTAGGGTTGTTCTATATCTATGAAAAATGACACTGAAATTTTGATAGGGATTGTATTGAATCTATAGAATGCTTTGTTTAGTATGAACATTTTAACAATATTCTTTTAATTCATGAACAAGGAATATCTTTCCATTTATTTGTGTCTTCTTCAATTTAATTTAACAATATCTTATAGTTTTTAGCATACAGATCTTTCACCTCCTTAGTTAAATTTATTCCTAGGTATTTTATTCTTATTGATACAATTGTAAATGGGATTAAATTTTTTTCTGATAGTTTTTTATTAGTCTACAGAAATGTTACTGATTCTTTTTTATTGATTTTGTATCCTGCAACTTTATTTAATTCCTTTATTAGTTCTAACAGTTTTTTGATGGAATCTTTAGGGTTTTCTATATATAATATCACATCATTTGAAAATAAAGACAGTTTGTTCTGATTTGGGTACCTTATTTTTTTTTTCTTGCCTAATTGCTCTGACTAGGATTTCCTGTACTGTGTTGAATAAAAGTGGTGAGTTAGCATCCTTGTGTTGTTCCTGATTGTGGAGAGGTAGTTTTCAGCTTCTTATCTTTCAGTGTGGTGTTAGCTATGGGTTTGTTATATATGGCCTTTATTGTGTTGAGGCATGTTCTTCTGTACTCAGCTTGCTGAGATCTTTTATTATGAATGGATGTTGAAATTTGTCAAATGCTTTTTCTGCATCTATTGAGATGATCATATGATTTTTATTCTTAATTTTTTAATGTGTTGTATCACATTGATTGATTTATGGATGTTGAACCATCCTTGCATCTCTCGAATAAATCCCATTTCATCATGGTGTATGATCCTTTTAATGTATTGTTTTTTTTTCTTATTTTAGCTCTTTATTGGAATATAATTGCTTTACATTCTTTTTTTTATTTATTATTTTTTTGGGGGTACACCAAATTCAATCAACTGTTTTTAAACACATATCCCCATATTCCCTCCCTTCCTTGACTCCCCCCCTCGAGTCCCCCCCACCCTCCCTGCCCCAGTCCTCTAAGGCATCTTCCATCCTCGAGTTGGACTCCCTTTGTTATACAACAACTTCCCACTGACTATCTATTTTACAGTTGGTAGTATATATATGTCTGTGCTACTCTCTCGTTTTAATGTATTGTTGAGTTCAGTTTGCTAACATTTTGTTGAGGATTTTGGCATCTATGTTCATCAGAGATATTAGCCTATAATTTCCTTTTCTTGTAGTGTCCTTGTCTGGTTTTAGTATCAGGTTAATGCTGGCCTTCTAAAGTGAGTTTGGATGTGTTTCATCCTCTTCTATTTGTTTTAAATGCATTTTTGTGTTAAATAAAGGATTTAGGATATTCAATTATATTTTGTCAGTTGATTTTTAGCTATATATTTTCAATTTTTAAAAATATTTGTTTTAGCATTTACCTTATGCAGTTTTATATAGTATAATTTCTCTTAGGTACACACTGATTTATTCAAGTAAAATATATTAACTCTTTTATATGATAGCTCCATTTCCTCCATTTTCCTTTGTGCTACTACTTTCATATATGTTATATTGATATATGTTAAAAAAAAAACCCAACAATACATTGGTATGAGCTTTCCTTTAAACACTTTAATGATTTTTAAAGAAATCAAGATAATTAAATACAAAAATGTACTTTATTTTATATCTATGTATAGATATCATTTCTGGTGCTCTTCATTCCTTTTTCTACATTCAAGTTACTATTTGGTATCATTTTCTTTCAGTGAAGGAATTTTTTTAGAATTTTTAAAGTAACATTTTTTACCAACAAATCATCTGTTTTTGTTCACCTGGTTGTCTTTTATAACTTTCTTATTTTTAAAGGATAGTTTTGGTATATATAGAATTCTTGGTTGACAGTTTTATTTTCCTTTCAGAAGATTGATTATATCACCCCACTTCCTCTAGATCTTCATTGTTTCTTATGAGAAATCATCTGATAATCATATTGTTGTTCCTGGTACATGATGAATTGATTTGTTTTTCACTAGTTTTACCATGATAAGATTAAATTTGGATACTTTGTGTTTATTGCCTTTAGAGTCAATTGGTTTCCCTTTCATGGTGCATAGAGTGATGCCTTTTCCGTTTTGTTTTTTCTTTAAGAACTTTTATTGAGATACAGTTAACATACAATAAACTGCATATATTTAGAGTGTACAATTTGGTATTTTTTTCTTATTAGTAATGTATATATGGGAATCCCAATCTCCCAATTCATTCCCCCCAATGCCTTTTCTGTTTTTTAACTTTCATTTTTAGTGTTTACCCTGGTTTACTCTAGTGATTACTCTAGTGTTTACTTTAGTGTTTACTCTAAGTCTGCACAGCCTAGAGGTCAGCCAAACATATGGACAAATATGCTCAAACATTTCTATGCAATAAGGCTTCCACTATGTCAACTGATCTTATTGGGGTTGGGGGAGCCTATTCAGAGTTCATCTAGTTCTCCAGTCTCCTTTGGCTTTTAATTTCTGCCCAGATTGCTTGGGTCTTTTCCATACGAATGGTAGTTACCTAGCAGCAAGTTGTGTGGGAGATTTATGTTGCCTTTTTATAGTTTTCTCTTTTTCAGATTCTCCCAGTTAGATCTCTGACCAAGCCACTGCTTGTCCAAGCTAGAACTGCAACTTCAGGCTAGCAAAGTTGCAGGTTTCCTTAGTTCATTTCCCTTCAACTTTGCAACTTTTAGTGGAAAAAATTACAGGTTTTCTTTGTGTCCCCCAAGTTGATATTACATCCCCTTTCGCAATAAAGCTGCTATTTTTTTGAGGCCAGACCCGCACTGGTAAAGCTATTGCTTTTGCCAACTGAGCTGGGTAGGGGCTGAGGGAGTGAATGAAAGCAACCCCAGCTAAGAAGACCACTGACTTTCACTGTTCTTAACAAAAATTTTAAGCAGTTTTTCAAGAATAAAATCTCCTCAATTTGTTGTCTCCTTCTGATTGATTTTCAGAGCCCTGAAATATTTGTATTTGTTCACTTCCTCCTCCTCCTCCTCCTTCTTCTTCTGAATTCAGTGACTTCTTCAGACCATTATAGCTGGAAGTCTCTTATATATTATCTTTTTTAAAATTTTTTTTACAGTAAACTGCATATATTTAGAGTGTACACTTTGGTATCCCAATCTCCCAATTCATCCCCCTGCAACCCTCCCCACTTTCCCCACTTGGTGTCCATATGTCTGTTCTCTACATCTGTGTCTCCATTTCTGCCTTGCAAACTGGTTGATTTGTAGCATTTTTCTATAGTCCACATATATGTGTTAATATATAATATTTGTTTTTCTCTTTCTGACTCACTTCACTCTGTATGACAGTCTCTAGGTCCATCCATGTTTCTACAAATATCCCAGTTTCACTGCTTTTTACAGCTGAGTAATATTCCGTTGTGTATATGTACCATAACTTCTTTATCCATTCATCTGTCGATGGACATTTAGGCTGCTTCCATGTCCTGGCTATTGTAAATAGTGCTGCAGTGAACATTGGAGTTCATATGTCTTTTTGAATTATGGTGTTCTCTGGGTATATGCCCAGTAGTGGGATTGCCGAGTCATGTGGTAGTTCTATTTTTAGTTTTGCAAGGAACCTCCATACTGTTTTCCATAGTGGCTGTATCAATTTACATTCCTACCAGCAGTGCAAGAGGGCTCCCTTTCCTCCACACCCTCTCCAGCATTTACTGTTTGTAGATTTTCTGATGATGCCCATTCTAACCGGGGTGAGGTGATACCTCATTGTCATTTTGATTTGTATTTCTCTAATAATTAGTAATGTTGAGTAGCTTTTCATGTGCGTCTTGGCCCTCCATATGTCTTCTTTGAAGAAATGCCTATTTAGGTCTTCTGCCCATTTTTGGATTGGGTTGTTTGTTTTTTTGATATTGAGCTGGATGCATTGTTTATATATTTTGGAGATTAATCCTTTGTCTGTTGTTTCATTTGCAGATATTTTTCTCTCATTCTGAGGGTTGTCTTTTCATCTTGCTTATAGTTTCCTTTGCTGTGCAGAAGCTTTGAAATTTCATTAGGTCCCACTTATTTATTTTTGTTTTTAGTTCCATTATTCTAGGGGGTGGATCAAAAAAGATCTTGCCGGTGATTTATGTCAAAGAGTGTTCTTCCTATGTTTTCCTCTAGGAGTTTTATAGTGTCTGGCCTTCCATTTAGGTCTTTAATCCATTTTGAGTTTTTTTTTTGTGTATGGTGTTAGGAAGTGATCTAATTTCATTCTTTTACATGTAGCTGTCCAGTTTTCCCAGCACCACTTATTGAAGAGGCTGCCTTTTCTCCATTGTATATCCTTGCCTCCTTTGTCATAGATTAGTTGACTGTAGTTTATCTCTGGGCTCTCTATCCTGTTCCATTGATCTATATTTCTGTTTTTGTGCCAGTACCATACTGTTTTGATCACTGTAGCCTTGTAGTATACCTGAAGTCAGGAAGCCTGATTCCACCAACTCTGTCTTTCCTTCTCAAGATTGCTTTGGCTATTCAGGGTCTTTTGCATTTCCGTACAAATCATAACATTTCTTATTCTAGTTCTGTGAAAAATGCCATTGGTACCTTGATCGGGATTGCATTGAATCTGTAAATTGCTTTTGGTTATATAGTCATTTTCACAATGTTGATTCTTCCAATCCAAGAATATGGTATGTCCCTCCATGTGTTTGTGTCTTCTTTGATATCTTTCATTAGTGTCTTTTTTATTTTTTTTTTTTACTTTTTTATTTTTTTTTTATTATTTTATTTTATTTTTTTGGGGGTACACCAGGTTCAATCAACTGTTTTTATACACATATCCCCATATTCCCTCCCTTCCTTGACGCCCCCCGCCTCGAGTCCCCCCCACCCTCCCTGCCCCAGTCCTCTAAGGCATCTTCCATCCTCGAGTTGGACTCCCTTTGTTATACAACAACTTCCCACTGACTATTTTACAGTTGGTAGTATATATATGTCTGTGCTACTCTCTAGCTTCTTCTCAGTTTCCCCTTCACCCCCCGCCCCCTCCCATACCTCGAGTTCTCCAGTCCATTCTCTGTATCTGCTTCCTTGTTCTTGTCACTGAGTTCATCAGTACCATTTTTAGATTCCGTATATGTGAGTTAGCATACAATATTTGTCCTTCTCTTTCTGACTTACTTCACTCTGTATGACAGATTGTAGTTCTATCCACCTCATTACATATAGCTCCATCTCATCCCTTTTGATAGCTGAGTAATATTCCATTGTATATATATGCCACATCTTCTGTATCCATTCATTTGTTGATGGGCATTTAGGTTGCTTCCATGTCCTGGCTATTGTAAAGAGTGCTGCAATAAACATGATGGTACAAGTTTCTTTTGGGATTATGGTTTTCTTTGGGTATATGCCCAGTAGTGGGATTACTGGATCATATGGTAGTTCTATTTGTAGTTTTTTAAGGAACCTCCAAATTGTTTTGCATAGTGGCTGTACCAACTTACAGTCCCACCAACAGTGCAGGAGAGTTCCCTTTTCTCCACACCCTCTCCAACATTTGTTGTTTCCAGACTTTGTGATGATGGCCATTCTGATTGGTGTGAGGTGATACCTCATTGTGGCTTTGACTTGCATTTCTCTGATGATGAGTGATGTTGAGCATCTTTTCATGTGTTTGTTGGCCATCTGTATGTCTTCTTTGGAGAAATGTCTATTTAGGTCTTCTGCCCATTTGTGGATTGGGTTATTTGCTTTTTTGGTATGAAGCTGCATGAGCTGCTTGTATATTTTGGAGGTTAATCCTTTGTCCGTTGTTTCATAGGCAATTATTTTTTCCCATTCTGAGGGTTGCCTTTTAGTCTTGTTTATGGTTTCTTTTGCTGTGCAAAAGCTTTTAAGTTTCATGAGGTCCCATTCGTTTATTCTTGATTTTATTTCCATGATTCTAGGAGGTGGGTCAAAAAGGATGTTGCTTTGATGTATGTCAAAGAGTGTTCTGCCTATGTTTTCCTCTAGGAGTTTTATAGTGTCTGGCCTTACATGTAGGTCTTTAATCCATTTGGAGTTTATTTTTGTGTATGGTGTTAGGAAGTGTTCTACTTTCATTCTTTTACATGTTGCTGTCCAATTTTCCCAGCACCACTTCTTGAAGAGGCTGTCTTTTTTCCATTGTATACTCGTGCCTCCTTTGTCAAAGATAAGGTGCCCATATGTGTTTGGGCTTACTTCTGAGTTCTCTATTCTATTCCATTGATCTTCCTTTCTATTTTTGTGCCAGTACCATACTGTCTTGATCACTATGGCCTTGTAGTATAGTTTGAAGTCAGGAAGCCTGATTCCACCAACTCCATTTTTCCTTCTCAAGATTGCTTTGGCTATTCGGGGTCTTTTGCGTTTCCATACAAATCGTAAGATTTCTTGCTCTAGTTCTGTGAAAAATGCCATTGGTAATTTGATCGGGATTGCATTGAATCTGTAAATTGCTTTGGGTAGTACAGTCATTTTCACGATGTTGATTCTTCCAATCCAGGAACATGGTATGTCCCTCCATCTGTTATTAGTGTCTTATAGTTTTCTGAGTACAGGTCTTTTACCTCCTTGGTTAGGTTTATTCCTAGGTATTTTATTCTTTTTGTTGCAACGGTGAATGGGATTGTTTCCTTCATTTCTCTTTCTGATCTTTCATTGTTAGTGTATAGAAATACAAGAGATTTCTGTGTGTTCATTTTGTATCCTGCAACTTGACCAAATTCCTTGATTAGCTCAAGTAGTTTTCTGGTGGCATCTTTAGGATTTTCTATGTATAGTATCATGTCATCTGCAAACAGTGAGAGTTTTACTTCTTTTCCAATTTGGGTTCCTTTTGTTTCTTTTTCTTCTCTGATTGCTGTGGCAAGGACTTCCAAAACTATGTTGAATAGGCGTGGTGAGAGTGGACATCCTTGTCTTGTCTCTGATCTTAGAGGGAATGCTTGCAGTTTTTCACCATTGAGAATGATGTTTGCTGTGGGTTTGTCGTATATGGCCTTTACAATGTTGAGGTAGGTTCTCTCTATGCCCACCTTCTGGAGAGTTTTTATCATAAATGGGTGTTGAATTTTGTCAGAGGCTTTTCCTGCATCTATGGAGATGATCATGTGGTTTTTGTCCTTCGATTTGTTAATATGGTGTATCACATTGATTGATGTGCATACTTTGAAGTATCCTTGCATTCCAGGGATAAACCCCACTTGATCATGGTGTATCATCCTTTTCATGTGTTGTTGGATTCTGTTGGCTAGTTGAGGATTTTTGCACCTAAATTCATCAGTGGTATTGGTCTATAGTTTTCTGTTTTTGTAGTATCTTTGGTTTTGGTATCAGGGTGATGGTGGCTTCATAAAATGAGTTTTGGAGTGTTCCTTCCTCTGCAATGTTTTGGAAGAGTTTGAGAAGGATGGGTGTTAACTCTTCTCTAAATGTTTGATAGAATTCACCTGTGAATCCATCTGGTCCTGGACTTTTGTTTGTTGGAAGACTTTTAATCACAATTTCAATTTCATTACTTGTGATTGGTCTGTTCATATTGTCTATGTCTTCCTGATTCAGTGTTAGAAGGTTATCCTTTCTAAGAATCTGTCCATTTCCTCCAGGTTGTCCATTTTATTGGCATATAGTTGCTTGTAGTAATCTCTTATGGTGCTTTTTATTTCTGCGGTGTCCATTGTAACTTCTCCTGTTTCATTTATCATTTTATTGATTTGAGTCCTCTCCCTCTTTTTCTTGATGAATCTTGCTAGATGTTTATCAATTTTATTTATCTTCTCAGAGAACCAGCTTTTAGTTTTATTGATTTTTGCTATTGTTTTCTTTGTTTCTATTTCATTTATTTCTGCTCTGATCTTTATGATTTCTTTCCTTCCACTAACTTTGGGTTTTGTTTGCTCTTCTTTCTCTAGTTTCTTTAGGTGTAATGTTAGATTGTTTATTTGGGATTTTTCTTGATTCTTGAGGTAGGATTGTATGACTATAAACTTCCCTCTTAGAACTGCCTTTGCTGCATCCCATAGGTTTTGGATCATTGTGTTTTCATTGTCATTTGTCTCTAGGTATTTTTTGATTTCCTCTTTGATTTCTTCAGTGGTCTGTTGGTTATTTAGTAGCGTATTGTTTAGCCTCCATGTGTTTCTGTTTTTTACAGTTTTTTTCCTGTAATTGATTTCTAATCTCATAGCGTTGTGGTCAGAAAAGATGCTTGATACAATTTCAATTTTCTTGAATTTACCAAGGCTTGTTTTATGACCCAAAATGTGATCTATCCTGGAGAATGTTCCATGTGCACTTGTGAAAAATGTGTAATATGCTGTTTTTGGATGTAATGTCCTATAGATATCTATTAAATCAAGCTGGTTTATTATGTCATTTAAAGCTTGTGTTTCCTTATTAATTTTCTGTGTGGATGATCAGTCCATTGGTGTAAGTGGGGTGTTAAAGTTCCCTGCTTTGATTGTGTTACTGTCGATTTCCTCTTTCATAGTTGTTAGCATTTGCCTTATGTATGGAGGTGCTCCTATATTGGGTACATATATATTTATAATTGTTATCTCTTCTTCTTGGATTGATCCCTTGATCTTTATGTAGTGTCCTTTCTTGTCTCTTGTAACATTTTTTATTTTAAAGTCTATTTTATCTGATATGAGTATCACTACTCCAGCTTTCTTTTGATTTGCATTTGCATGGAATATCTTTTTCCATCCCCCCACCTTCAGTCTGTATGTGTCCCTCGGTCTGAAGGGGGTCTCTTGTAGACAGCGTATATATGGGTCTTGTTTTTGTATCCATTCAACCAGTCTGTGTCTTCTGGTTGGTGCATTTAGTCCATTTACATTCAAGGTAATTATTGATATGTATGTTCCTATTACCACTTTCTTAATTGTTTTGCTTTTGTTTCTGTAGGTCCTTTCCTTCTCTTCTGTTTCCCACTTAGAGAAGTTCCTTTATCATTTGTTGTAGGGCTGGTTTGGTGGTGCTGAATTCTCTTAGCTGTTGCTTGTCTGTAAAGCTTTTGATTTCTGCATCGAATCTGAATGAGATCCTTGCTGGGTAGAGTATTCTTGGTTGTAGGTTCTTCCCTGTCATCACTTTAAATATATCATGCCACTCCCTTCTGGCTTGCAGAGTTTCTGCTGAGAAATCAGCTGTTACCCTTATGGGAGTTCTCTTGTATGTTATTTGTCATTTTCCCTTGTTGCTTTTAATAACTTTCTCTATCTTTCATTTTTGTCAGTTTGGCTACTATATGTCTTGGTGTGTTTCTCCTTGGGTTTATCCTGCGTGGGACTCTCTGCACTTCCTGGACTTGGGTAGCTATTTCCTTTCCCATGTTAGGGAAGTTTTCAACTATAATCTCTTCCAGTATTTTCTTGGGTCCTTCCTCTCTCTCCTCCTTCTGGGACCCCCTAATGTGAATGTTGGTGCATTTAACATTGTCCCAGAGGTCTCTTAGGCTGTCTTCAGTTCTTTTCATTCTTTTTTCTTTATTTTTTTCTGCCTCAGTGATTATCACCATTCTGTCTTCCAGCTCACTTATTCACACTTGTGCCTCAGTTAATCTGCTATTGCTTCCTTCTAGTGTATTCTTCATTTCAGTTATTGTGTTGCATATCTCTGTTTGCTTGTTCTTTAATTCTTCTAGGTCTTTGGTAAACTTTTCTTGCAACTTTTTGATCTTCGCATCCAGTCTTTTTACAAAGTCCTGGATCATCTTCACCATCATCATTCTGAATTCTTTTTCTGGAAGGGTGCCTATCTCCTCTTCATTTAGTCGTTTTTCTGGTGTTTTATCTTGTCCCTTCATCTGGTACAAAGTCTTTTGCCTTTTCACTTTCTCTGTCTTTCTGTGGCTGTGATTTTCAGTTCCACAAGATGAAATACTGCTGATACTGCTTGATTCTGCTGTCTGCCCTCTTGTGGAGGAAGCTGTCTAGGAGGCTCCTGGGTGCTTCCTGATGGGAGGGACTGATGGTGGGTAGGGCTGGGTGGGTGGAGCTCAGTAACACTTTAATCTGCTTGTTTGCCAATGGGTGGGGCTGTGTTCCCACCCTGGTTGTCCTTTGGCCTGAGGCTTACAGGCTTTTTGGTGGGGCTAATGGTGGACTCTTGGAGGGCTCACGCCAATGAGCACTTCTCAGAACACCTGCTGCCAGTGCCCCTGTCTCCTTGGTGAGCCACAGCCATCCCCCACCTCTGCAGGCAACCCTCCAACACCAGCAGGTAGGTCTGGTTCAGTCTCCTATGGGGTCACTGCTCCTTCCGCCTGGGTCCTGGTGAGCGCACTTTTTTGTGTGCCCTCCAAGATTGGAATCTCCGTTTCCCCCAGTCCTGTGGAGGTCCTGCAATCAAATCCCGCTGGCTTTCAACATCTGATTCTCTGGGGATTCCTCCTCCTGTTGCTGGACCCCCAGGTTAGGAAGCCTATATGGGGCTCAGAACCCTCAGGACTTCTGTGGTGTAACTGTTCTGCAGCTTGTGAGTCACCCACCCAGCATTTATGGGATTTGATTTTAACGCGATTGTGCCCCTCCTACTGTCTCATTGCAGCTTCTCCTTTGTCTCTGGAGGTGGGGTGTCTTTTTGGGTGAGTTCCAGTGTGTTTCTGTTGATGATTGTTCAGCAGTTAGTTGTAATTCCGGTGCTCTTGCAAGAGGGAGTGAGCGCACATCCTCCTACTCTGCCATCTTGATCTGTCTTATCTTTTTGAAGACAGTAATATGCTTTAAAATTATGTTTAAAACTTTAAAAATAATTTTAAAGGATTTTTTTTATAGCTAGTAACATAATTGTCTTTGGGCATAATTATTTAACTGTCACTTGGTTAGAATATACTTTGAGAGCATGCAGTTTATTTCATACAAAGGCCACAATGATGAGCTTATGCTTAAAATTAAGTATGATAAAATTAATAAGTGCTTAAAATATTTTTTAAAGAAACAGATATTGGAACCCTCCCTAGCATACATGATACAAAGAGAGGTGGCAAGTTCTTTTTCTTGATTATTCCCATTCATCTTTTAGGAGAAATTTATCTACATTCAGCTTAGGAATCTTAAAATTGAATGAACAGAAAGCATAAGGGGGTACAAGAAGCTACTGAGGAAGAACTGGCAGTACTTTCCGTGTACACTAACTAAACAATAAAAATTAATGGTGTGTATACACGTTAAATTTAAGCCTAATTACTAGTGGTTCAAACTATTAACATTTTCCCAAACTAGGCTACATAATTCATGAGTCAGTGTTAAAAAGGTAAAACACTTGTGTAAGTGAACCAGACAATAAAAATGTCTGTTCAGTCATTTAAAAATAGATAAATAAAATACACATCTTATTTACTCAGCTCTAGAAACATGGTACAATGAATGTCATTTGTAATAGGAATCAAATTGTCCTGAAGTGTCATTATATGAATGTGTGTAGGATGAGATAAGACAGACAGGTGAATAACGGGACAATTGCTCATACAGACATGTAAGTTCGTGCGTGCATGTGCCCACACTCACGCCCGCATCCCTTGTGGGGAAAGGGAGAGATTTACAAATAAAAAGTATAATTTTATCCCTTGTCCTCATTACATTAATAAAAAAGTCATATTTTGAGTGATCCCTAGTGAGGTTTAATTGAGAACTTTATGTTATCCTAAGGATAGCCTAATAATTTCTATTTTTTCTGAACTTAAACATCACTTACTACCTCATTATTATATGTCTCATTTTTCTGTAAGAAATGTGTCAGTTCTTATGATCTGGGCAGTGATTTTTTACTTTTAGAGAAGTACCTAATTTACAAATGATTGATGGGAAGAGTTTATATCATTTTCCGATATTTATTTTAGAAATATTATCTTCACAGAAACTTATTGCTCAACTCTCTCTAGGGTTGGGATGACCTTTTTATATGACTTTATCAAGTCAACTGTTGAATTCTTCCACCAGTATTCTCTGTCCATTGGTAGATGCTCAATCTTGCTTATTGAATAATTGATGAGTATTTGATTATATTTATTAGAAATAACTATATAAAATTGCCAATATTTGACCATTTGACCTACAAAACTGTCAATTTTGTAAAGTTTAAGCTCGAATATATTAATTATGATCAAGCTCCAATCCTATTTGGGTCTTTAAGCTTTTCCCTAGGACTCAATCGAAGGCTGGAATGTCCTTCGTTATCTTTGCTTACTTTTCATTGTCTCTTTCTCTTAAACTCTTATCTTTAACGTAACTTTTCTTAGATCTGGTACAACTATTCTTTGTCTCCTTCAGTATATATAGTCATAAATTAAACAATTTATTTACAATCTCAATAGGAAATTCAAAGCTTTACTTAACCATAATATTAATGTCTAAGACAAATTTCCAATGTGCATTTGTAAAACATCTTATCTACTGAATTTCTTTTATAATTAAAAAAAAATCAGTGCTGTCTTAGAGTTTACATTCTTTGAAAAGAGGTCCTCTTGACTCAAACTGCAATATGATTAGTGCAATTCGCCAATATCCTTAAGTGATTGTGGATTATCCAGGAATGTACCAGGGGAGTGTGTATAAAGTTGGCTGAGGCAGCTTAGTGGAGGCAGAGAAGGGACAAACCTGGTCCTGTCTCAATCCCTAGAGTTTAAACTTTGTATAATCTAGTTGAGATGAAATATGCACACATGCAATGACATGAGAATATACACCCACATAGAAGTCCTTTTCAATAAAAAATATTTTTGGAAATTTCTTAAGGGCTGAAAATACTAGGAATATGAGCTTATTGGAAGGTCTGGAAAAGAAGAGGCAGTGTTTCTTTTTTGAAAAATGCAGTCAGATTTCATGGAAAAGGAAGCTACTGTTGTCTGGTAAACTCACTGGCCACCATCTGGCTCTGTTCATTGAAAGAATAATACAAGCAGAGGAACCTGCTGGTTGCACATTGCATGTTCCTGGACACTTGAGATCAAAGATGGATGTGTTCTGTAGATATGCTCTGGAAGATGCCCATAGCCATGGGGTCAGAGTAATGTCCTTGGATGTTTTCGGTTTTCTTATAGAGAATCAAAATTTAAAAGAAGTCTGTGAAAGAACAGCTTTGACTGTGAGAGGCAGAAGATCAATATGAAGTTAGATCTGATCTGAGGAACTTAGGGTGTTCTCATTTTTATTATTTTGAAATTTGTATAAGGGAACTTCATTCAGTATCTTGGTAGAAGAAATTATCTCTGTCTATATCTCTATATCTATCTACCATCTATCTGTCACCTATCTATCTAGATGTGTGTGATGTACTTGAACAATGAAATTTTGATTTGAATGATGAGTATGAATTCTGATTTCTTAGTAACTGCACTTTAGGTGTTGATAAATATCTCTGAACTTGAGCTTTGTACACCTTTGAAAGGCCTATTTACTTCACAGATTTGAGTGAGATCAAGTGAGATATTTATGTAAAAGGATTCTGTAAGCAATGAAATGCGCGAATGTTAGTTATCCTTAAAACAGCTTAGAGAGTTTCACTAAAGGTTTGTAGAAAGTAGAATAAATTATCTGTTACTGTGCTCAAAAGTGGATGGCAATATTTTTTGGTTATGTCACTATAATTCTTGGTGATATGAAAATGAGACTTTAGGTATCGTAGATCTGCTTAAATGGTTTACACTTTGACACTCCCCATTTCCCCAACAATACCCACTGGAAAGTTATAGTAGTAGAATAAGATATTTTCTTATTGGTGAATGGAGAAGCACATAACATTAATTTAGTCTGGTTCAAATCAAAATTTTTTGTTTCTAATATAGTGTCACAAGCTATACCATTAATGAGTTAGCTCTTTGAACTAAGGCATTGTATATTCAGGAGTCCATTATTAAAATTCAGATAATGTGCCTTTAGAAGGAATAACAAAATAACCTGTGATTTGCGATAACACTGTATAGAAAAGAAATAAGATTCAGGATGATACTATCCTTGTAATTTAGAGGCATGTTTGTCATCCTATTTAGCATTTATTAATCTAAGCCTTAATTTTTAGTTTCAGATTCATTAAAATAGGATGATAACTTGATATGATTCTAATATGATCACTTTGGGTACCAAAGAATAATTCATAACATCTTAATATAATTATATCTTAACTGCTATCAGAGAAAAGTGGATCAATAGCGGCAGTGTCTAGAAAATATTTTATTAATTATAAAGAAAGGACATTTCAGTAAAGTCTTCAATCCAAAGGTCTAGTTCATAAACATTTTGTTGTACTTTTCTCATACATTCTCTTAAAGTTTGTAATAAGATTTTATAAGATCAACAAGCCTCAGAGCAGTAATAATTAAGAATCTGAAGGTGCTAGGAAAACAACCAAAATTAAATTTGGTATGATATTGACTGAACATGATAAAACAAATTTTTTGTCAGCAATCTTTAATAGAGTATCACAAGAAAAGAAATTCCACTTAAAAATTTCTTATTCCAAATCTCCTTCTGTCAGCTTTACCTTCCTTCTCTCTCTTGATAGCAAAAATACTTGAAAAATTACCCACAGCTATTTTTATCCTCATCTTTCATTTTCTCTTCAACCCTCTGCAATCTGGTTACAGTCTGCATTACCCTTACATTTTTTGAATGATTATTTGCTAGGCATGGAGCTAACTATTTGTATATATTATCTCTCTTTTCTTAACATCAGTCTTGTGGATAGACATTAGGAATTTCATTTGCTTATACTTAAATTGCTCCAGAAAAAGTCACTCTGTTCACCAGACTGTTTTGTTACTAATGAGAGAAATGAACTCAAACTTCCTGAAGTAAAGAGAAAGTATTGGGTCATGCAATTGAAAAGTGAAAGACTTAATGTTGATCCGGAATTCCCCCCTCTCTCTCTCAGGTCTGCTTTTTATGTGTTTTTTTTTGTTCTCCAGCAGGAACACTCCATGCAGTAGCAAAGATGGCCAAATCAGATGTAAGCTTACATTTTACCAGTTTATCAAAATGGTAATGAACTGAAATGGAAATGAAAAGAGAGTGACCCAGTCCCAGAAAAGAGTCCAGATTATTGGTCAAATTTGGATTATGTGCTCATCTGTGAAAACATAGGAGAAAACCTTTTTGACATTGGGCTAAGCAAAATTTCTCAAATAAGACCCCGAAAACATGATCTGTAAAAGAAAAAATGGACACATTGGAGCTTTTGCTCTCCTCTTAATTGAACCTTACATCCATGCAGCATTTGACACTGATTACAATTCCCACTTTGTTGGAACTTTCTCCTCTTACCTTACCAGTTCAGTTTAGGAGGAATTGTTGTTTATTTATTTACTTATTTTTTTATTTAGGTGCCAGACACTGTACTGGATACTGGGTAGACACTAAGTAGGACAGAATTATGTTCCATTCCCACCATTGATTGGTTGTTATAGTCAGTTTTAAGATTTTAGCTAGTGGGTGCATAGTGGTTTCCTATTGTAATCTTAATTTGCTTTTCCCTAATGACTACAGATATTGAGCATCTTTTCATGTGCTTATTTGACAGCCATATTATCTCCTTTGGTGAAGTGTTTGTTCAAATCTTTCACCCATGGGTTGTTTTCTTATTATTGAGTTTTGAGAGTTCTTTATATATTCTGGTTACAAGTCTTTAATCATATATGTGATTTGCAAATATTTTCTCTCAGTCTGTTGCTTATCTGTTCATTTTATTAACCATGCCTGTGGAAGTTCTATAGTTTTAGGTCTTCTATTTAGGTCTGTAATCTCTTTTTGAGTTATTTTGTGTAATATGGTTCAATGTATAGATTCAAGTTCTTCACCCTCCCCACCTTTGGCTATGGATATCCAATTATTTGAGCACCATTTGTTGAAAAGACTATCCCTTCTTCCTTTACAACTTTACAGAAAATGAATTGATCAGTGTTGTGGACCAAATTGTTTGCCCCCATATCTATATGTTGAAGCCCTAACTCCCATATGACTGAATTTGGATAAAGGGCCTTTAAGAAAGTAATTGAGGTTAAATGAGTCATGAAGGTGGAGACTTAATCTGATTAGATGGTGTTCTTATAAGAAGAGGGAGAGACATGAGAGAGCTCTCTCTCTCTTTCTCCCTCCATGCACTCACTGTGGAAGAGGCCATGTGAGGACACAGCAGGAAGGCAGCCATCTACAAGACAAGAAGAGAGCCCTCACAGAAATCAGCCCTGTTGGCACCTTGATCTTGGACTTTCATCCTCCAGAACTGAGAAAATACATGACTGTTGTTTAAGCCACCTAGTCTGTTGTATCTTGTTATGGCAGCCTGAGAAGACTAATACAGTTTCATTGATCTATTTGTCTATTTTGACACCAGTTCCACACTGCCTCAATAAGTGTAGCTTTGTAGCAAATCTTTAATTTGGGAATTGTAAATTCTCCAGGTTTTTTATTCATTTTCAAAGTTTTTTTTTTTATTATTACTATTGTTATGGTTTCTTTGTACTTCTGCATAGATTTGCACTTCTACCATCTACCTATTTTTAAAGTGTTTAGATGAAGAAGATTGTTAGGAGATAAAATCTAAGTAGTAGGAAACAAAACCAATTTTTAAGGTGATTAATAAAACGATTTCAAGGTAATTACTTGAAAAATCTGTTTGATACTATCTTTTGTGCTATTAAGATATTGCTAAGGCTATTAAATAAATTGAATCACTTTCTTAAATGCTTATCATTAAGGAAAACTATTACAGATCTCTAAAATTTCAGCAGTAAAATTTTGCTATGAGAATTGCCCTTATTCCTGACTTATTTTTTACCACCTTTGATTTTATGTATACTCGTTAGATCATGAATTATTGAATACATTGTCTTGTTAACCGTTGTCTTATTAATAGTGAACACATTCATTTGGTAACCTGATCTATTTAAAAACTTCATAAATTCTTGGTATCAATAATGAAATATTCTATTTTTTACCACTGCATTTCAATATATATACATTCATTTATATTTCTAAACAAAACGGGCAGAGAAGCTCTTTTACTTTAAAAAAAAAGTAATTAAAAAATACAAAAGAAAGTCCCACAGTAGCCTTTTTCTTTCAGTAGTTCTATTCTTTTACAGTTTATTGAAAACTTCAACAAAACAAACAAAATATTTATCTTGTCTTTTGTCTCCTTAGCCTACTACCTCCTTTGCCTAACAAGTTTCCAATTGTTCACCTTTAAAAAAATCACATTATAGTTTGCAATTCAGGGTTTCTTCCAGAGATGAGGCTTATATTTCTTATAAATTTAGATAAAATAAAATATCAGGCCCATAAATTTCTTGTAAAATTAGAATAATACAATATTA
Source organism: Hippopotamus amphibius kiboko (assembly GCF_030028045.1). NCBI lineage: Eukaryota > Metazoa > Chordata > Mammalia > Artiodactyla > Hippopotamidae > Hippopotamus > Hippopotamus amphibius. The sequence goes on along the minus strand of NC_080196.1, from coordinate 78,127,501 downwards.
CGTCCCTGAATTTCTAGGAATGAATGACTGTGATGACCCATGGTCTAAAACTGAAGATATCTTTTTGATTATAAGCGCAGAATCTGACACTGACTTAAACAGAAATGAGGCATGCGTTAGAAGGCAATTGGGTTATGTCACAGAACTGAAGGAATTGTTGACTCAAGAAAAGAAGGAATTTGAGAAATTCTGGAGACTTGGCAGCTATAGTTCATGGACTTTCTTTAATCCCTGTCACCAAGGAGACTTAGCTCCAGTGGTTCCCAGGCTGTATATCTGTGGGTTCCTAAGTTTAAATTCCCAGGATACAGAATACGAATGACTTTTGGTCAGGTCTCCACTGGAATGATTAGCTCAGGGAACAGAGTCAGACAGAGCAGACTTCCATACTGGTGACCTGCTAAGTGATTTAGGCTAAGTCTCAGAATAGGTGACTCACTGTGAGTTGGGCGGCTGCCTCCAAAATTGTGTGTAGTAGCAAGAGACTGGAAGAAGATAAGTAGCTGTCTAGTGTTGTACATCTCTCTTCTGCCCCAGATGTGTGAGCTTGGCAATGACACCTAGCCTCCTGGTGGATCACTTCCTGTGATAGGGGCTTAACCCTGTTCTAAACCCTCTGTTTGTAGCCCTCAGAGCACCTACCGAATATTTTGTATTGTGTAACTTTTAATTGACAAAGTTGTATTTCATTTGCTTTATTGTTCAAGCCTCACAAAAATGATATGAGGTATATGTTTTACTCATTATTATTTTTAATTTTGAGGAAACTAAGACTCAGGCAAGTCATTGAGCTAGAGAGCAGCAGAGTGTGACATCAAACTGCCACCTAGGTATGCAGACAAGGACGTAGTAGGGCACTTCCTTTTCATGCATTCTTCCAGAACACATTTCTTTGTGCGTGTGTGAATAAAACATGGACTTAAAAAGTCTGCAGGGACTTCCCTGATGGTGCAGTGGTTAAGAATCCGTCTGCCAATGCAGGGGACACGGGTTCGATCCCTGGTCTGGGAAGATCCCACGTGCCTCAGAGCAACTAAGCCCATGAGCCACAACTACTGAGCCTGAGTGCCACAACTACTGAAGCCCATGTACCTAGAGCCTGTGCTCCACAACAAGAGAAGCCACCAAAATTGTAAAAATAAATAAATTTTTTAAAAAAGGTCTGCAAAAAAAAAAGTCCTTCTACATGAGGAAAGTTCTCCTTTGTACCTTGCTGGGTCATTGCCTCATCTCATACTTTGCCAATATTATTTGCTACTAAGCATGGCTTCTCCTTTCTCTGGTGGCCCTGTTCAGAATCCATTTATACCATATCCTTATTTATTATAACATTCCTCTGAGAAAATGTTGGAATAAATTTTATTATGCTCATTTTGTTTGCTGATGTATTGAGAGTTAAAGGCATGACATTAAGTGATAATAAGTATTTTTAAAGTGTTTCCTATGTTCCAGGCATGCACTGGGAAAGTATCTCATTTAATTCTCATAATAATCACTTGAGGTACATGATATTATTCTATTATTATCCTCATTTTACAAATGAAGAAACCGAGGCTTAGAACGGATAAGTACGCATAGCAAGTTAAGTGGTGAAACTAGAATTCAGGCCTAGGTTTTTATATTGAGCCACTATACTATACTGCTGTTCTTTATATCCAACAATAATTTTATTGCTTCTCCAATAATAGGGTTAGGATGCAAATTCTAAATGTGGTTTCTTAGTCGTGGTGAATGATTTATACCCTTTACTCATCTTCTCTTGCCTAATCTCCCATGTGGCCAACACGACAAATTTTCTATAATCATGTAATAGAAACATATTAATAAGTCTATTAGATTTCTAGGGCTGCCGTAACAGATTACCACAATGTAGGTGGCTTAAAATAACAGAAATGTACTTTCTCAGTTCAGTAGGCCAGAAGTCCAAAATTAGTTGTCAGCATGGTTAGTTCCTTCTGGAAGCTCTGAGGAAGAATCCTTCCCATACTGCTCTCCTAGCTTCTAGTGACGACTGGCAGTCCTTGCCATTCATTGGCTTATGGATACATCACTCAGGTCTTTGTCTCCATCTCCACAACACCTTCTCTGTGTTTCCCTTCCATGTCTGTGTGTCTCAAATCTCCCCCTCCTTTCTCTTATAAGGACATCAGTCACTGGGTTTATGGCCCACCCTAAATCCAGGACAATCTCGTCTAGAGATCATTAACTTCATTACATCTGCAAAGACCCTTATTCTACATAAAGGCATCTTCTGAGGTTCTGGGTGGACCATGAATTTTGAGGGGATGCTATTCAATCCCCTATGATACACTTGTATGGGCCAGAATGCCTTAACCAGGCCCTCACTAGTGTTTTGCTTTATCTCTTGTCCTATTTTTCCCCCAAAGAAGAGAAGGTCAATTTGATTGGTTAGAGTTGAGTAGGATTGATTTGACCATATTTACAGGTTGGCAGGGTAACTGGGTATTAACAGAGCACACACCACACCTGCTCTATTTCTCCTTTACTCTATAGAGGACAGAATTGCTAGGCTGAGTCAGAGTCCCACTTGAGGTCCATCTGTCTTGTCTTTTTTTCCCTTTCTATTTCCATACATAGAGAGTTTGGGTCATGCCTTGATTTTCTGTGGGCTAGAAGGTGAAGAAATCCACAGATTCTGATTTGAACTAATGGGTAATAGATGGTCCTACTTAGATACTAAGGTATGTACTGCAACTGCTTACCAGAGGTTCTTGTCCTGTCTCCATTAATAATCAAGGGGTACTTGGCTTTCTTTTACTATTGTTCTTCGCCTTTGTCTCTCTTGAAAACTCTGCAGGGAGGGGTGGTGAATGACAGAGCTGGGTTTGGGCATTTTTAGCAGGCCCCTTGTCTTAGTACCAGCAAATAGAGCATCATGTTTCCACCTGTCACACCCCATGACCACACCCCCTTCAATGGCCACGTGGAGGAAATGCTGCCATTTGTTGGACCATCCTTCTGAGGAAGCATCTAGTACAGACAGGTGTGGTTATGTGCCTTGGGGCAGGTGCAGCTGTAGACATGTGTCCTAAGCAGTCAGTTTTGTTGTTTAGAGATTCTACCTATAAACTCACCAAAGAGATATCATTTAGAATACATTCAACTTAAAGCAGCATATACCTCTGTTGTCAAATCCCAGTTTTCCTTTGAGAAATAGCAGGTATGGCTATGAGGAAAGGAATTATGACTCTTTGGAAAGGAAAAAAACTAATAAATTCTATGTTACTACATGTTATAAGAGGAATTTAAAAATTAACAGAGGAGCATTATACCTGCATTTATGGTGTTTTGAAGTCAGGCATACAAGAGGGAAAAGAAATATAGATTAGGGGAAATGAATGAAAGTGTGAGATTGTAAATGGAAGAAAGGGCCACAGGTGGGTTTTTAAAAGAGAGTGTCAGTAAATATTTTGTTAGAAAAGTGGAAATATAAGGAGAAATATAGGCATATTTAGATAAGTGTCTACCTCTGTCCGTAATAATAAAAGCTATAGTTTCTTTGAATTTCTTTGTGGGAAGTAAATATTGAACTGATAATGGTTTTTGGTGGTCGATATTCACTTTTCTGAATATATAGGTCCACAAAATAGCTTGTCTTCTCGCTTTGATTTCTGTGTTTTGAATGTAGCAAAGAATGTTCAAAGTCTGTATAAATAAAAGAAAAGCAGAAATGTATGTTTAAGGGCTGGTTCTAGGAAAGAGAAAAAATTGGAAACTCAAGCTTCATAGAACTGTCTACACTTTCAAGTGTGTATTTCAGAATTTGTTTTGTAATGTTACAAAGCTCCAGTGGAGCTTGATATGAGTTCAGCCCAGGGTTCCTGCATGTATATTTTATTTCCATGGTAAGGAGATGAAAAAAGTAATAGTGATAAGTAACAAGGTCTAGTAAAGGAGTCAGTAATATTTAGGAAAGGAGTGAATGAAATAGAAATGAGGAAAATATTCTCCAAATCTGAAGCACCTTTGTTTTGTTGTACCCAAAACACTCTGTGTTCAAAACAGGAGAGATTATCTGTGAGCTTGAATAATTCTCTGATTTTTATCCTTCATACAGGTCTGATCTTGGAAATTAATATTAGAGAATACCCTCTGGTGAAATAAATATGAGATCTTTTGGTTACAATATCTCCCACAAAAGCCATTATTCTCCTTTATTCTGTTCCTGTATTTATTGTTCTTCCTTTCTCATTAGAGTGGATATTCAGAAGCTCTTTTTGCAATTTATAATGATGATTAATTAATTTATAATTCCCATCAGGTGCATTCTGGCTGGGATGCAGGATCTTAGGTCACCTTTCTGATTCTTATTTCTTTATGAAACAGAGAAAGCTGATCTCAGCCTAAAATTCAAGTGAATCTCAGCGAATTTGTTTCTATAAAGAGGTGGGTGAAGAGATTAATAGTGTTCTTGCTACCGCCACCCAAGGTTACTACCTAAAATTTTCAGTAGCCTCCTTGGAACATGAGGAGGATTTTAGGAGGGAAATAGCCACCTTACTCCAGCATCCTCCTTAATCTCTACTGTGTCCGTGGAAAGGAAGATAATATTACTTGGGATATTGTCCACCATCGCTTATACTCTTTCACTGATTATTCAAAAAAAATTGACATTATGTTCTTTGTAATGTTTCTTAAAGGAAGCAAAAGTTTAAGTCCACATATATCACAATTGTCTTTATCATGTTATATTATAGTAAGTATTTTTTTGGCTTCTGAATTATAAACTGTATGTGGTTTAAGTTGTTCACTTAAGTTGTTACCCTTGCTGCATCCCTTTGTTAAGACACTTCTAGGATGTTGACATTATATAGCTTCTAATTTGGGGTAGAGAGTACATCTCTTTTGAGTGAGATCTTTCAGTTATAAAGAAGACTATACAAGAAATGCTTATCCTTAGACATGTGCTATATATGGAAGGAAGTAGACAGTAACAGCCTTGTACCATATTAACATACTCTATGTATGTATCTTGAGATTGTTCTCTACTTTTTCCATTCAAAGTTCTCTTACTCAGTACTAAGATGGAAACTCTTTACGGGCAAAGGTTGTGCATTTTACTTCTTGTACTGCATACTTAAAAAAAATTAAAATCACACTACTAATTATTTACGAGATATTTGATAAGTGATTCTTGTACAGATGGTGTTATCAATACATTACTGATATAGCAGCAAGAGCCCTGGGGCACAGCTTAGTTTTCCAGGTTCAAAGGCCAGTTGTTGGTAATGTGACCTTGGGCAGTACTTAACCTTCTCTTTGATTTTTCTCACTTATAAAAAATACGACAATTTCTTCTCTGCTTAATTGCTTGAAGAGTTGAATTGCTCAATATTAAATTGTAAAATATTATAAAGTATTAAGGAATAAAAGCATGGGCAGATGATTTTTCATAATTTCATAATACTCCTTGAAACAATTAAGTTAAACCATTCCATTCCAAATGAGCTAACGCTAAAATTGAATGAACTGATAAAAAACAAATACAAACTGAAACAACAAATGACTTAAACTTTGCCAAACTTCTTTATTTTTTAATTTTTAATTTTTTTGAGGTAATTAAAAATCTTATAGCAGGATGCTTCATCCTCTGATTTGATGAAGTATGTGTCTTAAAACCTTTCAACATGAAATAATGAGAACTCTTATCTTGAGTCATGGTGGGATTAAATATAATGAAACTCTCTTCAAAGAAAAGCACTGAAATAGACATAAATAAATATATATTTTTGACAGCCTGGAATAAAATTCTTCCTAGTGTAAATATAGCCTCGACTGCAAAAGAGAGTTAGGAGATTAAAAGATTAACTTTAATGTTTATGAACTAGTCTGAGTTCCTCTAGGAAAAGACACTTTATTCAGCAAGTTTATAATAATACCTAACTTTTTATGGAATAATTTTGGCTAAAAATTTGAACTTTTGTATAGCTTACTAAGAAACCAATATAAATCATGAAGGCAGTTTTAAAAATGTCTATTTTCATTCCTAATTTTGTAAAACTTTAGCACTTCAAGGTAAGAGAGATATTTACATATGCTTAAAGTTAGTTTGATGCTATTAATCAAATATGAAAGCAGAACTTTACACTTCACTAGGGAAAAGCATCCAGAAATGCTACCTTCTGAATGTAACTTTACATTTTGCTGTCCAAATGTAAGGAACTGTGCCTTCTGTGGAAATAAGATGGTTTGTATAAAAGAGAAAACCCATACAAAGAAATATAAAAATTATACGGCATGCGGTGAGATTATTATAGGAAGTGGGAATACTTTTATTGCTCTCACTGTCTGTAACACTAAAATGAGCTCATTTTGGTCATGTTCTTAATTTAGTATCTGCAATAATGGAAAATGAAAGAGTCTTTCCTACAACAAAAGCTCTAGTTATTAAGAAATACGTAAAAAGAAAGCTCCCACTTCAAGTGTTGAAAACAGGAACTATATTATTCCTTGGGTTTAGGAATGGGATATTCTTATTAGTTGAAGTTTTGAGTTAGCTAAATTTGAAACTTTGGGCAAGGAAGATTACTTGTGCAGTTTTGATAGAAGAAAAGGAGGAGGGAAGGAGAGAGATGGATAGAGATCTAACACCTAGCTGAGTATCCTGAGATTAAATTTTCAGAGGTTTCTGTTTGATACTCAGGCTTATCCTTCAACAGACCTAGGTTCATTGTCATATGACAAAGGCATTGCTTTTCAGTTTGTTCTATCCTGTTGCTTCAATAAGTCTTGATGCCCTTCATTCTATCTGTTTTTTTTTTTTTTAAATATATGGTATATAGAAAAAAATGTGGATGAGGTCAAAAATGTAGAATTAGACTTAAAAAAATGTGGTGCTATATGGAACCTAGAAGCCTAGTGATAAATGAATTTATTGAGTATGTCATAAAGTTTTAATTTTCAGTTTTATTTTTAGGTGTAGCAGAACCCAATCATTAAACAAAATGGTGTCCAGCACACATTAAATTCCTCCTACAAAGATGTAGCAAGTTGATGAAAATTTGAACTTGAATGAGATTGATCAGGCATTAGGTCACGAAAACTGAAAATATCTCAAAAGTCTAAAATAAATCCCTAAAACAAACAAAGAAAATCAAATTAAGCCGGTGTTTTACCTCCTAGTACAAAGCAGTCAGAATCCACGGACAACTAAAATAATTATTTAAAAAAACTTTGAAGCTTAATGAAGGTAAAAGAACTGTGTATGAACTAGTGATGAAACAGTAGAGAAGTATTTTAGAATAATCTCTTGAGATCTCATTAGTGTTTAAAGAGTCTGCAGTTCCTGGCAGACTACAGAAATTATGTAACAGTTTGAAACAGCTTAACTGAGTCTGAAACATGTACTGTCAAAGCTTTAGGAGGATTGTTTTCCCTTTTATGGAAATATGTTAAGAATGTTATATGTATTTACCTGGACCCAAAGGAGCACTTGCTATCTAACTGATCTTATTTGCTGAAAGGATGACCTGGAGGAAGAACTCTACATTTCATGATTTCAGAATAATCTCACATATCACAAATATTTTCTATGTGGTGTGTATCATTACTGGTTAGGTCCCAGAGGGATTGCCACAGCATATGCAAGTGTTTTAAGAAAGATTGCTAAGAATTCATCTGTAGGCTGGAGGTGGGGGCCATTCAACACCCAGGGTTAGAAACTTCAGGTTGCAAGGAAAGAGAGGCTTCATCTGGCATGTATACATCAGTAGAAGTCATTCTTGAATTGGGAGGGGGTGATATTTTGGAGTTCAATAGATATACATCTGTAAACAGTGCGCGCACACACACACTTCTTTTGGCTAACGTTTTCCAGTATTTCTCCTTCTTTTAAATTGTTGCACCATGGATTTCTGTGTTTCTTTCTGGAGGGAGAGAGAATTATTCTTCTCAAATATGTGAATTTTGGTGTGAGCCAAGAATATTTCCAGACCTTCTGGCAGTGAGGAGGCAAAGATGAAAACTGGGCTCTCCTGATAATTCTGGAGAGGCTAGTTGAGCTATTAAATAGCAGCTCTGGTTCCTTGAAAATAATGTCTATCTAAGGTGTTGTGTAAGAGGAATGCATGTTTTTTTCCCCTTTCCATAGTGTTTCTATTCTGTATCATCTAAATTTGCCATCAGAATCATGCAACATTGATTTATGATGCCGTATTGAAATAGTGCAATGACTTTGTGAAAATACCAGCATCTGTATTACTTTACAAAACTATAGAGTCAGGAGAGATAGCAGTGAAATTTTATTTTTTTGAGCATGTCTTTTTTGTTTTTAGGTTTTGTTATAATACATCCATTAAAATTTTTCAAGTTTTATTAATCTCTGTCCCTAGGCTTCTGCTGAATCTGTTCTATCCTGGCTTAGATCCATATATGAAAAACAAGGAAAGGTTGCTTCTTTTTCTCTTTTTGCAGGCAGAAAAATATTCAATGTGTCACGTAAGTACAAAGAAAGATGAAAACCGGTTACACATTTGTTCAGCAGGTCATAACCTGCTTATGAAATGTTTGATGACTCACGTCTCAATATGCTGTACAGTCAAGAAAAGAATTACAAGCAGCCCCCCTTTTTTTGCCTTTCAATTCGATGTTGGTTTTCTTCTATTTCTGATCCAATTTCCTTTAGTGCTTTCTAGGCTTTTGTAGGAAATTGCTTTAAATGTTTCTATATGGGAATAAAATATCTTTTAAATACCTTTATGTTCCAGCAGAAAAAGTAATACAATTTCATAACTTTGGAAAAGCCAGAACTTTAAGAAGAAAATTTATTGCACTCCTTCCACTAGCTAGAGATAGTCTTTGTAGTATTTTACCCCCTGGTTTTTAAAATTCATATGTAAAATATAAATCTATGGTGTCATATGCTTTTTTACTCATAGAACATGTATAAATATGCAGGAAAATTACATATCAGAGTTGAGTTTATATTGTTTTATATATATATACATATATATATAAATCCTTTTTCGTTCACTTAATGTCATATTGCTGGGGTTGATTAAAATGGTCACAGGTTCTTTGCTGCTCCTCCCGCTGAGAGATGCAGTCTGTTTTCCCTTCCCTTGATTTGGAGACTAGCTCTGGGACATGTTTTGACCGATAAAATGCAGCAGAAGAGACGTATAGTTTCTGAGTCTAGGCCTTAGAGACCTGTAGCTTCCACTTTTGATGCTTGGAACATTTCTTGTTAGATTCTAGTCCCCATTCTCTGAGGAAGTCCAAGCAAGCATACAGAGTGGGTCATGTGGAGGGCTAGACTATGAGAGAGGCTGCTTTGGCCCTTCCAGCTGTCCCAGGACCCCAGCCAAGTTTAACCCATAAAACTGTGAGAAACATAAACTGTTGTCTTAAGGCATTAAGTTTTGGGGTGGTTTGTTATATAGCAACCTATATATGCTCATAAATATTTTCATGTCTTTAAAAACTTTATAAGCATAATTGTGATGACTTCATAATATTGCATTGTATATGCGCTATCGTTTACCATTTCCCTGTTGCTAGACACTTAAGCGCTTCTTATTCTTCTCTATTATAAGTGATGCTTTGAAATAATATTTTAATGCATAAATCTGAGGAAGCAATTGGGATTATTTCCTTGAGCTGGATCTCTGGAAAGGGAATTGTTGCTTCAAATGCAGATCTTCCTCGACTTATTGGGTCATAACCCCATCATAAGATGAAAATATCATAAGCCAAAAGTGCATTTAATACACCTCAGCTACTGAACATCTTTGCTTAGCTTAGCCTACCTTAAACGTGCATAGAACACTTACATTAGCCTGTGGTTGGGCAAAAATCATCTAACACAACGCCTATTTTATAATAAAGTGTTGAACATCTCATGTTATTTATTGAATAGTGTACTGAAAGTGAAACAAAGAATGGTTGTAAGCATGTGAGTTTTTCACCCTTGTGATCACGTGGCCGACTGGGAGCCGGGCTCCTGCTGCTGTTCCACATCACAAGAGAGTCCGTACTGCACACCAGTAGCCAGGGAGAAATCAAAATTCAAAATTTAAAGTATGGTTTCTACTGTACGTGTATCGCTTTCAAACCATTGTAAAGTGGAAATTGTTAAGTTGAATTATCTTAAGTCAGAGACCCTCTATAATGTCAACATTTATAAGACCATCATTGAAGAGTTTTAAGTTGTTTTCCCATAAACATTGAACAAATTGACACTGCCTTTAAACAGAGTGCTTAGAGTATGTCTTTCACTACACCTTATCAGCACTGAACACAAGCGTTTAAGAAGCAAAACAATAAAAATAAAGCAATAAAAAAATCAAGGATTTTTGCTAGTTTAATAGGCAAAGCTGATATTTTGTTTTAAATTACAATTCTTTCTTGGTGAGGTTAAACCATTTAAATATTTAATAGCCCCTTTCAATTTACTTTATTGACTTGTATATTTATATCATTTACCATGAAAATTGTAGTGTTTTTCTCACCAATTTGTAACAGGTCTTTAAGGATATTAATTTTTTATGTTTCTGGCAAATATTTTTAAAGAGCTTATTGCTTGCCTTTTAATTTTTTTGCATTTTTTGATTTATGTAAATTTAAAATTGTATTTACCCATATGTATCCACTTGCTTTTATGTGACTTCCATTGGTTTAAACTTAAATGCTCCTTTTAGTACAGCATTCTAATCCTGTAGGAAAATATGATTTATATTCCAAGTGGTTGGATATTTTAAAATTTCTGCTGTTTCTCTCTTTTCCTTCTTTTTTGTTTTTGTATTTCCTTCAGGCACTTAGTCTGTATCATTTGTGCTGTGTGGGCTAAGTTGAAGTTTTCTTTGTGGCCCAGTCATGATTCACTTTAGTAAACATTTGATTTATAGAAGCATTTTCCATTTCTGGGGTTACAAAGTTCAGCATATATTAATGTAACCTTGTTACATAGTTCAATTCTTCCATGCCCTTATTTATTTTTTATTAAATTGACTTGTCATAGATTGATAGTGGTGGGTTAAAATACCTCATGATTGCATAACTGTCATTTCTACTTTCATTTATAACAGTTTTTACTTTATATATCTTGATGTCGTGTTATTTAGTGCAAAAGATTTGTGACTGTGTCTTATTCATTCAACATTTATCAAGATCTGGAGATAAAAGGATACATAAGATGTGGCCACTCCTCTCAAAGAACTCACAGGGTAGTGGGTAAACACACCAGGAGATAAGACAACAATACAGTTAGAGAGGGTTGCAAGAGAGCTGAGGGGGGCTGGGGAGAAACCTAATCCAGATTGGATGGAGGGAGGACAGCTGGGCATCATTTAGTCAAACAAAGTGATCCTTTGCCTTGTTTAATGCTTTCATCTTGAATTCGCCTTCATTTCATAATTGTGCCACTCCTACATCTCCATTCTTTTGTAAGTGGCTCTAATAGGGCTTTTTGTAAAATTCAATCTGAAAGTCTGACTTTTAGTAAAAGATATTGAATCTCTTTAACAGACATATATTGAGTTCCTACTATGTGCCAGGTACTGTGTTAAGTCTGGGGATAAAATGGCAAAGGCAACCAATGCTCAAGGGGCTTGCAGTTCACTGCAGGGGTAGCAAATATATAAACTGAAGAAGCACTAACGGAACTCACAGGAGGGGTTTCCAGTCTAAATATAGTCTTGAGTCCTGAAAGATAGCTAGGAGTTATCTATTAGGAGAGGGAAACCGGGATGGGCATCTCAGACAGAAAATAGCATGTGTCAAGTCTCAGGGCTGAGAGAGAGCATGATCCGTTCTAGAAAGTGCAAGTAGTTGAGTACAGAACCACTGATGCTGTGGGGTGATGGAAATGGTGAGAGCTGTTCATCTCCATTCAGAAGATTCTCAAGAGCCCCATGAAGTTGTTGAGTGATGTGACTGGATCTGCTTTTGAGTGATTCCTTTTGTGATAGCATGGGGAATGGATAGGATCTGGGGTAGCCTAAAAGCAGAGGGACCAATTAGAGGTTGTTACAGTATTTCAGTAGGAGAGAATGATGGAGTGACATTTAAGATGAAAATAATAGGACTGATTCTAAAGATAGCAATAAAGTAAAATCATTATGACTTTATGATTGATTGAATACAGGAGATGAAGGAGACTGCATCCAGGCTAATATCAACTGCTTCTTTACTCACCCATTCCCTTTTCCCAAATTTGGGAGACTCGAAGGATGATGGGTTCCATTCATTGATATGAGAAATACTGTAGGGGAAACTGATTTTGGAAATTTTGGAGAGGTTGCATTTGAAGCACTTGGAGGATATCTGGGTGGAGTTGTCTTACAGGCAATTAGCTATAGAGTCTGGAACACAGGATAGAACTCTGAGGAGGCACCATAGGGCTGCTGGTCAGTAACTCAGATGTTGGAACTAAATTCTTGGAGGAGGAAGCAATCACCCAGGTGCAGAGCAGAAAAGGGTCAAGAATTCTCAACCACTTCTGTTTTTGTCTTCTATTGTCTTACTTTATGTTTCCTTTCTGGTTTGTTTTCTCATATTTTTATGTAGATATTTAATTTAAGATAATTTGGTTGCAAAGAATAGAAGACCATTCAAGTTGTCTCAAATAAAGGGAAGTTATTATTGGAATAAGAAAAAATGGGATTCTTAGCTATGTAGACAGCTTCCTGGGAAAAGAAGATCCAGCGGGGCCAGATGGAGTTTAGACCTGGATTCTGGGGCTTTTACAGAGCCAAGCAGTAGAATATCTAGGATGGTCATTTGGACACAGTCATTAATGGACTCAACTACTATCATGTTTTCTACGTCTCCTTGTGTGTTTTCTTGCTTCTGTTCCTTCTGTTAATTGGCTTCCTCACTGTCTGTATTCTGTATCTTCTCTTCTACCTAACAGCTCTGATTACTACTAGTTTTTGTTACTGCATAACTCAACTTAGTTTTAATTTTTGTTTGTTCAAGGCATCTTTCAGTGCAGCTTCTCCCTTTTAGTTATTGCTCCTAATTGCCTGAATATTTTCTGTAATTTCAAATTGCAATTCCAGATATCGCGAATCATATTAATTCAGGTCATCTTCATTAAAACAGATCTTTTATCAATAGGATATCTCACAAGGCACCAGACATTCTCATTCATTCATGATGGTTTATACGTACTGGCTCTTAGTTCCCAATAACTTGCAAACCTGTTACTGAATGCTTACCCCTGTGTTCATAACTCCTTATGGGACACAGGAGAGAGAACATTAGGGCATGTGGAATTGGTTGGCATTTTACTGATAACTTTTGGAAGGTTAGTGATTTTATGGAAACAGGCTATACCCCAAATTAAATCTGACTAAGGAAACTTTCAAAATTTTTAACATTACTCTGTCTGTGGCTGTTGTATCTTATCTCATATCCTCCTTATTATCCTCTCTGCTTTCTCTACAATTACATTCCATAATGAACAGTTATATTTGACATTGTCAAAATCAAAACACATAGAATGGGAAGACTCTGATGCTTGCTTTTTTTTTTTTAAGCTCTTTATTGGAGTATAATTGCTTTACACTGTTGTGCCAATTTCTGCTGTACAACAAAGTGAATCAGCTGTATTTATACATATATCCCCATAACCCCTCCCTCCCATGACTCCTTCCCACCCTCCCTATTCCATCCAAGTTATCACCAGTCATCGAGTTGATCTCCCTGTGTTATGCAGCAGCTTCCCACTAGCTATTTTACATTTGGTAGTGTATATACGTCAATGCTATTCTCTCACTTCATCCCAGCTTCCCCTTTGCCCCATCCCCTACTGGGTCCTCAAGTCCATTCTCTACATCTGCATCTTTATTCTTGCCCTGTCACTGGGTTCGTCAGTACCATATTTTAGATTCCATAAATATGAGTTAGCACACGGTATTTGTTTTTCTCTTTCTGGCTTACTTCACTCTGTATGACAGACTCTATGTCCATCCTCCTCATTACAAATAACTCAGTTTCATTCCTTTTTATGGCTGAGTAATATTCCATTGTATATATGTGCCACATCTTCTTTATCCATTCATCTGCTGATGGGCATTTAGGTTGCTTCCATGTTCTGGCTACTGCTTGCTTTTTCAGAGGTCTTAGATTTATTTTTTCTTCCATCATCACATAAGCATTATTTCACCAATTTAAGGAGTTAAATCCATGATATCATCAACTATCTTGGATGTCAATCCAGACAACCCAGGACCTACCAGAACTATTACTTCTTACAATATGTATTGAAGAGTTATAAAATTGCTGAAATTTTATATATCAAACAGGTTTAAACTGAGCAATAGTCAAGAGAGCCTCAAAACACTACAGAGGAAAGATACAAAATCTGGTAAAGGACATTATAAGACGCTAAGCTGGAAAAATAAAAGGAGATCATGCTTCCCTGGTGGTCCGGGGGTTAAGACTCCACATTTCCAATGTAGGGGGCATGGGTTCAATCCCTGGTTGGCAGATCCCACATGCTGTGTGGCAAGGCCAAAAAATTAAAAAATAAATAAATAAAAGGAGATCATTAGAGAAATTAAAGAAGACATCAATAAATAGAGACATATTCCATGTTCATGGACTGGAAGACAATATTAAAATGCCAGTACTACCCAAAGTGATCTGCAGATTCAATGCAATCCCTATTGAAATCTTTTTTTTTTATAATTTTATTTATTTATTTATTATTTTTTGGGGGGTACACCAAGTTCAATCATCTGTTTTTATACACATATCCCCGTATTCCCTCCCTTCCTTGACTCCCCCCACCTTGAGTCCCCCCCACCCGCCCCGCCCCAGTCCTCTAAGGCATCTTCCATCCTTGAGTTGGACTCCCTTTGTTATACGACTTCCCACTGACTATCTATTTTACAGTTGGTAGTATATATATGTCTGTGCTACTCTCTCGCTTCATCTCAGCTTCCCCTTCACCCCCCACCCCCTATTGAAATCTTAATGATTTTATTTTTTTGCAGAAGTAGAAAAATCCATCATAAAGTTCATATGGAGTCTCAAGGGACCCTAAATAGCCACAGCAATCTTGAAAAAGAACAATGTTGGAGATTTCACACTTCCTGATTTCAAAACTTACTGCACATCTACAGTAATCAAAACAATATGGTCCTGGAATAAAGACAGACATATGGCCCAATGAAATAAAATAGAGAGCCCAGAAATAAACTCTTGAATATATGGTCAAATGATTTTTACAAGGGTGCTAAAACTGTTCAATGGGGAAAGGATAGTCTTTTCAATAACTGGTGTATTATCTAACTATCCCACTTCTGGGTATATACCCAAAGGAATTGAAATCAGGAGCTCTAAGAGATATTTGTACACCCATGTTAGTAGCAGCATTATTCACAGTAGCCAAAATATGGAAGTCAGGTGTCCATCACAGATGAACAGATAACCAAACTGCGATAATATACATGCAGTGGCATAGTACTCAACATAAAGAGGAAGGAAATTCTGACGTGTTACAGCATGGATAAACCTTGAAGGCGTTATGCTAGGTGAAATAAGCTGGTCACAAAAGGACAAATACGAATGACTTCACTTATATAAGGTACCTAGGGTAGTCAAATTCACATAGACAGAAAGTAGAATGGTGGTTGCCACAGCTGGAGGGAGGGGGGAATTGGAGGTTATTATTTAATCTGGGTATAGAGTTTCAGCTTTCTAAGATAAGCAGAGTTCTGGAGATGGATGGTGGTGTTGGTTGCACAACGGTGTGAAAATACTTAATGCCACTGAATTGTACACCTAGAAACGGCTAAGATGGTAAATTTTATATGTATTTTACCACAATTTAAAAAGTTATTAGACAGAGTACAATATCTTTTAGGCTTGGGGAAGAATGTTTGACCCATGGTTATGACACAGAAATGAGGAAGAGTGGGAAATTACTTTTTTGATGCCATTTTACATAGTTCACTCTACAGAGATCCATAGAAGATTAAACTTTCCTATGGTTAAAATGAGCCCCTTTCAACAAACAGCAGAGGGTAACGCAGTCAACTAAATGGTAGGTTACATGTTCCGCCAAGGGCTCCTCCTCACAGGATCTTTGGCAGGATACATCACCTGAGAAAGGGGAGATGTGTGTGTCAGGTACCAGGACAGGTGCTGTGGAGAGGAAGGGGGAGGGACGGAAGTTTAAAACACGTGTTTTAAAACAAGACCTGTTAAATACAGATATGTTTAAACTACAGATGAATGAACATGGTAATACAAAAGGTCACGCTCACTCTCTCACAGTCCACAGAGCGCCTTCGCTACACATCCTCTTAAGATTACCACCCCCATTTCTCATCTCTGTTTAATAAAAATCTTACTGTTCATTTTGAACTTTTAAAAAATGTAATAATGTATTTTGACTGTCTATGTTAGAAAAATTCTTTACCATCACCATAATTGATTTGTAGAATTCCACGTGATAGGGATGCTCCACAATTTATTTAATCAAGTCTCCATTTTGGACTTCTAACTTACCTAATATTTCAGGCGTACCATGATCTGCTTTGCATTTTAGAAAGACCATGCCAGTGGCTTGCAGTCAAACTTAACCCTGCCACTTTCTAACTTAGTAGCCTTGGGCAAATCACTTAACTTTGGTCAGTCTCATTTTCCTTATTATAAAATAATAGTAGTAATAATAATAATCAGAAAGCTAATATTTATTGAAAGCTTATTATGCAGTAGGTACAGGGCTAGGTGAATTGTGTCATTTAAACTTCAAAGCATAGGGCGTAGGTTCTACTATTATTAACATGCTACAGATGGGGACAGAAGCTTAAGTATCTTATCCAAGGTCATACATCTAACAAGGGGTAAAGCCACGATAATACCTGCTAGAGAGTTTCTGTGAAGACTAAATGGGAAAATGTATGCAAATGTACTTTGAAAATCAATTCTTTGCATAAGCTCTGAAATGACTTCTGCATTTCTCACTGGGGAAATGAAATAGTGGCCTGAAGGTTTAGATAGTTTTTTGTTTTGTTTTTGTTTTGTTAGAGTAAAAACTAAGTTTCTAAAGCACATTTCACATCACTGCCCAGCTTAAAAAGAGGCAGTAGTTTCTTGTGGTTGATGGGATTAAGTACAAACACTTCCCTGGGAATTCATAGTTCACCACTGAATGGTTCTGACCATTTACCCTTCAAATCCAACTCACTCCCTACCTATTTATGTCCCAGTTAAAGTGGATCCCCAGCACTCCCCAAGCATCCCTTCATTGTCTTTGCACATGCTTTTCCCTGTGTCTTGAATATTCTTTTCCAGTCTCTAACTATTGATACCCTTTAAAATTTCTCAGATGCTACAGTTGCTGTGAAAGCATTTCTGATACTTACAAATGAGTATAATAAACTTCCATTTTGTTGTTACAAATAGACATTTACCTCACTGTGCTTTTCGTTGTGAATATTTGTGTCTTGATGTATAGGCCCCTAAAGGTCAGGTTTCAAGTACCATTCATTTTTGCACCTTTTAGAGCCTGAGATTTATAAATTGGAGGGATGTCAGTGTGTAGGTATGTGTGTATGTGTGTGTTGGAAAGTGCTAGGGAAGGGGACAGTTCATTTAGTTTTCTTTCAACCAGCACTACAACTATTTAAAAATCTATCTCATAAAGTTTGACTTAGGAATATTACTTTTTTCTCCTACAGAAATCAAAAGCAGAAAATACTGTCACTTAGACGTAACTAAAATCTAGCCCAGTCCAGCCCACCTAATCCAGCCCACCTAATCCAGCCCAGCCCAGCCAGGCAATCTGACTTGGCTTTTCACTAATTATCTTACAAGTTGTAACAACAGGGGCCCTATAAGAGAAAACTTTTCCAAGTTTGCTGTGTCCTGTTGCAAATGAGTGGGCACAGATGGATCATTAAAATAACACCATTTACAGTAGCAAGCTTCCTAATTGCTCACAGAGAATGTATAATGCTCCTTTCCTCTTTGGCCTGTAATTTTGCTCTAGAATTTTAGCCTACATTTTATAATCTAAATTAGAATTGGTGTTTGGGAGTCTTTACATTGAAGAATAAATTGTGCTATTTTAAATTTTTATTTTAAAAATATTATGTTACTACCTTGCATCCTTATGGTGTTTTATGGATTTATAGAATGTTTTCATGTGTGCTTTTAATTAAGTTGTACTACAACCTGGTGAAGTAGTTATTATTTTCCTGTTTACAAATGAAGAAATAAGGTCTCCAGCAGTGTAAATACTTTCACCAGGTGTCTCAGTTGGCAAGGGTTTTGACTGAGAACCAGAGCTTTTAAACTATATATAATATCAATAATCACAAATATGTGAATGACTCCAATTTTTTGCTGAAAATCACCATTTTTTGCCACTCACTATTCTAAGCTATGAGTTTACAGAAGTAAATCAAACAGATTATTCTTTGCTTTCAGACAGCTACAAATATGTCTCCATCTGGGTAGTCTCTTGAGTCTTACAGCTTTATTTTAAACCGCCTACTTAATATCTCGTATTGGATAATTCTCTGACATCTCAAATTCAGTGTGTATAAAATTCACGATCATCTACTCACTCCAACCCCATTTTCCTCACATATCTCCCATTCTGTTGACTGGAACCATTATCATCCACTCAGCCATCTACTCCAGAAATCTGATAATTATCCTAGATTGCATCCTCTCACTCCCCTCCACATCTACTGGTGTTGTAGATTCCACCTCATTATTTCTTAAATCTGACCATCTCTATTCTTCTGCCATGATCTTTGTTTAGACCTTATTTACTTCTCACTGAGGTTATTACAATAGCTTTCTAATGTCTCTTTCTCTTTCCTCTGATGCCTCTCCTTTCCCATCACTCAAACCAACCTGCACACTGCTAAAATACAAGTCTGAAGATGACACTCCCCTTTTGAAATGGTCCAAAAACATCCCATCATTTTAAAGATAAAGTGTCTATTCAGTTTAGCATGTAAGCATTTTTATTATCTGGCTCCTATTTCCTGCTTTTGCCTCACCTTTACATGTGTGAGATGTCGTGTTGAGATTGTCATGCTCTGTCACACTCTCATGTCTTCCCAAATGCTTTCCCCTCTGCTTGGAGTGTCCCCCCACCACCTGTTTTTCTAATTAATATCTACTCTACCATCAAATCTCAGCTCAGTATCACCTGCCTTGAAAGAAGTCCTGGGGCTTCTAATCTGACTTACATACCCTTTGATACCCTAGCAAGTACTGAAATAATTACCTTACCATCTACCTACCCAACAGACCGTGAGATTCTTGAAGTTGGGGAGTCTACCTTGTTCGAACTATGTCGTTGATGAATTATTAAGGTTTAGTATGGCTTTGTACTTGATACTTAACTTGCACTTGATAATTCAAACAGAAATTTAAAATTTTATGATTAAAAATAATTAAATTCATTAAAATAGATGTCTTTAAATTTTTAAATGTAGTGCTTTGCTGTAAATAATTTACAGTTATATCTAAAGTGTTAATTCCTGCCTGGCTTGCTGATTCCCTGGTCACTCAATCCATTTTACAAAATTGTCCCTTTGTTGACTGATAACATCTTCTGACTGTCTCTTGGCACAAATACTGGACATCTTGGAAACAGGAACTCATGCTGTAAAAACACAGAATAAATGACCACACTAATAAATCATCTTGTTTGCCTCTAATGCTGTTGTGAAATTAGTACCAAGAGGGGATCTAAAGGGTTGCAAAATGAATCTTAAGCTCATTGAGCAAAAGATAATGTAGTAAAAGCTGTTTTCTTTTATACTTTGACAATGGGAAGTTTCTGTTGTTATTTTGGGTTATAGTCATTATAGATACTTCTAATATTCTTTGTTGTATATTTTTAACTAAGTAATTTGCACCAATTTGGAGATAAACCTGAATAGGCCTCTCAGAGTCTTAGGATTATCAGTGAGGTTGTAAGAAGTTTATTTCTGAGTTATGACTTTGTTGTTTTTGTTTGTTTGGTTGGTTGGTTGTTTTGGTGAGGTGAGTAAAATGAAATCTCTACTCATGGCCATCTTTACCAGAGTTGCAGTGAATGGCAAGTAAATTATATATTTATAAAAGCTAGTGGAAGAGCCAAGGAAACAAAAAGGGGAGGACAACTGAGGAATTGTAAAGTAACAAAGAAAAAAATTTTGATACACCAGAATCCCCTAATTTTGCCAAATAAATGTACTCGCTGAAACTTCATATAAAATAAACAAGAATCATTTTAAATGCATTCCTTCTATTTATGTCAACAAATAACTAACATATCATTGGAAAATCTGTATACAGATATCTTTTCCCATCTAAAAATGGAAAACTCACTGATATTTTTAAAAGGTCCTCTTGACAGAAAGAAGAGCAATACTATAACATTGATGATGTTTAGATTTCTGGAAAAATAACGGAATAAATTTTTAAAAGAATAAATATGATTTTACTTGGGAAAATGAGAAATTACTAATGTCTTGCTCAACCAGTGGAACCTGAACTCCATTAATACTGCTCTAGCTAAGAGAGCAACATATCAGAATTCAGCTGGCTCACAATCCAAAGTGGATTACATTTATCCAAGCATTGATAAATGTCTCAAACATTAAAATAGAAACTAATCATTTCTTTAAACTACAAAATTCCACCTATATTGCTTACAGTTTTGCAACTTGATTAACAAAAAAGTCATTTGGTTAGCATTCAAATCAAAGCTTTAAAATATATACATACATATATAAATTTTGTGGGATATATATCACATTAGAAAAAAACTAGGCATAAAATACTTACTGTTGATATTAATAGCAAATTGTGGTCTGCAAAAGTGAATCCCAAATAAAAATTTCAGGAAAAAACAGGGAAATTTAATGTTTTAAGGTTAAGACATAAAATCATATTATGTATTCAGGCCATGAGCATTCATATCCACAGGTGTTTTCAGTCAACACTTAGAATCTTTGCCCTAATTTTTCATTCACTTGGATAATTAAATTCAATTGATACTTTTAAAATTAAACACTGAATGTATTTTAAAAATAATATGCAAAATGTTCTTAGTCATTTACAAAAAATGTACACTATAAAATAAATAAGTAATGATGAGTTAAAATGTAGGAAAGTAAATACTCATTATTTTATCATTGAGAATATAGTATTACATTAGGATGCAGAGAATGACAAGTCAGATCATGTTTTATTAAAAATATTGAGGAGTCTTTACTTTTAAAGCATTTAGAGAGGGCAAACTGCTAATATACTCTTTCCAAAACTTCTCTCACTTATGACCTTGACAGACACCATGAATTGATCATAGCACTCTTTTCACTGGGCCTGTACTGAGCCTCACATCTTTTCTCAGTACTCAGAGCACCATTACCAGTCACCTGGATTTGGCACTTGAGAAGAAACTTCTTTGCCATCTGAGATAGACAATCCTGTTTTGGAAAAGGGAATTGAAAGGCATAGAGATACTATGACTTGGCCCCAATCACATCACAGCTCTGTGACTACATCCCAGATTGGCTACCCGATGGTCTGCTGAGTCCTTCATTCCCTAGTTTATATTAGATTCTTTTACTGTGTTTGTTTCTTAGGTGGGTTTAGTATAGAGTTCTACATATAGCATTAATTCAATAAATATTTTTGAATGGCAGGCTCAATACTAGGCATAAAGTCATTTTTATTGGAAACTAAATAAAGTATAATCACTCATGTAGAAATCGTTAGGTGATATTTCCCTTATACATTTCTGGATGAGTACGGATTCTGAGATGTTGCTGCTTATGGAGAAAGGGAATATTTTAGTGATAGAGAGAATGCTTGCCTTTAACTTTCAGAGAAAATGAAGCTGTGTAATTCTAGGAAGGTTTTCTGTGAAGGCAAGAATGTACAAAATGGGAAGCCAAGATAATAAAATTTTAATTCATCTATTAACATTGTGCCTATGGGAAAAAGTAGGTGATTGCTTCTGTTGAAAAGAAATAAAATGGAAGGAAGAAAACAACTTGGGGTCCTTCCATGTTGTTGTAAATGGCATTATTTCATTCCTTTTTATGGCTGAATAGTATTTTATTGTATATATATACCACACCTTCTTTATCCATTCATCTTGTCAATGGACGTTAAGGTTGCTTCCGTGTCGTGGTTATTACAAACAGTGCTACCATGAACTTTGGGGTGCATGTATCTTTTCAAATTAGAGTTTTCTTTGGATATATGCATAGGAGTGGGATTGCTGGATCACATGACAGCTCTATTTTTAGTTTTTTTAAAAAAATTTTATTTACTTATTTATTATTTTTTGGGGGGTACACCAAGTTCAATCATCTGTTTTTATACACATATCCCTGTATTCCCTCCCTCTCTTGACTCCCCCCCACCCTCCCTCGAGTGCCCCCCACCCTCCCCGTCCCAGTCCTCTAAGGCATCTTCCATCCTCAAGTTGAACTCCCTTTGTTATACAACAACTTCCCACTGGTTATCTATTTTACTATTTTTAGTTTTTTAAGGACAGACCATACTGTTTTCCATAGTGGCTGCACCAATTTACACCCCCACCAAAAATATAGGAGGGTTCCCTTTTCTCTGCATCCTCCCTAGCATATATTATTAATAGACTTTTTAATGATGGCCATTCTGACCAGTGTGAGGTGATACCTCATTGTAGTTTTGATTTGCATTTCTCTAATAATTAGCAATGTTGAGCATATTTTCATGTGCCTATTGGCCATCTGTTTGTCTTTGGAAAAATGTCTATTTAGGTCTTCTGAGCATTTTTTTATGTGTGATTTTTTTTAAGCTCTTTATTGGAGTGTAATTGCTTTACACTCTTATGCCAGTTTCTGCTGTACAACAAAGTGTATTTATACATATACCCCCATATCCCCTCCCTCCCATGACTCTTTCCCACCTTTCCTATCCCGCTCCTCTAAGTCATCACCAATCATTGAGTTGATCTCCATGTGTTATGCAGCAGCTTCCCACTAGCTATCTATTTTACATTTGGTAGTGTATGTATGTCAATACTACTGTCTCACTTCATCCTGGCTTCTCCCTTGCCCATTTTTTGATTGAATTGTTTGTTCTTTTGTTGTTGAGTTGTATGAGCTATTTGTGTGTTTTGGAAATTAATCCCTTGTTGGTCACATCATTTGCAAATATTTTCTCCCAGCCTGTAGGTTGTCTTTGTGTTTTGTTTATGGTTTCCTTTGCTGTGCAAAAGCTTGTAAGTTTGATTAGGTCCCATTTGTTTATTTTTGCTTTTATTTCTATTGCCTTGGGAGACTGACCTAAGAAACCATTGCTATGATTTATGTCAGAGAATGTTTTGTTTATGTTCTCTTTTAGGAGTTTTATGGTGTCATTTCTTATATTTAAGTCTTTAATCCATTTTGAATTTATTTTTGTGTAAGGTGTGAGGGAGCATTCTAACTTCATTGATTTACATGTGGCTTTCCAGTTTTCCCAACATCACTTGCTAAATAGACTGTTTTTTCTCCATTGTGTATTCTTACCTCCTTTGTCTAAGATTAATTGACTGTAGGTGTGTAGACTTATTTCTGGGCTCTCTATTCTGCTCTGTTGATCCATATATCTGTTTTTGTGCCAATACCATGCTGTTTTGATTATGGTAGCTTTGTATATAGTCTGAAATCAAGAGGGTTATGCCTCCAGCTTTGTTCTTTTCCCTCAGAATTGCTTTGACAGTTCTGGGTCTTTTCTGGTTCCATATAAATTTAAGGACTATTTGTTCTAGTTCTCTGAAAATGTCATGGGTAATTTGACAGGGATCACATTAAATCTATAGACTGCTTTTGGTAGTATGGCCATTTTAATAATATTAATACCTCCAATCAAAGAGCGTGGGATATCTTTCCATTTCTTTGAATCATCTTCAATTTCCTTTATCAATGTTTTATAGTTCTCAGCATATAGGTCTTTTACCTCCTTGGTCAGGTTTATTACTAAGTATTTTATTTTTTTGGATGCAATTTTAAAAGGATTTTTTTTTACTTTCCCTTTTTGATATTTTATTTTTAGTGTAAAGAAATGCAACAGATTTCTGTATGTTAATCTTGTATTCTACTACCTTGCTGAATTTGTTTATCAGTTCTAGTAGTTTTTAGTGGAGTCTCTAGGGTTTTCTATATATAGTATCATGTAGTCTGCATATAATGACAATTTTACCTTTTCCCTTCCAACTTGGATAATTTTTATTTCTTTTTCTTATCTGATTGCTGTGGCTAGGACTTCCAATACAATGTTGAATAGAAGTAGTGAAAGTAGGCATCCTTGTCTTATTCCAGATTTTAGTGGGAAGACTTTCATCTTTTCACCATTTAGTATTATGTTGGCTATGGGCTTGTCATAAATAGCTTTTATTATGTTGAGATATGTTCCTTCTATACCCACTTTGGTAAGAGTTTTTATCATAAATGGATGTTGAACTTCATCAAATGCTTTTTCTGCATCTGAGATGATCATGTGGTTTTTGCCTTTTCTTTTGTTGACATGGTGTATCACATTGACTGATGAGTCCAGTTTTTTAATCTATCAACAACAAAACAATTAGAAGCACTCCCAGCTGCTCTAGCTAACATGTTAAATCCAGGGTCTTCATTATACTCACCTATATCAATAATTTCAGCCCTATCAAAAATCATGTTCCTCCTCCCTTGATTCATCCACATCCTGTGTCTGCTGAGAGAAACCAACACACCACTCACCAAAGCTTTGGGTACTACCTTGGTGAAAAGTGCTCCTGCATCCTGACTTTGTCACCAAGGGGTAGGTACAAAGCAGCAGTAGCTTTGCTCTAGTTATTCTGGGCCAAATCCCTGAGAAAAGACCCAGGCACAGGGCAATATCAGCACTTCCTGGTGATTATGGGGCAAAGCTGTGACTGAGGACTGGTTGTGGGGGTAATGAACAGCAGTGGTGCAGCCCAAATATAGTGGGTTAAAGCCCCAACTTGGGACCCAGATGGTGCTGTGCAGAGCAGTGGCAGCTCAGCGCAAGTAATGGCAGATCAAAGCATGACTTGGGACCCAGGGGTTGGACACAGTGCAACAGCCTTGACTTAAGACTCTGGGATGGGGTAGGGGGAGATGCAGAGCAATGGCAGCTCTAGTCCCCTATATGGCAAGGTGCTGTGGCATCCTGATCTTGTAGAGCTTGGTCTCACTGCAGAGACAGCTGCATCCTTAAGGAGGAGATTCAGCAATGGGGACTCTGGGCAGCTCTGTTAGTTGAGTTCAGTTTTGATGAAGACTGGGGGGGTCCTCAGTAGCACAAGCTGCAAACATCCACTGTGGTGAGGCTTGCTGGGGTCCTCATGCTGTCCTTTTTCCTGTGGGGTAAAACCCCTCTGAGAGCATCCTTCTTGATGCTGAGCTGCTCTGGAATGGGGCATGCGGCAATGCAGCTAAAATGCTTCCTATGCTCCTTTAAATGACCATCTTTTTCTTTTCTTTTCTTAAGCTCTTTATTGGAATATAATTGCTTTACACTCTTGTACCAGCTTTTGAGGTACACCAAAGTGAATCAGCTATATTTATACATAAAGCCTCATATTCCCTCCCTCCTGCGACTCCCTCCCCCTCTCCCTGTCCTGGCCCTCTAAGGCATCACCCATCATCAAGTTGATCTCCTTTTGTTATACAGCAACTTCCGACTAGCTATCTATTTTACAGTTGGTAGTGTATCTATGTCTATGCTACTCTCTCACTTCATCCCAGCTTCCCCCTTCACCCCCCGCCACCACAACCCCATGTCCTTCAGTCCATTCTCTGCATCTGCATCCTTATTCTTGCCCTGTCACTGGGTTCATCAGAACCATTTTTTTTTCCAGATTCCATACATATGAGTTAGCATACAGTATTTGTTTTTCTCTTTCTGGCTTACTTCCCTGTGTATGACAGACTCTAGGTCTATCCACCTCACTACATATAGCTCCATTTCATTCCTTTTTATGGCTGAGTAATATTCCATTGTATGTATATGCCACATCTTCTTTATCCATTCATCTGTTGATGGGCATTTAGGTTGCTTCCATGTCCTGACTATTGTAAATAGTGCTGCAATGAACATTATGGTACATGTTTCTTTTTGGATTATGGTTTTCTCTGGGTATATGCCCAGTAGTGGGATTACTGGATCATATGGTAGTTGTATTTGTAGTTTTTTAAGGAACCTCCAAACTGTTTTCCATAGTGGCTGTACCAACTTACATTCCCACCAACAGTGCAGGAGAGTTCCCTTTTCTCCACACCCTCTCCAGCATTTGTTGTTTCCAGATTTTGTGATGATGGCCATTCTGATTGGTGTGAGGTGATACCTCATTGTGGCTTTGACTTGCATTTCTCTAATGATTAGTGATGTTGAGCATCTTTTCATGTGTTTGTTGGCCATCTGTATGTCTTCTTTGGAGAAATGTCTATTTAGGTCTTCTGCCCATTTGTGGATTGGGTTATTTGCTTTTTTGGTATTAAGCTGCATGAGCTGCTTGTATATTTTGGAGATTAAACCTTTGTCTGTTGTTTCATTGGCAAGTATTTTCTCCCATTCTGAGGGTTGTCTTCTAGTCTTGTTTATGGTTTCTTTCACTGTGTAAAAGCTTTTAAGTTTCATGAGGTCCCATTTGTTTATTCTTGATTTTATTTCCATGATTCTAGGAGGTGGGTCAAAAAGGATGTTGCTTTGATGTATGTCATAGAGTGTTCTGCCTATGTTTTCCTCTGGGAGTTTTATAGTGTCTGGCCTTCCATTTAGGTCTTTAATCCATTTGGAGTTTATTTTTGTGTATGGTGTTAGGAAGTGTTCTAATTTCATTCTTTTACATGTTGCTGTCCAGTTTTCCCAGCACCACTTATTGAAGAGGCTGTCTTTCTTCCATTGTACATTCTTGCCTCCTTTGTCAAAGATAAGGTGCTCATATTTGCTTGGGTTTACCTCTGAGTTCTCTATTCTATTCCATTGATCGTCCTTTCTGTTTTTGTGCCAGTACTGTTCTGTCTTGATCACTGTGGCCTGGTAGTATAGTTTGAAGTTAGGAAGCCTAATTCCACCAACTCCATCTTTCCTTCTCAAGATTGCTTTGGCTATTTGGGGCCTTTTGCGTTTCCATACAAATCGTAAGATTTCTTGCTCTAGTTCTGTGAAAAATGCCGTTGGTAATTTGATAGGGATTGCGTTGAATCTGTAAATTGCTTTGGGTAGTACGGTCATTTGCACTATGTTGATTTTTCCAATCCAAGAACATGGTATGTCCCTCCATCTGTTTGTATCATCTTTGATTTCTTTCATCAGTGTCTTAAAGTTTTCTGCATACAGGTCTCTTGCCTCCTTAGGCAGGTTTATTCCTAGGTATTTTATTCTTTTTGTTGCAATGGTAAATGGGAGAGTTGCCTTAATTTCTCTTTCTGCTTTGTTGTTGTTAGTGTATAGAAAAGCAAGAGATTTCTGTGCATTAATTTTGTATCCTGCTACTTTACTAAATTCATCAATTAGTGCTAGCAGTTTTCTGGTAGAGTCTTTTGGGTTTTCTATGTATAATATCATGTCATCTGCAAAAAGTGACAATTTTACTTCTTCTGTTCCAATTTGTGTTCCTTTTATTTCATTTTCTTCTCTGATTGCTAAAACTTCCACAACTATGTTGAATAATAATGGTGAGAGTGGACACCCTTGTCTTGTTCCTGTTCTTAGAGGGAATTCTTTCAGTTTTTCCCCATTGAGAACGATGTTGGCTTTTGGTTTTTCATATATGGCTTTCATTACGTTGAGGTAATTTCCTTCTATGCCCATTTTCTGGAGAATTTTTATCATAAATAAATGTTGAATTTTGTCAAAAGCCTTTTCTGCATCTATTGAGATTATCATATGTTTTTTATCCTTCAATTTGTTGATATGATGTATCACATTGATTGATTTGCGTATATTGAAGAATCCTTGCATTCCAGGGATAAATCCCACTTAATCAGGGTGTATGATCTTTTTAACGTGCTGTTGGATTCTGTTAGCTAGTAGTTTGTTGAGGATTTTTGCATCTAAATTCATCAGTGATATTGGTCTGTAATTTTCTTTTTTTGTGACATCTTTGCCTGGTTGTGGTATCAGAGTGATCGTGGCCTCATAGAATGAGTTTGGGCGTGTTCCTCCTTCTGCTATATTTTGGACGAGTTCGAGAAGGATGGGTGTTAGCTCTTCTCTAAATGTTTGATAGAATTCACTTGTGAATCCATCTGGCCCTGGGCTTTTGTTTGTTGGGAGATTTTTAATCACAGTCTCAAATTCTGTACTTGTGATTGGTCTGTTCATCTTTTCTATTTCTTCCTGGTTCAGTCTTGGAAGATCATACTTTTCTAAGAATGTATCCATTTCTTCCAGGTTATCCAATTTATTGGCATATAGTTGCTTGTAGTAGTCTCTCATGCTCTTTTGTATTTCTACAGTGTCCTTTGTTACTTCTCCTTTTTCATTTCTAATTCTGTTGATTTGTATCTGCTCCCTTTTTTTCCTGATGAGTCTGGCTAATGGTTTATCAATTTTGTTTATCTTCTCAAAGAACCAGCTTTTAGTTTCATTGATCTTTGCTATTGTTTCCTTCATTTCTTTTTCATTTATTTCTGCTCTGATCTTTATGATTTCTTTCCTTTTGCTCACTTTGGGTTTCTTTGTTCTTCTTTCTCTAATTGTTTTAGGTGTGAGGTTATACTGTTTATTGGATTTTTTTTTTTTTGTTTCTTGAGGTAGGATTGTACTGCTTTTGCTGCATCCCATGGGTTTTGGGTTGCTGTGTATTCATTGTCATTTGTTCCTAGATATTTTTTGATTTCCTCTTTGATTTCTTCAGTGATTTCTTGGTTGTTTAATAGCTGTATTTAGCCTCCATGTGTCCGTATTATTTACAGTTTTTTTTCCTGTAATTGATATCTAGTCCCATGGCGTTGTGGTCAGAGAAGATGCTTGATATGATTTCCATTTTCTTGCATTTACCAAGGCTTGATTTGTGACCCAAGATGTGATCTATCCTAGAAAGTATTCCATGTGCACTTGAGAAGAAAATGTATTCTGTAGTTTTAGGATGGAATGTCCTAAAATATCAATTATGTTGAGATGGTGTAATGTGTCATTTAAAGCTTATGTGTCCTTATTTATTTTCTGTTTGGATAATCTGTCCATTGATGTAAGTGGGATGTTAAAGTCTCCTACTATTATTGTGTTACTGTCGCTCTCCCCTTTTATGGCTGTTAGCATTTGCCTTATGTATTTAGGTGCTCCAATGTTGGGTGCATAGTTATATGTTCTTCTTGGATTGATCCCTTGATCATTATGTAGTGTCCTTCCTTGTCTTTTGTAATAGTCTTTAAAGTCTAATTTGTCTGATATGAGTATTGCTACTCCAACTTTCTTTTGACTTCCATTTGCATGGAATATCTTTTTCCATCCCTTTACTTTCAGTCTATATGTATCCCTTGGTCTGAGGCGGGTTTCTTGTAGGCAGTATATAGAAGGGTCTTGTTTTTGTATCCATTCAGCCAGTCTGTGTCTTTTGGTTGGAGCATTTAATCCATTTACATTTAAGGTGATTATTGACATGTGTGTTCCTATTACCATTTTCTTAATTGTTTTGGGTTTGTTTTTGTAGGTGTTTTCCTTCTCTTGTGTTTCCTACTTAGAAAAGTTCCTTAAGCAATTGTTGTAAGGTTGGTTTGGTGGTGCTGAATTCTCTTAACTTGTGCTTGTCTATAAAGCTTTTGATTTCTCCCTCAAATCTGAATGAGATTCTTGCTGGATAGAGTATTCTTGGCTGTAGGTTTTTCTCTTTCAGGACTTTCAGTATATCCTGCCATTTCCTTCTGGCCTGCACAGTTTCTGTAGAGAGGTCAGCTGTTATCCTTATGGGTTTTCCCTTATATGTTATTTGTTGCTTTTCTCTTGCTGCTTTTAATATTTTTTCTGTCTGCTTAATTTTTGTTAATTTGATTAATATGTGCCTTGATGTATTTCTCCTTGGGTTTGTTTTGTATGGAACTCTCTGTGCTTCTTAGACTTCATTAATTATTTCCTTTCCCATGTTGGGGAGTTTTCCTCTATAACTTCTTCAAATATTTTCTCAGACCCTTTCTTTTTTTCTTCTTCTTCTGGGATGCCTGTGATTCATATGTTGGTGCTCTTAATGTTGTCACCAAGGTCTCTGAGACTGTCTTCCATTCTTTTTATTCTTTTTTCTCTTTCCTACTCTGTGGCAGTTATTTCCTCCATTCTGTCTTCCAACTCACTTATTCATTCTTCTGCCTCAGTTATTCTGCTGTTTGTACCATCTAGAGTGTTTTTAATTTCAGTTATTTTGTTGTCCATTACTGTTTGTTTGCTCTTTAGTTCTTCTGGGTCCTTATGAACTGTTTCTTGTACTTTCTCTATTTTGTTATTGAGATTTTGTATCATCTTTACTATCATAACTCTGAATTCTTTTTCTGCCAATTTTCTTATTTCCTTTTCATTTATTTGGTCTCGTGCGTTTTTTTTCCTGCTCCTTTGCCTGTGTGGTGTTTCTTTGTTTTCTCATTTTGTCTAATTTATAGTATTTGCTGTCTCTTTTCTCTGTGCTGCCTAGTGGTAATTCTTCTTGTTTCTGCCCTCTGCCCCCTGTGGTGGGTTTGTCCAGTGTCTTGAGTAGGTTTCCTGGTGGGGGAGGGGGGTCTGCTGTCTGCTTTCTGGATGAGCAGGGCCATGTCAGGTGTTGTGTTTTAGGGTATCTGTGAGGTTAATATGGCTTTAGGTAGTCTGTGTGCTGATGGGTGGGTTTGTGTTCCTTTCTTGTTTGTAGTTTGGTGTGAGGTGTCCAGCACTGGCAGTTGCAGACATTCAGATGAAGCCAAGTCTTAGACTCTGATGCAGGGCTCTGTGAGAGTTCTCTGCAGTTAATATTCCCTGTGTCTGAGATTTCCCTAGTAGTCTAGCATCCTGGATTCAGTGCTCCCTCCCCAAAGCCTCCTACCTGACTTCTGATGGAGTAATCCACATTTCAGAGTTTGCTTGTCCCAGCAATAAAGGGCTTTAAAGAAGACTGTCCAAGCCCCAGACTAATGGCAGAGTGTTGAGTCAAACAAATACTAAGTCAAGGAAACACACATATATATAAGACACACAAATACTGAATCCACTAGAACATAAGGCACTAGAAGGACCTGACAGGAGAACCCCAGTATGCCATCAGACAATCAAAAAGAAAACCAATGGAAAGTCAAACCCAACCAACCAACCAAACAAACACACACACACAAACAAATCCAGGGAGATTTTGAAAGCTAGAATCAAATATAATAAAGATCAAGTGTACTCCAGACAGACAGAAGATTCTCAGAATGAAATCAGACAATTATACTTAGAAATAAGATAAAGACAAAACCTCATAATAAAAACCAAAGCAGTGTGTTATCTGGAGAATAAAGCAAGAAAACAAAGCAGATCGATAATATTGCTTATAAGTATATTAAGATAAATTGAACTAAAAAAGGATAGAAGACAGTGCAACAGAAGAGTGTAGTGTGACTGGAAATATGAAAAGAAAAAGAAAGAAATAGAAATGTATAAAAGATAGAGATGAAAAGAAGGTAGGAGAGATACAGTCAGCACTACAAAAAACTTAGCTAGTAATAGAAATATATAAAAAGGCTAAAAATAAAAATAGAATAAAAAATAGAATAAAAAATATGTTATAAAATGTGTAGATCCCTTAGGATTAAGATCATAATTAATAAAATTAAAACAACAAGAACAACAACAAAAAAACCTAGAACTGACCCCAGAATGGACCAGATCCATAGAATTAATAATAATATTTCTATTTCCTTAGAGTCTCAGCTGTAAGTGTTCTTCTACCCGCCTTGGGTTTTTTGTATTACTCTGCAACCAGCAGAACTTCTTTTATTGTTCGTTTGTAAGCGCTGGTGTGTGGGGAGAGAGAGGGTACAATAGTGCCTCCTTCCCCTGGGAGTCAGTGAGCAGTGGTGCCCTGCCTGAATCACGGCAGCTTGGGCAGCTCAGGCCGAGCGAGCAACTCCAACTGCGGATCCTCCCCCGTGCTATGACTCTGCCAGGGCACCCTGCCTGGGTCACGGCGGCTCAGTTGGCCTTGGCAGTGCCTGTTGCAGAGGGGCGCTGGTGGCTCAGGTGTAAACAGAATGTCTCCAGAGCTGGGCCACTCTGCAGACTTTTGGCTCTCAGCTGCAGGCACTCTAGGCCAGCCCCGCCCACGGGACTTTGTTATCCCTGAGGGCGATAGCCAGGCCCAGAGGGGTCCTTCCTTTGGCCGTCGCAGGCACTGAGAGAGAAGCCACACCCATGGCTCCTCCCCCCCTGCTTGTGAGTCAGCAGTATCGAGCCACCACCATGGCTGCCCAGCTTCCCACGGTAGGCATTCTCCGCTGAGGATTTCTTCCCTCCTGTCCTCTCAGTTTGTCTGCTCACTGCCGACAATGTTTCTTACTCTGAACCAGTTCTCCGGTTCCCACGTTCCAGCTCCCAGACCCCCTGTTCAGCTGTGAACCTATGTCTCAGTCTGGACATTCTGAGCCATGGTGCAGACCCTCCATGTATTTCTCACTCTTTCCCATCTGCCACAGCTCAGCCACTTCACCCTCTTTGAACAGTCCCAAATGCCTCCCTTCTGACCCAGGGAAATTCCCTGTTGGAGAAGTGGTTTCCCCTTCAGATAAGGGACGTTTCCCCGAATTCGGCAATCTCCCCTCTGTTTCAGATCCCCCCGCCCCAGGATGTGGGACCCATCCCTTTCCTTTCTTCTCCTCCTCTTTCTTCTTTTTTTTTTCTCCCTTTGTTCTACCCAGTTATTTCAGGATCTTTGCATTCCTTTCTGGTGTCTGAGGTCATCTGCTGGTGTTCAGTTGGTTCTCTGTGGGAAGTATTGCATCTTTTGGTGTATTCCTGATGCATCTGTGGAGAGGGATGCATTCCACATCCTTCTACCTCATCGCCATCTTTCTTCTCCCCCTTGTACTTTAGAGCTCCCCGAGAGCTATTTTCATCATTTTATAGTTGTTTATTTATTGTTTTTGTGGGAGTGATGAGTGTTGGGACCTCCTAGTCTGCCATATTGCTAATGTCACCTCCAGCAACCACTGATTTTTTTTTCTTTCATAGTTTTGCCTTTTCAAGAATGTCATATAGTTGGAATCATACAGTATGTAGCATTTTTCATATTGACTTCTTCACTTGATAATTTGCATTTAAGGTACTTCTGTGTCTTTCCATGTTTTGATATCTCATTTCTTTTTAGTGCTTAATAACATTCCGGTGTCTGGATGTATTAATCCATTCAGTTTATTAATCTGTTCACTTACTGAAGGATATCTTGGTTGCTTCCAAGTTTTGGCAGTTATGTATAAAGTTGATATAAACATCCCTGTTCAGGTCTCTGAGTGGATTTAAGATATCAACTTCTATGGGTAAATACAAAGGAGCACATTGTTGGATCATATGGTAAGAGTATGTTTAGTTTTGTAAAAAAAAAATTGCCAAAATGTCTTCTAAAATGGCTGTACCATTTTGCATTCCTACCAGCAATGAATGAAAGTTCTTATTGCTCCACATCCTTACCAGCATTTAGTATTATCAGTGTTTTGAATTTTGGCAATTCTAATAGGTGTGTATTGGTATCTCATTGTTGTTTTAATTTGCAATCCCCTAGTGATATACAATGTAGAACATCTTTTAAAATGCTTATTTGAGATACACACACACACACACACACACACACATATATGTTTTCCTTTGTCAAGATGTCTATTCAGATCTTTTGTCTGTTTTTAAATGGAGTTTTTAAAAAAATTGTTGAGTTTTAAGAGTTATTTGTATATTTTGGATCATAGTCCTTTATCAAATATGTCTTTTGCAAATATTTTTTCTCAGTATGTGTCTTGTTTTCTCATTCCCTTGATAGTATCTTTTGCCTTGTGTTTTGGAGCTCTACTTTAAGATAGCCACAAGATAGAGTAAGTTTTCTGCACATTTAGCCCCTCAAAGACTGATATCTGTGTAAAGGATTAAAAGATGCCTGGTAGGTCTCTTCTGAGGAAGAGCTAAAAGAAGAGAGAATAGTGAGGTGGGCTTTTACCTTTATGTCACACAAGTGACATATATTTGGCACATATCTTTTTAGTACTGAGGACTGAGAAAGGAGAAGGAAAAGGTTAGCAGAACAAGGCACCAGCCACTGGCGTAGTTGGTTCAGTATTTATTGTGTAACTTTACCATGTGATCTTACTGTGTAACCTTGAGCAAGTCACTTATTCTTTTTGAGCTACAGCTTCTAAAATAGGTGGAGGGACTTCCCTGGTGGTCCAATGATGAAGAATCTGTCTTCCAATGCAGGGGATGTGGGCTTGATCCCTGCTCAGGGAACTAAGATCCCACATGCCCTGGGGCAACTAAGCCCCCATGCCACAGCTACTGAGCTCATGCACCTCAACTAGAGAGCCCACATGCTCTGGAGCCTGTGTGCCACAACTAGAGATGAGAAAACTTGCACACTACAGCTAGACAGAAGCCTTTAC
The DNA here is from genome assembly GCF_030028045.1 of Hippopotamus amphibius kiboko. Taxonomy (NCBI): domain Eukaryota; kingdom Metazoa; phylum Chordata; class Mammalia; order Artiodactyla; family Hippopotamidae; genus Hippopotamus; species Hippopotamus amphibius. The sequence continues at coordinate 78,092,948 of NC_080196.1, read as the reverse complement.
GCCACAATGAAAGACCCTGCATGCCTCAGTGAAGATCATGCGAGCTGCAACTAAGGCCCAACAGAGCCAAAAATAAATAAATAAAAATAATAAATAAATCTTGAAAAAAATTGGTGGAATATTGCCTACTTGCAGGGTTTCTGTGAGGACTCAATGACACAACACATAGTACAGTGTCTCCTTTGTGATATGTGCGCCCCACATTAGCCACTGCTCAACTTTTCTTCTTTCCTTAGCACTCCTTTCTTGTGGAGGGAGTCAAGGCTACAAAATGAATGACCATAAAAAAAGTTTACAAGTGACCCAATACCAATTTTAAACATATATAGTGATTCCCAGTGACCATATACATTATACACTTGTGTGCCTTTATAAAAGAAAAATTCTACCCTATGTCGCTTCTATTAAATAGCATGCAGGCCAAAAGGCCCATTTGAACAAAAAACCACTGAGTATGCAGAACCTAGTTTTAATAAAATAAGATTCTGGATGACTGGAAGGCAAAAACCAAACTAATAGTTTCAAAGGTCATGATAAATGAATTAGGAAAGTAATCAAAATGGCTTAGCAAAGCAATGCTGTCATTCTTCATCTTAATGAATCTCTTAAAGTGTAAATAAAAGGAGAAAGATGAAAGTAATTATTGACTGTGTACCTAGTTATTGGAGCTGCTGGTATCTCCAAGGAATACGGTTCATGAAGCTGAGGCTGTGGGTGAATATACATATATCACGTAGCTGCCTCAGAGCTGGGGAGCTATATATCATGCCTACATAGTGAATGTATACATACTTGTTTTAATGAACATGTTATGTTGACCTCTATCCCTCTGTACACCCTGCTAAATGCATAGAGCCAGGGTCTTGGGAGTTAGAAGGACTACAGAGAACATGGCTGTAGGAGGCAGAGGCTTGAGCCGGTTTCCATTTCTACTGTTTCTTGCTGAACAGAGAAGACATTACATTTTCTGGCCTACCATCGAACAGCAAAAAAGATGGAGGGAAAAAATGAGGGGAAAAGGTTTTCAGAAAGACTTTTAAAAAAGGAGGATGAATGATTCACAAAATTTTTATTGCTATGAGAAACGTAATAAGCACTCTTTCTATGTATATTGTATTAGAGGACTTTTTACTGGTGCATTTTTTTTTAATAAATAAATTTATTTATTTATTTATTTTATTGGTTGTGTTGGGTCTTTTTTGCTGTGTGTGGGCTTTCTTTAGTTGCGGTGAGTAGGGGCTACTTTTCGTTGTGGTGTGCAGGCTCCTCATTGCCGTGGCTTCCCTTGTTGCGGAGCACAAGCTCTAGGCGCGTGGACTTCAGTAGTTTCAGCACATGGGCTCAGTAGTTGTGGCTCACGGGCTCTAAAGCGCAGGCTCAATAGTTGTGGCGCATGGGCTTAGTTGCTCCGAGGCATGTGGGATCTTCCTGGAGCAGGGATTGAATACTGGTGCAATTTTATTTGTATCAACTCAATAGGACAGTATTAAAGCTGGGAAATTTCTGTTCATTTGAATGATTGATGAAGAATATGCAAATTAGTCTTGCCATTTTGTCATTTAGACTGACATATTAAATCATCTTTTTCAGTGAGTTTTTACTCTTTATTTAAAAATCATATGACTTTACATTTTAAATTTAAAGGCACTTATAAATTGTGATGAAAACATTATGAAGCCAGTATGGAAATGTTATTCTATATTTTATACCAAAAGTTATTTAAATATTAATATATGTATAAAATAGGTTATATAAAATAATTATATATATGACTTTTAAAAACAAAAGGATATTGTATGTACTGTTTTGTTAATAGATTTATTTCACTTAGAAGTATACTATGAATAAGATTCATGTTTTTTCATATTCTTTCAGATTATTCCTAAAGATTGTATAGATTCTGGAATGTGGAGATACCATAATTTATTTAATCAGACTCTATAATTGGATGTTTAGGTCATTTCCATTCTTTTAATAACCCTGTTGCAAATGTATTTATAGCTGAATCTCTGTGTTCCTCTGTGATTCCTTGCTTAGAATGGACGCCTAGTAGTGAAACTGATGAGTGAAGCGTCAGAGCAACTTTAGGGCAGAAAAATTTTGAATAAACCTGAAACTTTTAAAGAGCTTGACCTTAGAAATGACCAAGAATTAAGAACAATGGAAACTCTCCTGAAGCAGGCGTAGCTCTAACGATCAGAGCAGGCTATCACACGCTCAGAGAAGGGCATTGTTAATACAACCCAGGGAATTACTTAATCAGGGTTATGGTTGTAAAGACAGCATTAAAAAAAATTCAATTCATATTAAGAGAGTGGATTTAAGATTAAAGAAAGGGTGTGCTTTTCCTGGTGATTAAGCAACTGAATGTAGTGTTCATGATGGACCGGAGGGCTAAAGGGGATGTGGTTTGGCAAGTTTCCTAAAAATCATGGGGCCACATTTTGCAGTTGTGGGTTATATGTTATCATAGTATAATGGTTCTGACTCCTGTGGAAGCACCAGGAAGAGGTGGGTTTTCCTTGCAACCATGAGTGTAAATTATTCTTTGGAGAAGAGATTTTAAGAGGAAAATATTTTAGACCTTGACCACACAGTGCAACAGAATTGACCTTTATCAGAATGATTCTTTTTGTTGTTGCTGTTGTTGTTGTAGGGGAGGATTATTTTAGATTGGTTTAGACCTAATGTATCCTTCTGATTGCAGTTGATTCAATTCTGTTCTCAAAATGTTAAGTTTTGGATTGACTGTTCTTCAGGCATTTTTTTTCTGTCTAGACATAACCTAAATGGCAGACAGCAAGGGGCACTGTAAATATCAGCTGTATCTGCAAACTCAAAGGCAACCTGGGGCCACATATATGGCATTTTTATCACACTAACACAGAGCGTGTGTCAATCTCAACTTCCCTAAGCGCTGCTCAGCATCAAGCCCTAAAGAATTTCAGCTGGAAAAAGTAGCTACATTCAGTCTTTGTGTCAATACTAACCAAAGCTGTATGAATATTTAGCACCTTACCTTCTTCAGGGGTGAGGTGAGGAATTAGTGTCATGTCTACAGTTTGAACTCCTTGGGAAGCATAGCCTCAGCACCCCCAATACCCTCAAACCCATCGAGTATATCCATGTTCTATAACTGGGCTGAAACTTGAATTCTGTTTGACTGGGACCCCAGGAACCTCCCCCTAACAGACATTTCTCCTTGTTCCAGATGTTTTTATCTGTGGCTGATGTCTTGCACCATCCTGGGCACATTACCCTTTATCCAGAGCTTACCCCTTACAACCTGCCTCTTAGGAGTTGTATGGTCTCCTGCTGCTCTGATCTTCATTCACCATATTAGGCTTTTTGAATATTGACATTTGCCTATGTTGGACTCAGAGCACCGAGTTGATTTGTATCTGCTGAGAGGCCATTAAGATGTTTACAGTGTTTCCTCCTGGCCTTTGCCCCACCCGTCCTAAAATATTCTCATCTCTCCTGTTTGCTTTGAAGATCTTAACACACCTGGAGGCTGAGCGAGTTGTACTAACGATGATGAGGACGTTGTGTAGGCAGAGCACTGTATTTGTTGCCTCATCTTTAAATGTGAAAATGAGAGAGAAGTTTATTTATTGCAAATAATGTAATATTCAATTTAAATGACTGCTCTTACTGCATTATTTTCTATCACCAGTTTCCCTTTCTGTCAATTTTGGAAACACAATGCAAGACTTTTTTTTCTTCTTCATGATGACCTTTTGATGGGTTATTGTTCTTTACAACAGCAGTCTGGAATCGCTAAAGGTCTGGCAATGGAAAAAGCACGAACTATGTTTAATTTTGTTTGCTGATATTTAGTAGAACTGTTAATCAACATTTGTAATCTTTTAGTGTGTTGTGATTTCTTTTTTTAAAAATTTTTATTGGAGTATAGTTGATTTACAATGTGGTGTTAGTTTCAGGTGTATAGCAAAATGAATCAGTTGTACATATACGTATATCCACTCTTTTTTTTTTTTTTTAGATTCTTTTCCCATATAGGCCATTACAGAGTATTGAGTAGAGTTCCCTGTGCTCTACAGTAGGTTCTTATAAGTTATCTATTTGTATATAGTAGTGTGTATACATCAATCCCAACCTCCCAATTTATCCCTACCCCCTCCCCTTATCCCCTGGTAACCATAAATTTGTTTTCTACATCCGTGACTGTACTTCTGTTTTGTAAATAAGTTCATTTGCACCTTTTTTTAGATCCCACATATGATATCATTTGATATTTGTCTTTCTGTGTCTGATCTACTTCACTCAGTATGTAATGTTTAAATAGATTCTGTCAAGCTTTCAGAAGGACTGAACAGTTACTACTGTCTCACTGAGAGAGGCTTATATGAAAAAAATTTATATTTGTTCCCTAAAATGATAGTCACGAGGATATACTAAGGGAGGTATGCTATCCAATAAAGGTACCTGAATCTAGGAAGTGTTATTTAGGCCAAATTTGTTGGATTTATACTTTTACATATTTTGCTATTCTCTTCTATTTTAGTAGTAAAGTCTTTAAGATAAGGGACAGAGGAGGAAAGAGAGAATATGATTATAGTCTGTAATAATACATTTATTGTTGTTAAGTGAATTAAATTCAGATACTTAAAATAATTAGCGTTGAGTGATGAAAAATATTCAGATGTAGAGTTTCACTTTTTTAAATCTCAAATCGGTATTGTTAAGTTTGTCCAGACATTTATATTTTGCAATTTGCAATTCAAATTGTTTAAATTTAAGATAAACATAATGAAATTCTGACCATTTTCAATGAATCCTGCACAGATTTATGTACCTTGATTATGTTAACACTCTGTATAGAGTAAAGAGCAAAGTTTGGTTTAATGGAAAGGGTGGTGGTATTGAAGTTGGAATATTTGGGTTTGAATCCAGGTGGCCCCACCTATTACCTGTGTAAACTTACATGGGGTGGGTTATTTAATTTTTTCAGATCTTAGTATCCTCATCTGTAAAATAAGAACAATAATTACTTCCTCACCAGGTTATTATGGGGGTAGAGTTTGAAAGCCACTAGACTAGTGTTGGTACATAGTAGGTACTCTGTGCATATTTCTTTTTCTCTTTCTTTCTTTCTTTCTTTCTTTCTTTCTTTCTTTCTTTCGTTTCTAGAAGTGTTTAAGCATAGACAGGACAGTACACAGCAGGGAGGAGGTGGATGACTTCCAGGTGACACTGAAAGTCATATCCAACATTTGTTTCTCTGACCAATGGTCCGTAAAAGGACCTTTGTCATTACAATGTTTTTCACTCAATTCAATTTTACTGGTATTTACTATGTGTTAGATACTTTGTCTTGTCTTTGTAGGTATACAAGGGGTGTGGGAGCATATGGGGAATGCACTTGCCTCTTTTCTGCCTTGCATTCTTGCTCCCGGAGTGTACTATCACTACCTTGTGATCTCATCTGGAGCTTGTCCCTTGTGTCTATCTGTAGTGGTGTATTCTCAACATCCTGTGTATGCTTTTTCCACACTACGTATGGCTCATTCCATAACCTCTGAGGTAATACTGAGCTCAGAGGCTGTTGTGAGGGTAAATGAATTAATACATTAAAGCACTTAGAACAGCGCTTGGCAGTAAGTGCTCAATAAATTTTAGTTTTGTTATTTGCCCAGTCCCCATGGGCTGGGGCTTGTTCTGCTAGGTCAGTCACCTTCTGTTCAGGTCCTTTCTGGACAAGAAGATCTCTTGCTCTCTGTGAGGAATACGAGAAAGATCAGAGCAAGGATAAAAGTCTTGGCATTAGGATTAAAAACAGAAATGGAAATGACCTTTATTAGGTAAGAAACTACAAAGTTATCGACAGGACAAGCATATTTTATACAATAAAATATTGATAAATAAAGTATTACTTACAGTTTGTCAAAGGTTATATCTGTTTTCTCATGCTTTTCATGTTTTTAAGTTTTGCGATCAATTTGTATATATGTGTATATATGTGTATATGGTATCAAAAACTGAGAAAAACTCCAGAGAAAAAGCATCCATGCACAATCACATCTTCATTCCCCAAACAACTCAGTTTATTTCTAAAAAGAACGTCAGAAAGTTTTTTACCACGAGAGAGTGACCTTTAAAGAAAAGACTTGACAACCAGATAAACTACGCACCATTTACAGAGGGATTCAGGGGAATTTACTCCATCTATTTCCCTGGCCTCTGGAGGAAATTATTCATTCTCAAAGCTGATTGAGGAAGGAAGAGTCAGATTGAAAAGAGACAATGCTTTTAGCTGTGTTTATGAGAAACAGTCTGGACCTCTGGGTTTTCACCTATAGAGAGAGGTGGTTGGACTAGATCATTTTAAAGGAGCTTTCCAGGTCAAACAGGGTGAGCTCTACTGTGCTAAGCAATGCCATGTCTGTGCTGTTTAGGTAAAACTCATAAGCTCACTACCAGACAGCAAACTCCTCGCTAGATGAGGACCTTCAGTTGCCAGTCCTTGGATCCTCTGTATTAACCCAATGCCTGGCCAGTGTTCTAGGCTCTATCCATGGTACCTACAGAGAGTATCTGTAGCAGAGTTGTGGTGAGGGACAAGTAAGTTGTTGTATTTACAAATGCTGAGAGAGCTGAAAAGATTTTTTTTTATCAAAAAAAATTTTTTTAATGTACAGTGAAGTTGTAAAATGAAAGAATTAAGGATAGACTGAGACTATTTCTTTGGTTTTGAGAACTTTAGAGCTGGAAGAAAATGTGGTATTTTGTGTAACCTAGTCACTTACATTGGAGGAGGCAGGTTATAGAGGTAAAGTGACTACCCAGTAAGGTTGCTGGTGTCTGACAGATAACAGAAAGCAGTGTCATGATTCTGAACTCATGAACCTATAGTTTTTGACTAGTTAATATTAAAACTTATAAAAGAGAATAAAGTAACATAGGGGAAAAGAGATAATGTACACCAATATAACACTCTAATAGAGACCATTGCTGTATTTGCCCTTGAGGATTTTTATGAGTAACAGTCATTTCCCACAAAGACACTACAGTGTAAATTAGGCATCCCCCTAAAACAATAGAAGTATGAGCCTAAATGTACGAATAGCTTTACTCTTCTCATTTAGATGCTGATTTTTGCTTTCGCCTGGGAGACTTTGAGCAGAAGTTGCATTTATTTACTCTCATTGAGTTAGTTTTCATATATGCAGAGCATCTCTTGACTTGGTAGTAATGGACCAGGCCCTCAATTTGCCTCACATACCAATGTATATTTTCAACTCAATCACTGAGAAGTTGAAACATATTTACTTGTTATAAATGCAGCTTTTAAGTGAAATGCTTGAGAATTTCCTAGTTCATAGGGCCCAGGAGAGATTCTATACACTCAGGAACATGCTATAAAGGTGCTCATGTTGTATGCAAATATGTCTTTAGGATGACCTGAATTTTCAAAATTTACCATTTATCAACAGATGATTAAGCAGAGGTGTTCATTGTAACAAAGCAGTCCCTGCAGTTTGGATGGTGTGAATGGGCACTGACCATCAGGTGAATTAATAGATGAGTGTTCAGAGAGATTGGATAGGAATAGGAAAAAAAAAGAAGGATTAAGCACATTCTTCACATATATCTTTTAAAATAATGGTCTATTCTTCTAAGAAAGAGATGCTCATTTTAGAAGATTTAGAAGATACCACACAGAAAAAAAGAAAAAAAAAAACCCCTACAATCCTGTTATCCAGAGATAAAAACTACCAATTTAGTATGTAGCATTCCGTAGGCTGTTTTCTATATATTTAAACAATATGTATAAACAAACATAAAATCTTTCTGTTTCATAATCAGTCTTTTACACCTATAATACCATGAGCATATTTTCAAGTAATTAAGTACAGCATATGCTTTAAATCAAATACTAAACTAGATTCCTCAGGATCATTGGAACGAAATATCACACATAAAACTTGATTTGTAAAATGCCTTAAACTGTTTAATTCCTATCAAGATCCTATCTTGAGCTGCGCCAGACACATAAGAGATTCTATGATGGTGATGTAACTGTAATGTGGTACTGTGAGAGATATTTTTGAGGATAATGGTTTGTATTTTTACTAGGGACTTGTGATTTTAAATTCATTGCACTGGTTCTCAGGCATACTTACACTCACAACATTCTGTATATTGTTGTTCCTTCATAAGATGAGGAGAACTAGGAATTTAGGAACTTCTGGACAATGCATTATATAACGTAGTTGAATAAAAGTCTCTGGGTTATGGTACACAGGGCATATTGATTAGGGCACCTAACTCAGGAACTCCCTTAAAATGTCTCTTCCTTGCTTTGCGGAGCCATGAATGAGATGAACTAGCACTATATACACACTCTAAAACTTTCCTATATTCAAGATGCCGTGACCGAGATAAACCATCACTTTTTTTTTAATTGAAAGAACTAAATACTCGAAAGAAGAGAAGTGATATGGCTTTAACTCTAATGCACGACAAATAACTATTTATGTTTTTCTATGAATTGGGAAAACTTTACTAGAATTCCTGCTACATTAGTAATAGAAAACAATAATGTAAAGATTCAAAATAATTTTCAACATAGTTGACTCATTCATGCGTATGTTCAGTCATTTATTTATTAGAAAATATTTATTCACCACTTAGCATATGTCAGGCTCAGCTCAATCATTGAGTAACACACCTTGCAGAGAACTGACCCTTCTGTTACTGTATTTTCATAACTCTTGTTAGAATATTGTGCTTATTGTATTATGCTATGGTATTTTGCTGATAGGGGTTGTGGAGGAAGCTGTTCTCATCAGAGCGGTGAAATCTTTCATGGTGTCAGCTACCTGGGGAAGAAGTGGTCTCTGTTTGGTTGATCTAAAGTGATCTGAGAAGGACAGTCCTTAATCTTGAAGAAAGTAAGATTTCTAGGAGGGAGGGGAGTCAGTGAGTTGCATTTTGGGATGCAGTACACCCGCTTTGGCAAAAGCCAGAACTGTCCACGGTGCTGAAGACCTATGAGAAGTCTTCCATTTAGCATTTCTCAGTTACTTTTATTGACTCAGTATTCACAGCATAGAATGAATCACCGCTAATTACTCACAATGGCCTGCAAGATAAGAGGCATTTTATTTATTTTTACTTGAGGAAACTGGATGTTAGAGACAGGAAACAACTTATGAAGGTTTATTTGCAAAGGACAGAAATCACTCAGGCTATTTTAAATGAAAAGGGATTTAATTTAAGAAATGTAGTGTTTACAAAATTATGGAAAGTGCTGAAGCAACAGTCCCTAACCTGGGCCTCCTGGAATGACTCCTAGAACACCACCGCAGACCTATCTGGCCAAAGGAACTTCTATCTCTGCCGCATTTGGGTAACTGGGAATCATGAAGCTTTATGCCAGTTGCTGCTCCAAGACCACACTGTCTTGGCTATGATCTGGGGTTTAAATGCTGGCATCAGAACTAGGCTCTCCAGAGCCAAGCTGAGACTACAACATATACAGTAGCAAAATGGATAATCTGCTTTCTGCCTCTCAGCATTCACTAAACTAGTTACTGGACACTCAGATCTTTGCTGGTGCTGTTTTGGGAAAACCAAGCCCGCATGATCCCTATATCCCTGCATGCCAGCAAAAATAATAGGAGCTACAGATATGGCTTTTGGAGACTTCTGTTTTCCAGATCTCCCATGAGTATATCATATTAGTGGAACCTAAAGCACATCCTAAACCTTAGTTGCAAAGGAATCTGGGAGAAGTGGTTTTTAGAACAAGAAGTCAAATTGAAAGGAAGGTAGAACAAATGTGCGTTAGATGACTTTACCTATCATCAGTGGGGAGCCATTATGTAGACTCAGAATTGCCTAAGTTTAAAGCCCTGGGCTCTTCTATACCACACAAGTTGACTTGGAATCAATATGAAATTTACTCAGGTCACCCTGGGGATTATTTCTATTAATTTCTAATATATAAGGGGGAGCTTTTTGAGCAGGAAGGACTTGAGTTAGATTCAGAGAAAACTGCTATAGCCTGTCTTGGAGTTGGAAGCCTGTGGGAGTCTTGGGTTGGAGTAGACTGAAAAGCCATGATCATGGCCTGGCTGAATGAGAGAAATCATAACAAGAAAAGCTAGGATGGTGTCTGCCTAGTCTCAAGGGGAAATATTTTCTGAGCATAGAGAATTTGTAAATATCTAAGGCCACTGGCAAATCATTTAATGATATTCTCTATAAAAAAGAATTCTATTTATAGAAAAGACTCTCAAGAGATTATGGCCAAATTGGGTTGCTCCATGAAGAGCCATGGAGGGGATGAGATCCTAAAGAATTGGGATATTTCATTTACCATGGAGGTTCAAATTTGACCTAGTAGGCATTGTTGAGAAATCCAAAGTTAAAAAGAATGGGTACAAATGTACATGGATGGAGACATTAGATTCTTCTAATCTCCTAATCCACTCCCTTCAAGAAAGGAGAACAGAAGGTTGGGAGAAGTGTTCTCTTGCTTCCCCAGTAAATCTATGGATCAATTCCCATCTGCCCTGCCAAATAAAAGGAGATGTTGCTTTTGGCTCCCATCCTCTTTTATGGAATGCTAATCTTTTTACTAGTTCATATTTCAGACTTTTCAGAAGTAGCTCAGACTCATTGGATTATGAACTCCAATGCAGGACCATGGAGTTGACAAACCACATATTCAGTATACAGCAGTTTGGAACATTTATCATACATTTAATATATCTGTTCCCTTCAAGAATTCTGACCAAGTTGAGAGATAAAGAGTAAATAAAAGAAGAAAACTTTATTAGTAATGGAGACTAAGTTGTAGGTTATAGTGCAGTGTGAGAATAATGGGCAGAACTGAGACAAGCATGCTCATTTATTCTTCCAAAATTAAACAGATCAGTCACTCTACTTCCCAGGGATGGAGTGAGTAAAGGACCAGAGGGAATCTAGGAATGTGCTTTGGGAAAATCTCTCCTCATGAGAACCAGGAGTGAGAAAGAAGCATTCTTCTCTGTACGATGGTGCTCTATAGAGAGTATTAGTGTGAATGAATGAATGCAGGCACTCATGAATGAATTATGGATGTATGGATAGCATCTCTTTCTTAACTCACACTCACCTAGGAGATAGCTAACCAGCATTCAGGTGATTGGTTGTTCCTGGTATCACCCTGGAATTGGACTATACGTATTGTCAAACCTAACTTGCTGTCAGTGTGGCTGGTGTGTTCAAGAGACCATTGTTGTCCTAATCCCTCCTGTTAATAGTTACCAACTCTGAATCTCAGTCCCCAGGTTGGGGAACTTGACCTGTTCAACTGGATCATACCAGGAGACTGTTGTCCAGTTTCTAGATTGTATGAACTTTCTTTAAATTACCACATTAAAATCTAATGATCTACCTGATGTTAAGAAACTCAGTCATCCTGAAATATAGGTATTGTTTCCTTATCCATTTTTATCCTGTGAACAAGGACTTCCATTAGTGTTTTTCACTCAATTCCCCTGCCCACCCCCCCCCCCCCAACACACACACACTCTTTGAACTTCAATACTGGTCAAAGGTTACTTATACTATGTCCTTGGTGCAGAAGCCAAGGAAGAGGTAAGAAGAGGTGGGGGAGGAAGGGAAGCGGTAGTGAAGGCAACACAATTATGGAAAGCCTTAACTCTGCCATATATTATTTAATTTAATCCATGCAGCAACTCAGTGAAGTAGGCACTGTATTTTATGTCTTTTCACTTAATTTGGCAATTTGTGTAAGATCATCTTCACATAGTTGTGGTAGATTTGAGACTCCAGTCTTTGTCTGTTTGGCTCTTTTTGGGGTTGAAATACTCCCATTGTTGATTAATATGTATATGAGAATATCCATTGGTGTTAGGTTCCTGGCCTCTCTACACTCTTCACTCTTCTAGAAGTTACTGGCTAACTCAGAAGCAGGATTTCAGCTTCTTCCTTTTCCTTTTGGAAAATAGCTGCTTATAGAGAGCAGAATTCTGGTCTCTGACTCTATGCTACACCTTTTACAGAGCCAGCACCTAGAACACAGCCTGGTATTCACGAATAAGTCTGTCATGTTTTGGGGTTTGTTTCAAGAATCCTTTGGTTTTCAGAACCTAAATCACATTCATGGGTATTTGTGATATCAATAGTAAAAGTGATACTTGGTTGCTCATTTATCCATAGTTTTGCTAATCAATTTAGTTCGGAAGTAAGTTGGGGTTTATATCGTGACTCCAAACTATATTCCTTTTCCTATATAAAGCTAAAAAAGAAAATTAAACATAGAATGGACAGAAGATAAAAAGAAGACTGTAAATAGCAGATATGAAGCTGGAAAGATGAAAGAAAAAATACAACAGCTCAGCTGTTGGGAAAAATTCAGAGGAGCAATAATCAACTCCATATATCAAAACCCCAGCGTGCACAGCATAGCACAGTAATTAATGCTCATGATGACAATCCTTGATCCGTCAAGAAGAATTAAATTATGTTCAGCAGACTTTCTTTTCTTTACCTAAGCTGGGGAAGAATGTGTAATATATTTTAGAAAGATTTATTCCTTTGATAAAGCAAATATCATTTTACTTATATTTGCGGGACTCTCTAAGGAACACTATTGTGAAAATACTTAAATATAGAGAAACAGAAGGGAATGTTGAGGATAACTTCTTAAGTATACATTATCTTTAAAGATTTTACCACAGTATCTGCATTTTCTCACTCTACTTCAGTATGCCTAATTGGGATTAATTTTCATAGTTTTACATTAATTGCTAAAATCAGCTCCAGGTGCCTGTTTTTAACATGATAGATCAGTTGCTCTTGTTTTTAAGCAAAAGATGTAAAGCATCCATTTAGATTTAAATTAAGCTGAATCTTGGGCTTCAAGCTCATGAGATTTAAATTATAACCAAATAAACTCATAGTAGTGGATAAACAATGTTATATTCATTTCAGAGTATGGATGTTCTAATCAACATTGCAGGTAGGAAGGGGGGAAATTTGGTAGTTTGAATGTCTTCAGGGGAAGGTGTGAAGGTGTAAAATCCTCATTAAGAAACCCTGCATGGTGGCATCACGTTGATGCATTTTATACAGCCTAGGACCTGGCTTTGTCGGAGCCCTGGAGTTGAGCAGACTGAGAAGGGCTGACCTCATGCCAGTCATTCCATAAGAGACTAAAATACGCAAAGCAGAATGCCAGTTTATCAAATCGCAATGGAATAGGGGAAGATGAGAAGGAATGTTCATAACCTCATCCAGGGAACTCTCTTTGTTGCATCAGGATACTTTGGAGACCAAATTAATAATGTAAAGATTGTTCAGTAAGCATGATATTAAGGCAAAGAAAGGTGGTAATTTTGGTGATTTCAACCAGCTGATGGTAGGGTGTATTGAATCACCCCTGAGCCACACTGGAGTTAGAGTAATATATGATAATATTTATTAATCACCTTGTCAGGCACATTGTAAATACCTTAACTTATGTTAATTCATTAATACTCCCAGCAACCCCATGAGGTAACTTCCTAGGAGGTGTCCTCCCCAATAAGTAGATGAGAGAATGGAGGAAACAGAGTTTAAGTAGCTCTCCTAAGGTTACAGGGCTGGCAGATTTCAGAGGTTGGAGTCCTAAGCCCACATTCTTAAGAGCTACACTATTTACCCCTCTAGGGTTAGTTTGTTTGTCCTGGATTCAGTGTTTCTTCTCTCAGGAAAGTGCTGGATAAACACTGAAAATTCTCATTTTTTCCACTTTCCATTTCTATGTTCCAAGCTCTCCATTGCAATTTTAAAAACTGAATTAGTTAATTAATTAATTTTTGGCTGCATTGGGTCTTCGTTGCTGCACACGGGCTTTCTCTAGTTGCAGCAATGGGGGGCTACTCTTTGTTGAGGTGCATGGGCTTCTTACTGTGGTGGTTTCTCTTGTTGCGGAGAACAGGCTCTAGGCACTTGGGCTTCAGTAGTTGTGGCTTGCAGGCTCTAGAGCACAGGCTCAGTATTTGTGGTGCATGGGCTTAGTTGCTTTGCAGCATGTGGGATCCTCCCAGGCCAGGGCTCAAACCCGTGTCCCCTGCATTGGCAGAAGGATTATTAACCACTGCACCACCAGGGAAGTCCCTCCATTGTGATTTTGTTCTTAGGCTTCCTCCAGACAAATTACGTGCATATGGGTTGTTACTGTTTGCTAACTTACACTCACATTCTAGTCCTTTCACTCAGATTTCCAGTCCATTTGAAGTGAGTGCTAGATGTTTGCAAATTCCCTGGTCATCCATTTACCCAGTGTTTGAATTACTATCGGCCGGGGGATGTGGGGGGTGTGGGGGGTGTGGGGGGTGCTGAGAGTCTTGAAGCTCATTACCACCTGATATTTTACTAGCCTTACTGCAACCTAGTTTCTGTTACTCTTCTTAGGAATCTGATAAAACATGCTTCTCATTATTGTCTTCATATACCACCAACAATTAATGGATAAAATATTGGTGGAAAATGATCTCAAGATGGGTTATAAAACTACTTAACTTGTGACAAATGGGTACTTTCTTAAGAATTCCAAAATTCTCATTATTAGATGAATACCAATCTTGTACAATTTTCTTTCTAACTTCATTGAATTTTAAGAACTTGGACTGGCAAAAGAGTCTTACTTGTTACAGTTTATTTATTTATTTTTATCTGCATTTAGAGATTGTGTAAAAATAGAATGGAAGGGGATTTGACATTTGTCATTTCTAGTATGATCAATTTCGCATCATTAATCATATGAATCATGGCTATGAAATGAGCCTAAAATTCCCTCCAGTTTATTTTATGTTCTCCTGCAAGTAAAGAAGTAATATCCAATCTGAATGCTAATGTTAGGATATAGTTCAGATCCTCTGAGCAGTTCCTTGAGATCCTTGGAAGAAAAGTGCTTTATATAGCCTCTTACAAAGTGTTTGAGACAGCCACGTATGAATTACTATGTGCTGACAACTTTATCTGACTGTACAAAAAGACGTGGGGTGGATTATGAATGAGTTGTGGAGGCAACTCAATTTTCTGGACTGCCAATCATCTTCAAGACAGGTGAGTTCGTATAACAAATAACCTTGCTCTTCCAAAATCCTATGTGGATGCTCAGACCTTCTGAAAGCTTTGAATGGATTTTCCTGCCTTGGCAGTAAACTGTCAAATGATCAGCAAAGTCAGAGTGACAGGAGTGGCTGCTTGCACGCACCAATGGGAGGAACAGAAGGGGATGGGATTTTCTAACCTGTTGTACAGATGTGAGGCCAGGATTATACCCTGGGTTCCATTCAATCTGTGGAGTTGTTTCTTTCTTTCTTTTTTTTTTTAATTTATTTTATTTATTTATTGGCTGCGTTGGGTCTTTGTTGCTGCACACGGGCTTTCTCTAGTTGCTGCGAGCAGGGGCTATTCTTCGTGGTGTGCAGGCTCCTCATTGTAGTGGCTTCTCTTGTTGTAGAGCACCAGCCCTAGGCACGTGGGCTTCAATAGTTGCGGCACATGGGTTCAATAGTTGTGGTGCATGGGCTTAGTTGCTCTGTGGCATGTGGAATCTTCCCAGAGCAGGGCTCGAACCCATGTGCCCTGCATTAGCAGGCGAATTCTTTACCACTGTGCCACCTAGGAAGTCCTGGAGCTGTTTCAATTCATAAATTATAAATGTCATATATTGCTGCACAGCTCATGAGAGAATAGTAGATGATAATTCCAAGACTGTTATTAGAGGAAAGCAATCCTTTGGGAGACGGAGAGGTAGAATGAAGAACAAAGAGAGGGAATTAGAAATGCATGTAGTCCAGAGAAGCTGAAGTAATGCTATGATGACAATTGTTTGGAAATGTCAGCAGCAGATGAGATCTGCCATCACTTGCCAGTTGCAGACTGTTAAGGTCCCTATAACAAATGTATGATTCCCTTGGAGCAAAGGATGATATTACAAAATAATAGCAGAAATGTCTAAGGAGTTTGAAACTGCAGAACGGCTATTTAGCAATAAACATACCCTGTTGGGAGGATGTTGTATGAGAGAGTAAAATACAAACAAGGAGAATACATAGGGGAATCAGCTAAAGTGTAAGAATTATGTGAGTCTTCACAGATATAGAGAACAAGCTAGTGGTTACCAGTGGGGAGAGGGAAAGGGGAGGAGAGGCAAGAGAGGAGAGGGGAGTAGGAGGTACAAACCATTATTTACAAAATCAACTGCAAGGATATATTGTCCGACACAGGGAATATAGCCGGTATTCTATAATAATTACAAATGGAGTATAACCTTTAAAAATTGTGAATCACTACATTGCACACCTGTCACATATAATATGGTATATCAACTATACTTCAATTAAAAATTATACTTTCTAATATAAAAAAAGAGTTATGTGTATCTTGTTCAAAACTTCATTTAGTCACGATCATAAAAAACTATCTTTCTTCGGTTGCCTATTTTTGAATGAAATAATCTCCCTTTTGTGTTTGGAAAAACCTGTTTTACAGGAATAGCCCACAAATTGATTTCAAAATCAAAAGTCAAAAATAAAGTCAGTGTTAAAAATGATGTTTTTTCAAGCTCAAAATATGTATTTTTCAAATCACCTTTCTCTAGGTGGATGAGATATAATGCAAATCCAACCTTTACCTGCTTCAGGCTCTCATTTTGTTAATTAACAGGCAAACAAGCTGGTCAGCAAGCAAACAAAATGCAGAAAAATGCAGTAGAGAGAAGACTGTCACCTTAATACAAAAGCATTCTAAGTAAGAATATTGTACCTTTGTCCTCTAGCAAATTTCATTAAAAAAGCACATTCTCTCTCACTAATAAGATGGTAAAGAAAAACCACTCTATTTCTCACACTCTTTCTCCCTCTCCACATCAAGCCCAGGGTGAAGGAAGCATTGAGTAGTGTGTACATTTCGAGTCGAGCTTTTGTTTCTTTTGAACTATTGATAAAAAAATTTGTTAATTGGAAAATGCGTAGGAATGACTAATTCACTATCAATATATTTTGACAATAAGACTGGTAACCTAGACCATATTAAGCAGTACAATTAAATTTTGTAGTTTGATTAGTTCCTAAGAGTGTACATTTTTCTCTTGGACCTAAATTTGTTTGTAGAACTTTGGTTATTACTGAAACAGTAAAATCACGTTTCCAAACATGTGGGGAAAATGGCTTCAAAGCCAAAAAATCTCTCCTTTCTGGTCAAGATTCAGAGTTTCTTTTAGAAGGTAGAAATCTCAAAGCTCAATTCAAATGAATTGAAATTAATAAATTTATATATTTTTATTGATGTCTTTTCATATCAGGGAAGTGATAAATAATGCAGTTTATTCCCAGATGGGCCTGTTTCAACAACTTTCCTACTTATGTTTGTTAAAACTGAGGCAGACACTAGTGGACACTCATAGTGCAGTCACGTGTGGAACACATGACCTTCTGCCTCACAGCAGACCAAATAGAATCACAGAATTTATCCTAATTTGTTCCATAAAGAATTTGGGGGGATTAAACAACAAGGACTTACTATATAGTGTAGGGAATTATACTCAATATCTTGTAATAACCTATAATGGAAAAGAGTTGAAAAAAATAATATATAAATACCCGAATCACTTTACTGTACACCTGAAACTACATAATGTTGTAAATCAACTACACTTCAATTAAAAAAAAGTAGCATACTTAAAGAAAGGAATTTGGGGGAATTGGAGGTAAGAAAATTAATTATTCTACTGGTGTGTGTTGGGAGTCCTTGGTATGCCCTAAGGTAGATCTTAGGGACACACATGTATAAAAGACATTATCTTTTTCTTTGAGGAGCCAGTAATCTAATTGTGGAGCATGTTAACAAATAAATGCAATAATCTAACATGTGCTTCACAGGAATAGAGAAGTCAC
Organism: Hippopotamus amphibius kiboko; assembly: GCF_030028045.1. Taxonomy (NCBI): domain Eukaryota; kingdom Metazoa; phylum Chordata; class Mammalia; order Artiodactyla; family Hippopotamidae; genus Hippopotamus; species Hippopotamus amphibius. The sequence continues at coordinate 78,075,021 of NC_080196.1, read as the reverse complement.
ATATGCTGTTTGTGACAAGGTCAAAATGATCTTATAATGGGACAGATTTGTAGAGGAGTTTGTATTGAGGACCACACTCTATTCAAACTCTGTAACTAGATTTTCTTCACAGTTTCTTTGATGAGTTACTCACACACCAAATTTAAAACGCTGAAACAGAATTTCTATGATTAAGTTTATTTACTAATTTAACAAAATATAAGCAATGCCAAATTTTAAATTTGGGACCAAATGTTACTTTGTTTTCTTGAGAAAGATGGGAAGAAGGAGATAAAGCCCTTAAAAATTAAATCTAGTAACTGCTGGAACAATCTTCACCAAGCCCAGTCAATACCTTGTTGTACTCTAAATATAACTTGTCATCTTAGGACAAAATCCAATTTTGAGAATAAGGGAAAATCCATTTTAATTTTCAATTGTTTAGTATACTTGAAAATCAAAAATTTACAGAAGTTGCTTTCATATTTATTTTGTGTCAAGTGATAGGGAATTATATCTCTTTCCCTAGAAGATGGTAAGATTGATGAGTTGTTTGCGCAGGCAATTGGAATTCAGTTCAGACACTATTAAATAATGCATCGTCTCCACTTACTTTAGCTTAACATGATTTCACCCCCAAGTCATTTCTGAATATCACCCACAAAGAAATTTAATTCATTGATCTTATGCCTCAAAGAGTCATTCTATGTGGTAGTTGTATGATAGTTAATATAAGTCGTGACTGGTAATTGTTCTTACTGACTTTTAGAAATTCTCAAAATAATTTGTATTTTAGAGATTAAAATGCAACATTTAACTTTCAATATAAGGAGTGAGGAACATTTAAAGCCTAAGGTAGAGGACAAAAGTGTAATGAGGAGAAAAATTAAAAGAACACATGGGACTTCCCTGGCGGTCCAATGGCTAAGACTTTACCTTCCAATGCAGGGGGTGCAGGTTTGATCTCTGGTCAGGAAGCTAAGATCTCACATGTTTGGGGCCAAAAAACCAAAACATAAAACAGAAGCAATATTGTAACGAATTCAATAAAGACTTTAAAAATGGTCCACATCAAAAAAATCTTAAAAATAAAAGAACATAAAGAGGCTATAACAATGTTGTAACTGTTTCAAAACCAATTTCTTACTAGCTAATGCTTAGCCAGCCTGTCAAGCAAAAATAAATCGCCTTAATGGAGCCAAGTTAATATAATTAAATTTTCAATTAAAAAAAACCTAGGTGAATTTAATTTGTCCTTGCCAGTTGCCGATTCTTTCTAGGCATGCTTCCTTTTCTAGGTTGCAGACAAAAAATGTTTTGAAAATTTTGTCTTTTTTAGATCATAACTAAATAATTCTGTTTTTCACCAAATAAAATTAGTAGAATTTTATGGTGAGAGGTGGAAATATCAGCTTTTGTAGGAGAAAAAATATTTCAGTATAGACATTCATCTCCTTGAGTAGTTAAGGATAAACATATTTGAAAACCAGAGACAGATAAATGAATCAGTTCTCAAACTTTGTCTATCCTCTTTTATTTTTGCATTTAAGAAATTCAGGTATAATGTACATGCCCGTAAAATGCTCGAATCTTAAGCACAACTACCAACCAGATCAAGATGAGATGAAGAACATTTCCATTACTCCAAAAGTTCCTTATTGCCCCTTTCTAATTAATATAACTCTCTCCTAAGAGGTAACTATTTTTCTGACTTCTGTCATGACAAATTAGCTTTACCTGTTCTTGAACTTGTTATAAAGGATAGCTTAGTTCTGTGATTATTACTTTTAAAATCATGTTTATATCATCACTATGAATTTGTTTAGGTGTCATAATATACCAGACTTAGTGCTTCAAACTCAGTATGTTCTCTCTCCCCAATATTGGATTTCCTGTCTGTGTCATAATTAAAAGTGGATTACTTTTGCTTAAGTTAAATGATTCTGAATTTAAATGGGATAAGTATGAAGCAGTTCATTTTGATGGAATAGAGCACCCTGGCAGATGTGGGACATGAACTAGGCTAGTAGGTGGGCAGAGGGGCTTGCTGTGCTGGGGGGAGTCTGGATTGCTGGAACAGAGAATATATTAGGTTCTGTGTGCAGAAGCAGGGTACATGGTGAGGCGGGGAGAATGTGCTGCACCTCAGGATTGGGGCCGTACATCTGCCTGTATCCATTCCTTCTAGCAAATGTCAAGATTAATTCTTCTGCCTCTGATGGTGGATATCAGCCTGCAGATGGAGGTCAGGTGGCTGCATCCCCCAGTTCTGGAGGTGATACATAAAAGTTAGGAAAAAGTAGCACCAGCCTTCTTACAGTATCTACAAGATAAAGTCCTGGCTTCTGGACAGGGTATATGTGCCTCACATTAGCAGTCCTGTGCTTTGGCTGGTTTTAGGTGCCAGCACTCTGCTAGAGGCACTCTAAGATTCAGGTGATGGGAACTCTGCATGGACTGCTTCATCTGCCTGCATTGTCCTTCCCCTGTCACCAGCTGGAATAAATAGCCATGTGCAGATAGGGAGAAAGCAAACTCAGAGAACTGGCTTGTCTGAGCTCTTACCAGTGTTGTGACTCTGGGCATTACTTTACTACTCCAAGTCTCATTTCTCTTTTCATCCCCAAAGTACAATTACATCCCCAAAGAGGGATGTAATTGTACTTATCTCATGGAGTTAAATGAGATAAACTCTAAGTGGATAGTTGCTCAGTTGGTCACTATTTCCACTGGCTGGGAAAGAAGCTGTTTAAACTATAGGCCCTCAAAATTCAGTGAAAACCACTCTCTGTTCAGAAGCCTTCTCTGATCCTACGAGGAAGAATAAAATTTTCACATAGCACTCTGTTATGGTGCTTCTCACATTAAAAAAAAATAATTTCTTTTCTAATTCCTCCTCTGGACACTATACTACCTAAGAGTAGGGACTGTGTCTTTCACTCTTACAGTTCTGGGGCTGCCATGGGGTCAGGCACACAGTGGCATTCAGGAAATATTTGTCATGTGCAAGAGTAAAGTCAGTTATTTGGCAATTATATATTGCACCTCGTTTGCTTTTGTTAGTTTTCCCTTAGTGCAGGGTTCATGTTCAAGACTATTTTGTAGGGAAGGTATGAGTTTCACTGAATCTTTCAAATTTACCTGTCAAGCTACTCTAGCTATCCTAAATTGGCTTGACAATCAACACCAACACAAAATTACTATTTATGAAATGATTCTCTGTTGGAAGGCTCAGCAGTGACACTGTGAAAATGGCTGTAATTTAGCAATTCGGTAGCCTTTGCCTCATTGAAGGAGTTAGTATAAATAATAACCTTTAGCTTCAACTGAAACCACAAAACCTGTGTCAGACTTCTGGGATGAAGATTTGCATAGGAGCCTGGCTATTGATTTCACATTACACTTTCACTGTTGTCATCATATATAAGTAAGTTTAGGTTCTGACTATAAGCTTCAAGGCTTGAGAAATGAGACTAGCAAAACAGGAAATGTTCCCACCTACCAGAAATGTAACTACAAGGTTCTTTTGATATTGGATTACTAATATTGTGACAAAAACAGAGAAAGCTTCTCTGCACGCCCACCAGCAAGCCAAGTAAGATGAAGGCCACAGGCAATTCCTGTAATGTTGCTAGCCGTCTCCACGCCTCTCACTGGCTCTTCCTAACATTTTTTTTCTAAGGAAGAAGCACAGAAATGTCCTCTATATACTATAGAACAGTTTACAAGTAACTACATTTGACTATAGGACAGGTTAAATTCTAAAGAAACAAACATCCCTAGTACTTATTTATGTTATAACTGGAAGTTTGTAACTTTTGACTGCCTTTGAATTCCCTCTCTCCTATCCCCCATCTCTGGTTGCCACAAATCTGATCTCTTTGTATGAGTTTGTTTTTTTTTCCTTCTGCTAACTTTGAGTTTATTTTGCTATTTTGCTAGTTACTTGAGGTGCAAAGTTAGGTTGTTGATTTGATATTTTTTTTCTTTTTTAATATTGGCATTTATTATTATATACTTCACTCACAATACTACTTTGGCTACATCCTTTAAATTTGGTGTGTTGTGTTCTCATTTTCATTTCTCTGAAGACATTTTCTTTTTGAAGATATTTTCTAACTTCCCTTGTGATTTATTCTTTGACCCATTGATTGTTCAAGAGTGTGTGTGTGGTTTTTTTTTTAATCTATATATTTGTGAAATTTCCTGTTTTCCCTCTGCTATTGATTCCCAGTTTCATTCTATTGTGGTCAGAAAAGATTCTTGGTATGATTTCAATCTTTTAAAATTTGTTAAAACTTATTTTGTGACCAAACTTGTGATTTGTCCTGGAGAAATATTTGTGTGCACTTGAAAACAATATGTATTCTGGGGGAGCTGGAGGGAATGTTCTACATATGTCTGTTAGGTCCACTTGGTCTGTGGTGTTGTTTTTAATCCTCTCCTTCTTACTGATTTTCTGTTTCCTCGTTCTCCCCACTATTGAAATTGGGATATCAAAATTTCTTCTTCTTATTGTGTTATTGTCTGTTTCTCCCTTCAGTTTTGTCAGTTTGCTTCATATGTTCTGCTGTTAGGTGCATATATAATTGTTGTGTCTTTCTGGTGAATTCATCCTTTCACCATTGTATAATGTTCTTCTTTGTCTTTTGTTACAGTTTTTGACCTAAAGCACATTTTGTGTGATGAAAGTATGACCACCACTTCTCTATTTTGGTTGCCATTTGCATGCAAGATCTTTTTTCATCCTGTCACTTTCAGCCCATGTGTTACATCTAAAGTGAGACTCCTATAGACAGCATATAGATGGATCTTGTTTTTTGTTTTTTTTTTTTAATCAACTCAGCCACTCTATGTTTTCTTTTGAATGGGGAATTCAATCCATTTATATTTTCAGTAATTATTGATAGGGAGGGACATACTGTTGCCATTAAAAATGTTTTCTGTATATCTTGTAATTATTTTGTCCCCCTTTTCTTCTCTTGCTGCCTTCTTTGATTCTTTTTTTTTTTTTTTTTTTTTTGCTAGGAGCATGCCTCAGTTCTTTTCTTATTTTCTTTTGTGTGTCTTTTATCAGTATTTGCTATGTGGTTACTATATGGGATTATTAAAACATAACAATTGATTTGAAACTGATAACAACTTAATTTCAACTGCATAGAAAACTCTACTCCTTTACATCCCCCACTTGTGTTATCAATGTCACAAAATTTATCTTTTATATTTTGTGTCTATTATCATAGTTTTATAGTTATTTTTATGCTTTTATCTCTTAAGTTCTACGTTAGAATTAAAATAGATTTACACACTACAATTACATATTGCCAAATTGTGTATTTGCCTATATATTTACCTTTACCAAAGAGCTTTATTTTCAAGTTTTTCTGTTGCCGTCTATCATCCTTTCATTACAATTCTAAGGACTCTAATGCACTTTAGTATTTCTCATAAGACAGGTCTAGTGATGATTACATCTTTCAGCTTTTGTTTATATGGGAAGGTCTTTATTTCTCCATCATTTCTGAAGGATAGTTTTGTCAGATAAAGTATTCTTGGTTGGCATTATTTTTTTCTTTTGGCACTTTGAATATATCATTCCACTCCCTTCTGACCTTTAATGTTTCTGCTGAGAAATCCATTGATAATCTTATGGGAGTGCCTTTGCATGAGATGAGTTGAGTTTCTCTTGCTTCTTTCATAATACTCTCTTTGTCTTTGATTTTTGACAGTTTGTGGGATCTTTAGGTTCATACTAGTTGGGATCTTTTGAGTTTCTGGAATCTGGTTGTCCATTTCCTTCCCAAATTAGGGAATAATTGACCATTATTTCTTCAAGTGCACTCTCTGCTTCTATCTCTGTCTCTTCTAAGACTTTCATAGTGTGTGTATTGGTCCACCTAATGGTGTCTCATGAGCTCCTTAGACTTTTCTCCACTTTTATTCATTCTTTTCCCTTTTTGTTTCACTGACTTGATAATTTCAAATGACCTACCTATGAGTTTGCTGATTTTTTCTTTGATTTGATGAGATCTGTTGAACCCTGCTACTGTATTTTTCAATTCAGTTATTGTATTCTTCAATTCCAGAAATTCTAGTTTTTAAAACACTATTTCTTTGTTGATATTCTCAATTTGTTCATGCATAGATTGCCTGATTTCATTTGGTTATTGGTTTTCTCTTACAGTTCATTGAGCTTCTTTGAGATGATTATTTTGACTCTTTGTCATATAATTCTTAGGTCTCTATTTCATTAAGGTGGGTTTCTGTACTGGCTTGGGGGAAGAACTATCATGGGTGACATGCAATTGCTTTTCTTATCCATTTCAATGAGGTTGGGCTTGGCTTTGCACTTGTCTGGGATACTGTGGTTTCTTAATTAGTGTCCAGAGTCCTCTCTCTTTTTTTTTTTGTAAATTTATTTATTTATTTTATTTATTTATTGGCTGCATTGGGTCTTTGTTGCTGCACACGGGCTTTCTCTAGTTTCAGTGAGTGGGGGCTACTCTTCATTGTGGTGCACAAACTCCTCATTGTAGTGGCTTCTCTTGTTGTGGAGCACAGGCCCTAGGCACGTGAGCTTCAATAGTTGCGGCACATGGGCTCAGTAGTTGTGGCTCACGGGCTCTAGAGCACAGGCTCAATAGTTGTGGCGCACGGGCTTAGTTGTTCCATGGCATGTGGAATCTTCCCAGGGCAGGGCTCGAACCCATGTCCCCTGCATTGGCAGGTGAACTCTTTACCACTGCACCACCTAGGAAGTCCCAGAGTTCTCTTAAAGGCTTTTTAGATGGTGTATTGTTAAGTTGGTGTTTCTGTGGGGCAATGAAATCTGGGGCTTTTTATTTCACTATTTTGCTAAAGTCACCCTTTAGGAACATTTTAAAAGTTCATCCCTTTCCCTTGTTTGTAATCTTTGCAATATGACTGGTAACTAATATGCCTGAAGTGGTAATGCTAGTCATACTATTTTAAACATTGTAAGGAAATTTACAGACATTATATTTATTCTTAGAAAGCCTTGCAAGAGAGACATTTTATTCTTATGTTCCAGTTTAGGAAATAGGTTTTCTAAGAAGTTAAATTTGCCCAAGGTTAACAATAAGTTGGGTTTCAGCCTCAGGCCCACCTGGCTCCCAAGCTCTTGCTTTTCCTACTCTACCATTTTATGCTGTGGAGTGGTCTATTGGGAAAGAACACACATTATTGAAATATGTTGGTCATGGAGAGACTTGCTGTATATATTACTTCTGAAATGCTATTGAATGTAATTACCGGTATAAATTGCTGTGTTAGCAATGCTTTAGTTGTGAAGAAGATATTGGTTGGGTTATTCCTTGAACTTTACACCTTTTTCTTAACATGGTTAATTTTGTTTTTAAAAATTTGGGTTACTTTAGATTTTTCTAGTAATCACAGAATTGCCAGAGGTCATTAACTTCAGTGAACACATCACTATTCTGTTATAGACGTCTCTGAATAAAAGGTTTTCTCTAAAAATTAGTTATCTACGGGCAATACGCTTGACACATATTCAAATTAGAGCAAATTCTGATTGTAAATAAATGATTACCATGCAACTCCTCTAGCTTTACATTAGAAAAAACTAGAAATGCTGTTACAGAGTCATATGTATTCATAAGTAGTGATGGCAAAGAATTACCTAACACTCTAAAAGTAGAGTCTTTCCATACCTATTTAATTTTTTTCCCAAGGAATCAAATGTCTTACAGGCATCCTATAATTAATCTTCACATATCTTGACATTTCTCTGTAATTCTGATTAATTTGAATTAACAGTGCATATTATGCAGGCAAATGAAGTAGGCTGTGTACCTAATGGTTAAAAATCATTATGGTTCCATCACTTACCACCGTATGACCTTAGGCAAGGTCATTAACTTTTCTCCATCATAAGATGGGTCTGGGAAACAATAGAACATATTTCCTTGCTGAGTATCAAGGTTTAAATACAATAAGAAGTGTTTGGAACATAGAGATAAATTAGTGAATGTTAGTTATTGTATTTTAGGGAAACCTGGTACAAGTAGAAATGTTTCACTGGTTTATTTAGGGAGACAAATATATATTTGAATTCTTCTGAGGCATAGAATAAACTTGAAAGAGTCAGTAGGGTATGGTACAAAATAAAATCAAATATTTCTAAAATGTGAAAACATTGAAATGACTTTCAGCTTAGAAAATATTGAACCAATATATTTGATCTATAAACATTTATTATCTATCCAGGTGTACTGGGAACAACAAATCAAGCCTCGGTTCAGGCAATTGCAATCTATCTAGTTGGGAAAGGCCGGCATGTTTTGAGAACGCTAAATAGAATGTTAAGTGTCAAAATGAGCGGAAACTTGCAATAGGAATTCTACAAAAGAGAGAGCATGATGAGGAGGAGTGGTACCAGGCAGCCTCATGGAAAACAGCTCTGAGTTTGGGGAGACTAAAGAATAAAAGACCCTTTAGATGAGGGGGCATTGTTGTATGAATAAGCAAAGAGCTTTACAAACGCCAGTGAAGACATGAATCATCTTGCAGATTTGTTAAAATGTGGAGTCTGACTCACAGCTATAGCGGACAAACTAGTGGTTACCAGTGGGGAAAGGGAAGAGAGGAGGGGCAATATAGGATTAAGAGGTAGAAACTACTAGGGATAAAATAAGCTACAAGGGTATATTGTACAACAGGCAATATAGACAACATTTTATTATAACTACAAATAGAGTATAACCTTTAAAAATTGTGAATCACTGCATTGTACACCTGTAACATATAATATTACTGTACATCAACTATACTTCAGTAAAAAAGTAGAGTGTTTTTCTAAATGTACCTTACCAAGAATTAAAATGCAGATGAAAAACTGAACAAAATTTTTTAACATGTGTGAAAGAAAAAGGGCCAATCATGCTAAAATGTAGTCATCATGATAATCACCATCAGTGACAAATGCTAACCTCCTTAGTATGTTAATGGTTCTAATGAACCAATTAAAAGGAGGCAATGACCACATAGAAAAATGAGATCAATAAAATTTTATAAGTGAGGAAATAAAAATTTAAGAAAGAATAAGTTTGATAAATAAACCAAAAAATATAAGTTGAAAAAAAAATTAAAAAATTAAAACTGTAAGTTCATTTACTTTAGGGGTATAAATGTGTACCATATTTGTGAAGTTATTTGTCTATATGCACCAAAAGTTTTTTTTAACATATGTATCCTCAGATAATAGCCAAATGGTTGAGAAACAGGTAGAAACTAATTGAGAGTCTATCTCAGGCTTTATAAGTGGTTAGAAAAATATTTTGGACCCATGCAGGAAAATGTATGAATCCATATGGCTAGTTTACAGTAATTTCCTACCATTATTTTAGTCTGGGTTTTCTAATTGGTTAGACTTAACTGGATGGGACAAACTAAATGAGTGGCAAAGAAGCATCATTACTCTGGGAACCCTGCCTATTTTACCGTTTCATGACTTAATTTGTAGATTGTTAAATGATTCAAACCCCAGGAAGTGTAGAAGGTTCTGAAACTTTTGCTTCCACTGGGCTTTTTAACCCAAACAATCAAATGAGAGTGTGAGACCAATGATTGTGACTTTGTGAATTTTTCTGGCATTTCAGCAAGGTATTAAGAGGCCAGACATTTCCTCAGTTTGCAGAGATCAAATATTAATAATAACAAGAAGGCCCACATTCTCTGCTGCGGAAATGGATAGGAAGTCTATAAATCTTTCTATCCCTGCTCCATTTCTATTTTCCCGACAAGCTGACTACTTGGAAGGCAATCCCTCCAGAGCAGCTGTACAAAATGAAAAAATTAGTTGCTTTTCATTTATTTACTCATTTTGTCATGGGAATTTCCTGCAAGATGTATAATAATAACTTGATAAGAAAATTATTCTGTGCATCTTATTTCATTTTTTTTTTTCTAAAGAGGAGCTTTCCGTGTTATCCTACCCTCTAAAATTGTGAAATGGTAAAACATTCGTTTCTGGTGGACTCCTTGCTTTCTTTTATTTTGTACAAGACAAAGGCACTTTGTTCTGACAGATGTGACAAACCAACTAGTTGTAAACTAAATAGCCAGATGATATAATATGTTATTATGTATTTATGAAGTAATCTGGGAGAATATGCAGCTGGTCTCCTGTTCCTTAACAGATGTAAGAGTTCCCAGTATATTTGCATGATTGATTATATGAATTTCCTTATTACAGTGGTATATTAGGAAACAAGTCTTTAATCATCTGATGCCTTTTCTCTACATGACTGTCTTTCTGGAATAAAAGGGGGCATCTGTTTTCATAGTAACAGCAGAAACAATGTTGGTCCAGAGAAATTCTAAATAGAAATAGATTAAAAATAGATTGTGTACTAGAATTACTTAATTGGAGTTGCTTAATTGTTTGTTTGAAATGAATCGTGTTGTCAGTAAGTCACTACATGTATGTTAAACATCCAGCTATTCCTTAGTATGGGGAAGCTATCTTTGTGTTCCCCCCTCAAAATATCAGGCTATTTCCCCTAATATACTATATAAGCTCAAATGAATGCATAGAATCATATAACACTCTTCAGGTAAATTTGCTTTGAAGTTGAGACTATGTCTAACACATGTAAGTCCCAAACTGAACCATCTTGGAAAGTTCCAATGACTATAAATAGAATTTCTAAATTCAAAATGTCCTTTCAACCTTCTCCACCTCACAGTATGACTCTAATAATTGCTCTCGCTGCCTTAATTTCCTTTAGTACACTGTGACCATTTTCTAGTATTATTGAGTACTGTGTGATCTTTTCCACTTACATTCAGTAGCATCATATGAAGATTAACTGATAGGGAAAGAAGCATAGTTGTAAATATAAGCCACTTTGCATAGTTGACCTTTAAAACTGCTGGTTGTCTTCATAAGACACCAACACTGCCAGCAGCAATGTTATTCTTGAAGCCAGTTAAGGGTTCATTTCAGTGGTTGTTTTCCATTACACCCATTGATGTAATCTACACAGCAGGGCAGTCTATAACCACAATTATTATTTTGATGTCCTGCTATGCAAATTTAAATATAGATATGGAATTTAGGACCTTGAATGGGACCATAAAAACAACCAAGTTAAATCATTTCATTTAGAAAGAGCAAGTAAAGACAAAAGGCTTTCCCAAAACCACACGGCTGTGGCAGAACTGATTATAGAAGAGGGGTCTCCTATTTCCAAGGTCAGCGCTGGATGGAGCATAATTGATGGCTTTGGCTGACACATTGAATAGATTGTACTGGAAACCATCTGCTACCAGAGGAACAAGAGTGGGAAATTATCATCATTATTTCTTATCAGCTTATATTTTTATTGTATAGATACAGAAATATTTCACTAGCAATTTCTATAGACCAAGTAAACTGAAAAAACAAAGATTAAACAGCTAATATTTGTCTGTTGTTATGTAGTTCAGAAATAAGAAATTACGATTTTTGAGTTGAATAACATAATTTCTTTGAAAAGTCCAAACCTTATTACTCTACCTAGAGATAAGAGGCCAGAATGTCACACATCTATGAAGAAAATAAAAATGCAAAGTTACACAAGAATAAGATACATTTATCTCTTCTTCCCCACAACAATACCAGCCAATAAAGAGTTCCTTCTTCAGGTAGATAGTTTTATTTTATTTTATTTTATTTTATTTTATTTTAGCTGCATTGGGTCTTCGTTGGGTCTTTATTGCTGCGCATGGGTATTCTCTAGTTGCAGTGAGCAGGGCTACTCTTCATTGTGGTGTGCGAGCTTCTCATTGCAGTGGTTTCTCTTGTTGCAGAACATGGGCTCTATGTGCATGGGCTTTAGTAGTTGTAGCACACAGGCACAGTAGTTGTGGCTTGTGGGCTCTAGAGCGCAGGCTCAGTAGTTGTGGCGCATGGGCTTAGCTGCTCCACAGCATGTGGGATCTTCCTGGACCAGGGGTCGAACCTGTGTCCCCTGCATTGGCAGGCATATTCTTAACTACTGTGCCACCAGGGAAGTCCCTTCAGGTAGATTTTTAAGAGTATTTTATGAACCTGCAGTGTGAGAACAGAAGGACAAAGCAGATTCAAATAATTCATTCAGATAAAAATCTGTGTGGCCATTAAATCTCAGCAATATCTATGGAGTTATTTACATTTCCAAGTGCTTTAAGTTTATATTAAGTAATACAATGTGTACCTATTTATGATGGTTTCATCTTAATTCCCTAGTCCTCTGCTGTCAGGAAATACCAACTTTCAACTATCATTTAAAATTAACTTCTCTTTTTCCTATATGTTAAAAGATGACTACATCTTTAGTTTATTGCAAATATCAAAGGCAGCCAGCAATCTCTTCATCATGTCCTCAACTATACAACTCAAAGTACATCTGTTTCCATCTGAAAATATGCTTGCTGCTTCCCAAGGCTAAATCCTGCTGTGCTGTAACCTAAATCTCTCTGCCTTCTCCTCCCATATCCACCTTCAGTTCATTCAATAAATAGTCCTCTTCAGTCATCTCATGGAGTCTTTCTCCTTGACCCATAAACATGTTCTGGTTACTTCTAAATTGAACAAAATCTTTATTTGACCCTAATGCCTTTTCAGGTTCTTTTCCTGCATTTTTCAGGCAGGCTGAGTTTATCCATTACACGGCATATTATAGTAGAATGCTTAATATCATGGAGGAAATGTTTAAAATATATTTTAAAGGTAAATACAAAACAGAATAGAGACCATGATTCCAGTTTTGTGAAAAATTATATATGTTTGCATAGTAAAAGGTATACAAGGTTGTGTATGCACAGAGACACACATACATCCAGAGAGATAGACAGAGATACAAAGACAGAGAGACAGATTTCTCTGGGTAATGAAATTATATGTGATTTTCTATTTCTTCATGCTTTTCTCTTTTTTTTTCACTTTTTAAAATTGAAGTACAGTTGATTTACTATATTTATATTAATTTCAGGTGGACAACATAGGGATTCAATTGACAAAACAAAAACACAACCTACTGAATGGGAGAAAAATATTTGCAAATAATATGACCAATAATGGGTTAATACTCAAAATATATAATTTGGGGCTGTCTATTCTGTTCCACTGATCTATCTGCCTATTCTTTCACCAATGCCACTCTGCCTTGATTATGTAGTTTTGTAGCAAGCCTTGAATTTTGGCGGTATTGATCAACTGACTTCGTTCTTCTCCTTCAATGTTGAATTGGCTATTCTGGATCATTTGCCTCTCCATATAGACCTAGAATTAGTTTGTCAATATCCACAAAATGCTAGGATTTTGAATTGGGTTGCATTGAACCTATAGGCTAAGTTGGGAAGAAATAACATCAGGACAATGTTGAGTATTTGTATCCATGAACATGGAACCACTCTCCATTTATTTAGTTGTTTTTGGTTTGCATGGGCATTTTTATTCCTCTTGATTTATTTTGTCAGATGACTTTCCTAAAGGACGTGCAACAGCATCATCATGGTTAAAAGTACATTAGGCACGCTAGTTAACCACACCTCAGTTTCCTGGTCTGTATGGTATGATAGATTTGTGAGGAAGAAGTGTGTTAGTATACGAAAAGTGCTTAGAAACATTTTATCCTAGCACCAGTAGTGTATGAGGATATGAATTTCATTGAATTTTTACCAAACTGGGTTTTACTTGAAAAACAAATTTTTAAGATTTATGAAAAATTATACTGCTTTGATTTATATTAAAAAATTTTTTCCATTAAAAGTTTTCCTCAAACATCACTTTGGGGAAAATGAAAATGGTTAGGTCCTTGACATTCATAACACTTGTGAGTTTCATTTAAATAAAGGAAGATCTCCTTTCATTTTTCATAACGAAACCCTTTAACCAGCTGTTGAAGGTCAGTTTCTCCATAGGGAGTATGGAGTACAAAGGAATTCTTGAAATCTTATTTACAAGTAAGTTGGAAGCAAACCATGTCTTTCTAATCAATATTTGTGGATTAACAACCATGGGAACTTTTAGAAGATTGGACTTTAGTAAGTCTTTTAGCTAGAAAGAAAAACTTTCAGAGATTTCAGGAAGAAAAGACTTGGAAACTTTGTGGGAAAACAAAGTTGTTTTATTTTGATTTTTACAGCTTCCCTTAACTTCTTCCATGAATTTGTGCTTCTACTGCACTATCATATTTTGTGTGCTTTTTTCCAGTTGGAGAATTTATTTATTTTTCCAGATCTTTATTGGAGTATAATTGCTTTACAATGTTGTGTTAGTGTCTGCTGTACAACAAAGTGAATCAGCTATATGTATACATATATCCCCATGTCCCCTCCCTCTTGAGCCTCCCTCCCACCCTGCCTATCCCACTCCTCTAGGTCATCACAAAGAACCAAGCTGATCTCCCTGTGCTCTGTAGCAGGTTCCCATTAGCTATCTATTTTACATTTGATAGTGTATATATGTCAATGCTACTCTCTCATTTTGTCCCAGCTTCCTCTTCCCCCTGCCCTGCCACTAGGTTCATCAGTATCTTTTTTTTAGATTCTCTATATACGCATTAGCATACGGTATTTGTTTTTCTCTTTCTGGCTTACTTCACTCTGTATGACAGACTCTAGGTCCATCTACCTCACTACAAATAACTCAGTTTCACTCCTTTTTATCAGCCGTAGAATTTAAATCAAAGATTCCATGGAGGAGTAGAAGGATCACAGTATTTTGTAGTGGAATTTGATAGCTTAGGAATAATATGGGCTAATGGGCTACCACAGGGCCTAGACAGGATAGGGGGAAGAATGGAGAATATTTTTTGCTAAAAGTCTTATTGAGTATTGGTAAATAGAGAAAGGTGAAAGCAGTCTATATGGTAATTGTCATGGAAAGTTAACCAAAGACCAAAAAAAAAAAAAAAAAAAAAAGCCAACAGTTGTTTCTTATACTATGCATTCCAGATAAAATGAGAAAGAATACATAGGAAGTATCACAGACTTGTAGAATGGTGATGTCAAATTGCTGTCCTAAATCTTGTGGAAATTTTGTCTGAAATGTTCTGGTCTGCACCTTAAGGAATATATTATCAGTCTGGGAAGAAATTCTTCCTGAGACTGTTTGCAAAAGTTTTATATTGCTGAGTATTCATTAAGGCAATTTTGCTGAACTTTTTTGTTACTTGATGGCATAAATAGCAACTTTAGGTATCGAAGGAGGGATGTTTCAGCTTTCCGGAGAGTCAAAGGGAAAATTAACTCTGTTTAAATGGGAGGAAAGCCTGAAGGAAACTCAGCTGCCTAAGCCAAGATGTCTGCAGACTTGGTTCTTTCTTTTTGCTCCTCTGTCACATAGAAAAAAGAGCAGAAGTTGCTAGGATCTGGGTGCCAGTGTCTCTGCAGCCTGGTAGAGATGCTGAGACTGAGAGAATGAGGAGTTAACATGGGGGCTTAGAGTTGAGGAGCAAGTTAGGAAACAGAGCAGGAGAGGCACATAGTTAGGAGAAAGCCTATCTTAAGGGACACAGCAGATGGCAGGGCAGCCATGAAAGAGATGAGGAGTACCATCCACCAGAACAGACAGTAGATCACAAGCTCAGGCAAGAGGGTAGCAGTCGGTGATGGTGGTTCAGTGGTCCCAGGACACCCTGATCCTGAGTCAGGTTTCTGATCCAGCCAGAGGATTCTACACATGTTGTGCTGATTCAAGGAAGAGCTCAGGTTCCCCAGATTATAACTTGAGCATTATGAGGTGGCCGTTGTAAACAGAGGAGCTAGTTCCTGAACTCTGTGCTGCAGCAGACAGTCTAGCAGGGGCACTTGGAAAGGGAAGCATGGTGGGAAGTCAGGAAACCTGGGTCTAGTTCTGCATCTGCTGCGCACTGGTTGTGTGAGTTGGAGAAGAGGAGCTCTAAGTCTCAGTTATCCAGTTTACAAAATGGGGATACTAATATGTTATACCCACATAATATTTTGGAAAGTAGTGTAGGTGGAAAAGTTTTATATGAATGTGCTATTAATGGCAGTGTACAGTGCCTGCACTTGGAATTTTAGTGAACAGAAGCTCAATTTAGTTGACATACATTTTTATTCATGCTAAATCCAATTGCTTAATCAGGTTTAAATGAAGGAAAAGTGTACAGTGTTGGGGAGGTTACCACTGTAAGGACAAGTTCCAAAGGTTTGGGGTCAAAGATCAGGGTTCAAGTTCTAATTCTGTCACTTACTAGATTAAGGGGCATGGCCTTAAGCAAGTTCCTTAACCTCTGAGATTCAATTTTCTTCATCTGAAAATAAGGATAATTATAAATGCTTTATGTACTTTGAAGGATTGGTGATGGGCTTTTCCAAGAATGATTTACCAAGGAGTTATTATAATGGATACTATTTACCCATCCCTGGCAGAATGATGTTCTATCTAAATTTCCCCAAACATAGGTGGGTGATCAGTTGCCAGATTGTGTTCCATTCTGCTCTGTCCTCTGGGATGTCATTCTGCTGCAGGAAAACCCAAGTCCTAAACTAAAAAAGTGTGCTTTGGGATAAACTCTTAATTTTTTACTTTATTAAAATCTAACCCCTATATTCTGAGTCGTGCATCTTAATGTCTCATAGAGTAGAATTGCTGAAGACCAGATATTTTTGAGAGCTGACCCAGGATATACACTGCCCCTGATTTTAATAAATGAGAAATAGAGCCAAAATCGGAACCGACAGGAGGAGGGCTTTGCTTCTGTAGGGGTTAGAGTATCCACTTCCAGTCTATTTGTTCATTCATTATTAACTTCCATTGCTTATTATTTGGTTTCCTGGTGAGATACATAGGGTTGTCCTAGCTCATTCTCTGAAGGTTTACATTCTTTCTTTTCGTTGAGTGCACTTTTATGTCTTTAGCAGCATCTCTTTTGTTTTATATAGCTTCAGATGGTATTTCCAACTCTCTTCTGATCTGTTACATTTTTAAAGGAAAGAAATATTGTGCTAAAGCTAAAGAGACTTTGAAGCAGCAGAGCATGTATAATTTATGTCGAGGAGAGGTTGGTGAAACCATCTCTGGGAGCAGTTGATTTTAATGTGTTTGAAAGCTCAAATTTTTAGAATGCAACCGCAGAATGTTCTTTAGATTTGTAAGCTTGATCAATTTGCTTAAATATTTTTAGATTGGAGAACTTTACAAACTACTTCCCTTTCAAACACACCAAAACAAAATTGCAAGTGCGAGCGTATTGCTTTGAATTTTTCCTCTTTTAGTGGAGATCAGAGAGGCAACTGCAGTGTAGATGGGGCTGATTACATCTCCTGGCAGGGTCTGTGCCAGACCCCACGTGCACCCTTCTTGCATCAGAACTCTCTGCAGAGAAAGGTGGTTCAAAAACAGCCAAGGTGCATTTCATATTCCTGCACCTGTGGTTCCACTAGAGATGACTGAGAGCAGCACTAGGGGGCATTATTTAGGGAGTTGGATAGAAAATGAGTTGGGGGTGAGTGTGTGTGTGTGTGTGTGTGTGTGTGTGTGTAGGGGCTGGGGAGCTAAGCATTTGCTCTCAGAGGTCATTTGCACTGAAGATGGAAGAAATGAGATGGGGAAGGAACAATTATTGAGCACCTACTAAGAGAAAGGGCACTGTGTTTACGTGCACTTCCTCACTTGGTCTTCAGTATAACCCTGGGAGGTGATGTCTTGCTGTTTAGGAAGCTGAAGCCAGAGGGGTTGAGTAGCTTGCTCATGGTCACACAGCTAGTAAATAGCAGCTCTAGATTCTGACTTGTCAGTCCTGGTCTTTCTGGGACACTACCCCAGGGAGCCTCAGGAACTGCCCTTCTCTAACTCTGTGACACATCCCAGGTACAAAGACAGGAACTGGATCTCCTCTAAGGCAGAGGAATAGGTATTCCACTTCCAGGTATTCTCAAGGTATTGTCACCAAACACACAGTCTCCCTCACGACAGGGAAGGCACCTGTGGTATGATACGTGAGGACCCGAATTGCTGTGACTGCTGCAAACAAACTTGCCATTCTACCTTCTTGCTCTTCCTCCTGGTTTTGTCCCTTCAGCCCTGGAATATCATTTGTTATTTCCCCCTCTCTGGCAGACTAACCCTTCCTTCTTCAGATCTCGGTTTAGGTAGAAGTTCCTTAGTCACTCCCACCGCTTACCCTGGGTTGGTTTAGGTACCTCTTCTATGGTCTACCATTGTCACAATTCATCCTCACATTCTGTTATAATTACTTGCTAATTTCCCCACATCCTCTGTTAGCTCATTGGAGGAGTAACAATGTCCTTGTTCACTGTTGTCGTCCCAGAAACTAGGATGATTTGTGCATGACGTGTGGCAGACATGCAGGATATCTGAATGCAGGTAGAGCAGTGTCAAGGCTACTTGGGGCAGGAGCTTTGAAACCCCACTATTATCCCAGCCACCCCAGTGATCACCAGACCTAAGGAGAAACAGTGTGTCACACTGTAAACACAGCCTCAAGACGAGTCCCCTATGCCTCCTTCCCACTGCATGGCTGCCCTAAACTCAGGAAACATCGACTGACACTGTAGAGTCACTGAAATGGACAGAGCAACAAAAGTATGGACTTTACCAATGAAAATGCCTGAATTACTTCTATTACTTCTCTTCCCTTCCTTTTCCTTTCTTCTCTTCTCTTTTCTTCACTCCTTCTCCCCTCTCTTTTTTTCACAGAACGTACCAAAAAGAGACAGGAAAGAACTACTGCCCTGGGCTTGCAATTTATGAAATTTAACTTAGAGATTATTTAAAAATATTTGAAGACAATGGTAAAAAACCGCTATTAACTTCAATATCCTAAAATGGATACAAATACATTTTTATTTGATGCAAATGACAATTTCAGTTGAACAGGAGAAATGATTATTACCAACAACCTTACCTTCCCAGTGGGCATTGAACACCACTAACGCTAACAAAATAATCCTTCAGAACTTAATTATTTGTGTATTAGAGCAAGTATCTTGGTCCTGGTTCTAAGTGGTCAGTCATATGGTTCAAGATTCTGCACAAAAGTGGAAGTTTTGGTCTTGTTAGGGGTAATGGTCTCATCTCCTGTGCACAAATAATAGTTTACACAAAAAATTAATTTGGTGATGAAATTCATAAATACATGTCTGTGCAACCCAATTCCACTCATTACTTTATATTAATTGATTTTCCTTCCACATGTCTAGGATGTTGTTATCTTTCTGCTTTCAACTTTAAACTTGTGAGAAGATCCTTGTGACTTCCTGGCTTAGAGAGGTAGTTTACCTTCTGACAGTAACAGAAATGCAGGAGTTAGTGCAGGAAAGGAATAGAAAGAATAGGAGAACTTATAAAACACACAATCTTTAGACCTTAAGATGCTGCTCTCTTTGAATGACAATTGAATTTCTGGAAAAGTCAAAGCCTTAGGAGTATGAAGGACTGGATTTTATTACATTGCTAATACCGCCAATCACAGTTTTATAGCACAGTTTTAGGGTCCTGTTTAAAATTGTTATTCCCTTAATCTATAAAAGTATGCCTATAATATACAAATAGACAATGTACATGTATATCTTATGTATATATTATATATTATGTACATATGATTTATATACATATATGAAATTAATGTAACATAACAATACACAGTATTATATACTTATAAAAATTCTGGATTAAAGAGAATCCCATGAATTGAGTAACCACAAACATTCTCTTACACTGTGTACTTGCCCTGAGGAAAGAATGCAGGCAGGGTACACATATCCCAAGGATTCCTAGAGGGTATGGAGAGTCACTGAGCCACACTGTTCACTTGAGCAGGTCTTCTTTTCCCCCCACACCAGTGTTCCTTTCAGATCTATCTGCAGGGACACTGACACTCAAAGGGTTAATACTCAGCAGGATATGGTAATTGGTGCATCTGTGGGTTTGGGTATTGAATTCTTTGACAATTGTTAATTGTCAGTTAGGAAACCAACACAGGCCACATTTCCAGAGATATGGCGAAATGATGTGAAGTTTTGCATGTCATCCATAAATTCTCAGGTTAGAATTTCCCAAGACTTCCCCTTAGTCTACCACCAATCTTTCAGACTACGATTTTCCTTCACTGATTTTGCCAAAATGTTGGCTTGCATAGTAAAGCTTTGGAACTGCAAAACAGGTGGTTTTTTTCAATATGTTGTCTTTCATTTTCTCATTAATAATCTTACTCCGAATGGCATGCTTTAAGACTCATTCTGAATGCCACAGCAGACAGATGGCATTTTCCTTGTCTGCCCTGGCATGACACAGAAGAGCACCCTATAAAATCCTAGAGATCACTGCTTTCCTAATTCTCCACCTAATGTGGGGCTGTCAGTTGAGGAACCTGGCTGCTACTTCACAGGCTGTGGTGTGGGGGTCAGCAACTGGTGCTTGGGGTTGACATATATACAAAGGTGTGGCATTCCTGCTCTGTGAGGCTCCTTCCATCTGCAGGATGGGCTATGCACTGGGCTCTGGGACCAATCAGCTTAGGCTACCCCTGTGGTGGTAAATTTCAGTGGCTTACAGCATCCATGGTTTATTTCCCACTCTCATTTCATGTTCCTTGACGGTTGGCTGCAGCTTTGCTGTCCAAGTCACCATTCCAAGACCCTAGCTGACAGACAGCTCCTATCTGGGACATAGCAGGATCTTGGCAGAGGGGAAAAGTCTGGGGTAAAGCCATGGTGGCTTTCAAAACATCTGCTCAGACCTGGTTTCTGTTACTTTCACTCATTTCAGAGGCCAAAAGTGACTTGCTCAATGTAGGAAGAATTATAATCCTTTCGTACAAGAAGGCTGATAGGACAGCAAATATTTGCACCATGAAACAAAGTACCACAGGCTTTCTCTAGCCTTACCTGCCCTCTTACTCTCATGTACTAGGGATTCCAGTCCCACATAGCTACTTGTACTTTGTGAGCACACTATGTTCTCACGATGGTCCACCATCTGCTTCTCCGCTGCCTGTAATCCCTCTTTCCTTATTTATCTGGTGACTTTCTTTTCCTTTAAGTATCACCTCTCCTGGAATTACAAGGAGTAGGAAGTACTCTTTCCTCTCTCTGCCATGGCTCCTGGTACACAATTCTGTCCTACTGCTTTGTAACCATAATGGATTTGTTTCTCTCAAGAGACTCCAAGATTCTTGAGGACTGGGTGTATGTCTTCATCTCTGATCCCCAGCACTAGCCCTGAGCCTACCATGCATTAGGCACCTAATATTTTATTGGATATTAAATAAACGCAACAATGAGAAAACAGATGAAAAAAGCTACTTTCTACTCTAGTCCTTGTTTAGACTAGCTTTCTCAAGCTATCCGTGATGAAGGACCACATTTAAAATTTCTCATTTGACGCAAATCAATACTTTTGTAAAAGACAATAAAGTACTGGAAAGAGGATGAAGCATGTGTTAGATTTCTATCAAAGTTTCTAAACGCTTACTCTCGATTTCTGTATTTTTTTCCATTGCAGATCCAGTAACAAACACTTTGTGGTCTGTTGTCTACACTTTGGATAGCACTGTGTTAAACTCATTTAATTCATTCAAAGATATTTACCGAGTTCCCTTGTATGCCAGGCAATGTTTGAGGTGCGGAGGATTCAGCAATGAACAAGACAGACAAATGTTCTGCTCTCAAAAACCCTACCTGTTCATGGGAGAAATGGACAATAAGTGAGCAGACAATTTGATAAAAGATGTGATTTTGATTAACAATTAGTTATTAGCTTTGAGGGAAGTGAAAGAAGGAAATGACACAGAGTGATTGGGTGGGAGTTGTATTTACGAGGATTGTCAGAGATGCTTTCTCCAAGAAGGTGACATTTGAGCAAAGACCTGAGCATTCTAGGCAAAGAGAGCAGGAAGTGTTAGAGTTCTGAAGAAGGAGCAAGGCTGGAGCAGCCAAGGACAAAGTGACTGATGTTTAGTAAATGTGGAGGATCGTGTCAGAGATGCAGCCTGCGAGTCAGGCCAAGGCCAGATCCTGCAGGACCTTGTAGGCAATAGTCAGATGTTCTGCTTTTATTAAACGTCATAAGGAAGCACTGAAGGATTTTGAGCAGAGATACTTCATGGTCTGATTTACATCTCAAGCAAATTACTCTTTTGAACATCACTAGTCATCAGGCAAATGCAAATCAAAACCACAATGAGATATCGCCTCACACCTGTTAGGATGGCTGTCGTCAAAAAGATAAGAGAAAGCAAATGTTGTTGAGGATGTGGAGAAAAGGGAACCCTTGTTACTGTTGGTAGGATGTAAATTGGTGCAGCCACTGTGGAAAACAGTATGCAGTTTCCTCAAAAAATTAAAAATACAATTATACAATCTAGTAATCTCACTTCTGGTATATATTCAAAGGAAATGAAAACACGATTTTGGAAAAATATCTGAACCCCCATGTTCATTGCAGTGTTATTCACCATAGCCAAGCTATGGAAACAACCTAAGTGTCCCTCAATGAATGGGTCCAATAAAGATGGGAGGTACACACACACACACACACACACACACACACACACACACGGAGTAATATGTCAGCCACATCTCAAGCAAATTTCTCTGCTCAGCATTAGCCAATCCTGCCATTTGTGACAACATGAATGCACATTGACGGCATTAGGCTAAGTGAAATGAGCCAGATAAACACTGCATGGTATCACTTACACGTGGAATCTAAGAATAGTCAGACTCATAGAAAGAGAGAGTAGAAAAGTGGTTGCCAGGGGTTGGGGGTTGGAAATAGAGAGATGTTGGTAAATAGTAGAAGCTTTCAGCAATAAGATAAACAAGGTCTGAGGATCTAACGTACAACAGGACTATAGTTGATAGCACTGTATTGCATAATTGAAATTTGCTAAGAGAGCAGAACTTACACACAAAGTAAAATAAATAAAATTAGGTAGGTGAGGTGATGGATGTGTTAATTAACTAGGTGGGAGAAATCCTTTCACAATGTGTACGTATATCAAAACATCATGATGTACACCTTAAATATCTTACAATTTTATTTGTCAGTAATACCTCTACAAAGCTGAAAAAAATAAAGCTAATTATTCTTGATCTACATGGCAAGTGAATTGCATGGAGTAAAACAGACCAGTTATGAGGTTATTCCAGAAGTTCATACATGAAATGGAGAAGGCTTATCTCAGGTAGTAGGTGTGGAGGTGGTTAGAAGTCAACAGATTCAGAATGTGTTTTGGAGAGACAGAATGAGACCCACTGATGGATTAGATATTGGATGTGAAGGAAAAATAGAAATCTAGGAGGACTGCTAGGATTTCAGCCTAAGCACCTGGGTAAATAGTGGTTATTAACTAAGAGGCGGAGTATGTGAAAAGTACAGTTTAGATGAGAGCAGATATTATGCCTAAAAATGATAGAAATTCATGTAATGTTTCTTCATTAAACATGTTTGAAGTAGGTTTTTATAACATGACTTTTATCAAATTATAGAACTTTTATTTTTCTGAGTGATACTTTAAGAATCATAAATAGATGCTGAAGTTTATGAAATATTTCTTAGGAACTTCCTATACAATTTATTTTATTTCTTTTCTTTAGACAAGTTTTGGAGTACTAATGTGAAACCAATATTATATTCCATGATAAACCCTCTAGGTCATGATATATAATAGCACACTATGAAAATAATTGGAGGATACACATTTAAACACATATGGAACTCATTTATGAAACTGACCTTGTTTTAGATCATAATTTTAAAGAATTACTATTATACACTTTATGATGGCAGTGCAATTGAATTTGAAATAAGTAGTGAAATGATAATAAGAAACTCCTCCTATGTTAAAAAAGTAAGAAATGCTTACACACAATTTAAATAGAAATTAGGAAACAGTATAGAACAGAAATGAAAGTGCTCCATATCAACATTTGTACGATGTGGTTAAATGGACACTTTGTAGAAAATGTATAGCCTTACGTGCTTTTATTACATTTTTTACATTTTTCAGCTTGTGGATTTTAGATCAAGTCAATATCAGAGATTTAGGCCTGAAGCATTTGTAAGTGGTCTTACCATTTGCCATGGAGTCTAGGAGAAATCTTTAATTTATATATATTTATATATTTGTTTATTTAAGCCTCCATGGAGAGGTTGGCCTACATAGGTGAACTTACCTTTCTGTATATGAGAGTATATATGTATATATGTATACTTAAGATAGCTGATGGTTTCAATACTTATTTACTTCCCTGGACTGTTCTGCCTTTGTACTTGGCCTCATATTTTTCCTTTCATTTTTCTTTGCAATCTCATGCATTTATTTAAAAAGTTATTTTATTTTCAATATTTTCTTCCAAACATGTAAAAGTATTTTGCAGCAGTAGGTGTCAGTAATTCCCATCTGCCTCACTATCAGAAATTTATATCTATCCTACTATTTTTAATATATACTATCTTTCAGTTCTAAATATTTTATTATTTCCATTATAATTTCTTCTTTAGTGTAGTTCACAATGTGACTGCATTTTCAGCATGTGAGGATCTTCCGCCTCCTGTTTTAAAATTGCATTTCATTTTTATTGCATTGTGACAACATAATTTGGTTCATATCAAATAGTGCTTTCAGGATAGATGGAAGTGGTTAAAGCTAGTAAGCTGTCAATTTTTATAAAAAAATTAATTATTCACTTAAAATGTGTAGTTTCTAATTGTTAGATATGGAATCATATATGTGTAAAGCTTGTTAATCATGTGCTCAAGTTTTTATATCTGTACTAATTTTTACAGCTTGATTTATCAGCAGCATAGAGAGATGCGTTCATATTTCTCTATACGACTGTGGATGTGTTGATATCTTATCATTAATCTCTTATGTTTTCATTTGTGTGTTTGAGGCTTTCTTTTTAGGTCTCCTACTGGGATTTTGATAATTTTACTTGAAGGCAACTGTGTCATTAACTCACTTGATTACGTCTGCTGCTCATTTCTGGCATTATTTCTTAGAACCTCAGTTCATATGTTTAAAGTGAATTTTGTACCTTTTGTCCAGTATTTCTGGAGGTTTGAAGTGGGAGGGTTTTCAGATTCTATCTTGCCAGGGCCTAAAGTTGACAGATCTCATTTAACCTATGGAACTGGATGAGATCACCTGGGGAAGAGAGTGTAAAATGAAGAGAAGCTAGTGGAAGACTGATCCACAGGGAACTCTAATATTTAGAGGATGAATGAAAATGAGGTAAACCTGAATGTGGCTTCCTTCTATTCTAGAATCTCTGCAAACTCTTCCCCTTAGAGGGTTCATATATTTCCAAACACGCCAAAAAACAAAAGTAAACATAGGTAATAAAACAGAGGTCAGTCTTCCACACATACTCATTTGTATCTTAACCAAGTATATAATGTGATAATAAGAACGTTGGAAGATATTATGTATTTTGTGCTCTAAGGCAGTTTGTTTTTTCTTGTGTATTAGAGGTGTACCAAAATCATTCTCCTTTTATTGAGTGTTAAGTATAAGGAAAAACTTTTATTGCTGGCATTTTCTAAAAGTAATGTGATGTCTTCTTTTATTTGTTTTATATTGAACCCTCTGGCGAAGATAGCCTAGTCATTGTTTCCTGTCAATCTTCAGATATAGGAAAAAGCAGAAGGATTTCAAGCTGATATACTCTGAAAGAAAAAGCAATAGAGAAAATGGCAAAGACAGATAAAAGAAGAGGAGATTTACAATGTAAACTAAACTTTACGGATGAGAAAACACAAAAAGACCCATAGTAGAGCAAGGTTAGGGTAAATTCAGAAGGTTCTGACAGATTTGAGAGATCTACCAAATTCTCTGGGCCAAAACAAATTGACCAGAAGTATTAAGATATTTTCTCTTACAATATCTCAAATGTTTCTGCAGTTTCCAAGAAATAAAATCACATTGTGCAGAGATGGGATCAAAACCAAGAAATTATCCAAGGACATAGAGTCAGTGAACAATAATGAGTAAGTATTTGAACTTTGGAAAGGGGTAAGGGGGCTAACATGCTGTCATTGATACCTTTCCTAAATGGGACAATATCTACAAGTTGCTTCAAAAAATGAAGGGAATTTCTTTGCAATGGTTGAGATTTGCAGATGAACAAATCACTTCTTCAATATTCTTAAATATATTAAACCCAATTTCATATGGTTAGTATTAAGTCAAATTACTTAATAATACTTAAAATGTTAAATTTGGAATTGTGAAAAAAGCAGTCAAAGCTAGAAAGCACATAAAAATAAAAATATGTGTATTCTACACAGTTATTATACTCTACTACAGATGGTCTCTACAGAAAAGCAGTATCCTAAACTTTCTATTTTTCTTAGCTTGACATCTGAGCTGACAGTGTTTTACTATTAAAATATTTGTAGAAAATGTGTAGAATTCTGCATTTTGAATTATCACCTGGTTAGAATGATGATTTTCCTGACTCATAACTCTTTGATAGCTTAGTGGACTAAAATGAAACTACTAAACCATCAATGATGGAGGTCAGTTAACAGTCAGGATTTTAAATGCAAAGCCTTTGTACATCCTGATCCCTCTACTAGGTTGCTTTTCCTGACACTTCTCCCACTAACACCAATTCTTCCTTCGGCTCTAAGCTCAAATTTCTCTTCTCTAGATAGCCTGTCACCCAGGAGAAGCTTAGTTCTCTTTTTCTTTTTTTAAAAATTTTATTGAAGTATAGTTGATTTACAATGTTGTATTAATTTCTGCTGTACAACAAAGTGACTCAGTTATACAAATATATATCCTTTCTCATATTCTTTTCCATTATGGTTTATCACAGTATATTGAGTACAGTTCCTTGTGCTTTACAGTAGAACCTTGTTGTCTGTCCATCCTATATATAATAGTTTGAGATTAGCAGATGAAAACTATTAGTTCTCTTTCTTATCCTATCACAGAAGCCTATGCTTTTCCTTCATAGATCTTATTCGCATTTATGGTGTACATTCCTTCAATTATTTGATGTATGCCTCTCTCCGTTCGTAGACTGGGCGCTCCATAAAGCCAGTGATGAATGCTGTCATTTCCGCAATCGCTAGCACCAAGCATGACACATAGTAAGTAGGTAAAAAACATTAATTGAATGAAATATGGCCATTTGCATTGGGTCATATAGGCCTGTCCATCAAATCTATTTCTTCTCTGTGGCCCCAAACTCATCCTCTTCCCTTTTTCATCATCTACTGCCCCATTTTTTTTTAAATGGTTAAATCCTTTATTTTAACTTTTTAAAATGGAAGCATTATAAAGCAGGTTGGCAAACTACAGGCCATGGACCAAATCCAACCCACCATTTTTTTTTTAGCTCTTTATAAGAATATAATTGCTTTACATTCTTGTTCCAGCTTTTGAGGTACACCAAAGTGAAACAGCTATATTTATACATATATCCCCATATCCCCTCCCTCCCGTGACTCCCGCCCGCTCTCCCTGTTCTGGCCCTCTAATACTGCCCCATTTTTGGACATCTCTGTAGGTCAGCTACTACACTACATCCTGAATTAAATATTAAAAAAATTTGTGCTCAAAAGTTGATGGATAATTTTCTACTGCAAGCTTCTACTTTGTCTGTTACATTCATTTAGTCTCTTAAGGCTCTGGAGTATTTTTTCCCTGTAGAGCATATTCATGAAGAAATTTTATTAGATTTGATTTTACAAGGGAAAACAGTTCTGTTTGGTTTGCAAGGAAGCCAGTAGACTCAGGTTGATTAAAAACCTCTTTTACAAAGTGCAGTAGCAAGAATGGAAAATGTAATAAAGCTGAAATCAGAGACATAATTTTACCCTTACTTTTTAGTATCACTGTAATTTCCCTCCTGGAGATTGCTTCATTGAAGTAGAGTTTAATCTACTTTTTGTAACGGCTGATTTAGGCCAACATGGCTGATATGTTGTTGTAGTGACTCAGCAGAGTAGGAGTATGTTACTGAAGGAAACAAGATCACTCAGACTCACTGGGTGGCAAAGGTAGTACTGGGACCGACAGGGCTAAGCACCAGGTTGACACTGAAGGCTATGGGCACTGCTTAGACAATTAGCTTCTTGGCTGACCACAAATCTCTGACAAAGCTTTTGTTTTCTTTTTGGAAACAAACCTTAGTTATGTAAGCCACCATGAGCTGTTGGGAGTAGTGTCTATGGTAGGCAGAATAATGGTTCTCCAAAGATGCCCACATCCTAATCATTGTGCTAAATATCTGTGTCCCCTCAAAACTCATATGTTAAAGTCCTAACTCCCAATACAATGGTATTAGGAGGTGGGGATTTGGGGAAGTGATTAGGTCATGAGAGTGGAGCCCTCATGAATGGGGTTAGTGCCCTTATAAAAGAGACTCAGAGAGCTCCCTCACCCTTCTGCCACATGAGGACACAGTGAGAAGATGCCCATCTATAAACCAGGAAGCAGGCTCTCACCAGACAACAAATCCGCTGGCGTCTTGATCTTGGACTTTCCATCCTCCAAAACAGAGAAATAAATGCTTATTGTGTAAGCTGCCAAGTCTGATATTTTTATTATAACAGCCTGAATGTAATAAGATATCCTGTGAATGTTGTTTTATATGTTAAAGAGATTTTGCCCATGTGATTAAGTTAAAGACTTTAAGATGCTGAGATTATCCTGGATTATCCAAGTAAGTCCAATGTAATCACAAGAGTCCTTAAATATGGGACTGGGAGGCAGAAGGAGCATCACAGTGAGCTAATGTGAGAAGGACTCCACTGGCAATTTCTTCGTTGAAGATGAAGGAAGGGGTCACAAGCCAAGGAATGTGAGCAGCTTCTAAAAGAAGGAAAAGATGAGAAAACAGATTCCCCTGGATCCTCCAGAAAGGAGCATAGTCTTGCCAGGGCCTTGATTTTAGCCCGGTAAGAAGCATTTCAGATTTTTGACCTCGAAAACTGTAACATAATGTGTTCGTGGTTTTTTTTTTTCATAAATGTATTCTTTTAAAAAATTTATTTACTTTTAGCTGTGTTGGGTCTTCATTGCTGTGTGCGGGCTTTCTCTAGTTGTGGCCAGCAGGGGCTACTTTTCATTGCAGTGTGTGGGCCTCAATGCAGTGCCTCCTCTTGTTGTGGACCATGGGCTCCAGGAGCGTGGGCTTCAGTAGCTGCAGAGTGCAGGCCCTAGAGTGCAGCAGACTCAATAGTTGTGGTGTGTGGGCTTAGTTGCTCCGCAGCATATGGGATCTTCCCAGACCAGGGATTGAACCTGTGTCCCCTGCATTGGCAGGCAGATTCTTAACTACTACACCACCAGGGAAGTTCCATTCGTGTTGTTTTGAGTCTCTAAACATGTGATCTGTAACAGCAGCCATAGAAAACAAATATTGTGGCCAATATTCATAATTACAAACAATCTACCGAAGGTCTTTATGTTTGTGCCCTTCCTTCTTAGAGGCTCCAACCAAGACTTCCTGGCCAGTTCATCCTTGACTCCCCAAATCTGAAGCTATAAACATATTTATTAAAGACATTTGAAGAGCAAGCTAACTAATATCTTTTGTGCTCCTCAAGGTCACTTATGCAATGATTTATTGTTCTAGACAAGGTTGTTGATTAAGGCTTACTTGAGCCACAGAGATAGTCTAGATGTCTGATAGCATTACATTATGTTGAGTGTGGAAAAAATCCTTTTAAACTTTGTTTCTTTCACTGGTTTGTTATAGGGTGAAATGTAGTATATTATAAAACATTTTAAAGGAGGAGATTTATTCTTACCTTTCTATTTTAGAAGAGAATAAGAAGGTAAGAATTTCTGGACTTATACATACAACATGTATGTAGCGTCAATTTAGAAATCAAATCTTAGTGGCCTGAAATCTTATACCATTGTTTACAAAGCAGTAATTTATTAAATGGTTACAATCTAAGAAAGTTAATGCAGGCTCATATGTAGCTTGGTTAGCTACCAGGCAGCTTCTGGGATAATCTGAATTCAGTGCTGAATCCAGCCTGGTATAACAGCATACACAATGTTAGCTTAATTTATAAGCCAATTGAAAAACATCAAAAATAATCATAATGGGATTAATACTAAAGAAGTTCTAATCCAAACCCATCAATTCTGAGCGATAATTATATACTAATATAGTAGCCCATTTTAAACATCTGCTGATGTAATAAATTGCCTACATCTTATTTATATTTGTTCTCTTCTTCTGGGCTCACAGGAAGATGACAATTCCTCATCATCTCTTGCAGTTGGGCAGAGTGCTATGACTGGTTAAGGCTAATGGGTTGTGAGAAGAGATGACATAGATTCTTTCTGGAGAAAAGCACTTAATTGCCAGGGCATGACTTTTTAGTGGTGTCTTCTCCTGCTGTGGTCATCATGGAGGCATGTGTTGATGCGGAGGTGCCAAAAGACCAAGGTAGCCTGGGTTTCTAAGCCTGCATGTGGAGGGCAGCTGCAGTTAGCTGTTGCTGGGTAACAAAATGCCCCCAAATTTAGTGGCTTAAGACAGAAATTATTTATTACTTTTCGTGAGAATGGGCTGATTGGGTGGTTCTTCTGGTCCAGGCGAGCTCAGTGGGGATTGGACCATCTAGTGTGGCCTTACTCTTTATTCGGGGCTTCAGTTAGAACAGTTGTGGGTGCTGAACCTCTCTTTCCATGTTGTATCGGCTTCTCCAGGAGGCTAATCTGAACTTGTTCACAGGGTGGCAACATTCCAAGAGAGCAAGAATAGAAGCTCTATGGCCTCTAGAGGCTTAGCTCAAAACTCATACACGTTTACTTCCACAGCCTGGTCAAAGGAAATCATGAGACCACCCTAGATTAAAGATTCAAGGTATGGGAAAGTAGATTCTGCTTCTTGCTGGGAGGACCTATGAAAATTTTGTGGCCATTTTTAATCTATCACACTTGTTGATTTGTTCAGTCTTGCCACAGACTT
This sequence comes from Hippopotamus amphibius kiboko, assembly GCF_030028045.1. NCBI lineage: Eukaryota > Metazoa > Chordata > Mammalia > Artiodactyla > Hippopotamidae > Hippopotamus > Hippopotamus amphibius. Next base: position 78,044,100 of record NC_080196.1, on the reverse strand, counting down.
TGAATATGTGAAAAATAATGAAACTTTGTTGGGTTAAGACATTGAGATTTCAGGAACATTTGTTACCATAGCTTAACCTAGCTTATTTTAACTAATATAGTTGGTAATCAGTTTCATCAAAGATGAAGGTGATAGTTCTTACTTAACCTACTTACATAAAAAAGTTATTTTAAGGATTATCTATGAGAAGGTGCCTTGAAAAGTTGCTTTATATACAGCATACTGTATTTTAGAAAAAGGCATCATATTTAGCTATTGTCTAGAACCACAGTCTGAACCGTAAAAGAAAAGACCCTGATTATAAATGGTTTTGCTGTGCTGCCTATGAACTCATAGCTGGTGAATCTGCGGAGCTTCTGTGTATGCTTGAACTGCTTTCAGAAAGTACCTAGAATAATCTGATTTTGTACTGAATTTGTCTTGGATTTTATAGTATGGGCAATAATGAGCAATAACTCAGATGATTGTAAAAGGTGTACAATAGTGAAGCAGATAAATTTTGTTTCTGGACACTCTGGTCGTGCATTTTTTGCATTTTCTCCCATCCTTGGGTTCCTTCTCTCTCCTACTTTGTTGCCAATGTCTTCCTATGACTTTCAGTTTTCAGATAAAAATTTATTCAAATTAATATGTAACCTTTCACAAATATGAGTGGATTTTGTCTTATTTCCAAGCATAGAGTACAAAATTTTTTTTATCATATCTAGCATGCTCAGTTTATAAAATTAACAAAAAAGCAAAATATCATACCTGAAACTAATATAATGTATGTCAATTATACCTCAATAAAAAAGAAAAATATCATAATACCAGTGTAACTGGATGCTATGACTACCTAAAAACAAGACTTTTGAGACCTTGAGAAATCTTAAAACCATTTTTCCAAATTATCTAAATGCCTTCCTAATATTTTATAATTAAGAAAAGATGAATGCTTAAAATCATTTTTATCACAATCATTGATTTTAAATGTTATTTTTGTCATAAGCTTTATTTCATTATGACACTAAACTGTGTATTTGTTTTCAGTCCTCACTCTTTTGTGTACAGCATTTTTATTTGCTCAAAGTTAAAAAACATCACAGTTACTGGTTAATATGCTAAGTTAATATTTATTTACTTTGGATGCAGTGCAGGAGCTTGGCTACTGACATCAGTCTCACCTGACTTGAGCTTGAATGTGATTTATGGAGGGCACCTCTTAAAGAATGGGGTGGAGCATTTCATATTAAGGGGTCAGGCTCTGGAATTGCATGGGCCTAGGCTTAAATCCTATATCGCCATTTATAAGCTGAGTGACGTTGGGAAGCTTGATTCACTTTTTTTTTTTTTGTCCGTGTTGGGTTTTTTGTTGCTTTGCATGGGCTTCAGTAGTTGCAGCATGTGGGCTCAATAGTTGTAGCATGCCAGCCCTAGAGCGCAGGCTCAGTAGTTGTGGCACATGGGCATAGTTGCTTTGTGGCATGTGCATCTTTCCAGACCAGGGATCGAACCCGTGTCCCCTTCATTGGCAGGCGGATTCTTAACCACTGCACCACCAGGGAAGTCCCTTGATTCACTTTCCTAAGCCTATTTTTAAGAAATTCGTCAAATGGGATTAAAAATTGTACCAGCTTTATGGTTTTGATGGGAAGATTAAATAAAACAATGCATTTGAAGAACAGCACAGAGAAAAAAGTACATGCTGTCCATGATGCTATGTGAAGATGATTGCATAGATAATGCTCAGTCATACGGAATAATGAGAGAAGCATGTGGCAGGAAGTGCTACATGCCTCCCAATATCCATGCCTCGCTTCTAGACAAAAAAGCCCTGATTTTTAGCTGGCACATTGATGCTAAAAACTTCCTGACTTCCTTTGCACATAAGGTAAGATAGATTTTTAAGTAGATGGAGGTAGAAGAGTCCTTTATTTTCTTTGTGCTGATTTGAAACACGTGTGTGATGGCTGGACCTCCACCTTCTGTGTGGGCTGTTAGGGCAAGGGCCACGCTTGGAGATAATGGTGTGGAGATCTACAAGCAACATGGGCCTGGACCGCCTCAATCAGCCGCCACACCAACCTAGACTTAGAGAAGGAGATAAACTTCTAGATTATTTAAGCCATTATTAGTTTGTTTTATTCCCCCTATTTCTTACATGCAGCTGGATGGAATCACAGAATATTATTACTCTTTAAACCAAAAGGCAGATTTTATTCCTTGAAGATTTTTTTCAAAGCTCCAGAAACATCTTTGTTTTAGAGACAGAAACCAACTATAGGAGGGCTAAAATCAGGTGTAGATGATGTTGAACGAGCTGGAAAGGATGAGTTTTCTAGGAAGGTGAATTCAATTGTAATGATGTGCTGATGGCATCTCTTTGCAGGTAACGCTGGGAAGAGGAGGAAGGAGAGAGGAAAACCCACACAGGAAGCCTGGAGAGCAAGGAGGTGGCCACAGGTCAGATGAGTCTTGGCAGGAACACTCTGTAGAGTGTGTGTCTGGTTAAGGGCATAAGTGTGACTGTGTGCATTTCTTTGCTTCTTGCCATGGTGTGTTTGCCTTTATTTCTGGGGCTTAAGCAAAAGGCCTGGTGTCTATATGTTATTAGGCTCTAATAAAATAGGATGGCTCCTCTTTGTTTTCCTTGCTGTTTACAGACTTGTTGTGGCAACAGCTTATGGTATTGACAAAGGGCATATTTCCATTTTTTCAAGTATCTTTAAGGGCTCAGTGTGCTTGAGGTGTAGGCAGAATATGCAGGCATGCCACCAAGCATGAACTGCTGTCAACTGGAGCCTGGTTTTTTACAGAAGTCAATTCCATTGAAAGATCAGAAAAGCTTTAAAATTGAGAGACAATTGGAGGATTATTGTTATAAAATACTGGGTTTTATTTGGTTGGAAATGGAGTGTAGGGACTGAGAGATGTGGAAAGTAGACCAGCTCTCTTGTTTCTATTTTTTTTTTTTTTGGTTCGTTTATTGTTTTATTTTTAATTTTAATAATTAAGCTCAGCATTTAAACAAAGCAAAAGGAAAAACTAGCTGCAATACTGGGCTTATCTGTCCTTTATTTACCGGAGGCAAATCTGTCTACCTCAGTTGCACTGGCTGAGTCATAGTTTGCTCTTCTTTTTGAGCTATTTTGTAGACAAATAAGAGTTACTTACAGCTTCTAGGAAACAATATATACAGTAAAAACAGACTAATGTGTTTTCTGTCTTCAACATTCCCTTCCTCCCACGCGCTAAAACCCTGTACATGTAAAAATGATGTCTCTTCCTGCTATAATAGCATGGACCCTAGGTCACTCTATCTGTGCTTTCTTTCAGAAGTGACTCTCCAGGAAGCTAATATCCAAATATTTGCACACACACTTGAACAATATCGATGGAGAAATTTAAGCAAGAATACAAGGGTATGTAGTCTTACAAGGTCTCAATGATAGCGTATCTCATTCAAATTTTTACAACCCAAGGGCCAGTTCCATTTTCTTTTAAATGTCCTTATGTTTCAGTTTTCCCCTAGATAATGTTGTTTGTGGTCCCAGTTTCTCATTTTCAATTTGCTCTATTGTTTTATATAGTGAGTGTTAAGGTCCAGGATGCTCTGTCAGCATGAACACATCTCAGAGTCTCTGATTTCATCTTCCTTTTAAAAAAAAATAGAAATCTTATTTGAGGATTAAAGGAAATATTTTCATGTAGACATTGCATATATGGTTCTTTTGGTGCTTTGAAGAGCTGTACTTGGGGAAGTAGATTCAGGATGCGTTATTTCTTTCGGAGAGTTCCATTTGGAGCCAAGAGTTAATGAACAAGAAGGATGACCATCTTTGAGGAAAGTAGTCCCAGTTGTTATTTCATGTGAGGATTATTGTAGTGATTTTATCATCTGTGCCTTTCCAGGTTTAGAACAATAAATATTTCAAAGCATCTTTATAGCAAACGAAACTATGAAACTTCCCATACTGCATCTGAAAGCTGATATGGCATTTTATAAATAGGCATATGATGTCTAAATTACTTGTAATATAAACTGAAAGCATCCTTGGCTTTTATGATGGTTGTATATGATCCAGAATTACAATTATGAATAATGCATTGAGTTTTGTTGTTCTCTGTGATTTCAGAGAGAGATTTCCACTAGTGTCCCAGATTTGAATTGTATAGTTTCTTTTTGTAGCAGCTGCCCCAGAATTATATGAGCTCACTGAGAATATTCATAGAAAATAGAAATCCTCACTCCCTATGCTTCACAGAGATACAATCTCAGAACTTTCTCCTAGGATTAGTTCATCAAGTATAATTGAACATGTGTTATGGACTGGATCTCCTGTTTTAGAGCTTGTCAAACCACAAATCCTTGTATCCTTGAGACATTTGAATAAAGAAGAAAATATTTTGCTTATGATTTGTTTAGGAACAATGGTTGAATTTTAATAAAGGTAGATAAAGCATACAAAAGTGCTAGGCCAACTATATGTATAACCCAAACATAAGTCGCACAATGTTTTAGCTTTCTCGGTTCTACGAGAAACCCGTGTTGTCTTCAGTCTTAGCTAAGTTCATGGCAAAGGTTTCTTTCAAGAATTGTGTAGAGATTCTTTGGACTTTGGAACCATAATTCTAGGTCAAGTGGTAGACTACATTAAGGATGGCTTATGGCATAATGCTTTGTATTTTCCCTTCTTTGTGGCTGAATAGGCTCCAGAATCCGGGCCAGTGCTAGGCTATGGGTAGAATTAAGTAGCTCTTGCCATGGAGATTTCAGAAACACAGGGCAGGAAAGTAGGCTGGTAGTGAAACTTGTTAGGGTTTGGTGAGGTTGTGGGTGGCTTCTCCAGTCCCCCACCTCCCACCCTGCTCCCACTCCAAGTTTGGACCAAGATGCAGGAATCAGGTACAAGTAAATCAAAGCATCAGATTTTTTTAGTAACACTAAAAAGTACTTATATCAGGATCTGTGTACTAAACAACCCAGGTCATAATCTTAACAACGCTGACTGAACTCAGTGAGGCCTGCACCGATCTGAATCCAGGTTAAATGAACTATGTGCCTTCTAAGAAATTTTACAAGTCTGAAATTTAGTTATTCTCTGAACCTTGTGAATTCCCTCAACCGCAGAGAAGTAGCACAAGTTGCCAGATCAAAGATTCACTTTCTGCTTTACACTTCCACACAGAGGCCTCATGGGCATCTCAAAATTAACATCACCAAAACAGAATTCTTGATTTTTCCCATGCTCTCCAAAACCCACTCCTTTCCCATCTTAATAAACCACCAGCATCTATGCAATTTCTCAAGCCATTTCAGCCACTATTGGAAATAAGAATATGTGACATTTATCTTATTTGTTAACTGTACATTTATAGTCATCATGAAATGGATCTGCCCCATGAAACCTGTATATTTGAGTCATTCCTCTCTATATAAATAATTAGCCAAATGTTTAATTACTACTTACTATTTGCAGGATATTAGACTAAATGTACTGCTCTTAAGAACATTCAGACTTTAGTTAGACATCTAAATAAAATTTGAAGACTAAGAAGAGGGATAAAATCATGAATCAGCTATGGATGAAGTGTTGTTGTTAGACCTGGCTGGGAAGATGCTTGCCTCCAGAGGGCCCAGGTGCTCCCCATCTTGTGCTATTTTATAGGGAAAAGTCAGGACAAGCTAGTTGAAGAGAAAAAAGGAGAGAACATTTCTTTTGCAATAAAGAGAAAATTCCAAGACATTTTAGTGTCAGAATGGTGACTGAATTAGAGAGAGAGATGAGCAATTCAAATGCTCTCCCTCATAAATCTCACTCAGAAGGGAAATACAAGACAGATAGTTTCACTTAGAGACAAGACTACACCAATCCTAAGAGACAGGACACATTGATACCAAAGTGACAAATGCAATTTCAGCTATAAGAAATCTCTGTCCTCTGCCAACTGAGCCAATGACTTGGCCAAAATGTAGGAAACAGTAAAGAATTGAAATGAAAACTCCAGCAGAAGAAAAGAAGCTTGCATAACAAAATCTGAAGTTAGCTCAAGCAATAAAGTCTTGGACTAGCAGTTTCTGCCTTAATTGTTCCTAACTTTGGTATAGCATATAATAGCATCTTGCATTTTATACCGACTTATTGTCAAATAGCTATTTTCAGGTTAAAATAAGAAATTTTAAAAAAAGGATGAAAAAGATAGAAAAGTGTAAATTTATATTGCTTGCTTCTGAACAGGATTAATACATGACATTTAATCTCTATACCAGCTCAGTGTCACTGTAGGTCATTTATATCTGTCTTTATCAATAACTCCTGTCTTAGGTTGAAAATTACATGTCAGAGATTTTGACTCCTGCCAGATTGTGAAGCAGACACAGTTTTTGTTGTTGTTGCCACCATTTCTTCCTCACCCTCTTTTGCGTGCCAAGTGCCTCACTCATTCATTTATTTATTCAGTCATAAAGCTTGTATTGATTATGGCTATGCACAAGATGCTGTGTTGATTGTAAAGGGAGATGCAAATTGAGTGAAGTAAGTGCTATGATAGATGTTATACAGCAAGTGCAGAAAAGCATGAAGGAGGAAGAACCTAACTTGCCTATGATTCTCACAAAGCTGGTTTTCATTTGCACTTTGGTGTAATTCTATTCACTTCTCCTGACAATTGACAGAAAAATAGTCTAACAAAATGAGATAAAATGCAAATTGTCGAGGATGCTGCTAATTGCCTTTCTCGTTGTACTTCATATGAGAATCCCCAGAAGATATTCCCATCTGCTCTTAATACCAAGAACAGTTGTACTTCTCCTGAATAATTGGTAAAATGGTATCTTATGGACAGTGAAAATATCATAACTGAAAATGCTACCTTTTCTATTTAGCAAAAGCTGACCACAGTGTATAGGTAATTTGTACACCTGTATGTCTATCTATCATCCATCTATCACCAATCAGCTAACTATATCTATGTTGCTTTGGCTCACTGAATACCTTCACATTTGTTTGTCTCTTATTTTCATCGAGAGAGAGAGACAGAGAGAGAGAGGTGGTGGGGGAGAATTGGAGGATTACTGTTATAAAATACTGGGGAGGGGGAAGGTTTTAATTTCAAATATAGTTTCTTCATTGGATATGAAATTATTCAGATTTTCTACTTTTTCCTGTATCCATTTTTTTAGGAGTTTGTCCAGTATATCTACAATTTTATATATTGTCTTAGACTTTTCAGGCTGCTATGATAAAACACCACAGACTGGGTAGCTTATAAACAACAGGAAATTTTTTTAAAACTTTTTATTTTATATTGGAGTATAGCCTATTAACAATGTTGTGATAGTTTCAGGTGCGAAGGGACTCAGCCATACATATGCATTCATCCATTCTCCCCCAAAATCCCTTCACATCCAGGCTGCCACATAACATTGAACAGAGTTCCCTGTGCTGTACAGTACTTCTTTAACAGTAGGAAGTTATTTCTCATAATTTTGGAGGCTGAAAGTCTGAGATCAGGGTGCTAGCATATTGGTGATGGAGTGAGGATTTGCTGTATTCTGGGCTGGAAACTCTATATCCTCACATGGCAGAAGGGGTGAGGAATCTCTTTCATAAGGCACTGATCCTATACATGAAGGCTCTACCCTCATGACTTAAGCACCTCCCAAAGGCTCCACTTCCTAATATTTGGGGGTTAGGCTTTCAGCATATAGATTTTGGGGGTACACAAACTTTTAGAGCATAACACATATATTGGTGTAATCCTTTTCATATCTTTTCAGTGTGTTGATTTTAGTTTCCCTTTCTGTTGTTGGCTATTTATGTCTTTTCTAATCTTTACTTTTAACTAATGTTGTTAGGAACTTAAAAACTATTCTTTCAAGAATCAAGTTCTTACTTTGTTAATGTTCTTTGCTACAGAAAACCTCAAATATTTTCTGTAACAAAGTTAGATTATGGAAATGCAAAAGATCAGATCTAAAGTAAGTAAGACAGTATAGTATTGGCAGAAAGAAAGGAAAATAATACAATGGAACAAAATGGGGTACAGCAACAGATTCATACATAAAAATAGTTTAATTGATTTCTGACAAAGGTGTCATGGAAGCACACTTGGGAAAGGATGATTTCTTCCATAAAAGATGCTGTGTTAATTGGATGAAATGAAAAAATATTGATAGTTACCTCTCACCACACAAAAAACTTAATATGAGATAGAGTGTAGACATAATTTTTATAGGTATAGCTATAAAAGTTTTTGAATATAAAATGTGTAAAATTTCTTCATCGCCTTGTAGTAGGCAGTGATTTTTTAAGCAAAGCATCAAAAGCATTAATGATAAAGGAAGAACATAATAAAATAAATTACACTAAAATAAGGAACCTCTTATATTAAAGCAAGGAACCTCAAAATACACCAAAACGGAGATGGTATTTGTAATGAATACATATGGATATTTGTAATCACAAAAATTACTTCTAGAATATAAAAAAGTCTTGCAACTCAGTAAAAAAAAAAAGATAAGAAATACAATGAATAAATAGACTTGAAGGGGCATTTCACAAAAGAGGATATCCAGATTGCTGATACACATATGAAAACTGCTTTGCCTTACTAATCTCCTCAAAAATCTAAATTAAAATTATGACAACATATCACTGTGTACCCAAGAATAAAAGAAAAAGATGGAAAACATCAAGTGATGACAAAGATATGGAGCAACTGGAATCCTTGAACTCTACTGGTTGGAATATAAACTGGTAAAATCAGTTGGGAAAACTGGTAGTATCTCCTAAAGCTGGCTTCCATTTAAATAAAATTCAAAAATAGGCAAAGCTAACTATTTTTTAGAAGTCAGTAATTTGGGGGTGGTAGTGATTTGGAGGGAGCATGAGGAAGGCTTTGGACTACTGATTATACTCTAAGTCTTGATCTGGGTGATGGCTATGAGTATCTTCATTTTGTGAAAAATCACTGGGGGTTAACTTTAAAATTATGTACTTTTGTTATGCATATTGTACTTCAAGAAAAAATATATTTAAAAATAGATTATAAATAAGTGCCAGTTTTAACAGAGAGAAACTGTTTCAATGAAGATTTGACAGTGCTTCCCTGGTAGCACAGTGGTTAAGAATCCACCTGCCAATGCAGGGGACACGGGTTTGAGCCCTGGTCTGGGAAGATCCCACATGCTGCGGGGCAATTTTTAGCCCATGCGCCACAACTACTGAGCCTGTGCTCTAGAGCCTGCGAGCCACAACTAATGAGCCCATGCTCTGCAACTACTGAAGCCTGTGCGCCTAGAGCCCATGCTCTGCAACAAGAGAAGCCACTGCAATGAGAAGCCTGCGCACTGCAATGAAGAGCAGCCCCCACTCGCTGCAACTAGAGAAAGCCCATGCAGCAACAAAGATCCAACGCAGCCAATAAATAAAAATAAACAAATAAATAAATACATTTATTAAAAATATATATGTATAAAAAAAGGTTTGACAGTTGTTACAATTTGAAGCATGGTCCTGTGTTCTCCAGGCAGATTCTTCCAGACAAAGGTAACATTGTCGTGCTGCTGCCACACCATACTGCTCCTCGCGCTCTGCCCTGCTTTCTGCATTCCTTCCTGCCATTAATACTTACCTGTCTTGCATATGTTTTCTTCAGAGACTGTCTACTGCTAGATAGTTTAGTAAGTTTAATATGTTATTATTCACAGTTAGGTTGAGTTATAGACTTAATACCTTATTCTAAAAAGTAATTGTTATGGAAATTTCTGCTATGTAGGCAGGCAGGTGAGGATTTTTTTTTTTTTTTTTATTTGGACAAGAATCTCTTTAAAATCACACCATACTGGGTATGGCCAGTTTAGTTTATATTACAAGGATGAATTCCTGTAGTGTCTGGCATTTTTCCACACGTAAATAGGCATTTCCAAATATTAAAAAAGCATTTACCATCATTAGCTTTCTCTCCAGAAAGACCCCAACATATTCCTAATGAATACATTTTACCATCAGCATCATCAAATATTTACTTCACTTGCATTGACTTATTAATAAAATCCAGATTTCCCCAAGACAATTTAAAAAGGAAGTTAAGTAATAAAGCATATAGCTCTTGTTTAAAAATTGCAGAGGGGGATTAGCATCATGCAATAGGATAGATCCTATTATCGAACATATTTATGGTTCTGAATTAACTTGATTTTATTAAGAATTAAATAATTGATTCTGAGGAAAGGAGAGAGAACAAAAAGGATCATTTCCCCCCACCCCAGCCCCCTCAGGTTGCTTTCCTTGGCTGGAAGTGAGGGTATAAAACAACGAAGTTCATGGTGTTAGAATTAAAGAGTCAATGCTGACAAATGAATATTTAAATAAGGATCTATTTGAAGACTGATTCATTTAAAATAAGCTTTAGTGGCAGGTTCCATTCAATGGAAATAACCTTAAGTGGGATCCAGAGGTTTACAATGTCTGCTTTTCTGTGCATACCTGCTACACTCGGTTTATTATTTTTCTTCCAACGAATCCAGTTTTGCAGGGTGATTTGACCTGCTGAGGGCAGTGTGTGCCTTTCAGTCTCAGAAGGAGTCTCAATCTTTAACAAGGGGGAAAAGTAAGTTGAAGTGAGAAACACCGTACCGTGCTTAGGAAGGGCTGCCAAAGGCTGCTGGTGACTATACCGGCTCTGAAATGGCAGCTTGCTTATGAACAAAACTGAGAAGGGATCAAAATGAAAAATCAAATTTTGTCAGGTTTTCCACAGTCCAGTACAAGAGCTGCTTGTCAAAAGATTATTTTGTAAAGCTCTCTAATAAGCTTTCCCAAACTCTTTCTTAATGCAGTCAAAACAGAGATAATGAAGTCTCCCCAAAGATCTGCCTTAAGAACAGCTAATCGATTTTTAGGCATACCCCATCATCATGATTTGCTTATTAGAAATATACAGTTCCCTGAACATGTGCTTGTCTTTATCTCGCTGCTTTGATTGGAATATGAGCAGAAAACTCTCTGTTGCATTAACTGGGAAACTTTTGCTTTTCTGAGGGATATCACTGTCCATCCAGGGCTATTTTGAGTATGTGTGGGAAGCTCTAATGATCAGTCTGGAAAGCTTGTTTTTTTGCCTTTGTCTCAGACAAATATATTTTCTCTTTCAGCCTCTTAGGCATGAGGCAAAAAGAAAAATGGACCTTGTATAGGCAGCCCCTCCAGGTACCTCTGTGTCCTTATGTTCCCTTCTCACAATGCTTTATTACGATGGCTCATATTGGCCGGAACTGCCCATTTGAAGTCTGCTAATTCTATTCTCTGAAGCAGAAAGGAGAAGCCATTTACTGAAATGGAATGCTGTCTCCTACTTCCATTTCTGTATACTTTCTGAAGTGCTTCTAACTTCAGATGATTAACACTATCAGGGCTCATTTGTTTATACTTGGAGTATTTTTAAGACAACTTTTTTTGTTGTGAAATATAACAAATGTGCAAATAAATACACAGTAGAAAGATATAAAGCATAATGGTTTATCACAAAGCAAACAACTAGGTTAAAAAAAAGAACAGTCTGTATCCTGTAAGTCTTCCTTGTTTTTTTTTTTTTTTTTCTTCTTTGGCTGCATTGGGTCTTCATAGCAGTGCACGGGCTTCTCATTGCAGTGCCTTCTCTTGTTGCAGGGCATGGGCTCTAGGTGTTTGGGCTTCAGTAGTTGCAGCACACAGGCTCAGTTGTTGTGGCACATGGGCTTAGTTGCTCGAGGGATGTATGATCTTCCTGGACCAGGGATCAGTCCTGTGTCCCCTGCATTAGCAGGTGGATTCTTAACCGCTGCACCACCAGGGAAGTCCCCTATAAATCTTCCTTGAGAGTGCATCTTCTGAACCACTGACTCCTCCTTCTCCCCCAGATGTAACCAATACCTGTAACCAATATCATGCTCTTCTTCCTAACTGTGCTTCCTAAGCATGCCCTTCCAGGGATCCTTGTCCTGTAATTCTTCCCAATCTTGTTGCTGTCCAATGCCTAGAAGCAGATATCTTTAAAAGCGTGCAAGTTCTCTAGTTGTCTTTAGTAGAAGGGTCAGTTTGTATTACCCAGCCCAACATTCCTGGAAATGAAGCCTCCTTTATTTTTCAATTCAACAAATATTTATGGAGTGCCTACCAGCCTGGTATTGTGCTAAGAGCTTAGGATGCAATGGGAATAACTTAGATGCCCTTCCTGTCCTAGGAGAGGGTTGTGGTCCATTTGGAGGGTTCAGACAAACATTACAACCTCATCTTTGAAGCTCCTGCATGGTCACAAAGTGACATTAAATAAATCATATCATGAAAATCAATAGTAGGCAGTAGGTTAAAACATGTAAACATTGATTGTACAATAACACTTTCCTTTACAATAAGGTTCATAATAGAATTCCTTTATAAGCAAAGTATTTTAGAATTTTAAAATAGATATACTACACTACACTATACTACACACACAGACACATGCAGCCCTAGGACTATTCAGAAACACCATCTGTAGTAATTCTATTGTTTCTTCAAATGAGTTTTCTGCCCCTTTCTCTCTCTCTTTTCCTCCTGGGGCCCCTATAATGCAAATGTCACTATGCTTTATTTTGTCCCAGAAGTCTCTTTATTCTCATTTTTAAAAATTCTTTTGTCTTTTTTTCTGTTCAGCTTGGGAGATTTCCACTACTGTCTTCCTGTTCACAGATTCATTCTTCTGTATCATCTGACCTACTGTTGATTCCTTTTAGTACATTTAAAAATTTCATTTGTATTCTTCAGCTCTGTCTGGTGCTTTGTTATATTTCCTCACTCCTTATTACACTTCTCACTGTGTCATGCACTCTTCTCCTGAGCTTGGTGGGCATCTTTATGACCATTACCTTGAAGTCTTTATTGGGTAGCTTGCTTATCTCTACTTTGCTTCACTCTTCTTCTAAGGTTTTGTTCCTTCGTTTGGGACATATTCCCCTCTCTCCTCATTTTGCCTGATTCTCTGCATTTATTTCTCCGTATTAGGTAAGTTGGTTATGTTTCCTGAGCTTGGAGAAGTGGCCTTGCATAGGAGACATCCTGTGAGGCCCAGCAGCATTGTCCCCTCGTGTCACCAGAGTTCTACGCTCTAGGCGTGCCCCCTGTGTGGAGTGCATGGGTCCTTCTGTTGTGGTGGGGCTCACTGCTGTGGGCATACTGGTGGGTGGGGCTGACCCCGGCCTGGGTGGCTGCCAGGCCCTGCCTCATGCCATAGCTGTCAGCCTGCTGGCAGGCAGGCCCAGGTCATGGCATGGCTTCCTTCAGGGCCCAGGGGCCCCAGGGCTGGTGCCGATCTGCTACTGGGTGTGGCTGGGTTCTGGTGTGGCTGGCTGTTTGGCACTGGGGGTCCCAGGACTGGTGGCAGCTCGCTGGTGGGCAGGTATGCCCCTACTGTTAATAGGCTATGGGGAGGACTCCAAAATAGACCTTGTCAGCACCAGTGTCCTCATGGTAGAGCAAGCCACCAGCATTTGTGTCCCCAGGGGTGTCCCAGTTTTCTCCTACCTCTGTGGAGCCTCTCAAAGATTAGCAAGTAGGTCTGACCCAGGCTGCTTTCAAATGACTGCCTCTGCACTGGGACTTGGAACATGAGATTTTGCATGTGCCCTTTAAGAGTGAAGTCTCTCTCTCTCTCTTTTATTTTATTTTATTTTTTTTTTAGATTCCGTATATATGAGTTAGCATACAATATTTGTTTTTCTTTTTCTGGCTTACTCACTCTGTATGACAGACTCTATTTCTATCCACCTCATTACATACAGCTCCATTTCATTCCTTTTTATAGCTGAGTAATATTCCATTGTATGTATATGCCACATCTTCTTTATCCATTCATTTGTTGGTGGGCATTTAGGTTGCTTCCATGTCCTGGCTATTGACCTAAAAAAAATGGTACTGATGAACCCAGTGACAAGACAAGAATAAAGATGTAGATGCAGAGAATGGACTGGAGGACACTAGGTTGGGGGTCAGGAGGCGAAGGGGAAGCTGGGACGAAGTGAGAGGGTAGCATAGTCATATATATACTACCAACTGTAAAATAGATAGCCAGTGGGAAGTTGCTGTATAACAAAGGGAGATCAACTCGATGATGGGTGAAGACTTAGAGGGCCAGGACGGAGAGGGTGGGGGGGAGTCGTGGGAGGGAAGGAATATGGGGATATGTGTATAAATACAGCTGATTGACTTTGGTGTACCTCAAAAAAAAATTGTACACTTAAAAAAAAAAGTGGATTTTTGTATATGTATAACTGACTCACTTTGCTGTATAGCAGAAACTAACACAACACTGTAAATCAACTATACTCCAATAAAAAAATTTTTTAAATAAAATAAAGTTCTGAAACAGAAAAAAAAGGAAGTCATCTCAAATCTCACTGAGGATACAATTTTTCATTTGTGACAAGACACGCAGCATACCTTAACTCATTTAATACAAAGTAATGATCCAAATAGTTAAATCCTCAACTGTTGTGCACGCCTATGGGTAGTAATATTTCTGGAATAATGAACCTTGTCCTCCCTTTTTCTGATAACGCATCATAACTCTGGATGTCTTGAGTTTCCAAGAAAGACTTATGGGAAAATGTGTGAAATAAGTCATTAAACTTGGGCTTCAACTGCTGCACAGCTCATAAAACAAGTAGGACTAAACTGATTTATTTGAGCCTTCCCATTTTTTGCTTAAGAGACAAGGCCAAAACCACTCTTTAGGGTTAAAATGGAATATGCTTTCTGTGTATGAAAGTCAACAGTGTAGTCAGCAATCTCTATGCAGTCTAATTCACTAATAGACTATAAATATCATCAGGCTCCAACTTATGATCAAATTGTGTTTTAAATTGCTGTCCTATCTGTTAGGTGTAATTTATAGTACATGTTTCCAATGGTAACAATCTTACAAAGAATTGTGAAATTCATAGTCTAGCTCAGAAAAAGTTTTTTAACCATAAAGTAAATAAAAGATGTTAAGAGGAGAAAAAAAAAAAAAAAAAAAAGAGTGAAGTTTGTTTCCTACAGCCCTTGGCTCTCTCTTACATAAGCCCTGCTGGGCCCCAGGGACTAATCTTCTGGTGGGTGCTGAACCTGTGGGCTGGGGAGCCAATGTGAGGTTTGGATCCTTTACTCCTTGGGGAGAACCTCTGCAGTTATGATTATCTTCTTGTTTGCGTATTGCCCACTGGGGGTGGGACTTAACTACACCCCATCTCCACCCCTCCCACTAGTCTGTTTGTGGTTTCTTCATTATATCTTTAGTTGGGGATAAGACTTTTTTGCTAGTCTTCAGACTGTTCTTATAGATAGTTGCTCTGTAAATAGTTATAATTTTGGTGTGCCTGGGGGAGGAGGTGAGCTCAGGGACTTCCTACTCTGCCGTCTTGGCCACATCTTCTCTTTCTTTTAATAATCAAGTAAAAGTAGTGTTTATTTTTGTGGAAAATATGAATAAAAATTTCATAAGCTTCTGAAAGACAAGCTAGAATGTAAAAACCAGGAACTATGCTTTAAATTCTAAAAAAAGGATCCCTTTCTGAAGTCTTAAGTTTTTAATTTTCTTTTTTTTCTCAGCTTTATTGAAGTAAATTGACATATAAGACTGCAAGATATTTAAAATGTACATTGTGGTGGATTGATATACATATATATTGTGAAAAGAGTCCCCCCTGCATAGTTAATTAACACATCCATCACATCATATGTGTGTATATATATATATATTTTTTTTTTTGGAGAGAACATTTAAGTTTTACTCTGTTAGCAAATTTCAATGTTACCAACCATAGTAATCATGCTTTACATTGGATCCTCAGACCTTATTCATTTATAGCTGAAAATGTGTACCCTTTACTAGCCTCTCCCTATTTACCCCCACTCCCTAGGCTCTGGCACAACCATTTTGTGTATGTGTGTGTTAGTTACTATTACTGGTTATTATGAAGGATATAACTCAGGAACAGCCAAATGGAGAAGATACACAGGGCAAGGTATGGAGGAGGGGTGTGGAGCTTCTATGCCCCCTCTGGGGCATGGCACAACTACTTTTATGCTGTTTCTGTGAGTTTGACTTTTTTTTTCCCCACATATAAGTCATACCATGCACTATCTTTCTCTCTCTGGCTTATTTCACTTAGCATAATGCCCTCAAGATATATCCATGTTATTGTAAATGACAGGCTTTCCTTCTTTCTCGGAGCTGTATAATACTCCATTGTGTATATATCCCACATCTTCTTTATCATTCATCCACTGATGGACACTTAGGTAGTTTCCATATGTTGGCTGTTCCAAACAATGCTGCACTGAACATGAAATTATATCAATTTGATATTCAGTTTTAATTTCCTTTAAATATATACCCAGAAGTGGGTTGCTGGATTATACAGTAGTTCTTTTTAAATTTTTTTGAGGAATCTCCCTGCTGTTTTCTGTAGTGGCCACACTCATTTACATTTCCACCAACAGTGCACAGAGTGTCCTTTTCTCCAAATCCTTGCCAACACTTATCTCCTTTCTTATTGATGATAGCCATTCTAACAGGTGTGATGTGATATCTCATTGTGATACGATTTATATTTCCCTGATGATTAGTGATGTTGAGCACCTTTTTACATACCTGTTGGCCATCTGTACATCTTCTCTGGAAAAATATCTACTCAGTTCCTGTGTCTGTTTTAAAAGTTGGATTGCTTGCTTATTTTGCTTGAGTCATATGAATTCTTTATATATTTTGGAAATAAGCCATTATCAGATATATGATTTGCAAATATTTTCTTCCATTCTGTAGGTTGCCTTTTCAATGGTTTCCTTTACTGTGCACAAGCTTTTTAGTTTGCTGTGGTCCCGTTTGTTTATTTTTGCTTTGTTGCCTTTACTTTTGGTGTCAAAAAAACAAAAAATAAAAACCATAAAAAAAAAAAAACATTGCCAAGACTGATGTTAAAGAGCTTACTCATTATGTTTTCTTCTAGGAGTTTTACATTTTCATATCGTACATTAAAGACTTTAATCCATTTTGGATAGATTTTTGTGTATGGTATAAGAAAGAAGTCCAGTTTCATTCTCTGGTATGTGGCTGTCCAGTTTTCCTGACACCATCTATTGAAGAGACTGTATTTCCCTGAGTATATTGTTGGCTCCTTTTTTGTAAATAAATCAACCATATAAGCATAGGTTTATTTCTGGGCTCTTTGTTCTGTTTCATTGATATTATGTGTCTACTCTTATGCCAACACCTTACAGTTTTGATTATTATAGCCTTGTAATATTGTTTGAAATCAAGAAGTGTGATGCCTCCAACTTTGTTCTTCTTTCTCAAGATTGCTTTGGCTATTTGAGTTCTCTTGTGGGTCCATACAAATTTTATGATTGTTTATTCTATTTGTGTGAAAAATGCCATTGGCATTTTTATAGGGATTGCTTTGAATCTGTAGATTGTTTGGTTAGTATGGACATTTTAACAATGTTAATTTTTCCAGTCTATGAGCACTGAATATCTTTCCATTTATTTTTGTCTTCTTCAGTGTTTTTTTTTTCATCAATGTCTTACAGTTTTCAGTGTAGAGAATTTGATTAATTTTATTCCTAGGCATTTTATTTGTTTTTAATAAATTGCAAATGAGATTTTCTTAATTTCTCTTTGTAACAATTCACTGTTAGTATGCAGAAATGCAAGTAATTCTTCTGTATTAATTTTGTATCCTGCAACTTTACTGAATTTATTAATCCTAACAGTTTTTTGGTTGAGTCCTAGGGTTTTCTATACGTGATATCATGTCATCTGTAAATAGTGAGTTTTACTACTTCCTTTCCAATTTATATGTCTTTTATTTCTTTTTCTTGTTTAATTGCTCTGGCTAGGACTTCCCCTGCTATGTTGAATAAAAGTTGGGAGAGTGGACATCCTTGTCTTGTTCCTGATCTTAGGGGAAAAGTTTTTAGCTATTCATTGTTGAGTATGACATTAGCTGTGGACTTGTCATATACAGCCTTTATTTTGTGGAGGTATGTTTCCTCTACACCCATTTTGATGAGAGTTTTTAATAAAAAATATAAGTTGATTTTTGTCAAATGCTTTTTCTACATCAATTGAAATGATCATATAATGTTTATCCTTCATTTTGTTAACGTGGTATATCACATTGATTGTACTGCAGATTTTTTTTTTTACAATAAACTGCATATATTTAAAGTGTACAATTTAATATTTTTTTCTTATTAGTAATGTATATATGGCAATCCCAATCTCCCAATTCATTCCCCCCCAACCCTCCCCGCTTTCCCCACTTGGTGTCCATATGTTTCTTCTCTACATCTGTGTCTCTATTTTGTACTGCAGATATTGAATCTTCCTTGCATCCCTGAATAAATCCCACTTGCTCATGGTGTATGATCATTTTAATATATTGTTGAATTTGGTTTGCTAATATTTTGTTGAGGATTTTTGTATCTATTTTTGTCAGGGATATTGGCTTTTAATTTTAGATTCTTGTGGTGTCCTTATCCATTGTTGGTATCAAGGTAATACTGGCCTTTTGTAAGATGAGTTTGGAACTATTCTCTCCTCTTCATTTTTTTGGGAAGAATTTGAGAAAGATTAGTATTAATTCTTCTTTTGATATTTGGTAGGATTCACCAGTGAAGCTGTCTGGTCTGGGACTTTTGTCTGTTGGAAGGTATTTGATTACTGATTCAATCTTCTTATTAGTACTTGGTGTGTTCAGATTTTCTGTTGCTATGGTTCAGTCTTGATAGGTTGTATGTTTCTAAGAATTTACCTTTTTCTTTTAGGTAGTACAATTTGTTGGTACATAATTACTCATAATAGTCTCTTCTGATCCTTTTAATTTTTATGCTATTAGTTGAGATGTCTCCTTTTTCTTTTCTGATCTTATTTGCTTCCTCTCACTTTTTTTCTTGGTAAGTGTAGCTAAGGGTTTGTCTATTTTGTTTTCTTTTCAAAAAGCCAGCTTTTAGTTTCATTAATCTTTTCTATTATCTTTTTAGTATCTATTTCATTTATTTCCATTTTGATCTTTATTTCTTTTCTTTTACTAACTTTGGGTTAGATTGTTCTTTTTCTAGTTCCTTGAGGTGTAAAGTTAGGTTACTTATTTGAGATCTTCCTTGTTTCTTCCTTGTTTCTTAATGTAGGCCTTTATTGCTATGAATTTCCAACTTAGAACTGCTTTTGTTGCATCCCACAAGTTTTGGTATGTTGTATTTCCATTTTCATTTGTATCACAATATTTTTTTTATTTCTCTTTTGAGTTCTTCTTTGACTCAATGGTTGTTCACTAGCATGTTGTTTAGTCTTCATATATT
Organism: Hippopotamus amphibius kiboko; assembly: GCF_030028045.1. Taxonomy (NCBI): domain Eukaryota; kingdom Metazoa; phylum Chordata; class Mammalia; order Artiodactyla; family Hippopotamidae; genus Hippopotamus; species Hippopotamus amphibius. The sequence continues at coordinate 78,024,760 of NC_080196.1, read as the reverse complement.
TGTGAATTTCCAGGCTTCTTTTTGTTGATTTCTTGATATGTAGGTTGGAAATGATGCTTGATATGATTTCCATCTTCTTAACTTTATTAAGACTTTTTTTGTGGCCTAACATTTGATTTGTCCTGGAGAATGTTTCTTGTACACTTGAGAAGAATGCATATTCTGCAGCTGTTGGATGGAAATGCATATATCTCTTAGGTACAATTAGTCTATAGTGTTATTCATGTCTGATGTTTCCTTATTGTTTTCCTGTCTGGATGGTCTCTCCATTGATGAAAGTGGGATGTTAAATTCCTCTATTATTATTGTATTGCTGTCAATTTCTCCTTTTGTGTCTATTAATATTTGTCTTATATATTTAGGTGTTCCAATATTGGGTGCATGTATATTTACAATTGTTATATCCTCTGGATGAATTGACACTTTTATCATGATATAATGACCTTATTTGTCTCTTGTTATAGTTTTTGACCTAAAGTCTATTTTTTTCTGCTATACATATAGTCACCCCTGCTCTCTTTTAGTTACTATTTGCATGGAGTATCTTTTGCTATCTTTTCTTTTTGCCCTATGTGTATCCTTAAAGCTAAAGTAAGTGTCCTGTAAGTAGCTTCTTTTTTAAAAATTATTCTATTCCAGCCACTCTTTGTCTTTTGATTGAAGAATTTCACCCATTTACATTTAAAGTAACTATTGATAGGTAAGGACTTACTATGGCCATTTTGCTACTAGTTTTCTGACTATTTTGTAGTTCCTTTGTTCCTTCCAACCTCACTTGCTGTCTTCCTTTGTGGTGATGATTTTTTGTACCTTTCACTTTAATTTGTTTTGTATCTATCTATATTTCTTCTTTGTGGTTTCAATGAGGATTACATAAAAAATTTTACAGTTATAACAGTCTATTTTAAGCTCTTAACAACTTAACTTCAATCACATACAAAAAGTCAACACTTTTACTCCCCTCCACATTTTATGTCATTTCTGTAGCAATTTACATTGTTTATATTGTTTATCTATTAAAAAATTATTATGCCAATAGTTATTTTTAATACTTTTGTATTTCAACTTTTATATAAGAATTAAAAGTGATTTTTACATCATTATGATTTTAGAGTATTCTGAATTTGAGTATATTATGTTTTCCATTGAGTTTTATACTTTCAATGTGTTTTCATGTTGCTCATTAGCCTCCTTTCACATCAACTTGAAGAACTCCCTTTAATATTTCTTTAAAGTAGTTCTAGTGGTGATGAACTCCCTCAGCTTTTCTTTGTCTGGGAAAATTTTTATTTCTCCTTTGTTACTGAAGGATAGTTTTGCCAGGTATAGTATTCTTGGCCATTTTTAAAAAAGTTTTTAGCACATTGAATATATCATCAAGATTGAGTGATACATCACTTTCTCTTGACCTGCAAGATTTCTGGGAGAAATTTCTTCATAGCCTTATGGGTATTCCCTTGTACGTGGTGAGTTGCTTTTGTCTTGTTGCTTTCAGAATTCTGTCTTTGACTTTGGCGAATTTGTTATAATATGTCTTGGTATAATCTTCTTTGGATTGATCCTGTTTGGGGACCTCTGAGGTTCATGTCTAGATGCCCATATACCTCTGAAGATTGGGTAGTTTTCAGTCATTATTTCTTTAAATAAGCTTTCTGCCCCTTTTGCTTGACATCAGCCAAAATCCGTTGGCCTTTCCATACACAATCATAGTTTTCAATGGCTTTTTGCTGCTTATTCCTCTATTCCATATTATGGTAGTAAATTGCATTATTTTTAACATAATTATGGAACATTTGGCCAAATAATGGGTTTTACATTTTTATCTATTAAATGGCATCCTTGTTGAGTATAGTTGAACACAGGCCTATGCGTCTGCTTTCGGAAACAAAGTCAAAAACAAAAATGAAAAGTTGCATAAATAAGGGATAGAGGTGATGTTGCTTAGCAGCAGCATATGGAGAAATGACTTGATGACTTTACTAGGCTCCCTAAAGCTGAAATGTCAAATATTTGCCAAAAATTTATGTCATCTTAGGATGTATTGATATCTAGTACAGGGATGGCAATTTGGTTTTCTCTTTAGTGCTAACTCTGATCAGGTGGTAGTGGTGGCCTAGAAGGTTGTATTGAGATTATCTGCAGATGACTCTCATTTAAGCAGAGAGAATTCTAGGAGTGATTTTTTGTATCTGCTGTGGGTGTGGAAGAAGATAGTAACTGCCTGTGTGTCTGTGTTTGCTTCTTTGATTGAGAGTATAAGGGATGGTAGTGACAATCTACATGTGACAGTCCAAGTGTCCAGAGGTCAGACTTAAAACGTGCTCATAAGAGAGTGCCCATCATGGTAGAGGTCTCTGGATTCTGCCTGATGTGGAAAGCTTGCATGAATTGGAACTGTTCAGTTTGGAGAAGCAAATGTTAAATGACTATCATGTAAAAAAGAGATTAAATCTGTTGTTACGCATTGACTTACGGGGAGAGCTGTGTTCTGATGACATTCATGGATAGAAACAAAGAGTAGACAGGGTTCAGTTTAGTATAAATAGAGCTTTCCCACAGTTGGAGCTGTTTTGAGATGAAATAAAGTATCTGAAGTGGGGCGAGTAACTGCCATTGGAGGTTTGAAGAAAAGCATTCCAGTGATCGCTGGTTGAAGGTAGGGGTAGGTGTTGGGTGTAACCTAGGTTACTTTTATGTCCCTTCAGTTCAGATAATCTGTTAATTAATTAATTCATTCAAAAATACTTATTGGACTTCCTAGGTGGCACAGTGGTTAAGAATCCACCTGCCAATGCAGGGGACACGGGTTCGAGCCCTGCTCTGGAAAGATTCCACATGCCGTGGAGCAACTAAGCCCATGCGCCACAACTATTGAGCTTGTGCTCTAGGGCCCGTGAGCCTACAACTTTTGAAGCTCACGCTCCTAGAGCCCATGCTCTGCAACAAGAGAAGCCACTACAATGAGGAGCCTGCACACCACAATGAAGAGTAGCCCCCCCCCCCCAGCAACTAGAGAAAGCCCATGTGCAGCAATGAAGATCCAACACAGTCAATAAATAAATAAAATAAATAAAGTAGCTATATTCTCTTCTACTCAATTCATTGTCTACCTTGGCTTTAATTCCCTTAGACTTTTTTTCTGCTTCTCAGTTTTAAGATAATTTTCCCTGCTAGAAATAATGAGAGAAATAGAATTTAAAATTTTAGAGAAAAAAATGGAGACTTTTGCCTTCTTTCTGCATCTGTTAACATTTTGCCATCTGCCCCAAGCACTAGTTCAATTTCTTCCTTGTTTTTCTTCAGTTTTAAACTTACTGCAAATGCATTGCCCACGCCACCACCCCCTCCCCCCTTGTTTGTACCAGGTTTTTCAAGTCTTTGCTCATTCTGCAGTTCTTCGTTCTTGAGTCATTTCAGAGATTTGTATTCTTCTTTTGTATTTTCCTCGGCTATGTAGACATCTTTCCATTAATTAGAGAGTTTCCTTACAGACAAATTAATTTCATTGGTTGCTTTTGCCCTTTTCTTCTTCTCCAGGATCATGTGTAATTGCATTATTAGATATACAGTTATCAGCACTGCTTAATTCATTTGCACCTTTCTTTCTTTTTTAGTTTGTGTACACGGGCTCATATCAATCTTTTCTGTTTTTTTGTTGTTGCTGTTGTTGTTGATACCTGCATGGATAATGCATAGAGGGAATGTCTGGTCCTGACCTTTACTTCCTCCTTGGTTTTATGAATTTGAAGGGAATGGCCATTTTTCTTAAAGATTCCTGTTGCTCCTGGTGTTAGGGTTACATAATTGTTCTTTCTTGCTGGTCAGAATGCAATTCAGACTTTATATTTGATACTCACCACTTTCATAATTAAATCTTGCTTTTATTCCACTTTCATGATCATTTTGTCCACTGCCAGAATAGACCTGCAGGTATTTTTGAAGGATATATTAGAACATTAATAAAATATCTCTGAACCCAATTGCAACATGTTTGTGGAGTTTTTTTCCACACCACAAACACTTCTCAGATACCAGCAGTGTGTCTGAGAATTCAATTCAATTCTGACATTATCTATGTGGAGATAGTATTCAATTCCCCAGGTTAAGGGCTCAGTCCTATAAGAGTTAATCACAATCCAGGTTGTTACCTGTACTTCTGACTGGCTATAAATCAGAGGTTCTCACAATCCCCTCCTTGGGTTCAATTAACTTGCTAGAGTGACTCAAAAAACTCAAGGAAAGATTTTCCTTACTAGGTTAGCAGTTTGTTATAAAAGGTTATAACTCAGGAACACCAGATGGAAGAGATGAATGAGACACAGGGTGTGGGCAAAGGGCGAGGAGCTTCTGTGCCCTCTCCAGGTGCACCACTCTTCCCAAATCTCCATGTGTTCATCAGTCCAGAAGCTCTCCAAACACCATCCTTTTGGGTTATTATGTAGGCTTCATTACATTGACATGATTAAGTCATCAGCCATTGGTGAGTGAACTCAATCTCCAGCTCTTTTCTCCTCCCCAGAGGTCAGGGGATGGAACTGGATGGTTCAACCGTCTAATCACAAGGTTGGCTGTTCTGGCAACCAGCCCCCATCCTTAGGTGTTTTTTTCCAAAAGTCACTTCATTAACATGAAAAATGACACCTTTATTGCTCTCATCACTTAAATTCCAAGGGTTTTAGTAGCCCTGTGCCAGAAATGGGTATAAAGTCCAAGTATATGCTTTTATAATAAATCACAATATCACAATGAGATATAAAAATAGAATCCAATATATTTATATCAGTCATATAGATTGTTCATAGACTTCAAATCATAAATGAGACCAGGTTGACTGTGTTCAGGATAGGCCCATTAGCAAAATAAACTCTAGCCAAGTTGTAAAGCTGGTTGTTGTTCCTAATGTAACTCCAGCTCCTGTTCTGATGGCTTTATTGTTTTTAAATTTTATATTGGGAGACCTCATGCTCATGTTTGATTCTTAGGGCATCCCATCATGGTACTTTACATTGCCTGACTTAAAATGATCTTTTCTGTGTCTTGTTTCCTCAGAGTTCTCTTCTTTCTTTGCTTATCTGAAAAAGAGGTGGTATTACATGAATTCCTGGGTAACATACTTACATGTTAATAGGATACTTAGGGACAAAATGTTTTAACTCAAATAAATTTTTCCAGTGTTTATTGATAAATTATGGTAAGTCAATGGAATGAGAGGTATTTTAGAGAAAGAAAAATCTTTGAGAATCTTTTAAATTATTCTATAACTTTCTCCATGTCTTTTAAAGGTCTGAAATAGCCAAAGTGGGTTGTTCCAATTGAATAGGTGAACTTTGGCTAATGCTTGGTTAAAGTTTCCTGCCAAAATCCTGGGAAAAGTTTCTAACATGAAAAATACTGACACAGGTAAATTTCATTTAGTACCCATAAGCATATATCATGGAAATAAATCTTTCCAACCTTTCCATCCTTGCCCTTTTCCTTGAAGAAGGCACATAGGTCCTTGAAATGACTAAAAATTAGTCTGATGTTCATTCAACAAATGGAAGAGGAAATTACATTTGTGTGTATAGTAATCATATTCCTTTCATTTTCATTTCATTTATGATATTGGCAAATCCTGTTCTCTCTCTTTTTACTTTCATTCTTGCTAGAGGTTCATCAGTCTTATTGACCTTTGCAAAGAACCAGCTTTTAGTCTCATTAATTTTCTCTATTGCTTTCCTCTTTTCAATTTCATTGATTTTTGCTCTTATCTTTATTATTTCCTTTCACTTAATTTGCTTTTATTTTGCTTTTCTTTTTCTAGTTTCACCACTGATTCTGTGGTACTTCAAATTCTGGTGTTCTTCCTGATGTGCCTGCTGCTGTTGAATTTTCAGAGCTTTTAAATAGTTGCCCCATGTATTCTTCCTGGGTCTTATAGTTATATTCAGTGTGAAAGAAAGGGTGAAGCATGCTTACTCCCTTTCACCTGGAATGACAACCAAGAGCTGAATTTATAATTTTATTTATTTTTAATTAGTTTAAATTTAAATAGCCACCATGGCTACTGGCTATCCTATTGGATGGCACAGTTGTAGAATGAATGATGTAAAACCAATTGTGGATTCCCCAAAGTCATTAGACCTTACCATTTGAGTTCTCTGGGAGGGTAGAATATGTCTAGTAGTCAAATTATTAATCAAATTCTACCAGGAGGCCATGGAAGTTCTTTATAAAACAGAGATGAAAGATCCAAAAACATAAACATGTTTTTCATATTTCTAACTAGAGTCATTAAAATCTCTGTTATTTTTAACTTGTAAGAGCGTATAAACCTTAGAAAAAAGCAGGAAAGTTTGAATTATTCATTTGCATTACTAGAGAATAATGCTGATTTGAAAATTTGCTAATAAGCCAGTCATCCAAATGACTAGATGTTGACGTAACTCGGAGCAGAAGAAACCACTCAATATTTCAATGGATGAGATTTCAGTAGTTTTCTGGTTGTTTCATCTGTAGCACAAATCTGTAAATAAAAAATAAAATAGGCAATGAGTTTTTATGTGCCCTAATTTTGAGCTGCAGCTTTGTTTCACATAGAAACTTTACTTACAAAGGGAACTGGTGACCAAATGCAGATGCTGCCACAATTCTGGCTCCTAAACCCACATTTTATATAAAATCATCATCTTTCCCTAGCCAACTGCAAAGTGACCAGAAAACATGATGGATGATGGAATTCATCTTTATTTTTAGGATGCCACTAAAATGCTTTTTCCAATATTATGTGTTGGAGCCTTGCTATCATGTTACTTTGAAGATTAAGACTGAAGGATAACTCTTTTATAATTACTGTGATATCCTCTCAGTAGTTAACCCCCTTGGGAATTGACGGTAAACCCAATTAAGCTGAATTTCAGGCTATCATTCCAGGCATTCTGGGAGAGCTTTAGTATTATATTTATGACTATATATATGTTCTTTAACTCTAGACACATCTTATTGTCATATTTATTTTTCTGTTATCCAAGTGGAATCAAACATGTATTTAAAGTTGGTCATTTTCAAATATCAGTTTCCACTGTCAATGATTTAGGTAAATCTAGGAGGAATAAAAGTTGTCTCTTGGATATTCATTCATTTTGAATGAATTGAAAATGTTCCCATTTTCCTTTCATTTGTCCAATTTAATTTTGCATAGCGAGTTTGGTAGAAGTAATAACAAAGCAGAGAACCTCAGATAAATGTTAATGTCTCTAGAAGTTTCGTTTCCCAGTAATTCTCTATCAATCAAAATTTATTTTGCAGTTATATAAGTTGCCTTGACAATTATGGAAACCCACATAATGCACATAAGGGAATGATTGTGTTGAGACAAAGATGCTCCTGAGCAACATAAGTCACACTCAGACATTTTTTTTTTTGGTAATATTTGAAGAACTTTCCAAGGTTTGAAGCTTTGGAAACCTGAAACCACCTGTAACCAAAATATGCTTTTCTACCAAGAGCAGTATTCTTCTGTTCTGTAAGTATTTACTGAGCAACTATTCTCTTGTAGATACTGGGGATATGGCACTGAACAAAACCTGACAACATTTTGTTTTCATGAAACTCACACTCTAGTTTCTCTGCAATTTATGCCTTTAGGCATTCTGAGATTGTTGAACCTGATTGAACTGAGTACCATAAATACTAATGATCTGGGAAAAATTGCCACCCACATTCGTTTCTCACAACTCTTGGAGATTAAGCACCTGTTCCTTACTAAAAGTTCTAAATATATCATCTCAATATAGATGTTCTAGAACATATTTCATTTTATAACACATCATTTTACGAAATGACCCAATGTGATTCTTGGTCTCTCTCATAGCCAATGATCTTTCTGATGCTGAAGCACCTCATGAAAACCCATCCATAAGTTTTTTTTGTTTTTTGCCTAATACTACACGAGTACTGTGTATTTATATAAAATATATAGATGCAGGTCAAGAGAGGTCCTATTAATCAATATAAAATACTCAAGAAAATGGTTCCCAGAAATAAGAAATCCAGAAGGATGAGAAAGGAGGATAAGATATTATAATATAATCATTTTGCTTTTTAATCCATCCAAAGAGTCATTCTGACCCAGTATCTATTAGGGAGGAGGTTTTACCATACATCCACTACTTCTCTGGACAACAGTTGGGTGTCCTGTATCAACTCAGTTCTGACATTATCTACTCAAAGATAGAATCAGATTCTACAGATTAAGGATTCAGTTTCACAAGACTTCCTCTCCCAGCCTCACTTCAGAAGCCAGTTGCAAGCCCAGGTTTTCACCTATACTTCTGGCCAACTGGCTATAAATCAGAGGTTCCTATAACTTCCTCCTCAGGTTTGATTAATTTGCTGGAACAGCCCACAACCCAAAGCAACATTTTACTTACTAGAGCACCAGTTTATTATAGAAGATATAAATCAGGAACAGCCAGATGAAAGAGATGCACAGGGCAAGATATGGGGAAAGGGTGAGGAGCTTCCATGCTCTCTGAGTGCCCCATTCTCTGTGAATCTTCACCTGTTCCCCAAACCAGAAGCTCCCTGAAGCTCCTTTTTTTTTTGACGGAGGTTTCATTTAGGCATGATTAATTAAATCAATGACTGTAGGCCATTGATTCAACCTCCATCCTCTCCCCCATCCCCAGGGGTCAAGAGGTGGGTCGAAAGCTCCACCCTCTAATCATAGGGTTGGCTTTCCTTGCAACCAGCCCCTATCCTTAGGTGACCTAGAGTCATGCCAAAAGTCACCTCATTAACATAACAAAAATATTTATTTCTGTCACCGCTTAGGAAATTCCAAGAGTTTTAGAAGCTCTGTGCTAGAAACAGGGATGAAGACCAAACATACATTTCTTATTATAAATCACAAAATATCACCATCTAGTGGTGATTGTCTGTAGGCTCTTAGGACAATAACAGTTCCTAAAAATGCAAGTGCAATATGTTGTTCTGTCAAGATATCTGTATTTTGAAGTCAGTTTACTCCTCTAGCATGAAAGTTGTGAATCATGTGAAGTTCAGCAGTTTGCCTCATTCACTAAATTCTGACATGGAAAGACAGCCTGCTGATATGTATACAGCCGTCCCTCCATATCTATGGGGGATTGGTTCTAGGACCACGGTGGATACCAAAACCTGTGGATGTTCAAGTCCCTTAAATAAAATGGTGTAGTGTTTGTATATCCTACACATATCCTCCTGTATACCTTAAATCATCTGTAGATTACTTATAATACCTAATACAATGTAAATGCTATGTAAATAGTTGTTGCATACAGCAAATCAAATCTTCATTTTTGGAACTTTCTTGAATTTTAAGGGGATAAGTTTACCTGCAGTTGGTTGACTCTGTGGATATGGAACCCATGGATACGGAGGGCCAACTGTACACAGAGAAGAGACTAGAAGGTTGGAGACTGTTTTACCATCTAAGAGTGAAGATCTCTTCCACATTACTATACTGCCTCTTAGATCTCAAGATCAAGAAGGCCCTGCATTCCTCTTTTTATAATGGGGAAAAAATGAGCAGGTTAATACAGACTTTGACATTAGAGGGAGGTTCGAAAAGACAGGAAGTTCAGGTCTAGAAGCCTTGATGGCAAGTACCAGCAAGCTGGCTGTGTGGTTTTGAGGACTAGGGTATAATAGACACTTTTGGAAAGTCTTTGTCCAGAGAAGGAAGGTAGGACCCTAATGTTGGACTTGTAGAGGTGCTGGGCAAGAAAAAGAGACATAGACCTAGCAGAGAATAACAAGGCAATAACTTCTAGTAATGCAGCTACTAGAAGAAAGGCATAATATTCCAAAAACATATATTTGAGTGTCTATCCTGCTTTAGTTACTGAATAAGATAGGCAAAAAGATTGCCCCCTTGGAGCTGACCTTCTAGTAAAGAGAGACAGAAATTAAACAAGATGAACTTGTTTGAGTGTCATGGGAGAGATATATGTACAACTTTCAATACTGTGGTTAGGGATGTCCTCACTGAGAAGGTGATATTTGAGAAGCGAATAATGTTAGAGAATGACCAGGCTTTAGGCAACCAGGCTGAGCTTCTTTTGGGGTTCTTAAGTGGTTCCAGCTTTAAAGATTAGGAACTCTGGCTCATGGAGTTGAGAAGTCTTGTTTATGTCTAGGCAATAACTATGAAGTAGTGGAAGGACATAGGAATTCATTCGAGGCTCTGCACCTGGCCAGGTTGGGAGCTGATATCCCTTGGAACTGAAGGACCTGGAAAAAGGCTACACTAGGCAGATCAGTAAGGTTAAATCAGTTATTTGGATGAGGAGGTGGTTAAATCAGGAGTCAAGAAGCCAAATGGGGAAAAAATAAAAAAAAAAATAAAAAAAAAATAAAAAAAACACACATAAAATAAAACAAACAACAACAACAAAAAAGAAGCCAAATGGGTAATAGGGCTTCTGCAGGGATAGCTTCCTGTGCTGAGCTTCTGAAGTACCATCCAGGCTGATCTGTTGGCTCTACCCACGAGGGAGAACTTCCTGGATGGTAAAATATTCACATATTTAAGGTAAATTTTGACATTCGTGGGTTACATAATCTCTTCTCATGGCAGATCCACACACTTGAGTCTGACCTGACTAGGATTGCCAGATAAGGAACAGGGTGTCCCGATAAATTTGGGTTTTAGACAAACAATGAAAAGCCTTTTAGTATAAGTATATCCCAAATATTACTTGGGGTATACTATAATAAGTATACTTACACTAAATATATCCATTATTTTTCTGAAATTCGAATTTAATTGAGCATTCTATGTTTTTATTTGCTAAATCTGGCAACCCGAGATATGAAGCTTATCTGGAGGTCGAAATCCTTGGTGGGCCAGGCTTTGGGGTGTGTGATAGAAGCTGAGACCTCCTTCCTCCTTCCTTAGCAGCATTTGGCATTTAGGAATATTAGCATCCTCTACATCTGGGGTCCTAAAATAGATATTATATCCTTTTTGGAAATCTCTACTATTCACAGCAGTGGTGTAAATAACTGGCTAGTGATGACTTGTATCCCCCTAGAGCAGCATGTAACTTTTCACACCGCAACATTGATGTAGGAAGTACAAAATCAGAGTGGTGCTAGGAGTCTTGAACCCCACCTACTGGATCTATCTTCTGTGGTGGATTCTAAAGTGTGTCTGTGGAAACCTGGGGCTCTTTGGTACCCATTTGAAAAACTACTGCTTTAGTATCAAGAATTAGCTGAAAAGATCGGATGAGCCTTAAAAAAAATCCCAGCCCACTGTGTTTGGGATCAAGGATTCTAAGTACTCGGTGGGGCATGAGAGAATTTAAAGGGATGAGACAATTTTTTCTAAAGAAATGAATATTAATGGGATATATTTCTAATGGTGAGAATGTCTGGAAAAAGTATATTAACTTGGCAAGGAGGGAGTCCCATCTCTCCCCTCCCCCACCCCGACCCACACACTTTTTTTGTTTTTTTGCCATAACTCTCTCTATAATGACCAAATTATTTTTTTTCCCCATAGGGAATTAGACCCCATTTTATTCCCAGCAAAAAAGATGTAGCATGCCTTTTAATTTTCTTTTTGATTAAATTCTCACAAGTTTTGAAGATCTGCAGATAATTACTCAAAGAGTCATAGGTCACTTAAGAATACTAAAGTACATCCAGACAATACATATGGTATTTCAATTAACTTTCATGTGAAGTTCTATCAGTTCTTTTCTTTGTACTATTGTCATTGTTGGATAATTTAACATCCTTATGAGCATACTTAATTATAGTTGGCTTCAGAGTGGGCAAGGTCATCGTGAGAGGTCAGACTTGTACTGTGATTCTTAGAATTCACTTTGAGAATCACCTGTTAAACTCAACTGTGCTCCCAAAAGAGGGATACTATCTTTATTTCTGACTTATTTTCAAGTTAAGATGCTATGTAGATTTGATATGTAATGTATTATCACAGAGTAGGTCTTGAGAGTCCTAACTCAACTAGTGAGTCTCAAATCTTGGTCCAAGGCTCTCCCTACAAGCATCCCTCTCCCCATCTCTTCCCTTCTTGTCCTATCCCTTTCCTTTCTTTCCTTCTTCCCCTTTCTCACTTGCTTCCTAAATGACCTTATCCATTTCTATAGACTGTCTTCTTTCCCTCCACCCAAGATAAATATCCCTGGTACTTGACTTTATCCTCATTACTGGCGATTGGAGTGGCAATTGGAGTGGGCAGGTGGGCTTGGAAAATAAGATGCTGGTGCCTGGATTTGAACTGAAGGTTAGTGACTCAAAGAATCAGGAACAGTAGAGAGTTCATCTGGGTGGGAATGAGCAGCATCCAAGTCCATATCCTGGGGGCAGCCTGAACCATGATACCAGTGGCCATGTTCAGTGTCCAGGGCCAGCCGTGGTGGCTGCCATGGCCCCAGCAGAGGAATGATGGTATAATTTTCACTGTCTTCTTGGCTGGCCACTATCCTGTGGTTTCTGCTTATTTTCTGAGTGTGTTTCTCCAAACTTCTTGGAATTTCTATGAGCTGTCCAACATATTCCCAATACATTTCTTTTATACTTAAACTAGCAAGAGTTATTCCTATTATTTGTTGATTTCCATGGTGACGGGGTTCATAAATTTAGCCCAGGCTTCTTTTCTGAGCTTCAAATCTAAATGGCAACTTAAACTTTCAACTTGGATGTCTTACATTACAGTCATCTCAAAATAATGTGTCAAAAACTGAACTTGTGTTTTTCTCCCAGGCCTCATACTTCCCCAGTCTTCACTGCTCCATAACCTTGACTCAGTCCAGTCATCTGGCATCATGTTGGATGATGGATTGTTGACTTGATCTGGGTGCACCAGGCCAGAGACCAGCAAATAGCCAGAACAACTGAGTAGGAGAATAAAGACTCTCTGAGAAGGGCTCAAGCTTTACTTCTCAAAGGAGCTGCTCCACCTAGGTCTGACATCGTGTCTGCGTCCATCAGTGTTACCTTGAGATGCCCATGCACACCCTCCCAGTCTGGCCTCATGCCACTCCTGTCTTTGCTGACTGTGCTCCAGACTGACTGGTCATCTTTCAAGTCCTTGAACATGCCAAGTTCTTTCCATTCTCAGGGCCTTTGCACAGGCTGTTCACAGTGTTTGGAAAGCTCTTTACTTTACTAATTCCATCCTGTGCTTTAGCTTAAATAAAATTTCTTTGCCTTTTCTGACCCTCCCCAAATTATATCTTCCTGATTTATTTTTCATTTTCCCCTAGGCAGTAATTAGAAAACTTGACAGTCTACATTCCATTTGAAAACCTATATTTATTTGGGTCTGCGTCCTCCACAAGGCTACATGCTTCCTGAAGGTACGGACGTTGTTCACTCTACTCATTGTCTTCTCAGCGCTTGCACAGTGTGAGGCACATGGTAGATGTTCAAGAGATATTTGTTGTAAAAATGAACAGATGAAAGAAAATCTTAAATTTGCGGGAATGGAAATGAAGAGGAGAGGATAATTATAAAGGAAGCACCATTGCTCCTGCCCTTTAGTTAATTTATAAAATTACATCCTTACCTCATGAAAAGAGTTCTTTTTAAGTGGCTGGCATTGCCTGTTCAAGGCAAATACGATCTGGTGGGTCTTTATGTAGAATATTCTAGGCCTCTTGTTCCTTTGGCCTTTCTCAGCCCCACACATATGAGTACAACCAGGGAGCCTCCTCTGTGGGCCCTAGGCAGTAATAATCTTCATTACTGACTCAGAGTGGTACCGAGTTACCCGTCTTTCTCACCATCTCTGCTGCTCTTCCTGGGTGCTTATCTGTCTAATGTTGCTGAAGGCAGGGCCTTGGTTGGATCAGCTGTGGGTCCCCCTGCAGCACTGCCTGTACACCACTTGGACTACTGCCATTCATAGACGCCTTCCTTTCCAGGTTTCACTGGGGTTCATTTTTCACCATAATAAATGCTCCTACTGATGTAGAACTTTCTAGAGATGGGAAGAACTCTTCTTACTTACTAGTAAAGAAAAAATTCTGTTCATGGTGTATAGACACCCAGGTTCTGCCAGCTGTCCCCCTTCCTCAGGTCTATAATGGACTTAGAAGACAACCCACCTGTGTCATGGTCTCCCTATTTCCCACACTGGGCTTTTATCTTCGTCCATCTACTCAGGCAGGTGACAGCTAAGAGGAGCCGTTTACCTGTCTGCAAAAAGTTCAGAATCCCCTCAATTCCCTGGCTCCCAAGCCTTCTCCGTGGGGCAAGACATCAGCCAAATTGTCTCTGGGCAGCAGCTCTCCAGAAAGCCACAGTGTACACCCATTTTGCCTGTCATCTTAACAGTCTCACCATTAGAAAGAGGGACATCCTCATTTCCCCTGTGTTTAGCCCTGTCCTGTGCTCTTGGGCTCCCAGGCACAGGTCACCTGAGGCCATGTGTAGCACAGCCCCTCAATCCCTGAACAATGAGTTACAAGTATGCGACAAAGACTTTAACTCATTATTATCAGTCCTTTTTCAACATAACTTAATAACTCTTCTGATTTTTTTAGTATGAAGAAATGAATCTTCAGATAAAGAACTTGTTAGGAATGTTCTGAAACCTTAGGAGACAGTAAGGCTGAAGAGATAGGTTCTTCTGAATTCGTAAGTTTGCAAATTGCCGGGCCAGAGTTCTCCCTGAGGATGACACAACTCTTGGAGTCTCGATCATGTCTAGCTCTTAAAAATTGTAGTGAGCACCTTCTAATACCCAGGGTGATGATTTAAATAATTGTCTTAACCGAAAGCATTTCTGAAGTGTGAGAGATTATGACTTCTAAGTCCTGAAGTTCTTAAAATTCAAAAAAGACAATCATAACACATTTTATTCTAGCTAGTCCATGTTTTTATGGATTGTATTATCCTTTACTCACTTGGAAGTGTGTTTAAGTCTATGATACCAACACTGGTGGGGATGGGTAGTAATAAGGACAACCCAAAATAATGAGTTATTTTTAAATCAATGAGATGCCCTTTCTATCTTGTGATGTATCAGACCTAATCTATTTATTGATGTTTTGCTTGGGCTAACATTAAAAGCCATTTACAATCCTTGAACACTCAATGCTTCTGAGTGTGAAGGTAGATGATGTGCAGGTGTTTTATATTCCTAACTTATGAGGGCACCCTGCTTTTCCTAAGTCTAGCCCCTTACCCTTTCCTCACCCTTCCTACAAGACCTAGACCATCAACCATCTTCTCATTGCTCTTGCATTTTCTTTTTCTACTTTCCATTGATTCTTTATTCTAAGCCTATATTTTGGGGATATTGGGAGATATGTACACACACACACACACAAAGTCTTCTGAAACCGTTTTCTCTTCAGATTGTCTCAACACTCTTATTTCTTTAATTGCCAACACTTTTGGGATCATGATATATACTGTCTACCTTCACTTCATATTTTACTCACTTTTCAAGTGCTTAAAAATTGTTTTTACCCTCACTTCTGTTTTAGTTACCTATGGCTACTATAACAAATAACCACAAACTTAGTGATTTAAAACAACACAAATTTATTCTCTTATAATTCTTGAGGCTGGCATTCCAAAATCAGGTTCACTGGGCTAAAACCAAGGAGTTGGCAGGACCACACTCCCTTTGAGACTCCAGGGAAGAGTCTGTTTCCTTGCCTTTTTCAACTCTTCGTGGCCATCTGGCTCCTTCCTCCGTCTTGAAAGCCCACATCGCAGCATCTTCTGCTGAGGTCATTGGGTCACTTTCTGTGCCAACTCTCTTTCCACCTCCCTTCTCTAGAGATATTTGCGATTGCATTTAGGGCCCACCAAATAGTAGGATAATCTTCTCACCCCAAATCCTTAACTTAATCACACCTGGACTCTCTGGGAGTCATTATTCAGCCTACCACACCTTTTCCTCCATCACATTCCTGATCACAAACTGTGATCCCTTTCTCTGCCTTTGTGCAGCATTTAATAGAGACTGGCTTCCTGAAACACTCCTCTGTCTGGCTTCTGTGTCATTACTCCTGTTTCTCTCACAACCATGTGTCTTTTTCTTCTTCCTCTCACTCCTAAATGTAGATTTCTTCAGTATACTCTCCTAAGTTTGACTTTCTTGCTTTCAGGACCACCTTCCTTGACCGTCTCCTCCATATCTGCACCTTCTCAACTTGCAGCTCCCGGCAGACCCCCTCAGGACTTCGGCTCTCATGTCTAGCTGCTTGCTAGATGTCTTTCACACAGACAACCCTGAGCTTTAGTAATGAGACTGAACTCATTACCTGGCTCTCTAGACATCTCTGCCTCCTTAATCCACATTGCAGTTAATGACCCAACATTCAGAAGAATAATAAAAGCTCTTTTTCTTTGTCGTGGCACTACCTTATTTCAGGCCTTAAATGTCTCTGTTATAAAGTATATCAGTAATTTCCTAACATATTTTCCTCCCTGTGATTCTTAGCCATTCTCTACTTTGCTTCCAGAATCAGCTTTCTAAAGCCTAGCTATAATTGGTGTAAATTGTGCATTCAGAATCCTCAGTGCCACTGCCCACCCCACCCCCACCACACACACACACACACACACACACACACACACACACACACACACACACACTGCCCCAGCATGTTCTGATTTAAAAACCAGATCGGTGGCCTTCAAGGCTCTCTCCAACTTGATTTTGGGTGTAACTTGTAGATTTATCCTGCACCTCTATACTCACCATAGGCTCCTGCCACAACCTGCCAAATGTGAAGAGTTCATGTCTCTGTGTCACTGCTTATTCTATTACATCTATTTCCTCATTTTTCTTTATGAAAATCTCACAGTGCAGACCTCCAGGCAGAACATAATATGCAAAGATATGACAGCAAAATGTATTTTAAATTTAAATAATTATTCAATTTTCTCCTTGCTTTGCCATTGCAGAGTGCTAGTACTCTCTTCTGGGCCTTGGTAAGGAATGCCTTCATCAGACTTGGAGGTCCTGTCTGAATTTTCTGTCAGTGAAGAGAAGGCTCTGTAGTTAAAGGCCTGCTTTAAATGTTAATTTCTTTCTTTCTTTCTTTCTTTCTTTCTTTCTTTCTTTCTTTCTTTCATACTTTCATTCTGCAACTCTTTAATGAATACCTATGGTGTGCTGGACACTATTCTAGGCCCTGAAGGATAAAATAACAAGTGAAACTAACATGGTCCCTGCCTTCTGGAGGTTATAGATTAGTGGAGAAAGAGTATTAATCAAATACAATGAGGTAAAAGTAATGACATCTGTGTCAGGTGCCCAGTTTTATAGGACTGTATCAGTAGGGTGCTGACCTAGTCTGGGGGTTCAAAAAAGGCTTCTCTGAGGAAATAATGAGTAAATAGCAAAGGGGAGGAAGGCATTCTGAAAAGACCTTATCCACGTATTACACAGAGATTACTTTGGGGAAGAAAAACCCACCTAAAATATACATTTAGCTACTAATTGGGAACGTGCAGATAGTTAAATGTAGAAATTATATCCTCTAAATGTACCTCTGAAGATACAAAGCTATGTTAGGGCCAAAAGTGTCACCAAGAGATACTTCAGCATTTTCAATGAATGTGCTGAGGTGTAAATATCTTTACAGTGCTACCTGGGATCCCATAAACAGCTTTGTGAGAAAGGTCGATACGTTTTGTTTTTCCAAAGTGTTTCTGAAATGTTCCACAGGAATAATTCTTACTTCCTTAGGAGCACCTGGCTCGCTCATTATTTACTCAACAGCTGCGGAACAACTTGCTGCCTTCTTGTAGTTTTTCTTTCCCCTTTAATGCCAGAAATGAGAGAGCTGGGTGTGAATCACGCTGCGCATTTATCACCATTGTCACCATCAGAGCACAGAAGGTATCTCGGTTCAGGTTTGGATTTCCCCCCATCTTCCTTGGTTCTTCCTATTCCACTGCCCACACCACGTATCACTTTAAATATACACGTCTTATATTCAATGCATCCAAGATGAACTTGCTGTCCACCCCAACCTGCTGTTCTTCACTTCTGGCCTCACACGTCAGAGCTCTGCTAATGGGTGTCAATGATCCTACCTTCCAGATATCTGGACTCCACCCTTCCATCCATCCATGCTGCCACGCCTAGATTCTGATCCTTGCTATTTATTTTCTGAAACCCTTCTCCCTGATTGTCTTCCTAACTCTAGTCTTATTTGCTAAATGCAGCCAAAATGACTTTCTTGTTATTTATTTATTTATTGGCTGCATTGGGTCTTCGTTGCTGCACATGGGCTTTCTCTAGTTGTGGTGAGCTGGGGCTACTCTTCATTGTGGTGTGTGGGCTCCTCGTTTTGGTGGCTTCTCTTGTTGCAGAGCATGGGCTCTAGGCACGCGGGCTTCAGTAGTTGCGGCATGTGGGCTCAATAGTTGTGGCACATGGGCTTAGTTGCTCCACGGCATGTGGGATCTTCCTGGAGCAGGGATTGAACCTGTGTCCCCTGCACTGGCAGGCAGATTCTTGACCACTGCACCACCTAGGAAATCCTCAAAAATGACTTTTCTAAAATGCCTATCTGATCATACCTCTCCTCTGCTTAAAAGCCTTCCATGTCTCTCAGTTTTCCGATGAAAGTCCTTAGAATGGTGTCAGCATTCTCGCCTTTGACCCCTGCCTGCAATTCTGGTATCACTGTAACCTTTTCATAAGCATCCACTTTGCCTGCATGTTCAGCTTCTTGGCAGCCCCTACATGTACCTCTTGTTTCTTGCCTCAATGCCTTAGCATATGGTGTTCAAAAGTCAGAGATGATTAGAAAAAGATTCCAAATAGAGAATCCAGCAAAAGAGCAAAGGCACAGCTCTCCACGGGCTGCTCGGGCTTCCTTACAGCACGTAGGCAGCATTCCAGGAGCAAACAGGCCAAGAAAACAAAAGGGGACCTGAGTTGTATTTTCCAGACTGAGCCTGGCCAAATTAGAATGTATGAGATCTTCAGAACCATGAGATGGAAGGAACTTGGTTCCCTGAGTTCCATGTGAAGAAAGTCAACCTATGAGCACAGACACATGCATGGACTGTTACATTGTGATATATGACATCAGTTAGCATTTACTTAGGCTATTGCATCTGGAGGCACCCCATGTACATCTGGCCCTCATTGGGAGAAAAGATGGCGGCGAAGTAGAGAGACGTGGAGTGCATCCCTCTCCACAGATGCATTGGGAATGCACGGAAGGACACAGTCATTCCCACAGAGAACCAGCTGAACACCAGCAGACGGCCTCGGACACCGGAAAGGGCTGCGGAGAACCTGACATAGCCGACTGAATATTCGTCTAATCCAATACTTGGACATTAGTCTGAGGCTTGGACAGTCTTCTATAAACACCTCTATCACCAGGACAAGCAACCCCAAAAGCTTGGACAACCATGAGGAAACAAAGAAGCACCATGCAGGCAAAGGAGCAGGAAAAAAACCCACAAGACCAAATAAATGAGGAGGAAATAGGAAAAATGCCTGAAAAAGAATTTAGAGTAATGATAGTAAAAATGATACAAAATCTCGATAACAAATTAGAGAAAGTACAAGAAACAGTTCATAAGAACTCAGAAAAACAAACAGCAATGGATAACAAAATAACTGAAATTAAAAATACTCTAGATGCTCTAACCAGCAGAATGACTGAGGCAGAAGAACGAATAAGTGAGTTGGAAGATAGAATGGAAGAAATAAACGCCACAGAGCAGGAAAAAGATAAAAAAATAAAAAGACTAGAAGACAGCCTCAGAGACCTCAGTGATAACCTTAAACGTACCAACATTCGAATTATAGGCATCCCAGAAGAAGAAGAAAACAAGAAAGGGTCTGTGAAAATATTTGAAGAGGTTCTAGTGGAAAACTTCCCCAACATGGGAAAGGAAATAATTCACCAAGTCCAAGAAGCACAGAGAGTCCCATACAGAATAAACCCAAGGAGAAATACACCAAGACACATATTAATCAAACTAACGACAATTCAACACAAAGAAAAAATATTAAAAGCAGCAAGAGAAAAGCAACAAACAACATATAAGGGAAAACCCATCAGGATAACAGCTGACCTTTCTACAGAAACTCTGCAGGCCAGAAGGGAATGGCAGGATATACTGAAAGTCCTGAAAGAGAGAAACCTACAGCCAAGAATACTTTACCCAGCAAGAATCTCATTCAGATTTGAGGGAGAAATCAAAAGCTTTCCAGACAAGCAAAAGTTAAGAGAATTCAGCACCACCAAACCAGCCTTACAACAAGTGCTAAAGGAACTTCTCTAAGTAGGAAACACAAGAAAAGGAAAACACCTACAAATACAAACCCAAAACAATTAAGAAAATGGTAATTGGAACACACATGTCAATAATCACTTTAAATGTAAATGGATTAAATGCTCCAACCAAAAGACACAGACTGGCTGAATGGATACAAAAACAAGACCCTTCTATATGCTGCCTACAAGAAACCCACTTCAGACCAAGGGATACATATAGACTGAAAGTGAAGGGATGGAAAAAGATATTCCACGCAAATGGAAGTCAAAAGAAAGCTGGAGTAGCAATACTCATATCAGACAAATTAGACTTGAAAGTAAAGACTATTAAAAGAGACAAGGAAGGGCACTACATAATGATCAAGGGATCCATTCAAGAAGAACATATCACAATGGTAAATATCTATGCCCCCAATATAGGAGCACCTCAATACATAAGGCAAATGCTAACAGCTATAAAAGGGGACATCGACAGTAACACAATTATAGTGGGAGACTTGAACACCCCACTTACATCAATGGACAGATCATCCAAACAGAAAATAAATAAAGACACACAAGCTTTAAATGACACATTAGACCATCTCGACTTAATTGATATTTATAGGACATTCCATCCAAAAACGACAGACTACACTTTCTTCTCAAGTGCACACGGAACATTTTCCAGGATAGATCACATCTTGGGTCACAAATCAAACCTCAGCAAATTCAAGAAAATTGAAATCATATCAAGCATCTTCTCAGACCACAACGCCATGAGACTAGATATCAATTACAGGAAAAAAACTGCAAAAAATACAAACACATGGAGGCTAAACAATTCACTATTAAACAACCAAGGAATCACTACAGAAATCAAAGAGGAAATCAAAAAGTATCTAGAAACAAATGACAACGAAAACACAACAACCCAAAACCTATGGGACGCAGCAAAAGCAGTTCTAAGAGGGAAGTTTATAGCAATACAGTCCTACCTTAAGAAACAAGAAAATGATCGAATAAACAACCTAACCTTACACCTCAAACAACTAGAGAAAGAAGAACAAAGAAACCCCAAAGTGAGCAGAAGGAAAGAAATCGTAAAGATCAGAGCAGAAATAAATGAAAAAGAAAGGAAAGAAACCATAAGAAAAATAAATAAAACTAAAAGCTGGTTCTTTGAGAAGATTAACAAAATTGATAAACCATTAGCCAGACTCATCAAGAAAAAAAGGGAGAAGATGCAAATCAGCAGAATTAGAAATGAAAAAGGAGAAGTCACAACGGACACCTCAGAAATACAAAACATCATGAGAGACTACTACAAGCAACTATATGCCAATCAATTGGATAACCTGGAAGAAATGGATACATTCTTAGAAAAATACAATCTTCCAAGACTGAACCAGGAAGAAATAGAAACCATGAACAGACCAATCACAAGTACAGAAATTGAGGCAGTGATTAAAAATCTCCCAACACACAAAAGCCCAGGACCAGATGGATTCACAGGCGAATTCTATCAAACATTTCGAGAAGAGTTAACACCTATCCTTCTCAAACTCTTCCAAAATATTGCAGAAGGCGGAGCACTCCCAAACTCATTCTATGAGGCTACCATCACCCTGATACCAAAACCAGGCAAAGATGTCACAAAAAAAGAAAACTACAGACCAATATCACTGATGAATATAGATGCAAAAATCCTCAACAAAATACTAGCTAACAGACTGCAACAGCACATTAAAAAAATCATACACCACGATCAAGTGGGGTTTATCCTTGGGATGCAAGGATTCTTCAATATACGCAAATCAATCAACGTGATACATCATATCAACAAATTGAAGGATAAAAACCATATGATCATTTCAATAGATGCAGAAAAAGCTTTTGACAAAGTTCAACATCCATTTATGATAAAAGCTCTCCAGAAAATGGGCATAGAAGGAAATTACCTCAACATCATAAAAGCCATATATGACAAACCAAAAGCCAACATTGTTCTCAATGGAGAAAAACTGGAAGAATTCCCTCTAAGAACAGGAACAAGACAAGGGTGTCCACTCTCACCACTGTTATTCAACATAGTTTTGGAAGTGTTAGCCACAGCAATCAGAGAAGAAAAAGAAATTAAAGGAATCCAAATTGGAAAAGAAGAAGTAAAATTATCACTCTTTGCAGATGACATGATACTATATATAGAAAACCCTAAAGACTCTACCAGAAAACTGCTAGCACTCATTGATGAGTTTAGTAAAGTAGCAGGATACAAAATTAATGCACAGAAATCTCTTGCATTCCTATACACTAACAACGGAAGAGCAGAAAGAGAAATCAAGGAAACTCTCCCATTCACCATTGCAACCAAAAGAATAAAATACCTAGGAATAAACCTGCCTAAGGAGGCAAAAGATCTGTATGCAGAAAACTTTAAGACATTGATGAAAGAAATCAAAGATGACATAAACAGATGGAGGGATATACCATGTTCCTGGATTGGAAGAATCAACATCGTGAAAATGACTGTACTACCCAAAGCAATTTACAGATTTAATGCAATCCCGATCAGATTACCAATGGCATTTTTCACAGAACTAGAGCAAGAAATCTTACGATTTGTATGGAAACGCAAAAGACCCCGAATAGCCAAAGCAATCTTGAGAAGGAAAAATGGAGTTGGTGGAATCAGGCTTCCTGACTTCAAACTATACTACAAGGCCATAGTGATCAAGACAGTATGGTACTGGCACAAAAATAGAAAGGAAGATCAATGGAACAGAATAGAGAACTCAGAAGTAAGCCCAAACACATATGGGCACCTTATCTTTGACAAAGGAGGCACGAGTATACAATGGAAAAAAGACAGCCTCTTCAATAAGTGGTGCTGGGAAAATTGGACAGCAACATGTAAAAGAATGAAATTAGAACACTTCCTAACACCATACACAAAAATAAACTCCAAATGGATTAAAGACCTACATATAAGGCCAGACACTATCAAACTCCTAGAGGAAAACATAGGCAGAACACTCTTTGACATACATCAAAGCAACATCCTTTTTGACCCACCTCCTAGAATCATGGAAATAAAATCAAGAATAAACGAATGGGACCTCATGAAACTTAAAAGCTTTTGCACAGCAAAAGAAACCATAAACAAGACTAAAAGGCAACCCTCAGAATGGGAAAAAATAATTGCCTATGAAACAACGGACAAAGGATTAACCTCCAAAATATACAAGCAGCTCATGCAGCTTCATACCAAAAAAGCAAATAACCCAATCCACAAATGGGCAGAAGACCTAAATAGACATTTCTCCAAAGAAGACATACAGATGGCCAACAAACACATGAAAAGATGCTCAACATCACTAATCATCAGAGAAATGCAAGTCAAAGCCACAATGAGGTATCACCTCACACCAATCAGAATGGCCATCATCACAAAGTCTGGAAACAACAAATGTTGGAGAGGGTGTGGAGAAAAGGGAACTCTCCTGCACTGTTGGTGGGACTGTAAGTTGGTACAGCCACTATGGAAAACAATTTGGAGGTTCCTTCAAAAACTACAAATAGAACTACCATATGATCCAGTCATCCCACTCCTGGGCATATACCCAAAGAAAACCATAATCCCAAAAGAAACTTGTACCATAATGTTTATTGCAGCACTCTTTACAATAGCCAGGACATGGAAGCAACCTAAATGCCCATCAACAAATGAATGGATAAAGAAGATGTGGCATATATATACAATGGAATATTACTCAGCTATAAAAAGGGATGAGATGGAGCTATATGTAATGAGGTGGATAGAACTACAATCTGTCATACAGAGTGAAGTAAGTCAGAAAGAGAAAGACAAATATTGTATGCTAACTCACATATACGGAATCTAAAAATGGTACTGATGAACTCAGTGACAAGAACAGGGAAGCAGATACAGGGAATGGACTGGAGAACTCGAGGTATGGGAGGGGGCGGGGGGTGAAGGGGAAACTGAGAAGAAGCGGGAGAGTAGTACAGACATATATATACTACCAACTGTAAAATAGTCAGTGGGAAGTTGTTGTATAACAAAGGGAGTCCAACTCGAGGATGGAAGATGCCTTAGAGGACTGGGGCAGGGAGGGTGGGGGGGAATCGAGGGGGGGGCATCAAGGAAGGGAGGGAATATGGGGATATGTGTATAAAAACAGTTGATTGAACCTGGTGTACCCCCCAAAAAAATAAAATAAAATAATAATAAAAAAAAAAAAAAAAAAAAAAAAGAGCAAAGGCACAGTGGAGAGTGAGGGTAAACAATGTTTAGGACTGCTTTCATACAGAATAAAAGAAATAAAGAATCAAAGAATAGTGCATTTAAAACTACTTCCGTAAGAAAGAACCAGTAGACCAGTTAGGGTGGGACATAGTTTCTACATGAGAGGATTAGAAGAATGAGGGAATTGGGGAGGATAAAGGAAAACTACTGAAGGTTTTTGGAAATAGGGGGGTGACATGAGCAGCATTGTTGGCCCGTTGTGTCATGTATCAATAGATTGAGCTGCACAGAGAAAGGATTGGAAATGAGTTAATAGGTTAGGAGCCAGTTGGGGTAGTTTAGGGCCACTGATTAGAGGATAGACAGGGGCTCATCCTTAAAGATGGTAATGAAGTGTGTTTTTGTATCCCACTGAATAAACTAATTATTTGAGTTTTTTCCTTTTAAAGTGCATCAGTTTGAAAGCCTCCTCCTGTTTATCGAATATGCATGTGTAGAAGTTGTAAATTGAATGGGAATTTATCACTTAACTTAAAATTGGTATGTATTTAATCATAGCTGTTTAATCCATACACATAAGGTGCCCATTGGTTACAGTTGTGAAGCATTAGGAATATTGACATTGATATTTAAGAATCTAATGAAGGGGATGAAATTCTAATAAATCTGCAATTTAGTTTAAAATAATTTGTGACAAATTTGTAATTTGGCAACCCTCTAATGAAAATTCTTATATAGTGAAGCAAGATCTTGTTTAAAAAAAAATAGCAATGATCATATTCCTTTTATAATTTCTTTGGTTGGGAATGAAGCCTGTTTCTAGCCTCAGTGTGTTACTCGCCTGTTGCATCCTGAGACTTTATGTTTCATCTTGTTATTTACAATCAAAACTCAAAAATATAAAGATAATTCAGCTGAATTTTACAAAGGCAAGGACTTTTTTAAAAATTTTTAAATAAATTTATTATTTATTTATTTATTTGGCTGTGTTCTTTGTTGCTGCACACAGGCTTTCTCCAGCTGCTGAGAGTGAGGGCTACTCTTCTTTGCAGTGTGCAGACTTCTCTTTGTTGTGGAACACAGGCTCTAGGCGCTCGGGCTTCAGTAGTTGTGGCACTTGGGCTCAATAGTTGTGGCTTGTGGGCCCTAGAGTGCAGGCTCAGTAGTTGTGGAACACAGGCTTTGTCGCTCCGCAGCATGTGGGCTCTTCGCCCAGGGATTGAACCTGTGTCTCCTGCATTGGCAGGTGGATTCTTAACCACTGCACCATCAGGGAAGCCCAAGGCAAGGCCTTCAAATAATGAAAACATTTTAGAATCCATTTTTAATATTGAAATACATAGTCAAATTTCAATATGTATTTTTAATATGTGCTCCCAACTGAAATGTTAGCAGGACTCCTAGAGATGAAGGAGGAACTAACTTTGGATTTGGTTCCCCTGAACTTAGTCCAGAATGCCCTTGGATCAGGCCATATTAGACTAGGTTTATGCCTGAGAGTACTTTATGTCCCGTGCTCTGTGGTCTTATGCGGTATGTTGATAACCTTGAGAGAGATGGGGGTCACTGTGGGCCAGGTTCACACTCAGTGAGTCTACCTGTGGTCGTGCTATGCTGCCAGCCTTGACCTTCCTGGAGGAAGCAATTATCTTCCAGAAGGTGTGATATGATTCTCAATCAAATATCAGCAAACCTGGGTTCCCAGGTGGGGACCTACCCTATGCTAGGGGGTGTTGGTGATTGCTCTATTATCTATCTTGACTGTCCTGTCTTCCTTCAGTATCCTTTGCTATAGAGACCCTGTTTGATGTATCCATGTCATAGCTGGGTCAAGCCTTTCTGTCAATCTTAGGCTGCTATCTACATGGCCAGTAGCGTGGTTGAGCATTATAATGTCATTTATAAACATTTGGGTTGAATCATGCTCTTTCCTAAATAATTAGCTTAAAGCAAATTTAGTGGTGTGTGTCATTTGTTAAATGGTAGGAAGTAAAGATTTGTCTTCATATTTTGAAATTTTAAGTGCATTAAAATCAATAGATTTATCTAAAATAAAAATATGCCAAGCAAAAGTGATTAAAGTTCTTATGGCGATAGACAAAAGTTATTTAGAATGTGAAAATGTTCATAATTCAAAAAGTTGGGAAATGCTGGCTAAAGGGGAAAACAATGCTACCCTGAACTAGACTGTTCTTGGTGGGAAATGAAAAGACAACATGAGAAAATAAGATCTTTCCAACACTTGCAAATGTCACAAGCACCTAATGGAATATCCAAGGGATGATTTCACACAGATAATTAGTGAGATTAGATTCCAAAATTCTTCCGTATATTTTTTGTACAGAAGCAGTGCTAACTGTAAAATTGTCACTGTATACTCCGCTCGATGCAGACACAGCAAAATACTGCTCTTACATATCCAGTGTTCCTGCTGTCCTAAATGCGATTTCAATTTCAGGATCTGACAGGAATAGCCAGCATTGATATAATGTTATTGATGCGCATTACAATAAAGTATTTGCTCCGAGGCTAAATGTATATCCAACCTTCATGCTTTTATCCACTTTTAATACTTTATAAGAGCCTATGAAAAATTTGAAACTATCATTTTAAAATAAGAATAAAGATACAAGTTAACAAAAGAATATCTTGCAAAGTTAAACTTTATATTTTTCAGGGTTGCATAAATTGGCTTTTCAGAGTAGAAAGATCAGAAATTGGTATTTCCACCTCGGTGAGGACCTGAGTCTGGTCAATAAATGTTACATTTTCACACTCTTGCTCCACTTAGAACTAGAGATTCTGTATAAAATGCTCTTAGAAAAATTTTCCTTTTTTTTTTCCCCAGGAAATAAGACCTAAGTTGTAGAAAATACTCCAGCTAATGTTCAGTCCTTGAAAGTAAAAACCTCTCACTAAGGACAGTGACATGAGATATATCATATCTCCTGATGAGCAAAAAGCAGATTTTTACATTTAAGATGGGAGAATGGGCAATAGGTACTGGTAATAGTGGGAAGAGGACAGCAGCTAATGACTAGATATTTTAATGACAAAATGTACCTGTTAGAGCTGGACTGAGAGCTGAATTTGAGAAGTGGCAAACCCTATAAAAGCCTTTAGCCACTCAAAATCAACATCCCTTGTTCTAAATCTTCAGAAGGGACCAGAAGAGTAAAAAGCCTGATTCATCTTCACAAATAGAATATTTCCCCTTAGAGGGGATTGCAAAATTCAGAATCTTCCTGGGAACCAACCACGGCTTGTAGTTTGGGGGGAGGAGGAGTAGAATGTGGAATGTTTGCAGGCCCTCTTGAAGTTAAGTGGAATGAAATCCAGCCTTATCCTGCTGTGTCCACTCAAATCATCACAAAACTTTGCCACTTTATCTAATGTTCCACCTTGGCTGGAGAAATGCTACATTATCTTAGTCCCTCTTTCGTGTTTCCTATGTCTCTGTCATCCACTCAAAAATGATGACTGATCCATTGGTAATTTTCCTACCTGGTTTCACAATCCTTTACCACTTTGGAGTCATTTAGAACATTTTAAACATCAGATTGCTGTAGCACTAATTAGACTTTTGATCAGAATAGCAGATTGATCTTACCTGATTCTGACTGCCCACACTAAAAACAGAAATACTGGGTAAAATATTCCAGAACATGTGTTTAAACCATAAGGGACATAGTGAAGTTTAAAAGCAAAATAGGGAGATTTCTAGGTGCCGGAAATGAAGTCGGACTCTAATGGTGAAAGGAGTTGAATCTGCATGGTTCATGTATCAGGTGTGGGTGTAGAATCTTTAAAGGAGACTGGAAATCATTGCTCACCAGCTTCGCATTATGACTGAAAGTGAACTGTCCACTCTAGGCCAATGGAGTGAAAAAAAGACACTGAAACACCAGGACTTCCATATGTGGATGTGAGGACACATCTGAAATGTTTTATCATGGCCCTACTCTGCCAGAGAGATTTGATTTTGCAATCCCAATATCAGCTCCATAAGAGCGTCTAGAAAATTTCATTTTCCCTCTATTACCTGAGATATGCCATTTAACCTGTACCTTTCTGACTTTCTTCAACCTGTTTTAAAAACCATGCAGCTCTAACCCTATCGAAAACCTTTTCTTGGACAACCTGTGACAATTATCACTTCAGATATTGTTACTGACCAGTTTTCTTCCCCTTCTGGGCCTTCAGTTATATATGATGGATTTTTTTTTTTTTTTTTTAGTTAAAAAGTCAATATATCACTTATACTGCTTCCTGTATTTTTCATTGCCTTTGCTCTTTTTGTTTCTGGTTATATATTTTCAACTGACCTATCTTCCAATTTAAATAATTCTTTCTTTTGCATGTTTGATCTACTGGTAATCATATCCACTGAGTTCTTTAGTTTAGCCGCTAATTTCTTTTCAAGCCTAGAACTCTTGTTTGATTACTTTTCCAGTTATCTTGAAAAAATTTCCATCTTCTCATTTCTTATCATGAATTATTACAGACTTGTAAAATTCTGTCTCTAATAATTCCAATAAACATGTGATGTTTGAGTCTATTTTTATTGCTTATTTTTTTCTTTTGATTCTGTTTCCTGGTCCCTGTACTTTTTTTTTTTTTTTTAAAGACACTTTCATGAATTTATTTATTTTTTTTATTTTTTTTTATTTTTTTATTTTTTGGGGGGTACACCAGGTTCAATCATCTGTTTTTATACACATATCCCCGTATTCCCTCCCTTCCTTGACTCCCCCCACCTCAAGTCCCCCTCACCCTCCCTGCCCCAGTCCTCTAAGGCATCTTCCATCCTCGAGTTGGACTCCCTTTGTTATACAACAACTTCCCACTGACTATTTTACAGTTGGTAGTATATATATGTCTGTGCTACTCTCTTGCTTCGTCTCAGTTTCCCCTTCACCCCCCGCCCCCTCCCATACCTCGAGTTCTCCAGTCCATTCTCTGTATCTGCATCCTTGTTCTTGTCACTGAGTTCATCAGTACCATTTTTAGATTCCGTATATGTGAGTTAGCATACAATATTTGTCCTTCTCTTTCTGACTTACTTCACTATGTATGACAGATTGTAGTTCTATCCACCTCATTACATATAGCTCCATCTCATCCCTTTTTATAGCTGAGTAATATTCCATTGTATATATATGCCACATCTTCTGTATCCATTCATTTGTTGATGGGCATTTTGGTTGCTTCCATGTCCTGGCTATTGTAAAGAGTGCTGCAATAAACATTATGGTACAAGTTTCTTTTGGGATTATGGTTTTCTTTGGGTATATGCCCAGGAGTGGGATGACTGGATCATATGGTAGTTCTATTTGTAGTTTTTTAAGGAACCTCCAAACTGTTTTCCATAGTGGCTGTACCAACTTACATTCCCACCAACAGTGCAGGAGAGTTCCCTTTTCTCCACACCCTCTCCAACATTTGTGGTTTCCAGATTTTGTGATGATGGCCATTCTGATTGGTGTGAGGTGATACCTCATTGTGGCTTTGACTTGCATTTCTCTGATGATGAGTGATGTTGAGCATCTTTTCATGTGTTTGTTGGCCATCTGTATGTCTTCTTTGGAGAAATGTCTATTTAGGTCTTCTGCCCATTTGTGGATTCGGTTATTTGCTTTTTTGGTATTAAGCTTCATGAGCTGCTTGTATATTTTGGAGGTTAATCCTTTGTCCGTTGTTTCATAGGCAAGTATTTTCTCCCATTCTGAGGGTTGCCTTTTAGTCTTGTTTATGGTTTCTTTTGCTGTGCAAAAGCTTTTAAGTTTCGTGAGGTCCCATTTGTTTATTCTTGATTTTATTTCCATGATTCTAGGAGGTGGGTCAAAAAGGATGTTGCTTTGATGTATGTCAAAGAGTGTTCTGCCTATGTTTTCCTCTAGGAGTTCGATAGTGTCTGGCCTTACATGTAGGTCCTTAATCCATTTGGAGTTTATTTTTGTGTATGGTGTTAGGAAGTGTTCTAATTTCATTCTTTTACATGTTGCTGTCCAATTTTCCCAGCACCACTTATTGAAGAGGCTGTCTTTTTTCCATTGTATACTTGTGCCTCCTTTGTCAAAGATAAGGTGCCCATATGTGTTTGGGCTTACTTCTGAGTTCTCTATTCTATTCCATTGATCGTCCTTTCTATTTTTGTGCCAGTACCATACTGTCTTGATCTGAATGAGATTCTTGCTGGGTAGAGTATTCTTGGCTGTAGGTTTCTCTCTTTCAGGACTTTCAGTATATCCTGCCATTCCCTTCTGGCCTGCAGAGTTTCTTTAGAAAGGTCAGCTCTTATCCTTATGGGTTTTCCCTTATATGTTGTTTGTTGCTTTTCTCTTGCTGCTTTTAATATTTTTTCTTTGTGTTTAATTGTCATTAGTTTGATTAATATGTGTCTTGGTGTATTTCTCCTTGGGTTTATTCTGTATGGGACTCTCTGTGCTTCTTGGACTTGGTTAATTATTTCCTTTCCCATGTTGGGGAAGTTTTCCACTATAACCTCTTCAAATATTTTCTCAGACCCTTTCTTGTTTTCTTCTTCTTCTGGGATGCCTATAATTCGAATGTTGTTACGTTTAAGGTTATCACTGAGGTCTCTGAGACTGTCTTCTAATCTTTTTATTCTTTTTTCTTTTTCCTGCTCTGTGGCAGTTATTTCCCCCATTCTATCTTCCAACTCACTTATTCATTCTTCTGCCTCAGTCATTCTGCTGGTTATAGCATCTAGAGTATTTTTAATTTCAGTTATTTTGTTATCCATTGCAGTTTGTTTTTCTGAGTTCTTATGAACTGTTTCTTGTACTTTCTCTATTTTCTTATGGAGATTTTGTATCATTTTTACTATCATTACTCTAAATTCTTTTTCAGGCATTTTTCCTATTTCCTCCTCGTTTATTTGGTCTTGTGGGTTTTTTTCCTGCTCCTTTGCCTGCATGGTATTTCTTTGTTTCCTCATGGTTGTCCAAACTTTTGGGGTTGCTTGTCCTGGTGATAGAAGTGTTTATAGAAGACTGTCCAAGCCTCAGACTAATGTCCAAGTATTGGATTAAACAAATATTAAGTCTAGGAAACACATACATGTATAAGACACACAATTACTGAATCCATTAGGACATAGGGCTCTGGAAAGACCTGACAGAACCCCAGTGTGCTATCAGATATTCAAAGAGAAACCCAACAGAAATTGACAACTGAAACAGAACAAATCAGAGACAAAAGCAAACAAACAAACAACAAATAACACCCTACACATACAAACATCAATCCAGGGAGATTTTGTAAGCTAGGATCAAATATAGAAAAGAGCTGGAGTACCACCAGAGAGAATGGAGATTCTCAGAATGAAATTAGACAACTGTACTAAGAATTAAGATAAAGACAAAAGCCTAATATTAAATACCAAGGCAGTGTGTCATCTGGAGAATAGAGCAAGGAGTCTGAGCAGACCGATAGTGTTGCTTATAAGTATGTTAAGATAAAATAAACTTAAAATGGCTGGAAGAAAGGGGAACAGAAGAGCATAATGTGGTTGGAAATATGCAAATAAAAAGAAAGGAATAGAAATGTATAAAAGATAGGGATGAAAGGAAAGTATGAGAGATATATTTTCTGTACTACCAAAAACTTAGCTAGATATAGTATATAAAAAGGCAAAAAAAAAAAATAGAATAAAAAATATCATTAAAAAATTATGTTATAAAACTTGTAGATCCCTTAGGGTTAAGATCGTATTTAATAAATCAAAAAAAAAAAAAAAAAAAAAGAGAGAGAGAGAGAGAAAGAAAAAAAAAAATCCAGAACTGATCCCAGAATGGACCAGTTCAATAGGTATTGATACTACTATTTCTGTTTCCTTAGCGTCTCAGCTGTAAGTGTCCTTCTCCTTGCCTTGGGTTTTTTTTGCGTTATTCTGTGACCAGCAGAGGTTCCTTTATTGTTTGTCTGTAAGCGTTGGTGTGTGGGGAGGGAGAGGGTACAATAGTGGCTCCTTCTCCTGGGAGTGAGTGAGCAGTGGTGCACTGTTGTTTCAGTCAGGCTTGGAGGTGCCTGTTGCAGAGGGCGCTGCTGGCTCAGGCGTAAACAGAAAGTCTTAGAGTTGGGCTTCTCTGGGGGTTTTTTTCTTTTTGATGCTGTTTTTTTTTGTTTTTGTTTTCTTTTCGCTAGGCAGCCTCCCTGCTGCTGGCATTGCAAGGGGTTTTAATCTAGCCCTGCCCGAGTGCCTGAGGGTGCTTGTTATCCCTGAGCACCTTAGGTGGCCTGCAGGGCGTCTCTCCACTGCCTGTTGCAGAGGCGCCGAAAGAGAGGGAGAGGCTACGCGGCTCCTCCCCCCTGCCCGTGAGCCTGTAGCCTCCAGCCGCCATCATGGCCGGGCAGCTCTCAGGGACGGGCACTCCTCTCCGCGGACCTCCTCCCCCCTGTCCTCTTGGTCCATCACCCTACTGGCAACAATGTTTCTCACCCTGAACCAGCTCTCCGGTTCCCACGCTCCCGCTCCTGGACCCTCCATTCAGCCACCGATCGATGTCTCCGTCCGGGAGCGCTGAGCTGCACTGCGGACCCTCCGTATGTTTCTCACTCCCTCCCGTCTGCCACAGCTCCGCAGCTTCACCCTCTTTGAGCCCTTGTAGATGCCTCCCTACCGGCTATGTCGGGCTCCCCGCAGCCCTTTCTGGTGTCCGAGGCCGTCTGCTGGTGTTCAGCTGGTTCTCTGTGGGAATGACTGCGTCCTTCCGTGCATTCCCAATGCATCTGTGGAGAGGGATGCACTCCATGTCTCTCTACTTCGCCGCCATCTTTTCTCTCCCCCTGTACTTTTTAATGAATGTTGGACGCTGTGTAAGATTCATTGTAAAGACTCCAGATAACGCCATCCTCCTGCTTCTCTTGGTCGTCTAGTAGGCAGGAAAAGAAGTGGCAGAGCCTCATCTGAACCCAATGAGGAATTAAACTGCCTAAAGATTGGTTGGAGTTTTGTTGTTGTTTTCTCACTTCTAGGATTTAGCCCACCAGACTCAGTATTCGGTGTATTTGTTAAAGGTCTTTTAAATGACATGGAATTCTACATAAAGACCAGAGATCAAATGGAACCTACCTTAGTAGAGATTTGTTTGTCAGAAGCCACTTCTCCCTTCTACTCACATATTTGCCACCTTGAGCCAAATGTTTCTAATGACCTGGTGTAAGCCTTGGTGGCATATTTGAATCAAATTACCCATGTCTAGGTTACTCCCAAGATAAATTAAATTAGAATCTCTTGGGGGTGGGACCTGAGCATCAGCATTTTTAAACTTCTCTTTAAACTTTAAACCCCAAAGTGCAGCCAAGGTTGAGTGCATAGTAACCGTGGTGGAACTGGTTTCTGCTGAGTCATGTGAAACAGAGCAACACAGCCACCTATTAAAAACTTTCTGTTATGTGTCCTTAAAGCACTTCTATTTGCTTTCTTTTACTCTTCAGGTCTTGCCATTCCTACCATTCATTCAACAGATATTTACTCAGCAACTATTTTTTGCTGCATGATGCCATAAGAGAATACACAAACACACACACACGCACGCGCGCACACACACACACACACACACACACACACAGAGTATATGAATCAGGACTCTTTCCTTTAAGTAGCTTATGATCTCATGGGTGGAGCGGGACTCCTAAGCAGTGAATTCACAGAGTGAGAAGTGCTGTTGCAGGACTAAGCACAGTGTGAAGTGTTTGATCTGGTCTTGGGAGATGATAGGCTTCCTGGAGAAGACATGATGAAGAGGATGGAGTAATTCAGGCAAAAAGCAAAGTGGGAAGGAAGGAAATGGTACACATAAAGGCAATAGCACAGGCAAAGCCTTGAGGTAAAATACAGAAGGCACACTTGAGGAACTGCATCTTCCCATGACCACAAGATTGGTGTTTGCTCTGTCCCTTCAGTCTTCTGCCATCTGGAAAGTTATGTTTTTTTTGTTTGTTTTCTTTCTTTCTTTTTTTTAAAATTTTATTTATTTATTTATTTATTGGCTGCGTTGGGTCTTTGTTTCTGTGCATGGTCTTTCTCTAGTTGCTGAGAGTGGGGTCTACTCTTCGTTGCAGTGCATGGGCTTCTTGTTGCGGTGGCTTCTCTTGTTGTGGAGAATGGGCTCTAGGCATGCAGGCTTCAGTAGTTGCGGCACATGGGCTCAGTAGTTGTGGCGCTTGGGCTTAGTTGCTCTGCAGCATGTGGGATCTTCCCGGACTAGGGATTGAACCCATGTCCCCTGCATTGGCAGGTGGATTCTTAACCATTGTGCTATTAGGGAAGCCCTGATTTGCCAATTAGATGCATGTTTTTATTTTAACCCATGGCATCATCCTAGGTGCTTTGTCTTATTCACTGTGGTTGTTTGAAATGACTCCTAATTCATTGGTACAATAGAACTTGAGCACTTACAATGTGCTGGACATATTTCTAGGTAATGGTAATATAGCAGTGGGGACATAGCAGTGAATGAAACAGGCAGGAGTCCCTGTACTCACAAAACTTACACTAATTAAAGATCATTCTTAATAACTTGTGGCCACTGCCCATAAAGTATGCTTCTGAATCTCCCCATTAGGTTAAATTCCCAATCTGGTCCAGCATCTCTTATCTTGGTTTTGTGCTGCATATGTATGATTTTCTGCTATCTGTGTTCTCAGTGAGAACATCTTCCTTGTGTTCTAAGTCAGCATGAAGGTAATATCCAGAACCCTCACAAGGTCAATAAACTACAGCTTAAGTAGCCACTTGTTTTCATTAATAACGTTAATAGGTCCCTGGCCATGCCCAATTGTTTAGGTATTATCTGTGACTGCTTTCAGGCTACACCAGCAGAGCTGAGCAGTTGCAACAGAGACCATAAGGCCCACAAGCTTAAAATATAATATTTACTATATGGCCGTTTAAGAGAGTTTGTCAATCCCAGTCTCTTCTAGATCATTGACTGTAGGCTTTTGAGTTCTTCTGAGCTCTCACTCTGTGATCCCTTATCTCCCTATTGGTTGTTCTGTTGTTAGAAGAGAACACTATCCCCCACTCCTGATGCTTCATGACATGGAAGAACGCCTAGATTTAGCTCCCCTGACTTCCCTGTCTTCTCTCTGCTCCCTCCCCAGGGACAGTGAGTGCCCTCCCTGACTGGTGAGTGTGGAAGAAGGACCTGGACGTGAGTGTCTCAGCCCCTTCTCTTTGCTTCTTTTGGATCTGCCTGCCTGGGGAGAGGTGCGTTCTCGACTGTCTCTTAGTGGAGAAACACCGTTCCTGCAGCAAAGTTCTGAAGTTTGGGGAGCAAGTTCAATCACACTGGTGCGTGTGCGTTCTCCAAAGGGCACTATGGCTGTGAAAGGAGATACTTTAGTCTTATCCGGCTGATCCCTTCATCTATCTTTCAACTGGTTCCAAACTTAGGTGGGGAAAAAAATCAAACCTTAATAAAACCTCAAATTTTGATGTATCAGCTAGTAGAGAAATAGATAAAGACAAAAATTTGGGGAGCAAAATAAAAGCACTGATGCATCTCGTGGAGTGGCTCTGAGAGGCGGCTTTAGGAAGGCAGGGCAGGTAGGATTTTAACCTTGGTAGGTCACAGAGGCTTATGGAGGCTTTGTCAGGAAAGTAGCTGTTTCTTAGTGGTGTGGATTTTAGTAAACTCTTGTTACAGGTCCCCTAGCAAATGCTGGCAATCAGACATTTTGGTAAGCATGCAAACCTGAAGTAACATGTCAACCAAAGGGCAAAAAGAGTCTTTCTGCAAATAGGCTTTTGAGTATTAGGATGCAGAACAAATTTTGCTGTTTTTACTCAGTTTTTCAGCCAGGTCTACAGGCCAGGATATTAAACTGAAAAGCATACTTTGTAGGTTGTGCTAAATCAGCTTCCAGGCTTGCAGCTGCCACCTTCCTTGGAGGACTGCCCTGGGGCTTCTCGGGTTGCCTTACCTGGAGGGGGAACTGGCAGTGCCTGGGAGTTACAGAAGTCCACCGCCCAGTCCTCTTTTGACAAACACCAGGGTGCAATTTATATTTGCAAACCTTCTGAGGGTTCAGGCTGAGGCTGAAACTTTATCTGAAACTTTGTCATATCTTTGCTTGGCCTCTTCCCCCTTCTCTATCCTGCTTTCCTTATCCTCTCTCTCCTGGGAGCACTTGATTCATAAATCAGTTGTGTTCAAACACTTGACTCAGGATTTTTCCGGGATAACCTAACCTAAGACAATATCTAAAAAAACGACAACACACACACACACATACACAAAATCAAATGCCTGGACATGAAAGAAAAGAGAAGATAAGAGAAAGGAGGCTCTTGGATCCAGAGAACAGTACTAGCCCCACATGTAGTAGGGACAGCAAGGGATTATCTGAGCAGGAGGTGAAACAATCTACCTAAAAGAAGTTGCTGAATGAAGAAGACAAAATACTGGAGATACATCCCATTAGTGTGGAAAATATATAGTAAAAAGAAATGCTGTCCACAGCCCAGAACATTCAGACCTGAGGGAGATGTTGTCTTGATCACATTGCAGAATTGTGGCTCCTCATGAGGCCCCTAGAAGCACTAGATTCAGAGATATCAATAGAGGTTTCGGTTCAGGAGTCTTCTGAGAGTGATTTTCCAGTTGAAGTAAATGTGGGACTGAAAGGGAAACCTCCCCTACGAGGTGTGTTTTGTAGGCCTAAGCGTTTCCATCATAAGAAGTCATGGAAACAGTCTGAGTGGTGCAAAACTGAAAATACCTTTTCAAAAGATGTGGTGAAGTCCATCCTAAATGCAGCACTCAGGTGCCAGGAACACCAGATTCAAAGGGGAACTGTGTATTAAGAAGTTTTAAAAGTAGTGAATAGAAAGATGCATCACAAATATAACTGGGAGAGTTGTGCTGCTAATATTGCAAATTTGCATAGTTTGCAAAAAGGGCAGAGATGTCTTAATGCAATGACCTGAGATAGGAGATTGCAGGCAGAGGCGCATGTTCCTCCCAGATCATGGCACCATCATAACCTCCTGCTGGCACTTTCTTCTAAGTGAGTTTGTCTTCAGTTTATGGATTCTAAAAAAGTCTGGCATCCTGGCGAGACTGGAAGGAGAAAATGTTCTCCATTTACCTTCCTGCCCTCAGATCCAACGAGTGTCAGCAGTGGGTTTTGCAACGTCAGAAGTCGGGTTCTTGGTACGAAATTCTGCCTGGGTTAACTGCTCTAAGAGGGTAGAGATTGCTGTATTTTCTGAATTTAGGGGGTATTGGGTGCAGAGCATATAATCTTCTATGTCTATCAACTTTTTGAAAAATAAAGTGGGACACATAAGAAACTGATTTTAATTCTGAGGCCCTAAGGAACCACACGCATTCTCAAGGCAGATAATAACCCAGGTAGCAGCTGCTGAAGAAACCCAAATATGCTCCAGCTCAGAATAAGACACCTCTGTCTGCGACCAAGAAGAAGAAAAGGTTTTGAAATAATGATAATAATTACAGGACTTTATTATTATTTTTATGCATCTTTATTGGAGTATAATTGCTTTGCAATGTTGTGTTAGTTTCTGCTGTACAGCACAGTGAATCAGCTATATGTATACATATGTCCCCATGTCCCCTCCCTCTTTAGCCTCCCTCTACCCTCCCCATCCCACCCCCTATGTCGTCACAAAGCTCCAAGCTGCTCTCCCTGTGCTATGCCGCAGCTTCCCACTAGCTATCTATCTTACAATTGGTAGTGTACACATGTCAATGCTACTCTCTACTTTGTCCCAGCTTCCCCTTCACCCCCGCTGCCCCAATCCTGTGTCCTCAAGTCCATTCTCTACGTCTTTATTTCTGCCCCATCACTAGGTTCATCAGTACCATTTTTTTAGATTCCATATATACGAGTTAGCATACGGTATTTGTTTTTCTCTTTGACTTACTTCACTCTGTATAACAGACTCTAGGTCCACCCAACTCACTATAAATAACTCAGTTTGTTCCTTTTTATGGCTGAGTAGTATTCCATTGTATATATGTGCCACATCTTTTTTATCCATTCATCTATTGACGGACATTTAGCTTGCTTCCATGTCCTGGGCTATTGT
The DNA here is from genome assembly GCF_030028045.1 of Hippopotamus amphibius kiboko. Lineage (NCBI taxonomy): Eukaryota > Metazoa > Chordata > Mammalia > Artiodactyla > Hippopotamidae > Hippopotamus > Hippopotamus amphibius. The sequence continues at coordinate 77,986,161 of NC_080196.1, read as the reverse complement.
AAATAGTGCTGCGATGAACATTGTGGTACATATATCTTTTTGAATTATGGTTTTCTCAGGATATATGACCAGTGGTTCTATTTTTAGTTTTTTAAGGACTCTCTATACTGTTTTCCATAGTGGCTGTACCAATTTACATTCCCACCAACAGTGCAGGATGGTTCCCTTTTCCCCACACACTCTCCAGCATTTATTGTTTCTAGATTTTTTTGATGGTGGCCAAAAAAATTCTGACTGGTGTGAGGTGATACCTCATTGTAGTTCTGATTTGCGTTTCTCTAATAATTAGTGATGTTGAGCATATTTTCATGTGCTTCTTGGCCATCTGTATGTCTTCTTTGAAGAAATGTCTGTTTAGGTCTTTTGCCCATTTTTGGATTAGGTTGTTTGTGTTCTTGATATTGAGGTGCAAGAGCTGCTTATATATTTTGGAGATATATCTTTTGTCAGTTGCTTCATTTGCAAATATTTTCTCCCATTCTGAGGGTTGTCTTTTCATCTTGTTTATGGTTTCCTTTGTTGTGCAAAAGCTTTTGTTTCATTAGGTCCCATTTGCTTATTTTTTGTTTTTATTTCGATTACTCTAGGAGGTAGGACTTTAACTTTAGAATTTTGGATTTTAGTTTCTTTGAACTTTTACTTGCAAGGACAAGAAAATTTTATTTTCTACTATAATGACTTTGGACATTAAACTCACAGACACAAGGCAATTTGATTTCGGATTGAATTACTTTAGACTTTAAATCCCATGGACTTTAACTTGTAAGGGAATTTAATTTGGGGACATTAATGTCTCTTTAGGAAATTACAATGGAAGGTAATTTGTATTCAAATTTATGGCTCCTATATGTGTTGGCATTTTTTAAAATGGCATATCTTGATGTTGTTATTCAATTTCTTTGCAAAATCTTTGATGACCTATGTTGGATGTGGCCAGACATAACTTAGAATGAGGAATTTAGACATGATATGGCCTTAGAGTTAATTTAATTGGTGACTATTTTCAGAACCTTTCAGGGACAAATTCAATGCTATTTGCCAACATTATCCAGAGGATCCACAAAACAACCCTAGCTAGTATTAGGGGAGAGGGCTCATGACGGTGGACCAGAACTGCCACAATAGATTTCTGATCTCCTGTCGGAAAGGAATAATACTCTCCTGGTTGACCCTAGGCTTGATAGTTAAACCAAGTGGCTTAATAGAACAAACAGCTATGGATTTTTCTCAACTTCTTAGCTCTCCATGTGGAGGGACTTCTCTAGAGTAATTCTCCTCACATTTTGCTCCATGGAACAGGGGGGCAAAATAATAAGTAATTGACCTGATAAGTGATTGACCATCATGAGTGTAACTTTCTTGATTGGGCAGAGCTGATCTGTTACTGTGCATCCTGTTTTCTCTTCCATTTCTTCTCCAGTCTAGGCCTTTGTGGTCTGTGCACGCAAACTTTCCCCTCTAGTGGCTTTCTCAAGTTTTAGACCTGCAGAGAGTGTTGACAAGCCACTTTTGTTCTCAGCCCTAAACCGCATTCTCCAAATATTTGTGTCTGAGATAAAAGTGATATTTTGATTTGTATTTGTTTACCTCTTAATGGGTTTAGAACTTGCGCAAGAAGGTGAAGGGTGTTATATATTGGACACACTGAGAGGTTAACTCTAGACCTTGACTTTGCTGAGCCCTGGTCTTCTGGTTTGATTTTCTGACTTGAGCTACTGCCTGCAACTTGATCATTTTTTCTATAGTATATCATCTGCCAATTGTCCTTATAATCATCCTAGTATCAATAATGTAGACATGGCTGTACTCTTTGTATTTGAAATGCAACTTATCAAAAATTACTTAGGGAATATTAACAGTAAAGTGGAACAATGTGTTTGGCTCGTGTAAATGGATGAAACAAATTTTGATAGGATGGATTTACAGCCATTCAGGTATTAGACATTGTATAGATAAAACAATTATCTGTTTGGGTTGGATTTTTAACTTTTTGTCCAAAAGTTTTGTGTCATATAGATGGAGTAAAAGAACATTGGATTAAATTCCAACAAGCGTGTGGTTGTAAATTCTCATATCTCTAATCTAAACCCATCCTAGGAATCTGCCCACATGCTGAGGTTATTGCTTTTTAATTTGTCTTTGATCAACTTTTATTACTTTAAAGGATGTCTGCATCCAAACTTTATAGGTAGCAAATTCCACATAAAATATATACGACTGTAATTCTTAATGCTCTTTTGTAGCTTCTTGTTTCCTTTCAATAAGGAAACAAGAAAGCAGGTCATTTTTTTTCATATTGAAGAAAAATCACACCATTAGGTTTTCATGTTCAAGAGAATTTAAGAAGTTGCTAAAAGGCACTTCTAATTCTCTCTCATTCACTACTCTTTGAGGGATATTTCAGCCTAAGATTTTATCTTCCCTCGAGTATATTTTTTAGGTATCAAATTTCAATATATTTTATAATTACCTGTTTTCATGTTCCCTAATTTATAATTTACCGCCTTTAAATGAAAGTATAGGAATAGTCTTGTATTAATAAATAAATAAAAACTCATGGATTTATTTGATCCAGGTGAAAATAATGAAAAATAAATTTAAGTAAAATCTAGTGACCAAATTATAAGTGGATATTTTTTGTCTTTTTTCCTATTGCGATTATGGCTACCAGGTACCCAATTGCAGAAATATTTAATTTCTGAATTTTCTTCTTTAAATTTTAAAAATGTTTCTTTAGATAGGCTACAAGTCGTTTTTAAAAGAATGTGTTTCATTACTCAACTAACCACAGGCCTTTATCATTCTTGAAAGGGTGGCAAATAGACTTTACATATTTTGAGGTATTTGTGCAGGATTTGTTTTTAAAGATGGAAAAAATATTTCAAAGGGAAATATAATGCAAGAATTGGTAAATCTAGTTCTCTACCCAAGGGAAACTAAAAGCTTGACAAATCCTTTGTTAGCTACTAGTTACATTTTCAACTGAAAAGGAGAAAAGACAGATGAAAGAACCATGATTTCATGCCAGTCATGAACAAACTTACCATTTATTTGGGAAACACGCTGTCTTTTGTTCAGGGCATGAATCTTATTACTGTGTATTTGTCTTTGTAAGCATAGTATCAGTATATCTAAGAGCAAGAAATGACTTTTTGTCCCCAGTCTCAGATGAACATCACCCTCTTGATTCTCTTCATTTTAACGGGTTTTTGAAATAATCACTGGAAAGTGGATCACAGCTGTAACTGCCAAGATGTAATTTGGTCAAAGGGGCTGTTTAGCTTTCATCCTGTAATCAGAGCTAACAATCTAAGAAACATAAAGATCTAGTGTTTGCAGGATGGGTACTAATAAAAACCACCAACAGAGTTCAAACATCCATTTAATGCATGGGTCCATCTGGAGAACTATTCAGGACCAGCTTATCATGAGGCAGGTTAATAGTGAGCATTATTACACACCCACACCCATACACTAAGCATCTGTGTTTTTTCTCCTTGCAACAGTGATAATATTGCATCACTCTTGTACATTATTTTTGGAAATATTTGAAAACTGAAACACATTGGAGTCACTACTGACCTCCCAATCTGAACAAATCAGTATGAGCATGCCCTTCTGAGCTCTGCATCAGCATGTGGAGAGATGAGGGCTTTTGTTTTTAGTCAACATGTTCATTTAACCATAACATAGTAACAAAAAAGCATAGAAATAGTAGATAACAGTTAGAGGGCTGCTGAGACTAGAGTGATAATCTTCTGAAAACAAGCAATCCTTTTAAATATAAATTTAAGAAATAAATGCTTTAAGAAATTCAATTCAGTGTTGGGGTAATGATGGTGATTATAACAGAAGTGACTAGTTGATACTTTTGGGTCAAATATGTCTGAGTTCAAATCTAGGCTTATCCAGATACTAACTGTGTGATCCTTGTATAAGCTAGTTAAATTTCTTAACCTTTCTTTCTTCACCTATAAAATAAGAATAGATTAAGTTGTTTTTTTTTTCCGTTGTGGGTCAAGAACTAAGACACTGCATATAAACTTTTTAGCACTGTGCTTGGCACACAACAGAATTCAATATTAGCTAAAATGATGTCAACAGCAGTAATAAAAATACTGGTAATCATAAGGAAAATGAAAGGGTTGGGAGGAGTATGCCGTTTTACAGAGCAGCAAGATTTATAGGGGTACCAAGTTAACAAGGTAAGGTGGATATTAGTGATTCAGGAAAATGAAATCTGGTGGGGAGTTTTGGATTGGGTATCCTAGAACCTGGAGTTTCACCTGTCATCACCATCCTTGGGATGGTACATTTTGAGACAGAAAACAAGGTGGCTTGCTTCTGACAAATGGAGAAAGTGGCAAGGATGGGGACATATGGAATAATTACAAGGAATTAAGCCATTAACTGACAAGGCTAGAGTGTATTTTTTAATTTTTTGTTTTTCTGTTATTATCATTTGTTTTTTAGCTTTAAACTTCTCAAAGTGATTATTCAAAGAAAAATGATAAAAAATGGAAATGTTTCAGGCTAAAAAAAGGAATAAAAATAGATTTTATTTATTTATAAAAAGGAAATAGGTTATGTTGTAGGTGCTTTTAATGTAATACATGATATTTTAAGAAAACTTGGAATATAGCCATTAATTGCTTCAGCATTTCTACAGGCTTGTGGTGGAGCTCAGGAATATGGAATTTTACAAGTGCCACAATAATTCTAACTCGTATGTCCTTGGACCACGCTCTGAGAAACACTGTCCTAGACTTGCTACTTAAACTGTGGTCCGTGGACCAGCAGCCTCAGCCTCGCATGGCAGCTCATTAGAAATGCAGACTCCCAGGCTCCATCTCAGACCTGCTGAGCCAGAACCTGCGTTTTAAAAACATCTCCAGTGGTTTGTACACATGGTAAAGTTTGGGAAGCCCTGCTCCAGGTGCTTCTCAGCTTTTCAGGGACATTCTGCTGACATAGGGGCCACGACCCCCGAGCTACAGAGCATCTGATGGCACCTGTGCAGGAAGAGGGGCCGTGCATTTCCTTTCCCAGAGATGAAAGCTTTGATCAATGACCTGAGCCTTTCCAGCTCTGGAATTCTTAGATTTTTAAAGTTGTTCTAATATCAGTTTCACCTAATATTGGTTCCTTTATTTTTCTTCAACTTATTTCTTTTCCCAAGCACTTTTCATTGCTCTGGTCTCCTTCAGCTTATACTTAGCTTCTTTTCAGACTAAAGCCTTAACTGCTGATTTGATACCTTTCTTTGGAAACTATGAGAACTAATTCCTTCATGTTAACGCCATTCCTCCTGCAATTCAGAGCTCATTTCTCCTTTTCTTTTCCCTTCTTTCTTCAAATGTTCTCGGCCTGTTTTACTGTGTTTTATTCCTGTTTTCAAAAACAAAAATGTTCATGAGTATTTGAAAAACACCAAACAACTAAGTCCTAATAATGACTAAACAAACATGTAACAAGTTTTTTTCATAAATAAGATATAAGAAGAAGCCTCACAAAAATTGTATGCACTTATCAATGAATCATCTCTAATGAGCCCGAATGTCCCCACATGCGCAGTGCCGAGGTTGGGCAAACACAGACAAGAAGACAGCCCCTGCTGGTAGTCCAGTGGGGATTTCAGATGTTTACACTGTAAAATTCTTTTATTATGTTACAAGTAGAAATGCAAAACCTGAAAAACTAAAGTTCCAGGAAAATCTGTCAAGCTATTTCACCAAAACAGTCTCTTTTCTTCTTCTTCTTCTTCTTCTTTTTTTTTTTTGGTTTTATTTCCTCTCCATTCCTCTTCTCTCTTTTCCTTTTCTTTCTTTCCTTCCCTTTTCCATTTCCATTTTCTCCTCTACACTTCCTTTCTTTCCTTGCCTCGCTTTCCCTCTTTGTTTTTCATTTTTATCATATTCAGTTTTTTCCTTTCTAAGTAAAAGCTGCAGAAAGCATAGCGTTAGATACAATATAAAGCAACTAATGAATACTTCATCTTGGATTTTAGGTGCCTAATAGTGGTACGTCTATCATTCAGCATACCTAAAATCTGAATTGGGTGAAATCAATCCAGAGGACATTCCCCAAAGAATGGACTTTGTGTTTTGCATTTTTAAGTTCTGTGTATGATATGTCTGAGGATTAAGAGAAAGCTCTAAGGAGCAACTCACATTTCTGAATTGTAGCTGACTTATCACATTCAAGATTAATGTCATCTCTGTACGCTTACTATTTTGGAAGCCATTTAAAAAACTTTTCTGAAAACTATTTAAATAAGTTAAAATATATAACTTAAAATGACACACATTATTTACCTTGTTGTTTTTACATAACAGTCTCTTTGTTCAAAGAACACAATGTAGTATCTGTAAGGGAGTTTAGAATAATTGGGAACATGGGGAACAACAACAAAAAAAGGAGAGAGTAAATTTCTTCAGGGAAAAGCAACACAAAATTAATAGTGGTTTCATAGAAACAGAGGTAGCTAAATCCTTGTTTTATGCAAACACTGGAAAGGCAAATAGAATTCCCAGATCTTGGGAGGTGAAATAAGGGACATGCTGGAACCTGGTAAACTGGGAAACTTACCTTGTTTCATTGATTCTAAAACCCGCTTCCCCTCCACATTTTATCATCTCTAAATGGGAATAGCTCTGACAATAGATGGTCTGCTATTGTTTAACTGGCAGTATTTTCCCCTCTTCTCTAGCAGGACATAAAATAATGGTGCGGTTTACAGACAATGGTTACTAAGATTCAAAGAGGTACAGGTGTAGTGGTGATTTCAGTGGTACCTAGACGTATTCTAGCCCTTGTTCAAAGTACTTGAGGGTTGTAGCTGCCTAGGTTACTGCTGCCCAAAATTTCATTGATAGAACTTATTTACTTTTTATCCTTTAACCAGGGGTGGGCACACACCAGATTGTATCTCTCACCTACGTCTTTCTCTGAATGGGTTTAGCAGAATTTCCGACTATGGTATTTTTTGCAGTTAGATTTGCGAGTAGCAGTCATTGAACGTGCTAGTGCAGGCTAGTCAGTGGCTTATGTCCACCACTCTTTCTGATCATTAACCCTCATCTTTTGGGAACAGAACTGTGTTTAGCTGCAAGACTCCTTTTAGTTAATAACAAAGCCATCTGAAGAATGAAAAATGCCCTAACGAACAAATCTTTGCACTTATCAGAGTCAAAGGATTCCACACCGGCTTCTTGACTACGGATTTAGTTTGTCCTCATCATAAGACTCTTGAGAAGTCCTTATCTCAGGTCAAGCCTGTACCTGAGTCGCTCTCACCACATCTGAAACGGTAGAGACTTCTTGTCTGTACATCTTCAAGAGTGATGTTGAATGTTAGTGAATCAAGTTGTTGCTTTAGAAGGTCCTCAACCTCTGTGCCTCTACTGGAAATTTTTATGTTAGAAGAACTCACTTTTATATCTTTTCAAGCAACCAGGGATATTGATGTAGTTTAAACTGGAATGTGGAGAGTAATGGCTGTATCTGGGTTATGTGTACCTTCCATCTTAGTAGATATTGTCAAAACCATGTTTTCCATCATGGTTTACCAACAGTACGTGTGGAATTCATTTGCTCTACATGCCCTTGATCTTTTGAGTTGCCTGTCCTTTTCATTTTAGCCATTCTTTTGTGTTGTGGTAGTGTCTCTTTGTGGTTTTAATTTGCATTTGGTTGATGACTAATGTACCTGTTTATATGCTTGCTTATTGGTCATTTGGATCTGTCTGTCTGTCTGTCTGTCTGTCTATCTATCTATCTATCTATCATCTTTAATCTTCCATTCAAGTCTTTTGCTCATTTTTCATTTTTCTACTTGATTGCTTGTTTTTCTTATTGACTTATGGAAACTACTTATAGAATTATTTTTATATTATATACATTGTAAATATTTTCCCCCACCCCATGGCTTGCCCTTTTACTCTCTTAGTGGTTTTCTGTATGTTGACCTACGTTTATAGTCACACTATTAATTCTAATAATTTACCTATAGATTCTTCTGGTTTTTTTGATATACACAATCATATCCCTATGAATATTGGTGGATTTCTTTCTTATTTTCCAATCATTACTTTCCTTGTCCTGGTAAATACCGTACATTAATAAGTGAAATTCATAGTCATCCTTATCTTGATCTTGATCTCACAAGGAAGGGTTTCAGCTTTTCCTCATTACCTGTGATGTATTCTGAGAGTTTATTTTTATAGATACCTGTGCTGTTCATCTGTATTTACTCTCCACCCTTCTTCACCTTCCTCTGTGCCTGGAAGCTGATGTGTGTGGACAACATCAACCAAGCCCCCTGCCCCTTGTATTCCAGCTGGGTTCAACCAATAGCAGGCTGGGGTGTTTATTCCTGGGGCTCCATCCTGCTGGGATCCCTCCCCTCAAAGCCAGGGTGCAGACAGACCACTGTGCCATGTGCAGTGGATAAGGGTGAAGGGTCCACTAAAGAATGACGTGGCAAGAAAATACCTGTTAGAAGCACTTTCCAAAAGGTGTTGATTTTTTTCCTCTGGTATTTTACTACATATCTTGAATGTCATGAAGTGAGGCAATTGTTCTCTGATTGCTGCAGTAGCAAATGACAAATCTCCTTGAATATCTTGTTATACTCGTATAACTTGTAAAATTGTACTTTCTTGTTAGTTAATAGATAGGAAGTCATTTTTCCTTTTCTCTCCATAGCACTTTAATTTCCTTTATGACATATTGTCTTATGTATTACAGCTTTTGCATTCTATTTTTAAATCTTCCTTGTATCCATAAGTTTCCTGAGGGCAGGACTAATGTCTTATTTTTCTTTGCATGAGTAGATATTCAATAAATACACTATATTCTTTTCTTTTAATTACTCCTCACAAATGAAATTATGACAATAATGGAAATAACATTTTATTTACAATCCTATTATGCTTACAAATTATTTTATTTTTCCATAGTCCCTTCAAATATTCATAGGCACAAAGTTACTATCAGTGTAGATACAATTATGCATTCTAGTTTGTCACTAATCATTATAGCATAAGCGTTCTGCATCACTTTGTAGATATATCAGTTTTTACTTAGCCATTTATCTAATGTTGAATATTTAGGTATTTCCCATATTTCAGTTTTATAAATTATGCTGCAATAAATGAATATTTTTATGAAGATAAGTTTTTTTTTTGGATTACTTTGTGAAAATTAATCCTAGGATATGTGATTTACATATAATATATGTGGATGTTATTAGAGCTATCAAAATGTTCAATAATTGTTTTTTAAAATAAATAGTATATGGCAAAATGACTCATAATAGATACACAGCAATAGTTTGCTGCAAGATGAATGAGCTCAATTCTCTCTGTTTGTCTTAATTACTGAAGTTTTACCAACAGTCACCCTCTAAGGTTATCTGACTTCTCTATTAGTGCCGGCTGCCCACGTGTGAAATATAACTACAAGAAAGATTTAAATCTTCATTATAAGTTAATACAGAAACATCATAGGAAGAAATAAAATAGAGCCACAGAACTGAAAAAAAAGAAAGTAAACCATTTGAGAAATGGAAAAACCAGAGTTTATTATATTTCCTGAAGAAAGTCTTTGAGTTGTTTTCTTTCTTTTTTGATTTCTGAAAACTACATCCCTCCCATGGAGAACTCTCCTGACCCTAGGGGCTGCCTAAGAAGCAATTGTACTTTCATAAAAATCAGTTCCCAAAAGATTGGGAGAAACAGTGCATTAATTTACTGGCAAAGGAGATGCTGAGTTGGAACCCAGGTGCCTGAGGAGGGGATATCTCCTCACATGGGGGGTGGTGGTGGGGGGTAGCTGTGTTTCCCTCTTCCTGGCACATGTGGTGGCTCCATCTGTGCCTCTCTTTTCTATAATCTCATGCAGTTAGTTGCTAAAGAGGAGCTGCGAATAGATGTAGTAACTAGGATGCCTGTGAAACCCTGGTGGCATGTCTTATTTGTGTGTTTGTTTCTTGGATTATAAGAGTGACACGGAACACATTTCCCCTATCACCATCAGCATTGTTATCACCACCACCATCACTATTACTGTGGGTTTTTTTTTTTTTTTTTTTTTGTGGAGACTTGAGAGAATTCTGTGTGTTTTAAGGTCAACTTACACTTACACAGTGACCTTGAAAAATACTGGTTCTTTTGCTTCATTGCTTCCTTAGGGAGGAGCTAAGGCATCTGACTGAGAATTTTGAGGAGCAGAAAAACTAGTCACCTTGGGCCATACATGATTTGATCATTGACTTGCATCCAGGAGTGTCAATCCACATTATTTTGAAAGAGCTGTGAAGCCGGCACCTCTTTCAGCCTGAAATGGGGAATTTAATCAAAGCAACTTAATTTGGATAAAACTGTATTTGAACTAAGGAATGAGGAAGCTGGTGTCTGACACTGAAAGGAACGAAATGTTTAGTTAAGTGTCTCTTGGATGATCTCTATCACTGAAGACTGGAAACTGAAAAGGAAGGAATGTAATTAGGTTGCCTGCAAGTAACGCCCCAATCTTGGCTGGAAGGTGTTTATGTCAAACTTGGAGAATTTTGGAGAAGAGGGTGCCTGTCTGTTGTTGTTGCTGATTCTCAGGTTCAGACATCTTTACACAGTGAATTTGTCTCTTTGTGCTGTTTGTATTTTACTTGCTTTTTCTCCTTTGGTGTCTCTTCACTTTGTTAACAAAGAGTGATTAGGTAATATCAGCTTGTTATAACTGAGGTGAGCAGAAAAAAAAAAAAAAAAGGGAGGAGCCTTTGTCCACATTTGGGATAAAGAGAAAAGGAAATCAACAGCTTACTCTGAGGAGAAGGTCTGGAGCCAGTATGAGAACAGGAATCAAAGTCAGAAAATTCCAAAGGGTAAAAGGAAACTCAGAAGAAAGACAGGGCACGTCTTACAGAGTATTCCCTTTATGTTCAGAAATAGTTAAAAATAGTTGTGTCTGAGAAGCTGTGAATCTGAGGAGGGAAACTGGAAGGCGGAGTGGAGGTGGTACAAGGGACAAGCTTTGCTATAGTCCTTTTTTATTACTTGATTTTAAAATCTTGTGTACATATCATTCGAAAGGAAAGAAAAAGTCACACCTTTCCTTCATGCTACCCTAAGTTTGAATCCAATGAAACCAGGCATATGAAATCTTGCTGTATTCACAGCTATAGTTGTGAGCCGATGAGAAAGATTGGCTAGGTGGGCTCACTCCTATGTAGATTATCTTTCAATTTTCTAAAGTTCAGATAATCTTTAGAAATAAAATAAGTCCTTAAGGCTTTGCTTTCTAACCACGGTGATGAACAGCATTCAATAACAAATCTCAGCCTCTTGACTGTGAATCAGATCACCTGCATTGCATGGGCTTCTGTTAGTTCTCAGTCTTTATGGTGAATAGTTGCCATTTTCTAAAATAAATAGATAAATAAATATTTATCTATTTATTGGCTGCATTGGGTCTTTGTTGCTGTGCACTGGCTTTCACTGGTGAGAAAGGGAGGGGGCTACTCTACTCTAGTGCAAGTGGGGGCTACTGTTTGTTGTGGTGCGCGGGCTTCTCATTGCCATGGCTTCTCTTGTTGAGCACAGGCTCTAGGCAAGCAGGCTTTAGTAGTTGCAGAATGCGGGCTCTGTAGTTGTGGCTCGTGGGCTCTAGAGCGCAGGCTCAGTAGTTGTGGCACATGGGCTTAGTTGCTCCAATGCATGTGGGATCTTCCCAGAGCAGGGATTGAACCAGTGTCCCATTCATCGGCAGGTGGACTCTTTAACCACTGCACCACCAGGGAAGTCCCCTGGTTGCCATATTTTCACCTTGGGCTCCATCCTCTTAGACAGTCGCAAGTCCATCTCAGAGAATTTACCTCTTCAACTAGGGTTCTGCAGCTGGAAAATACCATAAACTTGACTATCAGTCTGAGAGATAAGTGGTATGGGAAAGATGGAGCATGTCTGAGAGGAACTAGGATCTTGATTTCCTTGGGGGTGGCTAGGTTAGAGGGTGCTCAGGATAGCTTTCAAGAAGGAAGAAAGATGGTGTTGTTGGAGGATATACTTGTTTTTCTCTGGCCAGGTCATTGTGGTGGCTGAAGAATTGAATTATATTCATCTCTTTCGTTGAATTTGATTTGGTGACTATTATTGAAAAATTTGATAAACTTTGCTAGAGTTATTTTTATTTCTATGTTAACAATGGTTTTCTTGACTCTTTAATATTTCTCCCATTAGTTGTATTTTCCCATTCCAGAGACCATATATGGGTGCTAGTTTCATCCTTTTAATAACAAATGGCTTGGCTAGGCAGCTGGGCTGAAGGAGGTGAGAGCCCCAGAGAGGAACTTCAGTGACAACAGTGGGGTTGTGGAAGGGACCCTGGCTCTGCAATCAGAGTCGGACATTGGGTTAATTCTTTTCCTTCTCCTGGTGTCCGTTTTTCATTTGAAAATGGAAATAATGCTGCCCTACTTAAAGCTCGAGATTGTTGTGAAGGTCAAATGAAATGGCATAAATTAGAGCATTTGCTAGATTTCCAGTGCTGAAGGGATGTTGGAAGTTATGATATCCAGCCATGAGGATAAGAAGAAATGAGAGAAAGCTTCACCAACTCATAGATTAGGAATGTAATCTTTGCATTTCTTTCCATTGCTTTGACTGTGTTTCATTTTACACTATATTCTGAGTATAAACAATTGAAAGGACCCTTTCTTGAGGAAATAGAAGGCCAGCTTGGGCATCTATGAGCTGTGGTTTGACAGAGGCCCTGGGAAATTACCTTTGTTGCAGGGATTTATTTTGATCATCGTCTGTGCTAGCTCCATCCAGGCACTTAGTACCACATGGATAGAGGGTGATAGAATTGCATTTCTGGGAATTACTCTATACAGATGACCTCATAAGCAATTGACTTGAAGTCAATAACACAGAGACATTTTGTGGCATTCAACCATTCTTGGGAATAAATTACAGGTGTCTAAAAAGGAATCTTGGCCCCTTTCATGGCGCTACGCATTCCATGACCTCTGTAGACTCAACTTGTGATTACATTTGATAGTGTGAGAAAAAAAATCAAAGCACTTATTGATGTTTCCCACAGACTTTGCTATGTGGGAGCCATTTTTAAAGTTTAGCAAATGTTAACTGACCATATATTATGTGCCAGGAGCATTATTTAGCTCTGGGGAGAGAGAGAGATGTCTAAGACATATTCTCTTCACTCGAGAAGTTCATAGTCTAGTTTTACCCTTGGACAACTATAGTAAGAGACAGAAGGCCAAAAGTATACAAGCACTTTGTGATTTAGGGGGTATACTGACAGGCAAAGGTGCTATTAAGAAAAACTTTGGTAAGATGTGCATCATTTGAAGGGAACTTAGAAAGGGTCTCTTGCTCATAACTGCATCTTTACTGGATGCTGTCTTCTTATAATGTTAAAAATGATTTCATTTGATATTGCATATTTCCTTAAATGTATATATATTCCTGTATACCTAGACCATTTTATGGAACTTTATAAATCTCTGTCGAATCGTTGGCTAAAGTCTCTTAAGCTTTTTGTATTCTGAGCTACCAATTTAGAATCTGTAAGTGCTTTTGATTCTTTTTCAGAGCTGGCTTTAAGACCAGTGAATATTTTCCTTTAAGCTACAAGTGGCTAGTTCTAAATATCCACAGTTACAATATTGATGTCTTTACCATTGCTCAGAAGGGGTTGTTGGGGCCATTGGTGTGTATGTCAGGGCTTGTAATCTGTCCATTGACCGTACTTTTGTTTTTCTTTCACATACTTCTCGGTACAGTTCTCTCTGAGCACTTCTGTGGCAGCTGTCTCAGCCATGGTACTCCTGGCATAAGCTCATGTCTTTGAACTTCAGACATCTGAAAGGAAGAAAGTTCTTGTGATGCTCAACCAATAGCTTAGGAATTCTCTTCTGTACTCGTCCAAATAATTTGAAACTTTTTTTTGATAGTTAGCCTCCTCAAATGTCAGGGAACATCACTGCTTTTCTTGATGCTTTGCACTTTACAGTGTATTTTGAAAAATAGCTTAAGATGTGAATTCTTAGATACTTGATTTATTATTCAGAACAAGTTCTTTTGAAGGTGCATCAAGCCTTTACTATTGGAACCACTTTTTCATGTTACCTTTGTTTCAGTACACTCAATGTCTGGGTCTTAGTCTAAAATTCATGGTGATGTGCTCATCCTGTTGGGGAAAAATGCCTTTTGAAACATGATGCAAAAAAGCTGAAAGTTTGCTCTCCTTTTTTTGTAGCCTTCATTTAAAGAACCCAGTTAATTGAGTCTTCTTGGAACTATCATGTGACCTGAAAACTGTCTCAACCTTTTCACAAATGTCCATACACTCTGCATCATTTGACCGTCGCCACAAGCCAAAGGAATCCTACAATGTGCTCACTGAATAGTGGTGCTCATATCCCAAAAGACTTAAAATATTTCATGAGACTCTTATTCCTGGAAATTATTTCCTAATCTGTAAAAGTTATACTCAGTAATAGTCTGGAATTTGGAATCCTTTTCACATCTCTCTTTTGCAAATTTGACTAGTGTCTTTGACTGACCAGGCTGCTATAACAAAATACCACAGACTGTGGCTTGAACAGCAGACATTTATTTCTCACTGTTCTGGAGGCTGGACATCCAAGATCAAAGTGCCAGCAGGTTCCACGTCCAGTGAGAATCCCCTTCCTGTTGCAGATTAGCTATCTTCTTGCTGTGCCTCACACGGCCTTTCCTTGGTGTGTGCTTGTGGATAGAGAGAGAGAGAGAGAGTGCTCTCGTGTCTAATCCTCTTTTTATAAGGGCATTAATCCATGATGAGGGTCCCACCTTCATGACCAAATCTAACCCTAATCACCTTTCAAAGGCCCCACCTCTAAATACCATCACACTGGAGATTAGGGCTTTACCATATGAATTTGGAAGCTGGGACACAAACATTCAATCCATAGCAACTAGAAGCTAAAATGAAATGAAACAAAATGAGATGGAGTGAGCATGTGCTATGTTCCTGAAAAAGTTGAACTGGATGTAGTGGAACGATGGAGAACAGGCTTTGTGGATGTTGACATTGAAGTGTTATGGAGTCAAACTCAGGCATCCTTCAAACTGTGTCTTGTTATGCCCAGCCTGGAGACAAGGCTTTCTACCTCAGCTGTTATTTGCAGAACAGTGTATCCAGAGCAGTATGGCAACCAAAAAAAGAAAAAAAGAAAAAAGAGGCCTCCATATTGGCCCCTTGCCCAAGAGCACAACCTAAGAGTCACGTTGGCAAATTGAAGCTGTCAGCATGATGTCAGAAAGCTTGTCTGCAAGAGGTGAGTGTGAACAGGAACAGTCACCAGGATCTTGACACTCAGGTAAAGCCCCTATGAGCTGACTTCCTGCATGATAAAGAAAAGCTGGTGGAGGCTGGTTCTTTTCTCTTCAACAATGTGCCTGCCACCCCCTCAGAGCACAGCTCCCTCACAATAGCGTGTATTCAAGCTGAGACTATACCCTGACTCTTTGCACCTCATTAAGCTTATCCTCCTGTCTTCCAAGCAGGAGTTTATAAAAACCATGCTAACTGCCTGAAATTTCGTCACAGTCCACTGAATAAGTAAATGCAGTTTTTCAAAAAATAGTCATCGCAGTACCATGATGACTGGGCTATAATAAAACACAGTTTGAAGGTTGCTCAGAAATTTTATAGCTGAGTTTTGACTTTATTCACAAAGTTACAGTGGCACAACCTGGCAGTAGCAGAGTTCAGTTCTTCCCACATTGTGTGTGTGTGTGTTTGTGTGACAGAGAGGAAGAGAATGAGAAAGAGGAGGGGGCGGAGAGAGAGAGAGAGAGGCAGATGTGAAGCCTGGGAATCGTGGAAACAGCATGGCTTGGCTTGCTGATGTGGGCCTTTGTCGTAGAATTTTACTGAAGGAGGCAGAAGGATAATGTGGAGAGAATTCTAACCTTGATTTTGTCCCTTCCCATTTTGTGAATTTGGATAAGACACTTGGGTGTTCTGATCTGGAATTCAGTTTCCTCATCTATAAAAAGCAGCTTGGATCAGATGAGTTCTCAGCTTCCTTCCAACCCCAAACTTTAGCATGCTGTGACTGTACACTTAATGTCACAGCCTTTAGAACAAACATGAATTGGGGAGTCAGATTAACTTGGGTTTTAATCCCTGCTCTGTTCCCTATTTGCTGTGTAACACTGGGGAACCTTAACCTTTCCGATGGTCTATTTCTTCATCTTTAAAATTGGAATTCTAGCTTCAGCTTGGTTGAGAGATCTAAAAGTATGTCAGGTAGGTAGCATGGTACCTAGCACAGACTAGGTGTTCAATGTTGAAGGTTACAATTATTGGTGTTATGAGAAAGATGACTGTTCTTTCAGTTTGGCGATGAAAATAAGGTGGAGCTGGGCTTGAAGCATGTGATTAAATAAAGAGGTGATTGTTAAACAGGTCTGATGATCTTGGTAACTTTGGTTTATGATGACACCAGTGTTTGTAGGGTGTTTGGAATTGGAGACTCTGTGTGTTTTATTTTGTTCTTCTTGATTCCTTAAGAAGGTGTTTCAAACAGGGCTCTTCTGTCTATATGCTTTCCTGTTCCCCAGCTGTCACAAAGATAAACTCAAGACTTGTATGAGAGTAATCAATCCCAGAAGCCACATAAATCTTATTTATTTACCTCTTTGAGTAGCTCCATTTCTTACAACACCTAAGCTTCAAATTTTGGATACCTTATTGTTGTTCTGCGATTTCACTCCACTATTAATAAATACTAGTTTTCATCTATTGGGCTGTAGCTGTGCCAGACCTGGTGCTTTTATACAATGTACACATGTGTCTTCTGCTTCCCTCTTCACAAAGTCCTCAGGTACTTTTATTATTATGTTTCCCAGATGAGGAAACCAAGGCTTGAGAGTGTTGAGAAGCTTTCCTTATGTTATTCCTCTTCGAAGTAGGAGGAAATTCATGACTGTTTCTAAAATTTGAGTTGTTCCTACAAAGATTTACTGTATCACATAGAATCAACCATTCAAAAAGTTTTATATGTTTTAATACTTAAATCATAAATTAGATTGAACTAAAGATAGTTTTTTTTTTCCCAATATTTTGAGAATTTTTCAACTCTCTCTGAGATATCTAAAGACACCCTGAATAGGCTGCGTCCAAAATAGCTTAAACATTGCTGACTGGAATGTTTTCCCGAATCAACTCATTGTAGAGATGAAAGAGCAAAGTTTTAAGTATCCTACAGTAAATCAGAGGCTGAATAAGGATTCCAAATTTGGACTCTGAGTTTCCCATCTGTTTCTTAATTCCCAAGCTACCTGAGTCCTAATTTTATGTGGAATCGGAACCTATATTTGGAATAAAAATAAGAAAGAAAAAAAGCAGTTTTAATGATGTCAGGGAGTAGGACCTTAAACTTTTTTTTTAACCTCAAAATGCTTTTAGTCAATTTTATACCTTCTTTGCCTGAAAATGTAGGTATTTTTCCATATTCAATTCATCACTATACATCATGTATTTTTAATGCTAATCATATTCTTTATGACTCTTCACAAATCTTAAAAAGCTTTACTTGAACAGTGAAGATATAATGCAGCTGAAGTTTATGGGTACCATTTGAGCTGAGCATCCACATAAAAAGGCTATAATCATGATTATGACTAAATGCATTCAGGAAGAGAAAGATGGTAGATAGGACCTTAGCTGTATCAATTAATGGAAGAGAATGATCAGCAGCAACCCTGGTAAGTAGCAGTAACAATAACCAATCCAATGCATCATAAAACTCCAGGAATTGTAAAATATGAACTGCTCCTTTTTGAGATATTTCTAAAATCTTTATTAGAGTGAACACGTGTTTTAAAAATAGGATTCTGCCCTTATACTGTATTTCACTGGCTAAAGCCCAGTGGTTTGTAAATCAGAGACTTCGAGAATGTACCTCAAGCATGGTGTATCAGTCTGGTTTCTATAGCAGTAATGCAGCCTAACCACCAAACCCTAAATCTCATTGGCTTAAAATAACAATGATTTATATCTGGGTCATTGCTCTGCTGGTCAGCTAGTATGGTTCCATCTCAGGTTGTGTGTTGAGTTCAGATTGGCTCCAAAGGTCTTTTGTTCTGAGGTCTGTGGCTACCTGAGCCTTGTTTTTCTTGTGGAGGATGCCATAAATTCAAAGGGAAAAACAGAAACATGTGATGCTTTTAGCTGGGAACTGACATAGTTTTACTTCTACTCATTCTCTCAGTGAAAGCAGGTCACATGGCCAAGCCCAACTGCACTGAGGCATTGAAGCTTTTGCTATGGTTTACCCAACAGTGAACAATGATAAGGATATGGAGGGATGAAAAATTGAGCAAATGATACAATCCAGCACATGTAGTGACCGAGTGTGAAGCTTTCTGAAGACACAAAGAAAGTGAAGCCACAAAGTTTATAGCTGTGCATCAGTGCTGTTTCTAGTGACACTGGGGCTTGGCTGTTGTTTGCTTAGTTCCCTGGAAATCCCAAGGAAAAAGGGGATAGGAAGGGAGAAAAAAAGAATGGAAAGGGAGGGAATATGGGGATATGTGTATAAAAACAGTTGATTGAACCTGGTGTACCCCCCAAAAAAATAAAAAAATAAAAAAAAATAAAAAAATAAAAAGAATGGATACTCAAGGAGAGAGTTCTAACTGGTGAAGAAACTTGCATTCATGGCAGCAGAGATGATTTACTGAGGTGTGCTGCGCAACCAGGTCAGCCCCAGACCTCTGGAGACTGTCCGTGAGCCTGACGCTACTCTGCTAAGTAGCATATGTGCTTCCCAAATGTCTCTTAAGTTCACGGCACAGAGCTCGTGTATTGGAGAATAAGGGAGAAAATTAGGAGAGGACTGAATAAATCTAGGTAAGAAAAAGGTGTTTTGTAAAAGGAAAGTGATGCGGGAAATGGATGGAGTAAGGAGCATTGATATTCAGGTGCTGAAGTTCCTGAGGAAAGAGGGAAATTGGAGAATGCCTGTGTGTACGTGTGGAAAACATCTTCCCTTTACCCTTCTGAATTGCTGGCTGAGGCCCCTGATTAACAAGAGAAAAGCAAACACATTTATGCAATATACGTTTTATGTGGCCTGGGAGCCTTCAAAGGAAATGAGGAACCAAAGAAGTGCTTCACCCTGAGCGTTTTTGTGTGAGGTCTGATGAAGAGCTGTGGAAAAATGTGCTGGGCTGGAAAAGGGTATGAGCTAAATGCGGTGAACAGGGGTGACAGCAAAGCCTGCTCATTCGGGTTGCTCTTGGTGTCCTTCTGTCTCCAGAGATAAGGACACTCCTTTCTTCTGGGAGTAGGGAGGGCACTTCTCACTTGAGGGTCTTACGACCTGCCTCAGGAGAAGGTCAGAGAATCCTTCCTGCGCTGGTCATTTCTCAGATTCTTTCAGCTTGAAATGTTCAGCATGCCACGGTGCCATGTTCTGGGGTAGCTTGTCCTGAACGCGGTCACCTGTGGTGAGAACGGAAGACAGTGGGACAGGATTCAGTGACTCATTCATTAAGCAAATATTTGTGAGCATCTTCAACGTCCTGTCAGGAAGTACGGAGGAGAAGACACAATCCTTACCTTCAAGTCATTGAGAGACTGAAGGAGGAGTCATACAGCTGAATAGACAATGATTAAGGGATCTTTAAGTGCAAGGTAATGGTAAACATAAAGTGCTTCAAGAGTCCAGTGAAGGTATCTAATTCAGCCCTGGGATGTGAGGAAAGATTTCTAGGGTCCGCTGATTAAGCCAGGGTACAGAAGGACTTACAATGACAATATAGGTTTCAAAACAAGAAAACCGTGATAGCAGAGGAACAGAGGCTAGAAGTAGTGACAGTGAGCAAGGAATCTACAGTGTCCTGAATCTAAGTTGGTGAGAGTGGACGCAAGGAGAGCAGGATGTAAAAGTTGTGGCCCAAACCCTCTACTCTTCAGGGGGCATCTGGGAGTGGAGAGTCTGATCCTCCCCTCCGCTCCTCCGGTCACTGCTGTGTGTCGCTATGCTGGGGGTGAGGTTTATGACAAGATTGTATTTCGGCCCCTCTTACCTGTTTCCATGTGCGTCGTTTTCTCCTTTGCTCAACAAGTAGATGGCATTTATTGAGTTTTTTGATTTCTTTCAAAGCGAATTGTTCCATATGCAGCTGAAGATTCAGTGGGTCCACGGGAGGAGGTGAGTCCACAAGTCTCCTGTGTCGCTATCTTGAACCAGAATTCCTGTCACCTTCCTTTTAAAGGTTTTCATTTACTGGTTTTTTTTTTTTTTTTTTTAATTATTTTATTTTATTTTTTTGGGGGTACACCAGGTTCAATCAACTGTTTTTATACACATATCCCCATATTCCCTCCCTTCCTTGACGCCCCCCCCTCGATTCCCCCCCACCCTCCCTGCCCCAGTCCTCTAAGGCATCTTCCATCCTCGAGTTGGACTCCCTTTGTTATACAGCAACTTCCCACTGACTATTTTACAGTTGGTAGTATATATATGTCTGTGCTACTCTCCCGCTTCTTCTCAGTTTCCCCTTCACCCCCCACCCCCTCCCATACCTCGAGTCTCCAGTCCATTCTCTGTATCTGCTTCCCTGTTCTTGTCACTGAGTTCATCAGTACCATTTTTAGATTCCGTATATGTGAGTTAGCATACAATATTTGTCTTTCTCTTTCTGACTTACTTCACTCTGTATGACAGATTGTAGTTCTATCCACCTCATTACATATAGCTCCATCTCATCCCTTTTTATAGCTGAGTAATATTCCATTGTATATATATGCCACATCTTCTGTATCCATTCATTTGTTGATGGGCATTTAGGTTGCTTCCATGTCCTGGCTATTGTAAAGAGTGCTGCAATAAACATTATGGTACAAGTTTCTTTTGGGATTATGGTTTTCTTTGGGTATATGCCCAGGAGTGGGATGACTGGATCATATGGTAGTTCTATTTGTAGTTTTTTAAGGAACCTCCAAATTGTTTTCCATAGTGGCTGTACCAACTTACAGTCCCACCAACAGTGCAGGAGAGTTCCCTTTTCTCCACACCCTCTCCAACATTTGTGGTTTCCAGACTTTGTGATGATGGCCATTCTGATTGGTGTGAGGTGATACCTCATTGTGGCTTTGACTTGCATTTCTCTGATGATGAGTGATGTTGAGCATCTTTTCATGTGTTTGTTGGCCATCTGTATGTCTTCTTTGGAGAAATGTCTATTTAGGTCTTCTGCCCATTTGTGGATTGGGTTATTTGCTTTTTTGGTATGAAGCTGCATGAGCTGCTTGTATATTTTGGAGGTTAATCCTTTGTCCGTTGTTTCATAGGCAATTATTTTTTCCCATTCTGAGGGTTGCCTTTTAGTCTTGTTTATGGTTTCTTTTGCTGTGCAAAAGCTTTTAAGTTTCATGAGGTCCCATTCGTTTATTCTTGATTTTATTTCCATGATTCTAGGAGGTGGGTCAAAAAGGATGTTGCTTTGATGGATGTCAAAGAGTGTTCTGCCTATGTTTTCCTCTAGGAGTTTGATAGTGTCTGGCCTTACATGTAGGTCTTTAATCCATTTGGAGTTTATTTTTGTGTATGGTGTTAGGAAGTGTTCTAATTTCATTCTTTTACATGTTGCTGTCCAATTTTCCCAGCACCACTTATTGAAGAGGCTGTCTTTTTTCCATTGTATATTCTTGCCTCCTTTGTCAAAGATAAGGTGCCCATATGTGTTTGGGCTTACTTCTGAGTTCTCTATTCTGTTCCATTGATCTTCCTTTCTATTTTTGTGCCAGTACCATACTGTCTTGATCACTATGGCCTTGTAGTATAGTTTGAAGTCAGGAAGCCTGATTCCACCAACTCCATTTTTCCTTCTCAAGATTGCTTTGGCTATTCGGGGTCTTTTGCGTTTCCATACAAATCGTAAGATTTCTTGCTCTAGTTCTGTGAAAAATGCCATTGGTAATCTGATCGGGATTGCATTAAATCTGTAAATTGCTTTGGGTAGTACAGTCATTTTCACGATGTTGATTCTTCCAATCCAGGAACATGGTATGTCCCTCCATCTGTTTATGTCATCTTTGATTTCTTTCATCAATGTCTTAAAGTTTTCTGCATACAGATCTTTTGCCTCCTTAGGCAGGTTTATTCCTAGGTATTTTATTCTTTTGGTTGCAATGGTGAATGGGAGAGTTTCCTTAATTTCTCTTTCTGCTCTTCCGTTGTTAGTGTATAGGAATGCAAGAGATTTCTGTGCATTAATTTTGTATCCTGCTACTTTACTAAATTCATCAATGAGTGCTAGCAGTTTTCTGGTAGAGTCTTTAGGGTTTTCTCTATATAGTATCATGTCATCTGCAAAGAGTGATAATTTTACTTCTTCTTTTCCAATTTGGATTCCTTTAATTTCTTTTTCTTCTCTGATTGCTGTGGCTAACACTTCCAAAACTATGTTGAATAACAGTGGTGAGAGTGGACACCCTTGTCTTGTTCCTGTTCTTAGAGGGAATTCTTCCAGTTTTTCCCCATTGAGAACAATGTTGGCTTTTGGTTTGTCATATATGGCTTTTATGATGTTGAGGTAATTTCCTTCTATGCCCATTTTCTGGAGAGCTTTTATCATAAATGGATGTTGAACTCTGTCAAAAGCTTTTTCTGCATCTATTGAAATGATCATATGGTTTTTATCCTTCAATTTGTTGATATGATGTATCACGTTGATTGATTTGCGTATATTGAAGAATCCTTGCATCCCAGGGATAAACCCCACTTGATCGTGGTGTATGATTTTTTTAATGTGCTGTTGCAGTCTGTTAGCTAGTATTTTGTTGAGGATTTTTGCATCTATATTCATCAGTGATATTGGTCTGTAGTTTTCTTTTTTTGTGACATCTTTGCCTGGTTTTGGTATCAGGGTGATGGTAGCCTCATAGAATGAGTTTGGGAGTGCTCCGCCTTCTGCAATATTTTGGAAGAGTTTGAGAAGGATAGGTGTTAACTCTTCTCGAAATGTTTGATAGAATTCGCCTGTGAATCCATCTGGTCCTGGGCTTTTGTGTGTTGGGAGATTTTTAATCACTGCCTCAATTTCTGTACTTGTGATTGGTCTGTTCATGGTTTCTATTTCTTCCTGGTTCAGTCTTGGAAGATTGTATTTTTCTAAGAATATATCCATTTCTTCCAGGTTATCCAATTGATTGGCATATAGTTGCTTGTAGTAGTCTCTCATGATGTTTTGTATTTCTGAGGTGTCCGTTGTGACTTCTCCTTTTTCATTTCTAATTCTGTTGATTTGCATCTTCTCCCTTTTTTTCTTGATGAGTCTGGCTAATGGTTTATCAATTTTGTTAATCTTCTCAAAGAACCAGCTTTTAGTTTTATTTATTTTTCTTATGGTTTCTTTCCTTTCTTTTTCATTTATTTCTGCTCTGATCTTTACGATTTCTTTCCTTCTGCTCACTTTGGGGTTTCTTTGTTCTTCTTTCTCTAGTTGTTTGAGGTGTAAGGTTAGGTTGTTTATTCGATCATTTTCTTGTTTCTTAAGGTAGGACTGTATTGCTATAAACTTCCCTCTTAGAACTGCTTTTGCTGCGTCCCATAGGTTTTGGGTTGTTGTGTTTTCGTTGTCATTTGTTTCTAGATACTTTTTGATTTCCTCTTTGATTTCTTTAGTGATTCCTTGGTTGTTTAATAGTGAATTGTTTAGCCTCCATGTGTTTGTATTTTTTGCAGTTTTTTTCCTGTAATTGATATCTAGTCTCATGGCGTTGTGGTCTGAGAAGATGCTTGATATGATTTCAATTTTCTTGAATTTGCTGAGGTTTGATTTGTGACCCAAGATGTGATCTATCCTGGAAAATGTTCCGTGTGCACTTGAGAAGAAAGTGTAGTCTGTCGTTTTTGGATGGAATGTCCTATAAATATCAATTAAGTCGAGATGGTCTAATGTGTCATTTAAAGCTTGTGTGTCTTTATTTATTTTCTGTTTGGATGATCTGTCCATTGATGTAAGTGGGGTGTTCAAGTCTCCCACTATAATTGTGTTACTGTCGATGTCCCCTTTTATAGCTGTTAGCATTTGCCTTATGTATTGAGGTGCTCCTATATTGGGGGCATAGATATTTACCATTGTGATATGTTCTTCTTGGATGGATCCCTTGATCATTATGTAGTGCCCTTCCTTGTCTCTTTTAATAGTCTTTACTTTCAAGTCTAATTTGTCTGATATGAGTATTGCTACTCCAGCTTTCTTTTGACTTCCATTTGCATGGAATATCTTTTTCCATCCCTTCACTTTCAGTCTATATGTATCCCTTGGTCTGAAGTGGGTTTCTTGTAGGCAGCATATAGAAGGGTCTTGTTTTTGTATCCATTCAGCCAGTCTGTGTCTTTTGGTTGGAGCATTTAATCCATTGACATTTAAAGTGATTATTGACATGTGTGTTCCAATTACCATTTTCTTAATTGTTTTGGGTTTGTATTTGTAGGTGTTTTCCTTTTCTTGTGTGTCCTACTTAGAGAAGTTCCTTTAGCACTTGTTGTAAGGCTGGTTTGGTGGTGCTGAATTCTCTTAACTTTTGCTTGTCTGGAAAGCTTTTGATTTCTCCCTCAAATCTGAATGAGATTCTTGCTGGGTAAAGTATTCTTGGCTGTAGGTTTCTCTCTTTCAGGACTTTCAGTATATCCTGCCATTCCCTTCTGGCCTGCAGAGTTTCTGTAGAAAGGTCAGCTGTTATCCTGATGGGTTTTCCCTTATATGTTGTTTGTTGCTTTTCTCTTGCTGCTTTTAATATTTTTTCTTTGTGTTGAATTGTCGTTAGTTTGATTAATATGTGTCTTGGTGTATTTCTCCTTGGGTTTATTCTGTATGGGACTCTCTGTGCTTCTTGGACTTGGTGAATTATTTCCTTTCCCATGTTGGGGAAGTTTTCCACTAGAACCTCTTCAAATATTTTCTCAGACCCTTTCTTGTTTTCTTCTTCTTCTGGGATGCCTATAATTCGAATGTTGGTACGTTTAAGGTTATCACTGAGGTCTCTGAGGCTGTCTTCTAGTCTTTTTATTTTTTTATCTTTTTCCTGCTCTGTGGCGTTTATTTCTCCCATTCTATCTTCCAACTCACTTATTCGTTCTTCTGCCTCAGTCATTCTGCTGGTTAGAGCATCTAGAGTATTTTTAATTTCAGTTATTTTGTTATCCATTGCTGTTTGTTTTTCTGAGTTCTTATGAACTGTTTCTTGTACTTTCTCTATTTTCTTATCGAGATTTTGTATCATTTTTACTATCATTACTCTAAATTCTTTTTCAGGCATTTTTCCTATTTCCTCCTCATTTATTTGGTCTTGTGGGTTTTTTTCCTGCTCCTTTGCCTGCATGGTGTTTCTTTGTTTCCTCATGGTTGTCCAAGCTTTTGGGGTTGCTTGTCCTGGTGATAGAGGTGTTTATAGAAGACTGTCCAAGCCTCAGACTAATGTCTAAGTATTGGATTAGACGAATATTCAGTCTAGGAAACACATACATGTATAAGACACACAATTATTGAATCCGTTAGGACATAAGGCTCTAGAAAGACCTGACAGAACCCCAGTGTGCTATCAGATATTCAGAGAGAAACCCAGCAGAAATTGACAACTGAAACAGAACAAATCAGAGACAAAAGCAAAAGCAAACAAACAACAAATAACACCCTACACATACAAACATCAATCCAGGGAGATTTTGTAAGCTAGGATCAAATATAGAAATGAGCTGGAGTACCACCAGAGAGAATGGAGATTCTCAGAATGTAATTCGACAACTGTACTAAGAACTAAGATAAAGACAAAAGCCTAATATTAATACCAAGGCAGTGCATCATCTGGAGAATAGAGCAAGGAGTCTGAGCAGACCGATAGTGTTGCTTATAAGTATGTTAAGATAAAATACACTTAAAATGGCTGGAAGAAAGGGGAACAGAAGAGCGTAATGTGGTTGGAAATATGCAAAGAAAAAGAAAGGGATAGAAGTGTATAAAAGAAAGGGATGAAAGGAAAGTATGAAAGATATTTTGTCCGTACTACCAAAAACTTAGCTAGATATAGAAGTATCTTAAAAGACAAAAAAAAAAAAAAAAAAAAGAGTAAAAAATATCCTTAAAAAATTATGTTGTAAAACTTGTAGATCCCTTAGGGCTAAGATCGTATTTAATAAATCAAAAAAAAAAAAAAAATCCAGAACTGATCCCCGAATGGATCAGTTCAATAGGTATTGATACTACTATTTCTGTTTCCTTAGCGTCTCAGCTGTAAGTGTCCTTCTCCTTGCCTTGGGTTTTTTTTTGTGACCAGCAGAGGTTCCTTTATTGTTCGTCTGTAAGCCTCGGTGTGTGGGGAGGGAGAGGGTACAATAGTGGCTCCTTCTCCTGGGAGTGAGTGAGCAGTGGCGCACTGTTGCTTCAGTCAGGCTTGGAGGTGCCTGTTGCAGAGGGCGCTGTTGGCTCAGGCGTACACAGAAAGTCTTAGAGTTGGGCCTCTCTCGGGGTTTTTTCTTTTTGATGTTGGTTTTTTTTTTTTTTTTTTTCTTTTTTCTCTCGGCAGCCTCCCTGCTGCTGGCGTTGCAAGGAGTTTTAATCTAGCCCCGCCCGAGCGCCTGAGGGTGCTTGTTATCCCTGAGCGCCTTATGTGGCCCCTCAGGGCGTCTCTCCGCTGCCTGTTGCAGAGGCGCCGAAAGAGAGGGAGAGGCTATGCGCGCGGCTCCTCCCCCCCGCCCGGGAGCCTGCAGCCTCCAGCCGCCATCATGGCCGGGCAGCTCTCAGGGATCGGCACTCCTCTCCGCGGACCTCCTCCCTCCTGTCCTCTCGGTCCGTCACCCTACCGGCAACAATGTTTCTCCCCCTGAACCAGCTCTCCGGTTCCCACGCTCCCGCCCCTGGACCCTCCGTTCAGCCGCGGATCGATGTCTCGGTCCGGGAACGCTGAGCTGCGCTGCGGACCCTCCGTATGTTTCTCACTCCCTCCCATCTGCCACAGCTCCGCCGCTTCACCCTCTTTGAGCCCTCGTAGATGCCTCCCTACCGGCTATGTCGGGCTCCCCGCAGCCCTTTCTGGTGTCCGAGGCCGTCTGCTGGTGTTCAGCTGGTTCTCTGTGGGAATGACTGCGTCCTTCCGTGCATTCCCAATGCATCTGTGGAGAGGGATGCACTCCACGTCTCTCTACTTCGCCGCCATCTTTTTCTCCCATTTACTGGTTTTTAATTCAATAACTATCTCATTAAGGTATGCCCTGCCTCTTCAATACTTTGTGTATTCTTGAAAGACAGGGAGCTTGTGGCGTGTTGCTTTTACTATTTTTTTTAACATAACATAGATAGTGAAGTGGTATTGAAATATATTGGAGATAAATGTGAGTGAATGTAAGTAGTGAAATGTGAAAATTTGTCTTTTTATCATAGATCCTATTTGGTAAAATGTGGAATAGTGAAATGAGCAGAGATTTATAAAGCAGAAAGTATTAAAAGGAAAGTTGAAACAGAATTTTTATGTTGATGAATGGTTAAAATTATATAAGTGGAACTAAATAAAATAAATGCAATCAATACATAGTATTGTAATACCAGTTCTAATGAATATACTTCTCATAGCAGTGATTCAATATACAGAAATCTCTTTACTATTAAGGTTTTCAGGGATTGGTTTACACCCACATTAAACATTCCATAGACTTGAATGTAACTGTTTTCAGGGATAACATGAATGTAAAATAAATTTATAGAATAATTTCGTTACAGTTCATGAGCATTGATTCTTGTGGGACACAATTTCAAAGATATTCCAAGAAAAATAAGGTCTTATAAACTAGGTGAAACAAATATAATAGAAAAGTTCTAGTACGTTAAATCAATATCAGTCGCTATATTGATAACTGAATTGATTGAGAACACATTAAACATATTGAAGAAATGGACATTAATTAAGTGCTGACATACCAGGAGGAATTAAAGATCTTATCAAATGATAGTCTTTTCTTATATCTTCAGCCATCTATTATAATATTAGAGAAAAAATTCTATATAGGAACAGATAACCCAGAATCTCCTATTTACCCACCCAACCAATCAAATAAATAAACAACAAAACAAACAAGTAACTCTGTTGACTTTTTCTGTTTTATTTTTCCATTGGGTTTTGAACAT
Source organism: Hippopotamus amphibius kiboko (assembly GCF_030028045.1). Classification (NCBI taxonomy): domain Eukaryota; kingdom Metazoa; phylum Chordata; class Mammalia; order Artiodactyla; family Hippopotamidae; genus Hippopotamus; species Hippopotamus amphibius. Next base: position 77,957,953 of record NC_080196.1, on the reverse strand, counting down.
GGAAACTTAAAGGATATTTAGTGAATAAATAGGAAAAGGAGAAGGTAGTTAAAAAATAGGAAGTAATGTGTGAAATTAGGGTTTGATAGAGATAATATGTCTTAATATGGCTGTGACTTTCCTACAAATTGAGAAGAACAATTTATTGAGTAAATTTTCAGATCTATAATTTAAACCTCATCATATTAATATTTAACCATTTCCCTTCACATTTGGGGTGCTTTTATTTTCCTCTGACTGTGGATTGTTCAAACGCTTTGAGTTTGAAATGTAAATATTGCAGTTTTAGTGCTTTTAAGTTCCATAGCTACAAGTTTGTTCAGAGTGCTTTTTCATTATGGGGTAAGTTTGTTGAGAATCTTCTAATGCTTAATCATAGCTCAGGCAATTTAGGAGATTTTGAAAGAAAAAAAAAAAGAAAGAAATACATATAAGTCTGGATAAAGAGAAAGCATGGAATTAAAAATTTTAGGGACCAAAAACTTAATGAAAGGGAACATTAAATCTCAGATGATTCTGGAGAGACTCTAGAAGCTTTACATTTGCAAGCAACAGATATTTTGGTAGACAGTATTGTGAACTGGGACAGTCTGACAACATGGCCTTAGAATTTTAGGATGTTTCATGCCACTGACTGATTTTATAAGTGAGGAAACAGAGCCTTTTCAAAGTCACAGAACTACTAGTGTCAGGGCTCTCAGTTCTCAGCCCAGTGCTTCATTTTTTTTTTTTTTTCTGGCATAGAAATAATGTCCTTTGTCCTAGCATAACTAGTTGAGTGAGAGATATCTGACTTGAGATTTCTATTCACATTCATCAAATATATTTGTGGGGGATCTTGGTAAGTTACTTCTGTTGACTGAAAAAAAAAAAAGCACAATGTGAGAGTTGTGAGTTGTTTTATTTGGGGCAACATGAGGACTATGGCCCAGGAGACAGCATTTCAGAGAGCTCTGAGAGCTTGCTCCAAAGAGGTAGGGGGGAAGGTCAGTATACATGTGATTGTGGTGAAGGGGGAGTACATGCAATCAAGCACACGTGTTTTGCAGAAAGTTTCTGCTTTTCTCGTGAAGGTTGCTGCTAGTCACGAGCAGCGGACCTCACCACGAAGGATTTTAATGCTTTCCTAGGTATGAGGAGATGCAAGAATTGGGCTCATAAAATCATCTCCTGAAAATACCTAACTATCTGAAGACCTGTTCTGCCAGCGTTTCCCAGAGCACAGAGGGCCTCATTTCAGCTCTCCATGATGAATGCCTTTCAGGGGATGTCGAAGGTCAGCAGCCACAGCGGCCCGTAATTTGATCCTTGTAGAGGTAGATGGCAAGTGCCAATCTGTAGGTACCACTTCCTGTACGCTTGCCTTAATACTCTTGTCTGTAAAAATCGACATAATGTTTGCCTTCTAACAGTCTCTAAAAAAGATTATATTAGATTATACAAAGATTATACATTAGGTTCTATATATTTATGTTATATATTTATATAATTTATATATTCGAGTCTATAAAATTTGTATATTATATATTTATGTAATTTATATATTAGATTCTATAAAATTTATATATTTATATAATTTGTGGGTTTATATATTTATATAAATTTGTATATTAGACTATGTAAATTTATATAATTATAAAGATTAATGGGGAAACGGCTCCCCCAAAATATTGAATTTCTCATCTACAAAATGAAGAGGTTGGTTGAAGCAGATGAAGTTAAATGTTATTTCCAGCTCTAAAAGAGACCCACAGTTACCAGATAAGATAAGACCTCCACTTCTCCCTCACTTATCTTTACTGACTGGAGTTTATCCTTTCAAATTCTATGGGATTGGCTTCCTCTAATTACTCCCAGATGGTGGGGAGGTACAACTGTTCACTACCCCTATAGTTGCCTATGCACACCACTATTATTTTCCTTACTAAGGGTGTTCCTCTTCCTCCACTTGAATGAGCTTTTTAATGTTGGATTCTATGTTTAATTTATCTTTGTAAACCAAACGCCTAGCACAGCATCTGGAACTGAGTGGAACCAAAGCAAATATTTGTCAGATCAATGAAAAACCTAAGATGCTCTTGGCTTCTGAGGATGCTGGCGATGATGAGCTCACACTAAGGCATAAGTGGGCAGTGTTTGGGAGGCTCTGGATTATTTACGTGCATTTTAAGTGTAGGACAACCTCTCGAATCCTAAAATTATTGCCATTTCATCCCCTGGCAAAAATGGTTTCTGTTTAAAATCATTCACCACGCTAATCAGTTGTTTGTATCTGGAGGTAAATGGAGAGCCATCAAGAGAAGGGAAGCATGATCAAAGATAATAGGAGAAGAAAGGAAGGTGAACTCAGGGTAAGACTTTACATGAACTGAATCTGTGGTCCCCATTGCAGTGAATTTTACAGTAATTATTTGCCATCAGGATGTTACATGTTGTTGAGATATTCTTTTTTGTGGGCACAAAGAAAACATATCTCTTCTTGAAAACATGTTAATGAAAGGTCTGAATGGTGCATATTTTAATCAGTTCTCTAATAAACAAGGAAATAAAACACACACTTATTTGACATAACTGCATTTCAAGATATTATGTTAATGACATTTTAAAAGTAACTAGGAATTAATGCCCAGTGGAGAAAGGAGTTGAAGGAATTCAAAGTGAAAATTATGAAGTTTTAAGAATACTATTTTCTAGGGTCCAGATAAAACAAAGGTGATAAAGCCAATGCATAAAATTGAAGATTTTATATAAATTGTAAAGACTTGGCTCTTCACTGACTATAGAAATAATTTATTAGAACACAGATCAGAGTGTACCACAGAGGAAGGACAATTTTCAAAGCATCAGGTGGTAGTTGGACATGATGACCTTTATTGCCCCTTCCAACCCAGAGATTCTGTAAATAGATAAAAACCCAATAATGAGGAACGTGCTAATGATATACCATAGTGCCCTCTGTTTTAAAAACGAATACTTTAAATGTCAGTACATTATTTGTTTTCAATGCCTCTAACTTTTATCATTAAAAATATCCACGTTATCATTTCTCATTCAAACTCCTAATGATAGACTGTGACCTTTTTTCTGGGATTAAAAGGCAGAGTCTGTCTGAATTCTTGTTACAAGGAAGCAATGCAAATGAGAGAGGTTCCAATTCCCCAGAGGCTGCTAAATGACACCCTCCAACTCTAACCTGCCGGTCGCCAGAGGGTAATTACATTGCAGAAGGGGAATATATCTGTGATTTATTTTTAGGAGACCAGGTTGGAGAAAATAAAATACACCTGACCTTTAAGTTTTTGGGTTTGTAGAGGAATTATTAGTAAAGTTTTTCATGACTTTAGATTTTCAGTGTGGTAAGAGATTTCAATCAGTGACAGGGCAGTTCACTCTAATGGATTCTTAATTAGAGAAACGTAGTAGAAACTATATTGGAATTGTGACAATAGTTTGCTACACTGAGCACAGATGTTTTTACTCACTTGTGAAGCATCCTTAAAATTTTTAGTTATGTGTGCACATTGGTAAATAGCAGTAGGAAACTGGTCAGGATAGAGGAAGTCATTCCAAACTTTGGGCAGAGGAGTTCAACCCTTATGTGAACTAGTTTCTACTACTTCTTTTTAGTAATTTTACTAAACTTGTGTTACTGTAGAGATATTGCATACATTGGTTGATCTTTCAGAAGAGCTTAAAACATTTAATGTAAGAACTTGAAATTTTGGGGCATCTTCTCTTTTTTAGAGTATAGATGGGAAAGAATTTGGTTAAGATGCCAACTTTAGCTCATATGAAACCTTTATTCCTTTTATCTTGGATGTGTGGGAAGACAGAATGTAAATTTGGAAGCAAGTGTTTATTTGACTAAATCCATTAGTTTTTCTCTATAAGTTGCCTAGGGGATATGAAGAGGGGGATTAAGAAAACAGGTGTTTACAATTTAAGGAAACAGCTTAAGGATAGCAGCTTGCCGAACTTTTAAGTGTGGGTGACTGCTTTGCAAGCTACAGGCTACCAACTCAAATATTGGCTTTGGGAAAAGGAATTGTGATTTTCTTTCCAACAAATCTAAAAATGTTTAGATACATTTAGTCCGGGATAGATTTAAAAACTGAGCATTCTTCATTTTGAGTTTAAGAATAACAGAACTCTGCATGTGAAATTCTTTTTGTGAAAAACTTGATTAGGTAATTATGTGTGGAATGTGAAAGAGGAGAAAGTTAGGGAAAAGCTTAGTTTGTTAGTCTTGTTTTTTTTTTTAAATAGGTAATGGGGATGAGTAAGAACTAAAATTTAATATTTATTTACAGTCAGCACAAGACAACCCAACTTAGCAGACCTGCTCATTTCTGACCTGAAATCAGAGGAGAGGGTACATTATAGAAGATGGTGGATCTGGATGCTCCTACCGTAATGTCAAGTGTTCCTGACAGGGGAAAATTGAAATTGTCAGAATTGTGATAGGTATATTAAAAAAATGTACAAACTAAGCTATGTAAATTGTGAAACATAGCAATTTATTCTGTGGTGGGGGAAAATGACAAATTTCCCATCTAGCTACTTGAGAGATCCACCTCTATTGCATTCAATTATCTCTTCCTTCTCTTTCCCGTGCAATTATTTTTCTTGCTACATCTGTGTTCTCGTAAGTGTGAATGTCCAAATTAAGCTACTTCTGTTGTTGCTGCTGCTATTGCTGCTCTAGCTCCTACAAGGAGTTCAGCACTTCCTGTGTAACAAGTGTGAACTAATAAATGCCTTGACATGAATTAAGTTCTTTGATTCTTACAAAAACCCCCTGAAGTCAGTAGTTTCATTAACCTCCTTTATAAATGAGGAAACTAAGGCTTAGAAGGATTTGAGGCAGTCAGTTCAACTGCTCAACCCACATCTTAGTGACTGTTCCATAATATCTCAAATATTAATGACCTATTTACCTTGAGGGTTTTAGAAATTTAGAAGCCTCTCTCATCACCATTGCCAAGGCTCAGTCAGGACCTTCTTTCACAGGATGTCATTTTGCCTGTTTGGCTTGTTCTGAACATCAACTTATAACCGAGCTCCAAGCCAGGCTATCATGAGCAGACTCTAATTTTATCTATGCTCTCCTCCTCCCAGGATGAACCCATGTGTGCAGGCTAGCACTTATTAGTATATATTTTTACTTTCTAATATTGAGATATATTTGACATGTAACATTATATCAGTTTCAGGTATACAACATAATGATTTGCTTTAATTTTAATGAAACAGCTATTTACATTCCTGCTATCAGGGCTAATTTTGGGGACACAAAAAATGGGTAACATCTAGCCCTTGCCATAAAGAGAGGGAGGTGAGGGGACAGGCCTATAATCAATAACAAAAGTTATTGTCATTGTTTAACCTCTTGTCTGCAAAGAGGACTTTGTTGGCTTGACATCAGGTTGCCTGTATTTTCCAGGTGTTCTGTGTTAAGCTGCTTGTGCTTTCCTAGCTTGACTTTTAAAATTTTTCACCTATGGCTCTAGTCTTGCATCGATTCATTCATTTATTAAGTGTTCAAGGACTATTAGGAGTTTTAGAAGACTAATAAATAATACTCTTTTTTCCCCTTCTGCATTTGGAACCAACTGACGTGGACATGGGGGCCTGGGTCTGATAGCAGGAGAGGAAATAATGTTTCATAAGAACTGTAAAGTTCTATAGAGACTGTGGCAGAGGTCAGCCAAAGGAGTTTGCTGAGACACCAGTGCAACAGGCATCCACAGGAAACTAGCGCTGAGCATGGCTGGTTCATTCTAGCTCACCTGCCAGTCAAGCGCAGAGGGGTGAGGAGTGGTGCAGGGGGCTAGGTGTTGTCAATCTCGTGGAGGTCCCCCTGCATGGACACATAAGAAGCAAGGAACAAAGGTTCCCAGCAACACATTAGACTAGATTAAAAGATGTGGTAAAAGATCTCAGACAAATACAAAGCTGCATACAGAAACATAGGGAAGATAGGGCAGCTTTACTGAGGTATACTTGACAAAATTGTAAGATATTTGAAATGTAAAATGTGATGATTTTATATTCGTATACGTCATGAAAGGATTTCCCCCATTGAGTCAACTAACATGTGCATCAGCTTATTTATTTATTTATTTATTAAGAACATTTACAGCTCATGCAGCTTAATACCAAAAAAGCAAATAACCCAATCCACAAATGGGCAGAAGACCTAAGTAGACATTTCTCCAAAGAAGACACACAGATGGCCAACAAACACATGAAAAGATGCTCAACATCACTAATCATTAGAGAAATGCAAGTCAAAGCCACAATGAGGTATCACCTCACACCAATCAGAATGGCCATCATAAAAAAATGTAGAAACAATAAATGTTGGAGAGGGTGTGGAGAAAAGGGAACTCTCCTGCACTGCTGGTGGGAATGTAAGTTGGTACAGCCACTATGGAAAACAGTTTGGAGGTTCCTTAAAAAACTACAAATACAACTACCATATGATCCAGTAATCCCACTCCTGGACATATACCCAGAGAAAACCATAATCCAAAAAGAAACATGTACCATAATGTTCATTGCAGCACTATTTACAATAGCCAGGACATGGAAGCAACCTAAATGCCCATCAACAGATGAATGGATAAAGAAGATGTGGCATGTATATACGATGGAATATTACTCAGCCATAAAAAGGAATGAAATGGAGCTATATGTAATGAGGTGGATAGACCTAGAGCCTGTCATACAGTGTGAAGTAAGCCAAAAAGAGAAAAACAAATACTGTATGCTAACTCATATATATGGACTCTAAAAAAAAAAAAAAATGGGACTGATGAACCCAGGGACAGGGCAAGAATAAGGATGCAGATGCAGAGAATGGACTGGAGGACACGGGGTTGGGGGAGCAGGGGGTGAAGGGGAAGCTGGGATGAAGTGAGAGAGTAGCATAGACATATATACACTACCAATTGTAAAATAGATACCTAGTAGGAAGTTGGTGTATAACAAAGGGAGATCAACTCGATGATGGGTGATGCCTTAGAGGGCCAGGACAGGGAGAGGGGGAGGGAGTCGCGGGAGGGAGGTAATATGGGGTTATATGTATAAATACAGCTGATTCACTTTGGTGTACCTCAAAAGCTGCTACAAGAGTGTAAAGCAATTATATTCCAATAAAGAGCTTAAAAAAAAATTTAGGTTCTACTTTCAGCAAATTTCAGCTATACAGTAGAGTGTTATCAACCATAGTCACCAGGTTATACATTAGATCCTTAGACCTTATTCACTTTATAGCTGAAAGTTTGTACCCTTTTACTAACTTCTCACTCCTGCCCAATCCCTTTGCAACCACTTTTCTACTGTTTCCGTGAGTTCAACTTTTTTTTTTTTTTTTTGCATGTAAGTGATACCTTGTGGCATTTGTCTTTATCTGGCTTATTTCGACTTAGCATAATGTCCTTCAGGTTCATTCATGTTGTCAAAAATAACAGGATTTCCTTCTTTGTAAAGGCTAAATAATATTCCATTGTGTATCTTCTTTATCCATTCATTTGCTGATGGACACCTGGGTTGTTTCTGTATCTTGGCAATTGTGAGTGATGCTGCAGTGGATATGGGAGTGCAGATATCTTTTCAAGATGATGATTTTGTCTCCTTTGTGTGTATACCCAGAGGTAGGATTGCTGGATCATGGGGTAGTTCAGTTTGCAATTTCTTGAGGAACCTCCATACTCTTTTTCATATGAACCAGCTCACATTCTAGGGAGGTTAGTTTTATAATGCAGGTCCGAGTGTTGTAGCTTGTTTCAGACATAGATTCCCAGAGGAGGTGACATTAGCTGACTCTTGAGGAAGGAGTAGGAGGTTGCCAGGGAAACAGCGCTGGGGGCAGTGCAAGCGCGTTCCAGCAGAAGATTAGCATACATACAGGTTCTAGGCTCGACGTGCTTGGAGAATTACAACTATTTTGATATTATCAGTGTGTAAACTGCCAAAGGTGAGATAATATGTCAGAATATGAGGCTGGACAGTAGATAAAATTGGTTGACTCCCTGTCCCCTGTGTCCGTATTTGGGGACTTTCAATTTGCTCCCTTGGAGCTCTGCCCATCAACCTAACGTTGTGCTGCCTGGTGAGAGAATCTCAATGCACCTTGGTTTTAAGTGAAGGTGGACTTCACACTTTCTTTCTTCATTTATCTCAGCCTCACAGTCCTTGAGATTTCTTGTACCCTCACCTTGTACTTCCAGGAAAGTCAGATGCAATTCTGAAAAAAGATGGTTGTTCTAGGTTAGGAATATTAGCTTTTTTCAATTTAGGCTCAGTTTTTGTATTTTTATGGTAGGTTAGAAAATTCCATTGTTTTGACACTCAACGGTGGTCATATGTTCTGGGTCCAGGTGGCTAGCTGTTTATTGCCAATGCTGCATAGGTCTACTGATAAGCCCACTACCTAGGTGGATGCTGATACCACAGCCTTTAGGATTCCAAGCCAGGCTGGCTTCTGGGAGTAGGATGAGAGCTTACTTCATCCCCAGAGCGTGCTCTTGGAATATCATCCTGCACTTGGAGGGGTTCTTCTGTCATGGGGCCTGTCAGCTGGTTTGGCGTGCTTAGCGTTTCAAATTTATGTAAACTGAAAGCATTGAAAGGTTTGGAGGGCAAATCCACATTTCTTCGCTTTCTTTGGTGCATTAAAATCCTATGCCAGAGTAGCTGAAAGTTGTAGTTACCACCTTTATTTAATATGTAGCCTCTTTCATAGGGAATTATGCTTCTTGATAGTCACTTATATTTATACAGTGTGTAATAGTTTACAAAATACTTTCCTATACATTAGTTCATTTATCTTGACAGCAAATCAATGAGACAGGGCAATAGTTATTTTCTCCTTTGTACAGAATTGGAAACTGAGGTTTAGAGAAGTTGAGTTGTGACTGTTAGACCAGTGTTGTCCCACAGAAATGTAATTCAAACCACATATATAATTTTAAATATTCTAGTTGCTACAGTAAACAAAGTAAAAAGAAGCAGGTGCAATTAATTTTAATAATACATTTCATTTAATCCAATATGTCAAAATGTTATTTCTGCATGTAATTAATTTAAAAATTATTAATGAGATATTTAACACTGTTTTTCTTACCAAACCTGCAAAATCCAGTGTGTAATTTACAACTCAGACTATGCACATTTCAGACTATGTACAAATGTGATAGCCACTATTTGCAATTAGTGGCTATCACATTGCATAGCATAGTCTTAAAACTGCACTGCCACCTTTTCTACTGTGCATTATTATATTGACCCACTATTAGTCTGGGTAATGGAATAGGGCTGTATTCTCAAGAGCTATGATAAGTCTGAACAACTTCATATACACACTCTTTTCATGTTTTCCCTGAGAACAACATCATATATCTTTGCAACATTTAATTATTCCCACCGATGTGGTCTGTGATGCCTGGAGGAACATTTCCTAATGGAGGGACTGAGCATAAACCCACAAATAACAAACAGGGAGCTCTGACCAACATTCACTCCTTAAGCAGCCGGTTAGTAATGAGGAAGTTCAGCTTTATATCTTAGGACTGAATGGGCACACCCAATAATCTCAATCTTGTCTGAAAATGCTTATACAAATGCTTTTGCATAAGGAAAACTTTCTAAATGAAATTAAGAGTTTAGAGTTAATCTTTCTCTAGTATCTTTCTTTGCTTTGGCCCTATTTTCAGTCTGTGTAGGCCAAAATTTCTTTCCTATTGATTGTTTAGTGTGGGTGGAATAGGTAGGTGGACATTTTTATTGACTAAATGAAAGATATACTTTCGTGAGATTCATCAACTTTTTCCTGAAATAGCAATTCTACATTTTCCAGGTAGCTAAAAGGAAAAATCTCAGCCTCTCTAGACAGCTGCTGCAGGATTTTATTTCCATAGTTGTTCAAAGGTCTAAAAATCTCCCCTCTATAAAGGCAGAGAGCACATATACATGTACGCTTGATTCTAGGAGGCTCCACTCTTACCCATCAAAAAAACAAAACCAAAAATAAAACAAACAAACCCCAAATACTTTTGTTGAAAAAAATCTTAGAGAGAGAGCTTTTGGAACTTCCAGATGAAATAAGAGCCTATTGTTTTCCAGTCCTTCCAGAACGAGCTCCAAACTCTACTATCCTGTGTTTATACAAGTTGGTCCTTCGTGCTATCAACAGCCATTTATGGTCACCTGCTGAAACTGACCCATCAAGACAAGTTTTTAATCTTTCATGAATCTTCGCTAATTCCCCTAATTAGAATTAACATTTTCTTCTCCTGGTTCCTATAATACTTTAATTCTGTTATAAAAAAGAATTGCATTGTCCTCTAAGTTCTGTTAGATTGAACCAAATGTGATTGCTGTTTTTTTGTACATAAAAAAGTTCACTTTCATATGCTTCAAATTACTATAATTAATTTATAGAATTCTGAACACACACACTCACGTACATCTGCAAGGTAGAATCTGTATTGGGTTAACTTGTGAATCTCTCACATCTTGGCCACAGCAGCTCTTCATAAGGATTTGTTGAATTGAACTGAATGAAATAAAAACAGAACGCATGTTGGAGAAATAGAATCATATAAGTCAACTCTGCTCCCCAGACAACTCACGGATTGCCAGTGTCTTACAGGTTTTGAATTTCAAAGAAATTGAAAGGCTTCAACCTGGTGCTCTGATAAGTTAATTTAAGTAGAGGGTGTCAAGGGAATTTGAAGTAATCAAATTCCAGATTTTAGATAATGCTAGTTTTAAGCAGGGAAGCTATTGTATTGCCAATGAGTGAGGTGAGTGAATGTGTGTGTGTGCGTGCGAATGCATGTAGTATTTTAATTTAATTTCTGTTTTTTCAGTAGATACAATTTGGAGTGAAATATTTAATAAACTGATAGGAAGACAAAATCTTCCTGGTGTCAAAACAATTGTTCTGATTGGTTTGGCAGACTAAGCTGACAATGAACATTTTTTTGTTTGTTTGCTTATTTGTTTGTATGTAATAAGGACATAATAGGGAAACCATATGTTATCTTTATACCCTATTTTTATGTTGAGGTTTAATGAAAATAATGATAAAAACTAGACAGTTAGGCAGTTTCAAAATAAAAAAAAACTATTTGAGTTTGTTAATTTTTCAGTGTAGGCCTCTTCAGTAGATGCAACTGGATATGACAATGATATTTCTATTACATATCTGTACCAAGGACAATTGCATTAGGAATTCAGAAGGAAGGAAGGAGCATCTTATAGATTTGGTATATCTGACATGAATTTTTGATATGAAGCAACCTAGTCAGTTTGAAATTCAAGGTCTCTGAACTGTCAATTAGACCTTGGTCTCAAACTGTGTCTGAACAGAATATGAGTCAAATTGTGTAAGATAAAGTTCAAACTTTGTCTTGGACAGCTACGCATCACTCCCTGTGGCCATGGAAAGAATATTGCATTAAATATAAAGAATGGGCTCTGGATACATTGCCCACATTTTTCTTCGGGAATGAAGGACTTATTTCTCAGCTGCTGGGAGTGTTACCAGCAGATGCCTCTTGGCTCTCTTTCGGAAGTGCCTTGGCAGAGAAGATCTGCCTTGCCCAAGGTCACATCCCTTCCTGGAGAAGCCTGCATCCTATGAATGTCAAAGCAGGGGCATAAAGACATGGCCTTCTCATTCCAACTCAGGACAAGGATCATTCCAGCTTCAGAGTTCCCTGAGAGATTAGCTGAGTTGACTTTGGCTTTGTTGAAGCCAACTTCTGCCTTCACCAAATCCTGCTTTGTTCCGTCCTCTTCTCTTGATCCCAATAATTTTCCCAATAAACTTCTTGTATGTTTCTCTCTGTCTCAGAGTCTATTTTCATGGAGCCAAATTTATGATAATATCAAATTAGAAGAGAGGAGAGCTGTTCTGAACTGATAGAGAATTGAACAAGACTTGAGCTTAAAGACAATTTGCAAGTTACCAAGTCCTTGGGTACCATTGATGAAAAGGCCCTGGTGCCATCAGTAAATTGCCCATTGTTGCCAAACCACAGCAGGATCTTGACTTCATGGGCAGGGCCTTACTGTTTTGGCTGTGGAGTGGATTAGAAGTTCTGCCTGTCTTTCGTGTTGCTGTTTCTCTGGTTTCAGTGTGAGGTTACCTAAATATCTGATCTGTAATTGCTCCAGCAAATCAATTCAATTGAGTGATTACCCAGATTCAGAAAGTTCTCTAGAGGTAATGTCCAAATTTGAGTTTAAGCATATCCTGAGATATTCTGAGTTGGGCAGGAGTGGTTGTAGTTTACTCTGGCCTTTGGAGTTTGTTACAAAAGACTTGCAATCTCAGTTATTCTAGAGTGTTCTTGGGAGGAATGTCTGAATAGGATCAGAACCATACTTAGACCATTTCTTGTAGGCTGGCGTCCTCTAGATCCATCACTAGAAAGTTCCAATTCCCTGGGCTTGCTTTTATGGTTTGCCTCAAGATAGTATATGACCAACTGGACCATTGAAGGGTTTTTATGTCCTGTGAAAAGGTCATTTGAATGACCTCCTCATGATGTAGAGCAAGGATTCAAGGCTAATTTTATTCTCAAACCTACATAAGGTAAAAGCACACCTTTTATAGCCAACTTCCCATTTTGAGCTCCCTCTTTTTTTCCTTTTTTTCTGTGTTTTGAGCCTTTTATAAATGTCTTGGAAGACTGTTCTTAGTTGTTGCTTTAAAAATTAACCCACCTATTCTGAATGAGCTAGCATTCCTATTGTGAGAAATTTAAGAGACTATTCATGTTTATTTTAAATAGATAGGATTTACCATTGTTATTGCGAGTTTGGTCAGGCTGATAAAAAGGAACTGGGAATGCTGGGTCCAGAAAGGTAAAGATACGGAGACTTGGAAGAATTTGGAGAAACATGGTACCTTCTTTATATTTTTTTTTTTAGGTGTTGTCTTTGGAAAGAGCAAATGTGTTTTTTTTCTATGTTTCTCAAGAGAACAGTAATAGGATTAACGGAAGTGGAGGTTAGAGGGAGACAGAAGAAGCCTCTAATTCTAATAAATATAAATAAATAATTCTGATAAATATTGTCTCAGATTGAAATGGTCTGTCTTGCTAGTTAATGACATCCATCTGATTAAAGTGTTCAAGGATAATTGAGGTCGATACTTGAGATACTTTCCCTTGGATGGAGAACTGGATGGGGCAGATTGCTACACTGGTGCTCTCCAGTGACTGCCCCTCCTGGTATTTATGCCATGTGCAATCATCTTGCTTTTTGACACTGAGCTCAGTCATGTGACTTGCTGCAGGCAATGGTTCATTAGCAAGCGTGACCCAAGTGGAGGCTTGAAGAGTGCTTGTATATTGGAGCCTGTCCTCTGGGAACTCTTTCTCTTGGAAGCAAGGTGTTGTTCTAAAAAGAAGATTGGGCTAGACAACTCCATGATGACAGGCTATTGGAGGGAGGCTAAGCTCCCAGCTGAATAAGCTTCCTAAGTGACTTCAGCTATACCACAGAGAGCAGAGGAACTGCCCACTTGAGCTCAGAATCGGGGGAATAATATAATACATTGTTGCTGTAAGCCACTGAATTTAAGGTGGCTTGTATGCAGTAGGACATAATGGACATACTGAATGACTTCATCTCTGGGATCGTCCCCAATCTTTTGATCTCCAATTAATTGTAAATAGTGGGGGAAAGAACTTGAATAGACAAGAAAGCAGATGGCTGCAAGCCACCCTCTGAAATAATACTTTCACTTTGGGGAAATGCACATGTAAGCTATCTCTATTTCATGACAATCTGACAAGTACATAAATACCTCCCACAAAAGGAACACCTCATCCGTCCTTCTGTGCTGACTAATCCTGACTGTCTGGCAGATTGTGTGTACATCCTGGCTCCAAGTGGAGATGGGAATGAAGATATCAAACTCTCCCTCAAATCTTCACATTTCTGAATTTTCAGCAGATGTTAAATGTAATTTAATCAACATTGATTGATTCAACACATAGTTTTCTCATCTATTAAATGAGGTTTCCACAGTGAGCTGGTGGGGAAAAAAAAGGGAAAAGTTAAACAGAGTATAAACCAATGTGTCCATTTGAAAGCAAATTTGACTGGAGTTTATATTTGCCTTACTTTTTTTTGAAATAACATTTATTTGCTCTTCCTTTTCAAGAAATTCTTGCTAATCAAAGTTTATTTTTTTGTCCTTCTCACTAGAGTAATAAACCGTCAGTATAAGAGGGAGACGGATCTTGTGTTTGATTTATTTTGCATGTTGGCACATTCACAAATCAGAGCAGCAGTTTGATTTTAGCTTCGTCTTTAGGAAGGTGTTTATGATGCTGATATATAAAACCACGATAAAGGTAAGATCCACGCATTGCAATTTCCTTGGATATATACCTTCATTTATTTACTTTTAGGCTGCTGTGAGAAGATATATTTATTTTTGTTGTTATTTATTTGTTTAAGGTCAGGTGATTAGTACTTTCTCTAGCTTGGTTAGTCTGTGTTTGGGGATTCCTCAAAAGTTCTGCTACAAACTGGCCTTAAAAATATTGATTTGAGTAGTACTTGTGTCCAGTTAAGTCACAGCTGATGTGGGCAAGGTCCTCAGTTTAGCCCTGTGAACAAGCTAGTGTCCACTGGTTCCTGACTTTCAGCTGGACCCATAAGCCTAATCTCACCTCAAGCGTGGAGCACCTGTCATCTTGAAGGACACAGATGAGTGACCAAGGATGTCTCAGACATAGTCATCGCTCCTTCTGGATGGGTAACTAAATTTGTAGGCTCTGTTTCAAATTTGAAGGGCACTCCGTTGGGTAAACTGAAGAAGCACATTATAGAGCATTTCTGCTGGCTTCTTTCCTCACATGTTAGTGAGGGACAGTAGTGACATTGTCCCATGCTCTCAATATTGGCATCAGGAGACTCCGAGGGGTCACTAACAGAGCACAGGGGGTGGAGGTGTGGCCAAAACAGGAGGTTGGCAGCTGAGAGTGTATAGGACTGATCTGGCAAAGGAGCATGTGGGAAGGAAAGTAGCCTTGGCTTAGGTCCCAGTCTGCTCTAGGCGATAAGGCTTGAGCACTGGCCTCCCAGCCTCCCTGTTGCTTGGGCTCTGTTCCGCTGCAGCCTGGCATTGTTTGGATGTTCTTACAGAATCACTCAGGACCATGTTAAACTACACTTCCTATGATACATCTATTCTTTCGTAAGCTCACCTCCTGCAACCAAAGTGAGAACCCCATCACTAATAACAAAACACCATGGTCCTCATTTTCTTTCCTACAACCCCTTTCCGACTGACCGAGAACCTTTGTTTGCCATTTCATACCTGGGGTAGGGAGTCAAAAAGTATGAGATTTAGTGTGTGTGTGTTTGGGGGGTGGGGAACTTGAGGGGGCAGTAGTCATTGTCATTCATTATAAAACGTTTGTACATTTCCAAAAGAAACATCTGATGGCATATTCTTTGCAATCACATATTTTTAAAGTCCAGTTGATCTGTCTAAGAGGAAAATGCTATTTAAAATTCAGTGCTCATACTAAAGGAATATTAAAAATAGCTTGAAAACAATAAAACAGTGAATACTTATTGAATGCTAGTTGTTTTCCAGACTCTTTACTTTTATTAACTAATTAAGTTTTCTCACAAAGCTATGAGGTAGATCCTGCTATTACCCATATTAACAGCTGAGGAAATGGAGGTGTGGAGAAATGGAGCTGGTCCAAGGACACTCTGGCAGAGTAAAAATGTCCACAGGTTGTTTGACACGCTCCTAGTGAGAGGAGTCATCTCCCAGCGTACCTGTCTCCTTTGACTTATAGAATAAGGCAGAAGTAATGCTTTGCCGGTGTTTGGGTCCAGCCCTCAAGGGTTTGGCAACTTCTACTTCCTGTCTCTTGAACCGCTTGCTCTTGGAACTCTGAGACACCTTGAGGTCATCGTGCCAGGTAGAGAGGCCGCATGTAGAAGGATTGATGCTCAGTGAGCCCCAGTTTTCATGGCTATAGCTCCCAGATGTTCAGGTCACCTGGGCAAGGCCCAAGACATCATGTACACAGATGAGCATTTTCTGCTGTACTGTCAGAATTCCTGACTCACGGATTCATAAGTGAAATAAATGACTGTTGTTCTTTAAGCCACAGAGTGTTGGGATAGTTTGTTATGCAGAGATAGATAAGCAGAACATTCACGTAGCTATTACATGTACAACCCAGGTGGATTTGACCCAAGTGGCCTGGCTCTGGAGTGATGTGTTTAACAAGTATTGTATACAATGTTTATGTTACCCAGAATGTTGTGCTATCTTAGTTCAAACAGCAACTCTCCCACACCTGTGACGCACTGCATGGACTTTTCCTTTATTTTATTTTCCTCCCAAGTCCTATAACCACCTGACCATGTCGTGTGCTGTGTCCACGCTTGTTTAGTGTCTATCTCTCCCTCACCAACTCAAATGGACCATACACAGGACCATACACGTGTACTCAGCTTGATGTTCAGAGCTACATTCCCAGTGTCTAGAATAGTGTTTGGCATGGAGTAGACATGGAATAGTTTTGAGTGACTAAATAAATGATAGAAATGTTTCATTTTAAAGCTAGTGAAATGGGAAACGCTTTTGCTGTGGTCACTTGAGACATTCTGTGTAGCTATTCTGGTTTACTCTTCAGGGAGGAGAAGGAGAAAGGTCAGAGAGGGATGGCACTGCGAATAAAATGGATGAGATATTAACCTCATAAGACAATTACCTGTGTTTAACCCAGACCAGGAAAAGTCAGGATGGCAAATGGTAAAAAAACAGTTGTGACAAACTGCATGTTATTGAACAATATTTTTTCTGGCTGTAAATCTGATAGTGAAATCTGCAGATGGGCAGAAGAGCGCCACCTCACAGGGGTTAGCTGGTCCCTGTGGATGGCTCCAGTGTGATATGATACAACTTGGGAGCATTTGAGTAATGACCGGATGGCCTCCAAGAGTTACATTGCTTGAAATAACTAAATAGGTCAAAATAAATCAAGCAAGAAAAATTATTTTGTTGGTTATAGAAGGAAGGTGAGTTGTCTAGACCTTTCCAGGAGCCCTAGAGCGAGGATTGACCTCTTCAGACTCTGGTAAGTTATTAAGGAATATAAATCTATATGATAGTTAGCTATAGTACATAGTAAGTTGAAAGCATGAGATAAAATGAGCTCCTGCTGTTATGGCATGACACCCAAAGAGGTTTTGGAAGTGACTTAGAGGAAATGAACTGTTCAGTAGGAAGACGGTGACTAGTTGGGAGATGCCTCCAAATATAGCCTCCTTCAGTCAAGTGTTTTGATGTCTGTTTTGTGTGATATTAGTCATTCTGACTTCCAGGAGATGGAGTTAAGCCTGGATGATGTAACAGATTTAAACACTTTAATGAATGGTACAAAGAGTAAAAAGTGATGTCACTGAGCACTTATCAGCTTCTAAATCAATTGGGGAGGCTGAAGTTAGATCAAAACTAAATCTAAGCAGGTAGGTGTGCTGCAATGGGGACTGGGAACTGCTCTCCAGATGGTGTGGGTGAGTATTAAGCTCCCTCAGGAAATTTGAACAAGTCTCCTTGGGCACATAACTCACGTTTCATGATGTGAGTTTTAGAATTGTTTTCCAAAATTGGCACATAAAACTAAAGCTGTAACATGAGCCTAAAATAAAGAGAAGAATCACTTCCTCTAAACACAAATAGCCAGTTTAACATTTCTGAGAAAAGGGAAGTTAAGTGGTATTCATTGGGGAAACCAACGTCAGAAAGTTATGGTTAGTTTTACTTAATGAATTAAGTTAATTTTTTAAAAAATTACACAAGTTATGTCAATTATGAAGCATAGTTCATAAGAAGCACCACGTGCTGCGTCACTGCTACTGCAGTCTGAATAGGCACTGGTGAAATGTAAACGTCCGTAAATTGGACCAAGAATTGGGAATTAATTTACCACGTGGCCACTTTAGACATATTTGTTTATTTGCTGCCATCAGAGTGTCTCAAAAACCTTGATCTTCCTCCATCCATTTCATTTGTTTTATTTAACCTCCAAGAGACAGTACAAATATTTTAAAAATGAAGATAGGAAAATAATTGTCATGCATATATTTCCATAAATCTTTCAGTATATTTGTGACTTGTGGTCCTTTCTGTTTTACCAGGAGAAAACGGACATGTTATTTATTTATTTATTTACTATCACATGTTGTATGTTTTTATTTTATTTTTTAAATTTTAAAATTTTTTTCAGCTCTTTGTTGGAGTATAATTGCTTTACACTGTTGTGCCAGTTTCTGCTGTACAACAAAGTGAATCAGCTGTATTTATACATATATCCCCATATCCCCTCCCTCTTGAGCCTCCCTCCCTCCCTCCCTATCCCACCCCGTAGGTTATCACGCATCATCAAGTTGATCTCCCTGTGTTATGCAGCAGCTTCCCACTAGCCATCTATTTTACATTTGGTAGTGTATATATGTCAATGCTACTCTCTCACTTCATCCCAGCTTCCCCTACCCCCCACCCCCGCCCTGTCCTCAAGTCCATTCTCTACATCTGCATCTTTATTCTTGCCCTGTCCCTGGGTTCATCAGTACCATTTTTTAGATTCCATATATATACATTAGTGTACAGTATTTGTTTTTCTCTTTCTGGCTTACTTCACTCTGTATGACAGACTCTAGGTCCATTCACCTCACTACAAATAACTCAATTTCATTCTTTTTTATGGCTGGGTAATATTCCATTGTATTTATGTGCCACATCTTCTTTATCCATTTATGTGTTGATGGCCATTTAGGTTGCTTCCATGTCCTGGCTATTGTAAATAGTGCTGCAATGAACACTGTGGTACATGTTTCTTTTCGAATTATGGTTTTCTCAGGGTATATGCCCAGTAGTGGGATTGCTGGGTCATATGGTAGTTCCATTTTTAGTTTTGCAAGGAACCTCCATACTGTTTTCCATAGTGGCTGTCCCAACTTAAGGGCATGTAATTTAAATGACATGTTCACCATCTTATATTCTATATTCCTTACTAGTTAGCAGTTGCTACTGTCCAAAAAGGAAACAAAACACATATTTAAAAAGAAATCGGATGCATTTGTATTTCTATTATGAGCAATTATAGTTCAATTCACTGTGGATGTTACTTATTAATCTATTAAATTCTATAGTTTTGGGGACTGAATGATGATAATAGCTGTCATGATAGCACACAGCATGCTTCTAGGTGCTAGGAATCTTCCATTGTTTTACTTGTATTAATTCATCTGATCCTATATCAGTTTACTCCCATTTCATAGATGAGAAAATAGAGGCACAGAGATGTTGGGTAACTTGGCTGACCTGGGATTGTAATACAGGCAATCTGACTCCCCAGTCTGTGCTGATAACCACTAGGAAATACTGCTTCTCAGTCACCGCCTGGAATGTCACAGTTTTGCATTTTGTCTCCTAGTCTTTTCAGCTGAATTAGGGTAGCAATATTGAAATAGTATCAGTTCATCTATTAAAAAGTAAAGATGTTTTCCTTCCGTTATGCTTTTGATGCGAAGAACATCAGAATGAAAATTTTATAGCTGGTTTGGAAGGTGTCTTGTAAGAAATAGATTTCTTTAGGTTACTATGAAGTCAGAGCTGTGTTTGTGTGTGTGTGGTGGGGAGGATGGCAGCCTGTCAGAAAGGAAGTGATTTGAAGTGATTCAAAATGATGTTCTAGAGCATCGCAGTACAATTCATATGTGCTCCTGGTACCTGGAGTGAGTGTTATGGAGAAGTAAGTAGGTCTGTTTTTGAGACCATGTTGTTTTACACAGCTGTAAGGAATGTGGTTAAAATAACGTATGACTGCGATTTCACAGACAAGGAAATTGAGGAGTGGAATCTGCTTCAAGGTGTTCAGAGAAATCAGAGGCTGAGCCAGTTTGAGAAACAAAAACTTAGAATTACATGCCATTAGCACTGGAGAGATCTGGAGAGGTAGTACCTACTCATTTCATTTCACAGATGAGAAAAGGAAGCTGGGTGGTTTTATATGCTTTCTTTCTTTCTTTTGAATGTGTGTATTTGTGTAGCTGTATATACCTTACGTTGTTTCCTGAAACCCACAAACACAAGACCAGTGCCATAGGGCTTTTATCAGTGAGGGAATTAGGGTAAAGAGAAACTAAAGGATGGAATGATTGACTATAATGAGAGGTGAAGTTAGAATACACAAAGCATGTCATGAGATCCCAAATGCTGTTAGAGGACGACAGATGTGGCTCTCAGAATTCTAGCAGCCAACGCTAAGAGCCCCAGTGCTGATGAGGCATAACACCTAGTTTTCAAAACATGCACAATTATTCATGGTCCTGGGACCTGAGAAAATTTACTCTAAAGGACCTCATGGTGAAGGGTCTGTTAATAAAATAAACAATATCTTCTACAAGATAAATACTGCAAGCTTCATAGGACTGTTTCTTTACCATCACTCTGTGCAGGCTGTTGGTAGAACATATCAGCACAGTTTAGCAGGAGAATTATATAAGCAGCTGAAACAATGCAGGCCAGGTGTGAGGGTGTCCCATGGCCCTCTTAACTTAAGGATGAGTCAACTTTTACAGGAGTGGATAGACAACATATAATTCAGGCAATTCTGTAAAATGCGTTTTTCTCTCAATCAAGCTTTCAACTAAAACTGTCGGAGCAGTGAGTTTGACATTATCCTCTCAGGTAAGTGTTTGGAGATACAGGTAGTCTGGGCTCTGGTAAATGCAGAACCATACACCCATAAGCACTGGAGTTTTCTGAACTAGGGAAGTTTTGCCACCCTTTTTGTGGGAGCTCTTGTATTTCCCTTTGCATGTATTTTTCCCCTGTCTAATAATTATACTTTGTCTTTTTGATAATGTATTTTTCCATGTAGAATTATGTAGGAGGCCACTCTAACTCCACAGAATGATGGGCTGAACAAGTACTGAGGAGTAAGCCAAGATTTTCCCTAAAAATAATTTCGAGTTTATTCCAGCACATGAACAGATGGGTGACAGGGGCCCCCAAAGCATGGCCACAAGAATTTTAGTTTGGAACAATTTCAAAGTGGGTGTTAACAAATGCCCACCATGGCCATAAAAATAAGTCTCAGGAAAGGATCCACAGAACATCTAACTCTAAGCAATGTAATTTCCTGCAGAATCCTCCAAGGTAAAATGATTGCAAAATAGTTCCCTGATGCCTGAATGAGGTGCGACCATATATAATCATGTACAGATCCACATGGGAGGCATCTATGATGACTGTATGTCCTGGTGGCCTAGATAGTCCTAGATAATGCCTGTCATCCTGGCACGAATGTGGATAGTACCTCCCTTCTTGTCATACGTGCTCCCTCCTCTGATACCTTTTGGAAATATTTCTAATTGTAGACGATGTTTACTGAAAATGTTATGCTAATGTTAAGTGCATTTTCCAGAAATTTTTCTTTCATACTTCTTATTGATTCTGCCTCCTGCATTTGAGGAGATGAAGAAACAAATGTGAACGTTAAAAAAATCTTAAAAAAGGGTCCATATTTTAATTTTAAAATGATGTTGAACATTTTAGTGTGTGTGTGTGCATGCGCGTGTGTGTATGTTGCACCGATTTTAAACTTTGAAGGCATTTCAGTGTTGTGTAGATCCATTGCTGTTGTAAAAGTCCTGGAATTGCCCATTTGTCTCTGAAGGTGGAATTAAACCAAATAAAGTACTTCCATGTGAAGGCTTATATTGATAACTGTATGTTAATCCTCTAAATGTGAAATAGAGGTGTAACTTCTGGCACACACAGATAACAAAGCATCCTGGCCCGAATGATAAATTATATGATCACATTACTCATATCTGATTCTTTGGAGTCAATGCCAAGAAGTTGATACAAGCTGCAATCATATACTGTTTTTAACGATGGCCATTGGTAAATAGTGATGTGCTTGTGCCTTGTGTCAAATACTCACCTGAGAAACCAAGCTCCCAATTTATTGATGACACTTGCCGTACGTTTCAAATAACCATAATGTCCTGAACTTGTGGACAGAAGTTGTGGCTCTTTAAAACAACAAATTACATCCTGGGTACTGCTAGATCTTATAAATATATGGGGAAAAATTTGAGCCTGTAGCTTGGAGTGTTCTTGGAACAATTATGAAGAAAAGAAATCTTCCCCCAGGAGCTTTATAAAGATTGAACTTTTAAGAAACAATCAGTCGTATGATATGAGGAAGTAGTGTCCTGATACAATCATAGAGTTGGCTGGGATTCGCAAAGTTCAGAGCAATTGACCTTGGTTTGTCCAGCTGGGACAAGTATGCAGCTTAAGGATCAACCTGAATCTGACTTTCCATGACCTCTTTCACCAAATTTATACTCAAGTAACTCGTTTAAGCCCTACTGTTATATCTAGGGGCCAGAGCCAGGCGCTTCCACAAGGATTTATTTACCCAAGTTCTTTCAAGGCACAGGTCTTTAAAATTACAGAGGTGGATCCTGACTCCAAGCATCATGGCTCCGTTTCCTTGTCCAGATGCTAATATAAGTATAATTGTGGTTGTGCTAAAATGTGAAGGGGTGCATTTGAGTTGAATTCTTCCCACTCATGGAGAAACCACTTGTAATCACTTTCCAAAGACCTTTGGAGCTCCCCTACCCTTGGGTAGAATTGATCATCCCTCCTTTGTGTACTTGCTGACTCTTCCCTGTAGGTATATTATCTGTATCTGCCACCAGCACACATTCAAGTATTTGTTTATGTATCCATCGCCCATCAACTTTGAATTCTACAGTAGCAAGGACAGTTCCTTATTTACCTGTGCACAGGGTCTGTCTTGAATACAGGGAAAAATGTGTTTTATCCATTTATCTGACAATTTTTAAGTAGCAAACTTTCAAAAAGTCCAAAAATGATATGACATACTACTCATATTTACTAAATCTTAGTTTCTCATATTTGCCTCAGGTAATTTTGTTTTTAAAGAAACACAACTTTACAGCTATATCTAAGGCTGTCTTCTCCATCCCAATTATGCTTACTCACTCCCCAGAGATAACCAGCGTCCTGCAGCGGGTGGTGCCAATCCTGACATGTTCTTTTACAACTTTACTTATGTGTCTGGGTGAACCCATAAAAATAATAGTGTTCAACGGGTTTTAAAATTTTGTGTGTGAAGACCTTCAAGTCCTTTTACAGCTTACTTTATTAATATTTTGTTTTCAGTATTCACCTGTATTGATACATGTAGATCTAATTCATTCACATTGATTGCTGTCTTCTATTAGGCAAGTCCACCATGGCTCATCCATTCCATTACTCACAGACATATTAAGGTTGTTTTAAAATTTTCCCAATTATAAACCACGCAGCAGTAAACATCCTGGTGCATATCTTGTTGAGTACATATGTAAATTTTTCTAGGATATATTAATATAAAAGGGAATTTCTGGACTTTTACAGCTTATCATATCATTATTTCCCCATTGTGGTGTACAATTTACATCACCAGGAGCAGTTGTAATCATTCCTATTTTTCCATCTCACCTATTCTTGGTGTTGTCAGACTAAATTTTTGTCAGTGTGACAGGTGTGAAACATCTTGTTGATAACTGGTGAGATTGAAAATCTTTTCATTTGCTTATTATACATTCATGCTTCCTTCTCTGTGAATTGCCTATTTGTAACCTTTGGCCATTTTTCTATTGCATTCTAGGAATTTATCTATTTATATATTCTTGATCCAAATCTATAATCAGTTACATGAGTTGGAAACATATTTACCAGTCTGTAGTTTGTATTTTAGCTTTAATAGGTCATTTGTCAGATAGAGATTTTAATGTAGCTAAATTTCTCAGTGTTTTTCTTTATTTGGTGTGATTTTTGTGATTTAAGACATCCTTTGCCACTGCAGATACACTGCATATTGTCTTCCAGAAGTTTTAAAGTTTTGCTTTTCATACTTGTGACTTTAATTAATCTTGAACTAATTTTCAGCATGGAATGAAGTGAAGATCTAGTTTAATTTTTTCCCATACAGATAGCATTTTTTTTACAATGCCATTCTCCTATCACTGATTGAAAGCCACATGTCATACACCAAGTTTCCATATAAATGTGGTTCTGATTTTAAGCTCTTGATTTAGTTCTATTGGCTTATTTACGGATCTATCTACCAAAGCCTTTTTGTTTTTCAATAATTTTAACTTTTCAATGTGTTATGCTATCTGGGAAGGCAAGTTTCCTTCCTTATCTTCTTTAAACTTATCTTGACTATTCTTGGCATCTTATTTTTAATAGGAATTTCAGGATATCTTTTCAAAATCAATGAAAAACCCTGCCACGGTCTGGCTAGGGATTACACTAATTTTATTATTTAATTTGGGAGGAATTGTTATATAGAATCTCCATACCTACGGCATTGGCTTATTTATTTAGTTAGTTTTTTCTCTTTAATAAAATTTTATAATTTTTTGTGTTCCATAAAGGTCTGGAGTATCTTTTGTAGAATTTATTTGCAATTGTCTTACAGTATTTTATAATCGTGAGTGGGAATTTTAAAAACTTATGTTTTCTAATTACATTGCTAATATACAATTCTGTTTATTTTGGTATGCTGACTTTTTAAAATTGAGATGCAATTCACACGACATAAAATTAACCATTAAAATTAACGATTTTTAAGTGTACTTTCACAATGTGCAATCACTGCCTTTATTAAGTTCTAAAACATTTTCATCACCCCGAAAGGAAACCCCATACGCATTAAAAATCACCCTCCATTTTCCCATAACCCCACGCCCTGGCAACCGCCTATCCGCTTTTTGTCTCTATGGGTTTACCTATTCTGGATATTTCATATAAATGGAATCATACAATATGTGACTTTTTGTGGTTTGCTGCTTTCACTTAGCATATTTTTAGGTTCATCC
This sequence comes from Hippopotamus amphibius kiboko, assembly GCF_030028045.1. NCBI lineage: Eukaryota > Metazoa > Chordata > Mammalia > Artiodactyla > Hippopotamidae > Hippopotamus > Hippopotamus amphibius. Next base: position 77,932,975 of record NC_080196.1, on the reverse strand, counting down.
ATGTAGCACGTATTGGCTCTGCATTTCTTTTTATGGCTGGGTAATATGCCTTTTTATATATGTATACACCACATTTTGCTTGTCACTCATCCCCTGATGGACATTTGGTATGTTTCCACCTTTTGGGTGTTGTGAATAGTGATGCTATGAACGTTTGTGTACAGGTATTTGTTTGAGATCTGTTTTCAGTTCTCTTGTGTATATACCTAGGAGTGGAATTGCTGGGTCATATGGTACGTCTATGTTTGACTTTATGAGGAACTACCAAACTATTTTGAATAGTGGCTACACTATCGTACATTTCCAACAGCAATGTATTCGGCTTCCATTTTTTTTACATTCTCATTAAAACTTGTTAGTTTTCATTAAAAAAAAATTCCACTCCACCTAGTGGATGGAAAATGATATCTCATTGTGGTTTTGATATACATTTTCCTACTGGCTAATGATGTTGAGCATCTTTTCATGTGCTTGGCCATTTGTATATCTTTGGAGAAATGTCTATTCAAGTTCTGTGCCCAGTTTTCATTTGGGTTGTTTGTCTTTTTATATTCTAGATACTAGACCCTAATCAGATATATGATTTGCAAATATTTTCTCCCATTCTGTATGTTTCCTTTTCACTTCATTAACAGTGTCCTTAGATGCACAAAAGTTTTAAATTATGATGAAGTACAGTTTACTGATTTTTTTGGTTTGTTTCTTGCACTTTAGGTGTCATATCTAAGAATCTATTGTCAAATCCAAGGTCATAAAGATTTACCCTATATTTTCTTTTAAGAGGTTTATAGTTTTAGTTCCTCTATGTAGGTCTTTCTTTAGGTATAGGTTTATTAAATTTATTCTACAGATGACTTGATGTGCTCTATCAATATGATTCCTTTTAAGTAGTATCTGCTATTTAACCACTATATTTAGTTTTAATGACAAATTTTCTTTTCTAAAATCTATATATTTTTTCATAGAATGCCTCTTTAATTATGTTTTTGATTCTGTCTTTAATGTCCTTATTTTAGTATAAACATAATTATTTTATAGTGTTTCCCAAATTAGTATAGGATGTCAGCTTCTTGGTTGTACTAATCCTCTTGTTTGTTGAATCTGCTAAGTCTTTCTCACAGTAAATCATTTTCTTGAGTAGTTTATGCACTGTGAATTTTCCAATTGGGGTTACGATTATTTAGACTCTTTTTTTTTTCACTTTTTGTCCTTATGGCTTGTGGGATCTTAGTTCCCCCATCAGGGATCAAACCCACGCCCCCTGCAGTGGAAGCACAGACAGAGTCTGAATCACTGGACTGCCAGGGAGGTCCCTGGGGTTATTATTTTAATCAGATCCTGAAGGTTGTAAAAGTGTTTCTCCAGAGCCATCTTGTGTTTGCTTTAAATGCAACTCATTTGATATCTTATGATTCTTTTTTCCCCCCGAAGTCTCCGAAGAGTTTCATCTCTTTGGGTGATAGGGTTTTATAGTCCCCTCTGAGGGGCTAGCTTTTCTAAAATACAGGCTTTTGGTGGAGGATATCAGACACAGCTTACATACATGCTTTAGCATTAAGGCAATTGTCTTCTTTTTTAGTGTGGTGTTAAAAAGCCCACTAAGACTTGTATCATACATGATCTGATATCCTTTACAAGCTATTAAATTTCCCTCTTATAACGTTACAACTCTGACTTTGTTAATCTTCATTTCTGGTACTTGGGGATCTTATTCACTTATTTAATGGATTTTTATTGATCACCTATAATATATCAGGTACTGTTCTTGGGTTATAGCTGTGAATAAATAGACAGGTATTTCCATCATTACCAGTTTATATTCCATAGCAGACAGAAAAGAGTAAATATGTAATAAAAAAGTAAATCACATGGAATCCTAAAAAGTGATGAGTGATATGGGGGGAGAAAAGGAGAGCCACATAAAAGGATCATGACTGGTGGAGGGAGGCAGGCAATGTGGAATACGAAGCTGTGTTTTCAGGGTAAGCTTCATGGGAAGGTGAAATTCGAGCAAAGGCTTAAAGGAAAAGAAAGTGTGAGCCAAGCAGCATTCTAGGGGAAGAGTGTTGCAGACAGATGAAAAGCAAAGGCAAGACTCCCATGTGTGAATGTGCTTGATGCATCCCAGAAGCAGCAGGGAGGTCAGTGTGGCTGGAGCTGATTACTTAAGGCCAGAGAGACAGAGGGACGGGGTAGTGCATGTAGAGCTTGAAAGCTACTGTGAAGACTGGCTTTAGTCTGAGCTTTGAGGATAGCAGTGACATTATCTGACTTATGTTCAAAAAGATCCCTTTGGCCATGGGTTAAGAAGAGGTTGTAGGGAATACGCCAGGAGGGTACTGCAGTAATCCAGGAACAGGGTGATGGAACCCAGCCTGCATGGTACCAGTAGAAGAGGCAAGAAGGCGCAGGCAGCATGGTTTCCTGATGGGTTTGATATGGGCTGATAAAAAAAAAAAAAGAATCAAAGACAACTCCTCTCTTTCTTTCAGCTCAGCTATGTATGTATAATATCCATTATCATTATTTTCTTAAATCTAGTGTTTTTCTCTCTCATTTTAGGAGGAGGGTAGATCAGTGTTACTTTGGGTAACCATATTCCGGGATTGGAAGCCAATGAAATGAGTTTTAAAATGCCATCTTTTGTTTAAATGTATCTTTAAAAGTTTTGTTGTTCTGCATTCTTAGAAGTAAGTCCGAGCTCTTTAAAGAAAGTCTTTCAGAGAACCGAATTGTTCACTCCTTTAAGGAGATGCCAAGGATATACTCAGCACAAACGGATCAGAGCAATGGAGAGTAGGTCTTTGATGAGAGGGATTCTTAATTTCTCAGTACTACTTGGCAAAAAAGAAATAAGTATCTGGAAAAATATACAGGTGTGATTTTCATCTCAATTATTGGCGTAACGCAGATATAGGGATTTTCTTTTCCTTTTGTTTTCTTTCAACAGAAGGAAAAATTCAGAGTATTTTAAAAGACTTTCATTAGGTAACAGAGTTCTTTCACATGACTCAGCAAAATGGCAACAAGGGGTTTTTGTATTTATTGTGATATAATTGCTTGGAAACTGTGACTGAGGAGACCAAGTAGTTTGGGTCAAGAGATCATAACAAAGGCACTATCTAATATAGGAAAAAAAACCCTCAAAATCTTTTGTAGCATTTGTCTTGAAAAATTCAAGATAATTCATACCTACAACCTATGGTGAATGTAATAAGAAAATTATTTCTCCCATGATATTCACTTCCTCTCTGTTTGAGAAAGCCATTTCAGTCACTGGCCAAAAAATGTTAGGCGAGGAAAATTGTGGGCATGGTAGCAGATAGACACATTCTATTCGTGAGACATGTGCAGTGACCACCCATTTCTAAAGATGTTCAGGAAACATTGATTCTCTTGCCCACATTTTCCAGGGCTTGCCCTCTGGTACCCAACTTCTGCTTCGCAATTGCACTTAAAATGGAAAAGGATCAGGGCAGGTGGACTCCTCTTTCAGAGTGGTGCGTATTCCTAAGGGATGGCAGATAACACAACATTTACCCCGAATAGTTACTCTTCTCAAATCCCTGAGATTCACTAAAACCTACTGTTTGTTTAAAGAAGTACTTTGATCCCTACAGTCTATAAATAACCTGTTACTATCTTCTCATTTACCCTTAAGGACAGTGCTTCCCAAACCTTACCTTGGGTCCACCCTCAGAGTTCTGATATGATATGTTTGGGGTGGGGACTCTGATTTACATTTTTGATTAGCTCCCAGTATTTGTGGGTCCAGTACCCATCCTTTGACTATCTCAAGGAATGATTTTCAAGCTTGACTGCACCTTCAACCACTTGGGAGAACTTTCAGAAACCCCAGATAACTGACTGCGTCCCAGACCAGTTAAATCAGACTTCTGAAGGGTGGGACCTGGCATCAGAATTTTTAAAGCTTCCCAGGTGATTCCATTAAGTGGCCAAATGTGAGAACCTCTGCCTTAAAGCCTCCTCACTGGTGGCTGGATGTACTTGATACAATGGTTGATAGTGCTGGTTTCCACCAGATCTCCTTTAACCCCTTCCAGGAAGCAAACCCTTGCTGTGTGAAATGAGAAATAAAGCACTGTTCACATATAGAACTCTCATCATCAAGCTTTCAACAGATATATATATATTTTTTTTATTGGCTGTGTTGGATCTCCTTTTTGCTGTGCGTGGGGTCTCCCCAGTTGCGGTGAGTGGGGGCCACTCTTCATTGTGGTGCGCAGGCTCCTCACTGCCGTGGCTGTTCCCATTGCAGAGCACGGGCTCTAGGCGTGTGGGCCTCAGTAGTTGCGGCACATGGGCTCAATAGTTGTGGCTCACAGGCTCCAAAGCGCAGGCTCAATAGTTGTGGTGCACCGGCTCAGTTGCTCCGTGGCATGTGGGGTCTTCCTGGAGCAGGGATCGAATCTGTGTCCCCTGCATTGGCAGGTGGATTCTCAACCACTGCGCCACCTAGGAAGCCCTCAACAGATATTTTGACGCATGTGAGTTTAACAAAGAGTAGACATTTCTCCATGTGTCACTTAGTGCAAACCTAGAAACTAATTATTGGAGCTGAATTTGCACACTGGTATAATGAAGAAGTAAAATAAATACTCTTATTTTCAAAAATGTCTTTTTGCTTTATGCTGAAATATTGTGATATGACCCAGGACCCTAAAATAAACTTCTGTGAATATTTAGACTATTTTATGGAGAATGAAGCCAGTATGGGCAAACTTGTTATAACTTTTGTTTGTTTGTTTGTTTGTTTTTTTAATTTTATTTATTTATTTATTATTTTTGGCGGGTACACCAAGTTCAGTCATCTGTTTTTATACACATATCCCTGTATTCCCTCCCTTCCTTGACTCCCCCCACTTCGAGTCCCCCCCACCCTCCCCACCCCAGTCCTCTAAGGCATCTCCCATCCTCGAGTTGGACTCCCTTTGTTATACTACAACTTCCCACCGACTATCTATTTTACAGTTGGTAGTATATACATGTCTGTGCTACTCTATAACTTGTTTTTATTTAAGTATCAACATTATATTTCTATTTCTTTGTCATTGTTGACATGGCTAGAAGCTTTGTTGTTAAAAAATTCTTTGACAATTATAATTATTGGCAGATATTTGTAGTTTATAAAATTATAAAGAAAAAAATAGTTAGATGAAACACTAGAAGCTTGAGGACCATTCTAAATATAAATTAGCCAAGAGCTTATACATTTTTTGTTGACATAGGACTTGACTTTGTGAGAAGGCCTGAGTTAATGCACTTGCTATGTGACCTTGAATAATTCATTTAAACTTTTTAATGCTAAGTTTTTAAAAATCTCCAAATTGGGGTTAATAACACCTACAAATGGGTATTACTGGGAGTGAGATAATTACATGAAAATGCTTGCTAAGTTGCAAAGTTCGACACAAAATAAGTATATCAGGTTCAGGACAAACCATATTAGCAGGCTGATTACTTTTCAGTAATGCTAATAAATTTCAGTGACTATTGACTAGGCTGCAAAACTTCTGAGGATAGGGGCTATGGTTTATATATATTTGTATCGCCCCATGTAGCACAGAGCCTAGGGCACAGAGCAGCTCAATCATGATTGCTGAGTAAATCACCAACTAAATGTTTTACCTTAGTCCCCTTTATGGCCAGTACCACACATTTATGTGAAAATGAGGTAGTAAGCTAGAGAACAAAGCTTCTCTTTGTGTAAATATAACTGATCTCTGAGGATTAAAGTTCTGTATTTTCCCTCGTTAGCACCAGAATCTAACCTTTTCAGTTAGGAGGATCAGACACAAATTTATATGTGTTATAAAGCTACATCTTTCCATTTCATTCAGGGAGTACTTCTAATTTAAGAGCCGAATAACTAGGAGAGAAAAATAACTTTTTATGTTATCAGAAGGGTTGGCAGTTGACATGTTTCACTTTTCCCATGGCCTAAATTGTTCTTTTGTAATAAATTAGGTCATTAGATAGTGAATTAATAATCTTTTTAGGCCACATGATGGAGAAAATGCACAAAATGAACATCTAAAAAATCAGAGCTATTGATTCTTTTTGATGCGCTCAGTTTCAATAGCACCTGGGACATATTCAGGAACCAGAGAGACCCTGGATTATTATCACCTTGGGTGTTTATCTTGGTAATACTGAATGCACAAATGCATTTAAGGAGGTAATTAAGGTTAAATGAGGTCATAAGGGTGGGACTGTAATCCTGTAGGATTATAGAAATGGTGCAAACAGAGAAAAGGCCATGGAAGGACATAGTGAGGTAAGAGAAACCAACTCTGCTTGCAGCTTGATCTTAGACTTCTAGACTCCAGTACTATGGAAAAATAAAGTTCTGTTGTTCAAACCACCCAGTCTGTGATATTTTGTTATGGCAGCCCCAGCAGACTAATAAAAGGCTGTCTTGGTCCATTCAGGCTGCTATCACAAAAGTATCATAGACTAGGTGGCTTAATTAGCAAGCATTTATTTCTCATAGTTCTGGAGACTGAGAAGTCCAAATCAAGGTACCAGTAGATTTGAAGTCTTATGAGGACTCGCTTCCTGGTTTAGAGATGGCAGTCATTTTGCTGTGTCCTCATATGACAGAGGGGTGAGAGGGCTCTCTGAGGTCTCTAATCCCATTCAGGAGAACTCTATCCTCATGATCTAATCACCTGCCAAATGCCTCACCTCCTAATACCATCATGTTGGGAATTAGGATCTCAACACATGAATTTTGGGGGGACACAAGCATTCAGTCTATAACAAAGGTTCTTATGAGTTTGTCATTAAACCCCAGAGAAAAGGGGGTTTTGTAAAAGGAAAGAGCTGTAGTTACAGAAATCTCTAGCAGATGCTAATAGAGAGTAGCATGACAATTGGGATGTGAAGAATTGCTCACTGTCTAATCAGAGCAGCTTCCGAACCAAACATGACCCCAAGGGCATTAATAGGGAGAGGGCACCAGGGGCAGCATCAAGAAACAGCATAGCATCGTGTCTTTGTACATCAGAATTTCCTCCATGCGGTTGCACTGAGCACAGTGCATCTTCCATGGGTACCAGCTGGAGATCAACCTGTACTAGTGGGATGGCTGCTGCAGGGGAGGCCTTGGTTGTCATTGTCAGAAACAGGGATCCAAACTCAAGAGAGAGAGGAGAACATGAGTCATTAAGATTGGTTACTCTTCCTGAACACGTATGAGACACCTCCTGGAGCCCCTGTAATAGTGGATATGAGTTTCATTAGCTAATGGAACAATCTTGTGGCACATACAAAATGGCAATATTAACATAAATAATGTAGAAACTGGGATCAGGCAGAAACTAACCTCTGCAGGGCACCTCTTAAATGCTGGGCAGTGGACTATTATCTGAACTATATCCTGTTTTCTGTATAACAACTCTTCAAGATAGTATCATTGCCCCTAATTTTTCAAATGAGGAAATTGGGCCTCAGAGAGTTTATAGAATTTGCCTGGGGTCACATAGCTAGTGTCTCTGGAAACAGGAATACAGAGTAGATGTGTTTCACTTCAAAGTCCATATTTAACATCTGCTATTCATAACCTGTTAAAATTTCTGAGCTTTTTTTCCCCTGTTGTGTATAGAGGTAGAAACGTCAGTAATCGTTTTCATGTAAACTATTTTAATGCAAAGTGTTTTCATGTCCCTTAAACTGTAGAAGTGGTTTGGCTACTCCCAGTGTCACTGAACAGGTATCTAAACATCATTAGTATTTCTTCATTCATGGCATAATTGATACACTGATACCTACTGTGTTCTAGGTACTGAAGATATGGCAATAAACAAAATAGACATAGCCTCTCTCTCATAGAGCTTAGAAATATTAAGCAAATTATCATAGCAATAAAACCTATAATTAAACATGAAGATAATTATTCTAAAAACCCAGTGGCAGGGCAAGAATAAAGATGCAGATGCAGAGAACGGACTTGAGGACATGGGGCGGGGGGTGAAGGGGAAGCTGGGACAAAGTGAGAGAGTAGCATTGACATATATACACTACCAAATGTAAAATAGATAGCTAGTGGGAAGCTGCTGCATAACACAGGGAGATCAACTAGATGATTTGTGATGACTTACAGGGGTGGGATAGGGAGGGTGGGAAAGAGTCCTTGGGAGGAGGGGATATGGGGACATATGTATAAATACAGCTGATTCACTTTGTTGTACAGCAGAAACTGGCACAACAGTGTAAAGCAATTATACTCCAATAAAGAGCTTAACAAATTATAAAAAAAGTCAGAAAGGTATGAAAGGATAATAGAGGTGACATTTGGGTGGAGAGGAAGGAAATGCTTCTTTGTAATATTGATGTCTGAGCAAAGACATGACGGATGAGGGGGGTCATAGCATGGAGGAAAGTTGAGATTCCAGGTGGAGGCGGGGCATGTGATGTGGGGCTGTAGAAGCCCATGTTAAGGATTTTATATTTTATTATAAATGTAATAGACATTGAGAGGACATTGTTGGCTTTTGAGCTGGGGAAGTAGAGTTAGTATATAATCACTCTGGCTGTTGTATGGAGAAGGAGTTGGAATTGGGTAGCAAGTTAGAGAAGGAGAGATTGGCAGGGGAGATTGAGGAGAGGGTACCAGCAAGGGAAGAAGAAAATGCAGACTAAAGAAGTAACTTCTGAACAAGGCAGGAGGGGTCCACTGCTGAAACGATGGAGGAATGAGCAAGAAGGTCAGAGACTGAAAGGATGCTGCCATCCATGCTGAATAAGAAGAGAAAGGAAAGCTGGAGGGCCTGCTGAGAGAAAGTGAAGGGGTCCATGTGGCTGAGGACTGCTGAAGGAGAAGCAGGAAAAAAAGGAGGCGATGGTCAGACTATTAATTGTGGAGGGGGAGTTGGCTGTGGTGAGTTCCTGTTGCGATTTTGGTTGGAAGCGGGTTGCTGAGATAAAGCAGAAGAACATATAACTGGAAATAGAGATCAAAGAATTGAGGTAAGAGTGTTAGGAATGTCATCTATGTGACGTTAAGTTGCCTGGGATGATGGAAGGAGCTGAAGCCTTCAGTGAATGAGGGAGCATGGCCAGGAGCTCAATAAACTGCTTTGAAAACGAAGAGGTGATTTTGCCAAATGGTGAGCTCAGTGTTATAGGGACTTGGCACTGGAGGGGGCGTGTAATGGTCTAGAAGAGGTGATGGGGAGAAAAGGAGATGCTCACTCCCCTCCTGATCATAAATATGGTGAGAAAAAGCCTCTGTTTCAGAGTGTCTAGGGGAAGCAGTGGACTCAGAATTGATTAAGCCAAGAGGGAAGTGGGGAGGAGGTAGAAATTGTGGAGGGGTCTTTGGTCACACGTGGATCTCAGAAGGGGAGAGAATCTTGGACTGAAGAACACAGAGGATGTCCAGAGTTGCAGCCAATGTAAAGCCAAGTGGTGATAAGAGTTAAACAAGAAGAGTCCTTTGGTGAATGAGTCTGTGGGTGAGTGTATGTGAGTGTGTTGGTGTGTGTGTGTGTGTGTATGTGAGAACCATCTAGTACTCTACACTGAGTTGCCAACCCCAAAGTTAGAGTGAATACACTTGTTGACTTTAGTCACAACCCTAGTTTTCTTTAGCAGACCTGTCACTTGTTCAGGAGCTGGAGAAGTCAGCAAGAGCTGCTCTGGTATGTGTCTGTTCTTTGAAAAATAACCCAAGTCCTTTCTCTTGGACCCAAGCTGAAAGATACATTTTATTAAAATTTTAGCATAAAGTAAGCAGAAAATCAAGGCAAAATAACACTATTCTATTTAGAGCACTTATAGAGAAAGGAAATTAACTTTTTAAACTGTGAGATAATGCACTAGATAACTGAGCACATAATTAAAGGCATGGTGAGCCCTTAGTTACGGTTCTCAAGTTCATTCTATCAGTTCTTTTGTATCATAATTGTAAGAACATTTTGTTTTAGCACGGGAGACAGCTATCATAGTCATCTCAACAGCGTAAAATGTAGATTTCGTAAGTTGCCATGTACACAAATGTACATACTCCATTTAACTCAAAAGCAGTGTCATAGTTTAGGAAATAATTTTCAGGAATGATTAGAAAATAGTCCCAGGGATACATAAGAACATGTCTAAATAAACTTCAGAGTAATTCAGTGAACATTTTGCTGTTGTGAACATTTTCCCACAAGCTTTTCTTTTATTGCCCCAAATAAGGGAATTACATGGAAATGACAAACTGCAATTTTCAAGGCAAGAGAATATTTACCTTATCCATCACCACACCGCTCTGCAGGAGGATTGAAACTCCAGATACTTTGCAATAATGGACCAGAGAATGCATGGCACTTTCAGTGGACTAGAAGTCACTTGGAGGATGAGAGCGAAAGTTCATGTTGGGAGGAGGAGGTGGGTGAGGGATTAGGCAAGATAAGTATGTGGGGGGGAGGTGATGATGACTTTATGTTTCTTGCTGGGAAATTTAGACTTATTATAAGGACTGTGAGGCGTAACTGATGGATACTAGGCAGAGGAGCAGCATGGCGAAAATACATCTTAAGAAGATCTGTTTAGTAGCTTTGTGGAAGGTGGGTTGGAGAGAGAGAAAGACTGTGAAACAGACCAGTCAAGATGTTGTTAACTGAGGGGAAAAATGATGAGCGTCTAAACAAAGCAAGGGCAATGGGTGATGGACAGAAGTTTGAAAGAGATTTGGTAGCCAAAGCAAGTGAGATAGAAAGAGGAGTCCAGAAGGACTCCAAGGATGGCCCCAACACTGATCAAGGACCAGAGACTCAGGTCAAATACAGAAGAGGTTTGATCTCTGATTCTTTCTTATTATCTTGCTACATCCCCTCTTCTTGTACAGAACCCCAAATATAACATCCTCATAATTTTTGTATTTTTCCAGCAACGAGTTCCTTTGCTTTCTTTCCGCTAACACCTGTGAATACCATGCATAGTCCCATTTATTTGTGAGGCCTAGAGGCCAATTCTTTCTTGAACTTGGGGCAAGATGTTTCTAATTTTGCTGAAATTTTATGTAAAAATTTTCTGTAACATCCCTGGAAAAGTCTAAAAGTACTTAATCTATACCTTTCTACTGAGCTTAAAAACATATAGGAAAGGATATTAATAACAAGCACTTTTATTTCTTATAGGGTTTTAAATATACTGACTTACTTGGTCTAGAGTTATCACAACAATCCTGTGAAATAAGACTATGACAAAGCCCATTGTACAAATGAGGAAACTGAGGCACAGAGAAGTTATATAAATTATATAAGGTCTCACAGGTAGTAAGTGGCAACTTGCCTAAGGTTAGATCATAGGTAGAAGAGCCAAGTCTTAAACCTAGCCTGTGTGACTATAGGCGCAGACTTAACTACTATACTATGTCATCTCTCAATACTAGTATTACACTATAATCGCCAGGGTGGGTGAATTTCTTATGCTAGAGAAATGCTATGATATTTATCTACTAGTCAGAGATGAGACTAGCCCTTGTAAGTCAGGGCCTTTGGAGACTGGTAGTGTCTTGCCTGTCATCACCAGCAAGGGGGAGGGCGGAAATTTTCTACGGCGCCTTTATTCCTCCTTGTTCCCTGCCGCAAATCTTCTAAGGTTGCAGGTATTGGGGGCCTATCTCAGATAAAGTTACCCATGATTGTTGATGATGATAAACCACTGTGAGGATCTGAGAGTGTAAACTTGTCACAAGAAGGTGGTTAATACAGGGAGGTTATATCTATCTATCTATCTACCCATTATTTATCTTCTAACCATCTATCCAACCAACCCTCTGCACCATATATTCCCTGGCTTCTGTGTGCCATACACTGTGTTTGACTCTTTCACATAATTGATTCTTAAAGGCTTGTAATACCACTACTTTACAGATGAAGAAACTGAATCTAAGAAAGAGTTGGATTCAGGTTCTCAAACCTGAAGCCAAGGTTTACAGTCAAATTTATCTGATCCCAAAGTATATATTCTTTCCCTTTACCACATAGTTTTTATGCTAAGTTTTTAATTTGGGGCTTGGTATTCCACTTATTAAACTAGACTATTGCTGGTTTAAGGTTTTTTAGATCATTCCTGTAATTATCTCTCCAGAATATTTGCAAGTTAATCTTTGTCTTTTCCAATACTGGTTATGAGAAATATGATACACTAAGAAGAAAATCTATTCAGTACAGGCAAGTAAAGGTATATACCTTGCAGGAGATGCTAAAGATAAATTTTGCTTCTGTTTCAGGTGGATTGTATAGTCCCATGCCCCTTCTCTTACTCTTATTCTGTGAGAGTTTTGAGAAAAGCAGTGCAGATAAGACTGGAGTATTGTCTTTATTCATGGCGCCCATATTTGTAAATTACCTTGCTAAATATAAATAACAATAACAAATGAATGAACCCAGTTACAATGTGCATCATACCTAATAGGGTCAAAATGAACTCCTAGTTTACTCCCCCCCACATTACTTCCATAGATCTTAGCTGGGGAGACTCTGAGTTTTTAGAAGAGCGCTCTTTCAAGGATTTCCGCCTGTTTTGGGCTACAAATAGGGTCCACGTAAACAATGTTTTTCATTTTCTTTCTTTCCCTTTGAGGAGGGCAAAGAATGAATTTCCTATAAGTTCCATTCAGAGTTTATCAAGTACCTACTCTTTAATAACAAAGGCACTTAATGTCATTAATAGCTATGACCTTTACATTTTGTTCCAGACGATGGCATTTGCTGAAATTAGACTGTAAATTCCAAATGTGTAAACACATCTGAGCTAGGGCTTTTATGTAACTGTATGCCTCTCTGCTTGCTTATTGATATTTATGTCTGCGAACTCCTGTCAATTGGTTAATGTTTGTAAAGTGCTCTTGAGGTGAAAAGTTAAGGATCCCTGTACCGTAGGAGGGCGAGAGTGGCTGCCCGGGCAGCTTGCGGAGGTGTCTGCTGGGGGTGTGACTGCGAGGGTGTGCCTGTGGCTCCAGGGTAATGAGGAATCCCTGAACGCTACCATATTCCTGCTCCCCAAAGCCTTTTCCCTTCGATTCTCCTGGCTTTGCTAAGTCAGTCTTTGGGTATAATAAAAATCATCATTCCTGCAAAGCTATAAGAAGATTCTTCAAAAACTTTTATCCATTTACCACTAGAGTTTGCTCTAATGCAACTGGACAGCATCTGTATTTCATTTCAAAAGAAACCATAATAATAACAGAAATACATAAAAAGTCCAAAAAATATGTTGCTCTTAAAAATTGAGTCTATGTTTTATTATTTTATTTTCTGCATTATAAGTTTAAAGGGATTCACATTTTTATTTATATTCATATATTGAATTGTAGGACATATATTTGCTAATAAGTAGGATAAGAAAAATGCAGCTGTGAACTGATAAAATTTTCTAGCAATTTCTACAACAGACATGTTCAAAGGGAAAAGAATTTTTTTAAAAATGTTATTTATTTATTTAGCTAAAGTAATTACTGAATTTTCTTTCAGTATGTAGGAACGATATTTAGAGTTTCAATGCATTACATGATTGTCATGCTGGAGATTTTTGTTTGTTTTTAAATACTACATATTAAATAATATTAAATGATAACATTGATTTTCTTTTTGTTGGCCTATGTGCCTGCTTTTTGTAAGATCTATTTCTTGCATCTCCTGGGTATCTTCTAATCTTTCATGTTAGCATTTCATAGTCACGAAACTGGTTCACCTGCCTGGCATCACAGCTCCCCTGGGGGCACCCTCCTGGGGTGTGTGCAGTCAGTCCTGCAGAGGGAAGTGGTGTCCAGGGACCCACATCATTTCCAGATTCCCCTTTGGAGACAAAAGATTTTCAGGCTATTTATTTTTAATCAGCTGGTAATCATTGTACTATTAGGAGTGAATTTCAGAAGTGACAAAGCAGATACAGGTCCTACAGCATACAAATTGATCCCTTAGTAAGGAGCTACCTTGATTTTTGTCTAGAACTGTACATTTCCATACCTGTTGTTTAAGATTTGTTTTGAAGCTCTGTCATGCTTACCAAGGTTAACTTTTAAGTTCTCACAGGTTTTAAAAGCTTCTTGTAAAATTAGAAAATCCTTCAGAGTAATCAGAAATACAGAAAAGCTCAGTACAAAAACATTTTTAACATCGATTTTTTCACAATCAAGAAAAATTAGAGAAAGTTAAATGCTCCAAAATGTAGACTGGCTGGTCAAATTACCGCACAACTATTTAAAGCACTTTGTGCCACCATTATGACAACATGCAGAATGCTTTTGCTATTGTATTACATAAACAAAAAATAGAATAGAAAAGTGACAATAAAATATATTCTTAACTATGTAAAATAGTCATAAATTGCCTGAAAGGGAATATAGCAAAACACTGAGTGATCATTTTCTTCTTAATGGTTATTTCACATATTTCAAAGTTTTCATCATGAGCAAGTGTTTTTCTTTTTCACTCACTTTCTTTTTAAAGTAATTATTTAGAACATACAAAAGTACAGAGAATGATTTAAAATAACAGACATTTTTGTATCTGTATGAGACTTTGCATGCTTTTTGTCTCATTGGCTTAGATATTTTCAGTTATTTTTTTGAGATAAAACATTTGATTTCTCTTTTCCTGGAGGTGATCACTATTCAGAGGTTTATGAGTTTTATATTTTTTGTTCCACCTGTAAGCATCCATAAAGAGTGCATAGTATTATGTATATTTTAAGCTTATGTATAACAATATTGTATCCATATCATTCTGCAATTTACTTTGCTCAACCTATATTTTTAAGATTTATTCATGATGACATATGTAGAATCAGCTTGTTTTAAAGTGCTATATATAGGATCCCATTTTATTAATATACAATAATTTATTTGTTCATTCTCCTGGTAATTCTCCAAGTAGCATACCCTCCAAAGTTGCTTTAAATTTTTTGCTTTTATAAAATGCTGCAATTAATAGTCTTAAAATCTTCTTGTACACAGCGGAGAATCTCTCTAGGACAAACCTAGAAGTGGCATCATTATGTTGAAAATACCTATATCTTTCATTTTGCCAAATTATTCTCCAGTTTATGCTTCCAACAGCTGAATACATGAATTACTATTTCCCTACATTCTTAACACTTGATATTAGACTTTTAAATATTTGCCAAATGGATAAACATTTTAAAAAGTCTTTTAGGGTTTTTATTTGCTTTTCCTTGTTTATTAGACTTTAAGATTTACTTTGATGTGAATTGTCTCCTTGCCCATGATTCTGTTAGGTCATTTGTTCTTGTCCTGTTGGTTTTTAAACTTCATGATATAGCTGGGATACTGATTCTTTGTCAGTTATATGCATTGCAAATGTATTTTTTTCAGTCTGTAGGTTGTCTTTGTATTTTAAGAGTTTCTTTTGATGAACAGAGTTTTAAAATTTAGGGCAGTAAAATGTATTAACACTTTTTTATAAGTTTATGCCTTTTGTGTCTTGTTTAAATATATTTCACTATCCTGAGGTAATAGATATATTCAAAATTGTCTGTGATGTAGAAATCTAAGTTCATTTATTCCTTGTGTAGCTAACCATTATCCTGTACAATTTATTAAATGGTCCACTGCTTCCACACTATGCAACGCTGTCTCTAGCTTAAGTCAACTTTTCAAATATGAATGGGGTTTGTTTCTGGACCCTTTGTTTTATTTGCCTATTTGGTTATTCTTGTACTACTAAACACTATCATAATTACTACAGCTTTGTAATATGTTGGTATTTGTTACAGCAGGTCTGTCTAGTTTCCTTCTTAAAACTTTTCTTGCCTATACTGGGCATTTTTTTCTTCCACATACATTTTATTATCGCCATATAAATTTCTTTAAACAATGATTTTAGAATTTTTATGGATTTATAGATTAATTTTTGGGAGGATTGATATGTTTAAAACATTGAGTTTTTCCTTCTAGGAACATTTTACTTCATTATTTAATTGGGTCTTTTATGTCTTTAACATTTTAACATTTTATAATTTTTTCCTATTACTATGTGTGTGTATGTGCATACTATTGCTATGAAACTACATTTTCTAGATGAAAGTCTCTGGTCTATAGGAACTCTTCATTTTTCTTTTATTAATGTTCATCAACCTTGTTGGTTTCTTTTACTAATTGTAGGTTTATCTACAGATTCTCTTGGGTTTTCTTTGCAGAAAACCATGTCCTTGACAAATTATAACAAATATCCACTTAAACTTCTAATTTTCTTTTTTGTTGTTTATTGGTCTATCAGAAACTACTATCTACACAATGCATTCCTCCTTTTTTTTCTTAAAAATGAGGATTGACTATTCCTAGTGAAAACCCTACATTTTACAGCTTACCCTGTATATATAGGCATGACCATTGATATGTATATGGAAGTAGTTAGGTCGGACTTCAAGAAACCTCTTTAAAGGGCAAAATGACTGCTATTATAAGTGCATTCTTCTGCTTTCATCTTTTTTGCCTTTCTGATGCTTGGAAGATGGATGTGAGGTTTGTATCTCCAGTCTCCATTTTGGGACCATGAGGTAACTCTGAGCATGCAAGCAAATGTTGAGAATGGTGGAACAGAATGGAAGAAGGAAATTGGGCCCTGATTAATTCATGAAATTGCAATTTTAGGTCAGCACTCATGACATCAGGATTTGTTTTAAGCAAGGGAGAAAAAAACTACTATCTTTTTTAAGACACTATTATTTATGCTTTCTGTAATATACTGTCAAATTCAATCACATATATGCATAGTCCCATGTCTTCAGTAGCATTTTGACAGAAAAAATAATAGCCAGTATTGTCTTTTTCTTAAATTTAGGGGAAAATGCTTCGAGTTCTTTACTGTTAAGTTTGTTGTTTACTGTATGTTTTTTGTAGACACCTTTTTACACATTTTCTTTTTATTCCTAGTTATCTAAGCATTTTTATCATGAATTTTACTGACTGCCTTTTTCTGTATTATGTCAAATGATGAAATAGGTGATCCCTTTTTTAATCTACCAATATGGTGATTTAAGTTTTCCTATTGTCTTATCTTTCCAGTATGTTCTTTCACTTCCAGGATAAACGCCAGCTAGTTACTATAAACTGTTTCTCACGTATATTGCTTGATTTCCTTTGCTAATATTTTATTTAAGATTTTTGCATTTATGTTTAAAAGTGGGTTTGGCCTATACCTTTTCTTTTTCATGATTGGGTTGTCTGATTTTTGTTGTTGTTGTTGAAGTCCAAATTACTTCAAGAATTGAGTTGAGAGTCATCTCTGAGTTTACATTTCCCAGAACAGTTTGTGTATAGTATTGGCACTATCTTTTTCTGGATTATTCATACAATCTCCTCTGTCAAGAGGTTGCTTTGGCCAGTAATCTTCTGGTGGGTAAAATTCAAACTCATTTTGAATTGTTTGGAAAAGCTTCAAATTCCTTAGTGGTCACAAGTATTTTCACTTTCTAGTTTTGCATGAGATAATTTTGCTATTTTTATATTTTTTGGAAAAAATCTCTATATTTCTAACTTTTCCTATTTATTAGAAGAAAGTTGTTCCTTATACTGGCTAATTAATTTTTATTCATATTATTATCTGTCCCCAGGTTCACTGCTAATTTTATTTATTTGTTCCTCCTTTCCCTTTATGTTGGTAGACTTCTTAAAGGTTTCTCTACTTTTCTTAGTGTTATTATTTCAAAACTTAAAATTCCATATCATTTTGTGATTTTCTATTTCATTAAAATCTGCTAATTTTCTTACTTCCATCTCCTTAAGGTTTGTTTTGTTGTTATTATCTGGCTTTTTGAGTTGAATGCATAGTTCATTTTTTCCCCTAATATATGCATTTAAGCAACACATCTTATTCTAAGTACTACTTTTGCTGCACTCCACAGTTTTGATACAAGGTGTTTTCATTGTTATTTAATTCTCAGTAGACTCTAGTTTACATTATGATTTTTTTCTTTGATCTACAAATTACTTCAAGATGTATTTTTTTTTAATTTAATTTAATTTAATTTTTTTCAAGATGTGTGTTTCATTTTTAAACATATGGAATTTTGGGCTACTTTTTATTATCATTCCAATTTTTATGTTATTGTTTAATCATTTCTTTTATAGTGTTGCTAATTTAAAAAAATTTTTAAACTTTGTTTCAGATTGCCCTATTGTATCAAATTGTTGAGGATTATAATCTTTTTTTGTTTCTTGTCTGTGGTATTCTCTTGATTGTTCATTTTCCTGTTTTATATGTTTTTAATTGAAAATAGCTCTTTGGTGTTGTTTGTGTAACTGTAGGACTTAGTGCATTCTGGATTATGGAACTGTTTCTCAAGAATAGTATTGCCTTTGCTTCTGCTAAAGTTTCAAGCAGTTCTCATTAAATTAGTAGCAGTATTTGTGTTAATATTTGAACTTGGGAATCTTATGCTACCTAGATAGCTAAATATTCCCTGGTACTAACATAGATTGCAGATTAGGAGTTCTATTTCTGATAACAGAGTTGATACTCAGAGTCCCGAGGAACAGTTTTTCATGTTTCCTTGGAGAATGATCAGTAAGAGGGCTTCTAGGCCGCTCTTCATAGAGCGGGGCAGCCACTCCAAGGCCCTCACTATATGTGGGGGTCTAAGCACCAGCTATCTGCCTCCCAAGGCCTTTGGGCCATGCGTTTTCCCCTAGGAGTCAAGGCCCCCACAGTATCAGGACACAAACTGATTGTTCTGTCTTTGAGTTCCCCTTTTATTTCTAGCACCTGGAGATTTCCTTTTCTTTCTTCCAAGTTTTCCTATATATTAATCTTATTTGGTTACATTTTAGCCAGCATTTCTATGTGGTGTAGCTCACAGTGTGAATTTGAAGGACACAGGGAAACTAACATTATTGGAGAAGGAGGAAATCCTCCAGGAATATGGAGGACCTAGCAAGGTTCGGTGAGAGTGAGAGAGTGAGTAGAGTAGCATCTTCTGGGGACCTCTGGGGGCCGTCCTGACCTATTTGCCTCTGTGACAGCAGCCTAAGAATGAGACTTGGTGGCCTGGTAGAATAGCAATTACTGAGCTGGCTTCTGACAGTCACCCAGTCCTGTCCTAGTATTGCAAGTGCTGCAATCTTTTGGTGGTGCAGGATTCCAGTAGAAAAGGAAGTTATGGTGTGGTTGCTTCACACGTACTTCCACTGAATAAGAATGCCATCCTATAGCTTAGAAAAGTTTTCAAAAGTGATCAAAATCAGAGATAACTCCTTGGAATATGACTCTTGTTTAATGCAACTCACAGTCAGAAGTGCCTACTGTGTTCCACTGTGAAAGAGCAGGGTAGTAAGGTCTCTGCAGAGGTCTGCTTAGTAGAAGAGATGGGTGTACACAGCCGACCCTAGAACAATGGGAACCTTGTTGTAAAAGTGGTATGAGCAGATGCCATGAAAGCAAAGACAAAGGAGTGAAAAATCCATTGATTCAAATCAGGGGAAGTGAAGCAGTAGGGAAGCATTCCCAGAGGCTTTGTCATGAAGGATGACTAGGATGCTACCTGTGGAGAGAGGTAACCTGAGTAGAAGAGTAAGACCTCCTTCTGCAGGGGATTCAGACCCCTATTCACTAATACACTGGAGCTGGAGTCTAGGGTGTAGTAGGAGGAGGTGACGCTGGGCCTGATTATGAAAAACCATGAATACAATATTTGCCTTCATTTGTTTCAGAGATGTTTTCCCCTCTAAAGTTAGAGACAGTGACTTTTTTTTCACTTTATCTTCTTTTAAATTTATTTTTAATTTTAAACTATACATAATATCTATGGTAATTCAGATAATCTAGAATGATAATAATCAAGATGCATACTCCAGGAGATGGTTCAAGATGGCGGAGTAGGAGGACATGCGCTCACTCCCTCTTGCAAGAGCACAGGAATTACAACTAACTGCTGAACAATCATCAACAGAAAGGCACTGGAACTCACCAAAAAAGACACCCCACATCCAGAGACAAAGGAGAAGCCTCAATGAGACGGTAGGAGGGGCAAAATCACATGAAAATCAAATCCCATAAATGCTGAGTGGGTGAATCACAAACTGGAGAACAGATATACCATAGAAATCTGCCCACTAAAGTGGGGTTCTGAGCCCCACATCACGCTTCCCAACCTGGGGGTCCGGCAATGGGAGGAGGAACCCTCAGAGAATCAGACTTTGAAAGCCAGCAGGATTTGATTGCAGGACCTCCACAGGACTGGGGGAAACAAAGATTCCACTCTTGGAGGGCACACAAAAAATAGTGAGCTCACCAGGACCCAGGGTAAGGAGCAGTGACCCCATAGGAGACTGACCAGACCTACCTAATGATGTTGGAGGGTTGCCTATAGAGGTGGGGGGGCAGCTGTGGCTCACCAAGGAGACAGGGACACTGGTGGCAGGGGTTCTGGGAAGTGCTTATTGGCATGAGCCCTCCCAGAGTCTGCCATTAGCCCCTCCAAAGAGCCTGTAAGCTCCAGTGCTGGGTAGCCTCAGGCCAAACAACCAACAATATGGGAACACAGCCCCACCCATTGGCAGACAAGTGGATTAAAGTTTTATTGAGCTCCGCCCACCCAGGCCAACCCACCATCAGTCCCTCCCATCAGGAAACATGCACAAGCCTCCTAGATAGCTTCCTCCACAAGAGGGCAGACAGCAGTATCAAGCAGTATCAGCAGTATTTTGTTCTGTGGAACTGAAAACCAGAGCCACAGAAAGATTAAGAAAATGAAAAGGCAGAGGATCTTGTACCAGATGAAGGGACATGATAAAACCCCAGAAAAACAACCAAATGAAGAGGAGATAGGCTCCCTTCCAGAAAAAGAATTCAGAATAATGATGGTGAAGATGATCCAGGACTTTGAAAAAGATTGGATGCAAAGATCAAAAAGTCACAAGAAAAGTTTACCAAAGACCTAGAAGAATTAAAAAACAAACAAACAGAGATATGCAACACAATAACTGAAATGAAAAATACACTAGAAGGATCCAATAGCAGATTAACTGAGGCAGAAGGGCGAATAAGTGACCTGGAAGACAGAATGGTGAAAATCACTGATGTGGAAAAGAAAAAAGAATGAAAAGAGCTGAAGACAGCCTAAGAGACCTCTGGGACAACATTAAATGCATGCAGCATTATCATTATGGGGGTCTGAGGAGGAGAAGATAGAAAGAAAGGATCTGAGAAAATATTGGAAGAGATTATAGTTGAAAACTTCCCTAACATGGGAAAGGAAATAGGCACCCAAGTCCAGAAAGAGCAGAGAGTCCCAAGCAGGATAAACCCAAGGAGAAACACACCAAGACATATAGTAGTCAAATGGACAAAAATTAAAGACAGAGAAAAGTTATTAAAAGCAACAAGGGAAAAACAACAAATAATGTACAAGGGAACTCCCATGAGGTTAACAGCTGATTTCTCAGCAGAAACTCTGCAGGCCAGAAGGGAGTGGCATGATATATTTCAAGTGATAAAAGGAAAGAACCTACAACCAAGAATACTCTACCCAGCAAGGATCTCATTCAGATTTGATGGAGAAATCAAAACCTTTACAGAGAAGCAACAGCTAAGAGAATATAGCACCACCAAACCAGCTCTGCAATAAATGCTGGAGGAACTTCTCTTAGTGGGAAACATAATAGAAGGACCTACAAAAACAAAAACAAAACAATTAAGAAAATGGTAATAGGAACATACATATCAATAATTACCTTGAATGTAAATGGACTAAATGCACCAACCAAAAGACACAGACTGGCTGAATGGATACAAAAACAAGACCCATATATATGCTGTCTACAAGAGACCCACTTCAGACCTAGGGATACATACAGACTGAAAGTGAGGGGATGGAAAAAGATATTCCATGCAAATGGAAATCAAAAGAAAGCTGGAGTAGCGATACTCATATCAGATAAAATAGACTTTAAAATAAACAACGTTACAAGAGATAAGAAAAGACTCTAAATAATGATCAAGGGATCAATCCAAGAAGAGGAGATAACAATTATAAATATATATGTACCCAATATAGGAACACCTCAATACATAAAGCAAATGCCAAACACTATGAAAGAGGAAATTGACAGTAACACAGTAATAGTGGGGGTCTTTAACATCCCACTTACACCAATGGACAGATCATCCACACAGAAAATTAATAAGGAAACACCAGTTGTAAATGACACAATAAATCAGCTTGATTTAACAGATACCTATAGGACATTACATCCAACAACAGTAGATTACACATTTTTCTCAAGTGCACATGGAACATTCTCCAGCATAGATCACATTTTGGGTCCTAAATCAAGACTTGATAAATTCAAGAAAATTGAAACTGTATCAAGCATCTTTTCTGACCACAATGCTATAAGATTAGAAATCAATTACAGGAAAAAAAATGTAAAAAACACAAACACATGGAGGCTAAACAATACATTACTAAATAACCAAAAGATCACTGAAGAAATCAAAGAGGAAATCAAAAAATACCTAGAGAAAGATGACAATGAAAACACAATGATCCAAAACCTATGGGATGCAGCAAAGGCAGTTCTAAGAGGGAAGTTTATAGTTATACAATCCTACCTCAAGAAACAAGAAAAATCCCAACTAAACAATTTAACCTTACACCTAAAGAAACTAGAGAAAGAAGAGCAAACAAAACCCAAAGTTAGCAGACAGAGAGAAATCATAAAGATCAGAGCAGAAATAAATGAAATAGAAACAAAGAAAACAATAGCAAAAATCAATAAAACTAAAAGCTGTTTCTTTGAGAAGATAAATAAAATTGATAAACCTCTAGCATGACTCATCAAGAAAAAAGAGGGAGAGGACTCAAATCAATAAAATGATAAATGAAACAGGAGAAGTTACAACAGACACTGCAGAAATAAAAAGCACCATGAGAGACGACTACAAGCAACTATATGCCAATAAAATGGGCAACCTGGAGGAAATGGACAGATTCTTAGAAAGGTATAAGCTTCCAAGACTGTATCAGGGAGACATAGAAAATATGAACAGATCAATCACAAGTAATGAAATTGAAACTGTGATTAGAAATCTCCCAACAAACAAAAGTCCAGGACCAGATGGATTCACAGGTGAATTTTATCAAACATTTAGAGAAGAGCTAACACCCATCCTTCTCAAACTCTTCCAAAACATTGCAGAGGAAGACACACACCAAAACTCATTTTATGAGGCCACCATCACCGTGATACCAAAACCAGACAAAGATACTACAAAAAAAGAAAATTACAGACCAATATCACTGATGAATTTAGATGCAAAAATCCTCAACAAAATACTAGCCAACAGAATCCAACAACACATTAAAAGGATCACACAGCATGGTCAAGTGGGGTTTATCCCTGGAATGCAAGGATTCTTTAATATATGCACATCAATCAATGTGACATACCATATTAACAAATTGTGGGATAAAAACCACATGATCATCTCCATAGATGCAGCAAAAGCTTTTGACAAAATTCAAGACCCATTTATGATAAAAACTCTCCAGAGGGTGGGCATAGAGGAAACCTACCACAACATAATAAAGGCCATGTACGACAAACTCACAGCAAACATCATTCTCAATGGTGGAAAACTGCAAGCATTCCCTCTAAGATCAGAAACAAGACAAGGATTTCCACTCTTGCCACTAATATTCAATATAGTTTTGGAAGTCCTTGCCACAGCAATCAGAGAAGAAAAAGAAATAAAAGGAATCCGAATTGGAAAAGAAGAGTAAAACTGTCACTGTTTGCAGATGACATGATCCTATACATAGAAAATCCTAAAGATGCCACCAGAAAACTACTTGAGCTAATCAAGGAATTTGGTCAAGTTGCAGGATACAAAATGAACACACAGAAATCTCTTGCATTTCTATACACTAACAATGAAAGTTCAGAAAGAGAAATGAAGGAAACAATCCCATTCACCATTGCAACAAAAAGAATAAAATACCTAGGAATAAACCTAACCAAGGAGGTTAAAGACCTGTATTCAGAAAACTGTAAGACACTAATGAAAGAAATCAAAGATGACACAAACAGATGGAGAGATATACCATGTTCTTGGATTGGAAGAATCAACATTGTGAAAATGACTATACTACCCAAAACGATTTACAGATTCAATGCAATCACTATCAAGTTACCAATGGCATTTTTCATGGAAAGAGAACAAGAAATTTTATGATTTGTATGGAAACGCAAAAGACCCCAAATAGCCAAAGCAATCTTGAGAAGGAAAGACAGAGTTGGTGGAATCAGGCTTTCTGACTTCAGGCTATACTACAAGGCTACAGTGATCAAGACAGTAAGGTTCTGGCACAAAAACAGAAATAGAGATGAATGGAACAGGATAGAAAGCCCAGAGATAAACTACAGTCAACTAATCTATGACAAAGGAGGTGAGGATATACAATGGAGAAAAGGCAGCCTCTTCAATAAGTGGTGCTGGGAAAACTGGACAGCTACATGTGAAAGAATAAAGTTAGAACACTTCCTAACACCACACACAAAAATAAACTCAAGATGGATTAAAGACCTAAATGTAAGGCCAGACACTATAAAACTGCTAGAGGAAAACATAGGAAGAGCCCTCTTCGACATAAATCACAGCAAGATCTTTTTTGATCCACCCCCTAGAGTAATGGAAATAAAAACAAACATAAATAAGTGGGACCTAAGGAAACTTCAAAGCTTCTGCATAGCAAAGGAAACTATAAGCAAGATGGAAAGACAACCCTCAGAATGGGAGAAATTATTTGCAAACAAATCAACAGACAAAAGATTAATCTCCAAAATATATAAACAGTTCATCCAGCTCAATATCAAAAACACAAACAACCCAATCAAAAAATGGGCAGAAGACCTAAACAGACATTTCTCCAAAGAAGACATACACATGGCCAAGAGGCACATGAAAAGCTGCTCAACATCACTAATTATTAGAGGAATGCAAATTGAAACTACAATGAGGTATCACCTCACACTGGTCAGAATGGGCATCATCAGAAAATCTACAAACAGTAAATGCTGGAGAGGGTGTGGAGAAAAGGGAACCCTCTTGCACTGTTGGTGGGAATGTAAATTGATACAGCCACTATGGAAAACAGTATGGAGGTTCCTTACAAAACTAAAAATAGAGTTACCATATGACCCAGCAATCCCACTGCTGGGCATATCCCCAGAGAACACCGTAATTCAAAAAGACACATGCACTCCAATGTTCATTGCAGCACTATTTACAACAGCCAGGTCATGGAAGCAACCTAAATGTCCATCAACAGATGAATGGATAAAAAAGATGTGGTACATATACACAATGGAATATTACTCAGGTAAAACTGGGACATTTGTAGAGACATGGATGGACCTAGAGACTGTCATACGGAGTGCAGAGTGAAGTGAGTCAGAAAGAGCAAAACAAATATAGTATATTAACACATATATACGGAATACAAAAAATGGTACAAATCAACCCATTTGCAAGGTGAAACAGAGACACAGATGTAGAGAACAAACATATGGACACCAAGTGGGGAAAGCGGGGAGTGTTGGAGGGGAATGAATTGGGAGATTGGGATACCAAATGGTACTCTCTATATATGCAGTTTATTGTCTGTTAACTGTATCTCAATAAAAGTTCTTTAAAAAAAAAAGATGCTTACTCCATAGATGCACAGAAAAGATAGAGGATTTTGGTCCAGTTCCTGCTCTTAGAGAAGTAAAGGAAAAGGCAGTTTTGCTTTTTTTTTGTTTTGTTTTGTTTTGTAAATGAAGAAAATGTCTTTAATGAAAAAAACATAAACAAATGTACAGTTTAACTGTACTTCAGTTTCTACTAGTTTCACTTTGTAAAATGATAATATGTTTGCATATTTTTCAAGGAATGAAAAGGATACTAGCCTTTTCATAAATATTTCTAACATACACAAATATTCACAAATATTTCTAACATACAATAATCTAAATTTATGCAGATAATAAAAACTATATATGGAAAATACTGCTAATAGTACCATGCAACTAATAATGTTGCTCTATAGGATTCAACAAAGTCCTAATATTCTACCAACCCTCAAGGATAGCAAGACTCCTGTGGAGCCATTAGACTTCATTGTTAATAAACTCAATGAGAATGATTCCGGTCTGATCGATGCCCATGTTAACACCGGAGATACAACCTAGCCCTGCTTTTTCTGAAAATGGCATCAGCAAGAACATTGTCACTCAGTTAAGCTATTCATAGATATGCAGGATTAACTATATAAAGAGGCTATACCACTTTCAGTTTAAAATTTACAGATATTTCATACTTTTTAAAATTCTTTATTTCTGGTAAATCCCATCTTCAACCATTTTGAAATTTCTAATCCTTCTGGCTTCATTTCTCTACTTTGACTAGTCTCAAAACAGCACATACAAATACATTGTGTTTCTGTTCTTATCTACTCTTCTATCCATGACAATTATTCTAATTAAGGAAAATTGCCTGAGCCAGGTATTTTGGAACAAAATTACTAGTTTCAACAGGGCTATATGGTTTTCTTATTACTCTATATTCTCTCATTAGTTGTATCATTTAAGCCAGTGTTTCTCAATGGGCTGATTCCCCCCACCCATGGAACATTTGCAAAGTCTGGAGACATTGTTGGTTATTACGACTGGGGGTGGGAGGCTCTACTGGCATCTGACGGATAGAGGCTAGGGATGATCTGAACATCCTACAGTGTTTTTAATTTTTTAAGGAACCTGTAATGTTTTCCATGGTGCCTGCACCAGTTTACATTCCCACCAACAGTGCACAAAGTTTCCCTTTCTTCCACATCCTCACCAACTCTTGTTGTCTCTTGTCTTTTTGATGTAGCTGTTCTGACAGGTGTGAGGTGATATCTCATTGTGGTTTTGATTTTCATTTCCCTGATGGTTAGTGATGTTAAGCAACTGTTTGTGTGCCTGTTGGCCATTTGTATGCCTTTTTTAGAGAAAATCTATTCGGCTCCTCTGCCCATTTTAGATCATTGTTTGAATTTTGTTATTGAGTTATATGAGTGCTTTATATATTTTGGGTATATTTGGATATTAACCCCTTATCAATGATAGAGGTCAATTTTTGATTCTTTTAAAGTCCTTGTCATATACCCAATTTTCCTTAATAGTTGACTTAGCCAATGAAATAAGAATCAACCTAATTGGTTTGCTCTAATGTAATTATGGGGAGAAATAAGAGATTTTGAAATTCTGTTGCATAAAAATCACTCAGGAATATTATTTTTAGTGACTGTTATAAAAATATAATAGTAGGAGCTTTATCCCTGAATGAGAGAGAGATAGACTAAGCTCTACTATGACAATTTCACATCACATGCTATTTATGCCACTTGTGATTTTTTGAAAGAGTTGCTAATAAGACTTGCAAATTAGTGTGCTTAGCATTTTTCTCAAAAATAATGATTTCATTCCTTACCTTTATTTATAATCACTTCAAAGCTATTAAAAGGAACAAGATGGGGAGCTTTCACTAAATTGGTGAAGCTTATTAGAATACTTTCTAGACTGTATGATGTAAGAGGAAAAAACTGTGAAGAGCAGGCCCAAAGTCTGTTAAAATTCATCTATAATTACGTGTATGCTAGACCTCAAATTCACAGGAGAACATTTGTTATTCTGATTTTAGTTTTAAGTTAAAAAATCATACTAAATATGACCATTTATTGCCACGCTAGTTAGTTTTACTTAAACTTTTGTTCTTTTATCCAACAGATGTCCCTTTACATCTGTATCTATATCTCTATCTATATCTCTATCTATATCTCTATCTATATCTCTATCTATATCTATATATCTACTTATCTACCTATCTAGATATTTAACAACTACTAATTGTCCTACTGGGCATTGAATTGAAATACAGCAAAACGTAATATCCAGCTCCTTTGATCATTGCCTTGGTGTTCTCTACTTTTGTTTGCCTAGATTTGAGTACCTATGTCATCTTTAAAATGGATCATATCTGGTTTGAATTTGTGAATCACAAATGCCTTCAATAATCTGATCATGTGTGGTATTTCTGGGAATTAACTTCATGCTACCTACTGCAATCAAATCCCTTGCATATTTGAAACTGCAGAAGTTGATGAATAATGTGTGAATATAATGTGATGCTTTACTCATGTTTCTTTGTCTTCAATACTTAAGTACGTGAGTATTTGAGAAATAACAGAAATTCTGAAAAGTTTTGGTAATTTTTCTAAGACTATTTTTGGTAAACCTGTAGGTTTAAGTCATTTAATACAATTAGGAGGAAGATATTGCAGTTATTTTGCTGAATTTGTTGAAGCTTTACAAAAGATTATATACTATGTTGAATTCAAAGAATTGAAATGTAATTGCTGATTGAAATTGAAAATCTGAAGGAAGTGCTATCATGCGTTGGATCTAGGCTCTGAGAAAAAAGCAAAAAGACTCCTTGTCTCACATGAAATTGTTTCATTAAGGAGGCCTTTAGGTATTATCCAAGTTTTAGAAGCAGAGCTGGAAAGATATTTTTTTAAAAGTAGGGTAAGAATGATGACTTGGAGGAAGAGCAAAACAAAACAGAACAAAATTAAAAAAAAAAACCCAAACAAACAAAATGAATTAGGAGAGAAGATTATTACCCGGGAACATTAAACATAACAAACTTAGGTGACTTTTGTTACAGTAGTTTCAATGTTGGGTACAAAAGAAAACATATTTAGGTATTGATTTCAAAATGGGAATCATCAAATCCAGAAGTAGTATTTCTTAAAATGTATTCATTCACTTAGCAAACACTTTTCTCACATTAAGAATAATCTTGAGTCTGGAAGAGAACAAGGGTATAGAAACTCACTTAGCAATAAGCATCTATCTGTACACTTGCCTTAACTCAAATAGTCTCCTTTGTGCACTTATATTTGGAGTTCATGTGCCTGCTTTTCAATACAGGGACATGCTAAAAGCACAGCTTGCTTCTCTGTGCTCTTATGCGTTTTGCTTTTAAATAGAGTTTATTTTTTTGTGCAGTTTTATGTTCACAGAAAAATTGAGCAGAAAATGCAGAAAGTTCCCATACACTCCATGCCTGCCCCACGATCAACATCCCCCACCAGAGTGGTGCGTTTATTACAGTTGATGAGCCTACATTGACATATAATTATTGCCCAGAATCCATATTTTACATTAGTGTTGACACTTGGTGCTTTATATTGTCTGGGTTTTGATAAATGTATGTTATAGTAATAGTAATAGTTTTATGGCCCTAAAAATCACTCTGTCCCTCCACCTTATGTTCTTATGTTTTAATTCAAGCCATATTATATGTCAGTGTGGTTAAAAAATTTATCCTGCAAATTTGAATGTGCATTAAGTTATGCAGAGAATATATGAAAAAGCTAAACACTGTAATTATATCTTTACCCAGGTCCAAAGCTTCATAGTGCAGACTATTATTGGTATTGTTCATATCATAGTGTCTTACAAGCTATAGTAGTTGGAGTTTTACTGCTGTGGAAATTCCCTAGTGCAGTTAGGTTAGTCCCTCAAGTCTTCCTGGAAGTCATCAGGACTAGAGAATATAAAAGAATACTTTTAAATCAGGTAAACAGACAAACCTATATCAACTTACAGGACAATTATTTCTATTTTGGCACAATAAATTAAGTCCTTTATTATTTCTCACAATGAAAACTTACTTGGTATCTAGAGCCAAAAATCTTTGACTTGAAAGCTACCCCCTGCATTGGTATTGAGTCATTTGGGGAAGTGTGTCTGTGTGTGTGTATGTGTGTGTAGGGGTGTGTGTGTGTGTGTGTGTGTGCAGGTTCACTACATTTCTAGAAACTGAGATCAAAATAAGGAAGAAGCAAACCAGCTGGGGAGTGGGCAAGAGAGAATCACAATGAATTTATTTTTTAATGATAGCAAAAAAAAAAAAAAAGGAGCAGCAGAGAGATGACAGAGCCAAATGCAGGAGAGATGAAATAAGTGAGATAGATAGGCAACACACAGGCGCAGAGAAATCCAGTCATTTTGGAGAGATGTAGTGGGAAGCGGCTAAGGGCATCAGTGACCTCATGGCAAAAACAACGTCTTTTTTTTCTCTAATGAGGACCTGAAGAACCCAGAGCAGCGATGCACATCTGTGTTGCTATAACTCACTGACTTTTCCCCAGCCAAGAAATAGAGGATTCTCTATTCATTACTTTATTTGGATTTTAACAAAGGCCAGGCATCTATTGCTTTATATAAGGTGGTTGAATTTATTTTTTTTAGCTTCTTCTTGCCTGTTCATAAGGGTTGTTATTATTTCAGTTTAAGCAAATCAGTCCAGGGTTCTTGATTTGGGCACCTCACTAGGCAAACCTTTGTAAACATTTCCCAGGTGGGCAGAGAGGTTTGATGGATTAAATGTCAGATTGCAGCCTATGGATGTTTATGGGATAAACTGGTTTTCAACAATAAAATTTTGTGGAGGCCAAAGCACATAAGTTATAGGAAACCAAGTAGAACTAAAGCGTTAACACGACTACAATCTTGCCATATTTTCACATAACATCTTTTAGAGAATACTTGTATTTCTCATAATAACCAAATTACAGTTTATGGGTCCATTTGCAAATTTGTACAAACCATATTCCTTCTTCACCTGATGTAGTGGGAAAATGTTCCAGCAAAGAAGATAATTGGGTAATTAGGATCTTTTGCTATCGTGCTAGCAGTATGATCCTTTTTGAGTGATGAAGGGTAAAAAGGTGCTTAGCAGTATATGTTGAATATTTATTTTTTTATAACAATATGGCTTTTATTAGAATGGCGAGAAAGAGTAAATCTGGCTTCTGAAAGGTTCTGCTGGGTACTTACCAGGGCTTGGTAAGTAAATGGAACTAGTGCATAACTGTGCTCCAAACACATGGTATTTGAGTTTCTTGATATTCCATTTTCTTGATATCTCTTTGACTTTAACCACCACCTGCATTCTTATTGCTCACTTTGGAGCCATTCATTTCTCATTTCAGCCACTATTGGGTTTCTCTTTTGAGGCACAAATGCAAAGATGAAGAAGTGGGGGCGGGGAGAGAACATAAAAGAACATAAGAGTTCAGTTTAGCCACGTCCTTGTTAATTCCGCACTGTGAACTAAGGTGGTTACGTGAACTGGCCGTTTCTAAAACTCTTTCCTTGGGAATATGTGTCCTGGATTCCAAGCAGATAAATTACAGACAGAATTTGGAGTTGACAGGGGTGGTTGAGGATAGGGTTTAGGCTTTGGGGGGATGGGTAGCCCTTCTTACATTCTTATTATGATCAAGGCACTAGTTATGCTGTCTTGTGACTGTTTATTTTTATGCTATTCTTCACTAGACTGTTAGCAACAGGAATGTGTTGTTTTTTAAATTTTTGATGCTGAGTACAATGCTTGGCGCACAGTAGGCACGAATACCTGTGTCCTGGGTGAATGAACAGCAGCAGCAGACAAATTTGTGCATGTGCTG
The DNA here is from genome assembly GCF_030028045.1 of Hippopotamus amphibius kiboko. Lineage (NCBI taxonomy): Eukaryota > Metazoa > Chordata > Mammalia > Artiodactyla > Hippopotamidae > Hippopotamus > Hippopotamus amphibius. The sequence goes on along the minus strand of NC_080196.1, from coordinate 77,901,442 downwards.
GATGGAAGAGAGTAGAGATACTGTTAGTGATGAAACTAACAACTAACATTTATTGAGCTCATCAGCCTTGAGCTCTTTGAAATACATTGTTGACTCCTTTAATTTTCACAACAGTTAGATACCGTCCTTATACCCATTTTACAGGCGTAGAGCTGCTAAGCAATTTACCCAAGATCTCACAGCTAAAAAAGTGCTGGAACCAGGATTTGAATCCAGAGACCATGATCATTCACCACCATGTAATCAACAAGCTTAGCCCTCTGCCCCCTCATTTGTTTTATGTGGTTGTGATACAAGCAGACATTAACTCTCGTGGTGAGCTGTGGTCAAGTCTGCGGTGGATCTGATGTGATAAAGGTGACGGGAGCATGGACACAGGGAACCTGGTGTGGGAAGACTTTCAGTGGCTTCCTCCCTGTAGCCAGGCTTCAGCGGCCACAGGGATCATTGAAGGCTCTGGGAGGAACTAGGGAGCCAACAGCAGCCATATCCTTTCTCTACTGCTTTGAGCTCTGTGTAATCTTGGCACCATTTCTTTGCTATGAAAGCTGCTTTCAGCTGAATTCAAGATACCATTCTCTCCAGTCATCCAACTATGGACCAGGCTATGCTCTATGCTTGACTATTTTCTGGGCAATTTACTCAACACTTGTCCTTCATTCCCCTCATTTGTAAAATAGAGATCATCATACCCCCTCCCTCGCAGTATAGCTGTAGAGCTTAAATGTGTTAGTATATGTAACCTTTTAGAGAAGTGCTTGGCTCATGCTAAGTGCCCAAAAAACATTAGCTCTTATTCCTATAAAACTTTGTATCCATGCGGCTTCAATTTGGCAGAATTTTGAGCACTTGGATAATTCCAGTTTGATGAAAGTAATGGGAGGAATAACCACTGATCTGAAAAGCCATGTTGCGGTTTACTCTTCCCTGAGCTGGGGAAAAAAGTGAAGGAAAAAGGGACTTGATTTTAGAGAAAGAGAAAGTGAGGCTGCGTGAGTTCAGTGGACTTGCGGAGCATCACGCTGCCAATCACTGCACCATTACTGATGGAGCCTGAGAAAGAACCCTTAGGCAGCTACTCTGCTGGGAGGGTCCTTGTGCTGTGCCAGTGTTTGCTGTGTTAGCACAAAAGGTAATAAACCTCGAGAATTCCAGGAAGGCAGACCTTCTGAGAAGGAAGGCCATGACCTATTTCTGGGTCCCGAATGGCGAATAGCCCAGATTCTTGTTATGAGTGTTATCTACAGTTCATAGCAACATTACATCCTATTTTCCTTGTGGAAGTCACTGGCTAATGATCACTAGCAAAATGCCCTCCCATCTGAAGCACAAGGAGAAATGATTTGCATGACCTACCCCATCCCAGTCTCTGGAGTGGATATTTTTACTTCTCTTCAGAGAAGAAGGAAGTGCCATTTTACCAGAGATTTGTCGGTTGGTCCCATGTAGTGAAAAGTTAAAGGCCACAGAGTCTCTTAGGTTCCACGAGATCTTAGGGGCCACCGGGTCCAAATCTCACAGTCAACTGATAAAAGGGCTGAGAGAGGGTGAGGCACTTGAGCAAGGGCACACAGCTGGGAGGCAGAGAAGGGCTGCAGACCTGGCCTGGTTGGACCCCAAGTGTCGTTGCCCCACCCCTCTTCCTGTTGTCTGAGGATGATTTCATACAAAGATTGATTGGGAGAATGTTCAGAGGACCATGGCAGCGATGTCTGAGGTGTATCCTGACAGTTTATGGGATTCACTTCATTTTTAACTCCTTACCTTGGAGTTTGGCGCCTTTAATTGACCAAATATTTAAATTATTTGACTTTGGAAATGAAGAAGTTTTAAGATAAATCTTCCCCACACGGGTAGTTATGTGGTGGTTACAATTTCTTAGAGATTTCATTGTATTCTGGGCCTTTTGAAATAGGAACAACAACAACAACAACAAAAGAGCATAAATAGGACATCCACTTCTTATTTGTATGGTTCAGAACTTGGTACCTGTTGCCATCTGTGCCATGCATGACATTCAAAAATATCTTCAAGGGAAAGCTAGGGTCTTGGGAGGGTGAACCTAGTCAGCTTATGTTCCTTGGGAAGTGACAAGGATTTTATACTGTTGACCGGGCAACAATGTATAGGATGATACGTGAAGGCAAAGGCACCTTTAGGAAGAATGTTTTGGATTAGTCAAAAATTTAATCCCAGAGGGAGGAGAGAACTGAATCCCCCAACTTGATACATTGATTGAAAGTTTGATTGAAGGTCTGAGAAGAATACTTTTGGTGTCTTATTGGTATGTTATCTCTGACTGGACGAGTCAGGCTGCCTTGTGGGAGCCACTGGGGGCAGCAGGAAATAGAGACAGAAGCAGGGGCAGAGGTAGGGGAGAGGGGGGGCAGCGCCCTCTGGCAGGCACCGAAGAGATTTCCGAGGACAGTGACACCACCAGCCCCAGACAGAGAAAACATTTATGGTCACAGAGGAAAGTATTTGAGCCACCTAGGATACACTCAGTAAAAGGGACATGATTTGGAGCTTCAGAGCCTTTGCAAGATAAGGCAAAAGGTAAAGGTCCTTAATTGTTCCCAAAGCCCATGTGGCCTGGGAGAAAAGGGTAATCCACCAGAAACCTGGCAAGAGCAGGATGGGAGGCAGTTTCCGCTGATGGGAACCACGCCTCTGTTCTATTTGTCCTACATCCCTCTCAGAGGGCTGTACTCGAATCCTTTTTAAGAGCTTGCTGATCAAAATTTAATGTGTAACCCTACCAAGCAGCTTTACATATTTTTTAAGCTCTTTATTGGAATATAATTGTTTTACCCATTTGTACGAGCTTTTGAGGTACACCAAAGTGAATCAGCTGTATTTATACATATATCCCCATATCACCTCCCTCCGGCGACTCCCTCCTACCCTCCCTGCCCTGGCCCTCTAAAGCATCACTCATCATCTTTGTTATACACCAACTTCCCACTAGCTATCTATTTTACATTTGGTAGTGTACCTATGTCCATGCTACTCTCACTTCATCCCAGCTTCCCCTTCACCCCCTGCTCCCCCAATCCCATGTCCTACAGTCCATTCTCTGCATCTGCATCCTTATTCTTGCCCTGTCCCTGGGTTCATCAGTACCATTTTTTTTTTAAGATTCCATGTATATGAGTTAGCATACAATATTTGTTTTTCTTTTTCTGGCTTACTTCCCCCTGTATGACAGACTTTAGGTCTATCCACCTCATTACATATAGCTCCATTTCATTCCTTTTTATGGCTGAGTAATATTCCGTTGTATATATATGCCACATCTTCTTTACCCATTCATCTGTTGATGGACATTTAGGTTGCTTCCATGTCCTGGCTATTGTAAATAGTGCTGCAATGAACATTATGGTACATGTTTCTTTTTGGATTATGGTTTTCTCAGGGTATATGCCCAGTAGTGGGATTACTGGATCATATGGTAGTTGTATTTGTAGTTTTTTAAGGAACCTCCAAACTGTTTTCCATAGTGGCTGTACCAACTTACATTCCCACCAGCAGTGCAGGAGAGTTCCCTTTTCTCCACACCCTCTCCAACATTTATTGTTTCTACATTTTTTTATGATGGCCATTCTGATTGGTGTGAGGTGATACCTCATTGTGGCTTTGACTTGCATTTCTCTGATGATTAGTGATGTTGAGCATCTTTTCATGTGTTTGTTGGCCATCTGTATGTCTTCTTTGGAGAAATGTCTATTTAGGTCTTCTGCCCATTTGTGGATTGGGTTATTTGCTTTTTTGGTATTAAGCTGCATGAGCTACTTGTATATTTTGGAGGTTAGTCCTTTGTCTGTTGTTTCATTGGCAAGTATTTTCTCCCATTCTGAGGGTTGTCTTCTTGTCTTGTTTATGGTTTCTTTTACCATGCAAAAGCTTTTAAGTTTCATGAGGTCCCATTTGTTTATTCTTGATTTTATTTCCATTATTCTTGGAGGTGGGTCAAAAAGGATCTTGCTTTGATGTATGTCATAGAGTGTTCTGCCTATGTTTTCCTCTAGGAGTTTTATAGTGTCTGGCCTTACATTTAGGTCTTTAATGCACTTTGAGTTTATTTTTGTGTACGGTGTTAGAAGTGTTCTAATTTCATTCTTTTACATGTAGCTGTCCAGTTTTCCCAGCACCACTTATTGAAGAGGCTGTCTTTCTTCCATTGTATATTCTTGCCTCCTTTGTCAAAGATAAGGTGCCCATATGTGCTTGGGTTTACTTCTGAGTTCTCTATTCTATTCCATTGATCTTCCTTTCTGTTTTTTTGCCAGGACCATACTGTCTTGATCACTGTGGCCTGGTAGTATAGTTTGAAGTCAGGAAGCCTAATTCCACCAATTCCATCTTTCCTTCTCAAGATTGCTTTGGCTATTCGGGGTCTTTTGCGTTTCCTTACAAATCGTAAGATTTCTTGTTCTAGTTCTGTGAAAAATGCCATTGGTAATTTGATAGGGATTGCATTGAATCTGTAAATTGCTTTGGGTAGTATAGTCATTTTCACAATGTTGATTCTTCCAATCCAAGGACATGGTAAGTCTCTCCCTCTGTTTGTATCATCTTTGATTTCTTTCATCAGTGTCTTATAGTTTTCTGCATACAGATCTTTCGCCTCCTTAGGTAGGTTTATTCCTAGGTGTTTTATTCTTTTTGTTGCAGTGGCAAATAGGAGAGTTTCCTTAATATCTCTTTCTGCTCTTTCGTTGTTAGTGTATAGGAATGCAAGAGATTTCTGCGCATTAATTTTGTATTCTGATACTTTACTAAACTCATCAATGAGTGCTAGCAGTTTTCTGGTAGAGTCTTTCGGGTTTTCTATATATAATATCATGTCATCTGCAAAGAGTGACAATTTTACTTCTTCTTTTCCAATTTGGATTGCTTTTATTTCATTTTCTTCTCTGATTGCTGTGGCTAAAACTTCTAAAACTATGTTGAATAATAATGGTGAGAGTGGACACCCTTGTCTTGTTCCTGTTCTTAGAGGGAATGCTTTCAGTTTTTCACCATTTAGAATGATGTGGCTTTTGGTTTCTCATATATGGCTTTTATTATGTTGAGGTAATTTCCTTCGATGCCCCTTTTCTGGAGAGTTTTTATCATAAATGGATGTTGAATTTTGTCAAAAGCTTTTTCTGCATCTGTTGAGATGATCATGTGGTTTTTATCCTTCAATTTGTTGATATGATGTATCACATTGATTGATTTGCATATATTGAAGAATCCTTGCATTCCAGGGATAAACCCCACTTGATCATAGTGTATGATCTTTTTAATGTGCTGTTGGTTTCTGTTAGCTAGTATTTTGTTGAGAATTTTTGCATCTAAATTCATCAGTGATATTGGTCTGTAATTTTCTTTTTTTGTGACATCTTTGCCTGGTTTTGGTATCAGGGTGATGGTGGCCTCATAGAATGAGTTTGGGAGTGTTCCTCCTTCTGCTATATTTTGGAATAGTTTGAGAAGGATGTGTGTTAGCTCTTCTCTAAATGTTCGATAAAATTTGCCTGTGAAGCCATCTCGCCCTGGGTTTTGTTTGTTGGGAGATTTTTAATCACAGTCTCGATTTCTGTACTTGTGATTGATCTGTTCAACTTTTCTATTTCTTCCTGGTTCAGTCTTGGAAGATCATACTTTTCTAAGAATTTATCCATTTCTTCCAGGTTATCACATTTATTGGCATATAGTTGCTTGTGGTAGTCTCCCATGTTCTTTTGTATTTCTGCAGTGTCCGTTGTTGCTTCTCCATTTTCATTGCTAATTCTGTTGATTTGTGTCTTCTCCTTTTTTTCCTGATGAGTCTGGCTAATGGTTTCTCAATTTTGTTTATCTTCTCAAAGAACCAGCTTTTAGTTTCGTTGATCTTTGCTATTGTTTCCCTCATCTCTTTTTCATTTATTTTTGATCTGATCTTTATGATTTCTTCCCCTCTGCTCACTTTGGAGTTTCTTTGTTCTTCTTTCTCTAATTGTTTTAGGTGTAAGGTTAGGTTGATTATTCGATATTTTTCTTGTTTCTTGAGGTAGGACTGTATTACTATAAACTTCCCTCTTAGAACTGCGTTTGCTGCATCCCATAGGTTTTGAGTTGTTGTGTTTTCATTGTCATTTGTTTGTAGATTTTTTTGATTTCCTCTTTGATTTCTTTAGTGATTTCTTGGTTATTTAATAGCATATTGTTTAGCCTCCATGTGTTTGTATTATTTACAGTTTTTTTTTTCCTGTAATTGATATCTAGTCTCATGGCATTGTGGTCTGAGAAGATGATTGATATGAATTCAATTTTCCTGAATTTGCTGAGGTTTGATTTGTGACCCAAGATGTGATCTATCCTGGAGAATGTTCTTTGTGCACTCAAGAAGAAAATATATTTTGTAGTTTTTGAATGGAATGTCCTATAAATATCAATGAAGGTGAGGTGGTCTAATGTGTGATTTAAAGCTTGTGTGTCTTTATTTATTTTCTGTTTGGATGATCTGTCCATTGATGTAAGCGGGTTGTTAAATTCTCCTAGTATTATTGTGTTACTGTCGGTGTCCCCTTTTATGGTTATTAGAATTTGCTTTATGTTTTGAGGTGCTCCTATGTTGGGTGCATAGATATTTACAATTATTATATGTCTTCTTGGATGGGTCCATTGATCATTATGGAGTGTCCTTCCTTGTCTCTTTTAATAGTCTTTACTTTCAAGTCTAATTTGTCTGATATAAGTATTGCTGCTCCAGCTTTCTTTTGACTTCCATTTGCATGGAATATCCTTTTCCATCCCTTTATGTTCAGTCTATATGTATCCCTTGGTCTGAAGTGGGTTTCTTGTAGGCAGCATATAGAAGGGTCTTGCTTTTGGATCCATTCAGCCAGTCTGTGTCTTTTGGTTGGAGCATTTAATCCATTTACATTTAAGGTGATTATTGACATGTGTGTTCCAATTACCATTTTCTTAATTGTTTGGGGTTTGTATTTGTAGGTGTTTTCCTTCTCTTGTATTTCCTACTTAGAAAAGTTCCTTTAGCAGCTGTTGTAAGGCTGGTTTGGTGGTGCTGAATTCTCTTAACTTTTGCTTATCTGTAAAGCTTTTGATTTCTCCCTCAAATCTGAATGAGATTCTTGCTGGGTAGAGTGTTCTTGGCTGTAGGTTTTTCTCTTTCAGGACTTTCAGTATATCCTGCCATTCCCTTCTGGCCTGCAGAGTTTCTGCAGAAAGATCAGCTGTTATCCTTATGGGTTTTCCCTTATATGTTATTTGCTGCTTTTATCTTGCTGCTTTTAATATTTTTCCTTTGTGTTTAGTTTTTGTTAGTTTGATTAATATGCGCCTTGGTGTATTTCTCCTTGGGTTTATTCTGTATGGGACTCTCTGTGCTTCTTGGACTTGATTAATTATTTCCTTTCCCATGTTGGGGAAGTTTTCCATTATAACCTCTTCAAATATTTTCTCAGACCCTTCTTTTCTTCTTCTTCTTCTGGGATGCCTATAATTTGAATGTTGGTGTGCTTAATATTGTCACCAAGGTCTCTGAGACTGTCTTCCATTCTTTTTATTCTTTTTTCTTTTTCCTGCTCTGTGGCAGTTATTTCCCCCATTCTATCTTCCAACTCACTTATTCGTTCTTCTGCCTCAGTTATTCTGCTGTTTATACCATCTAGAGTATTTTTAATTTCGGTTATTTTGTTGTCCAGTACTGTTTGTTTGCTCTTTAGTTCTTCTGAGTCCTTATTAACTGTTTCTTGTATTTTCTCTGTTTTGTTGTTGAGATTTTGAGTCATGTTTACTATCATTACTCTGAATTCTTTTTCAGGCAATTTCCCTATTTCCTCTTCATTAATTTGGTCTTGTGGGCTTTTTCCCTGCTCCTTTGCCTGCATGGTGTTTTGTGGGAAAACATTCAGAAGTCTTTCTGAAACCTTGAAAATGTTACTAAAAGTAATTAAAGTATGTGGGTTGCGCAACTGGATGCAGGATGCCCTGCTTGAGCAGAAGAGGAACTAAGGGTGCTGGGTGTGGAGCCCATGGGGGCATAGGTTACCGTAGAAACAGAATATTGACCCTCTCTGGGGGTGCAGCCCCTTTCTCACTTGCACACCTCATATCACCCTGTTTGGCCCTGGAGGATGGCTGGTTAGCCAGAGACGGGTAAGATTCCTCAGGGGAGGAACAACCTGAGACAGGCACAGTTGCAGAGGGGCCAACAGGGGTGGGGCACAGGCCCTTAATCCTTTTGAGAGAGGTCTCCTTCCCCCAGGGCTGCTTTGCTCTCCACGCCCAGCTCAAATCCACACCCAGCTCAAATCCACACCCAGCTGAAATTGGACCCAGGAGGCAAACAAAGATCATTGCCCCCAGTCATGTGAGGCCTTTGTTTACTTCAAAGATAACGTTGTTTGTGGGATGAAACTGGGAGTGTTAGACCCTTAGGTTATGCCAAGAACTCAATAAAAGCAACGTGGAGTCAATCATCAAGGCTCTTGATCCTAGAGGTCTTGAGTCCCCTGGTCCCATCTTTCTCTTAAATCTGTGTCTGTGTTTTCTTTAAGCTTGTGGCACCTGTCAGTGGACTTGAGTCGCCGAGCTGGTCTCGACAGTGTTTCTTTGTTTTCTCATTTTATCTAATTTATAGGATTTGCTGTCTCCTTTCCCTATGCTGCCTAGTGGTAATTCCTCTTGTTTGTGCCCTCTGCCCCCAGTGGTGGGGTTTGTCCAGTGTCTTGAGTAGGCTTCCTGGTGGGGGCATCTGAAGTCTGCTTTCTGGTGTGTGGCTCTGTGTCTTTTCTCTCTTAGGAGCAGGGCTGTGTCAGGTGGTGTGTTTTAGGGTATCTGTGAAGTTAATATGGCTTTAGGTAGTCTGTGTGCTGATGGGTGGCTTTGTGTGTCTGTCTTGTTTGTAGTTTGGTGTGAGGTGTCTAGCACTGGCAGTTGCAGACAGTTGGATGAAGCCAAGTCTTAGACTCTGACACAGGGCTCTGTGAGAGTTCTCTGCAGTTAATCCTCCCTGTGTCTGAGGATTCCCTAGTAGTCTAGCATCCTGGGTTCAGTGCTCCCTCCCCAGAGCCTCCTACCTGACTTCTGATGGAGTAATCTAGACTTCAGAGGTTGCTTGTCCCAGTTATGTCAGGATCTTTGCAGTCCTTTCTGGTGTCTGAGGTCATCTGTTGATGTTCATCTGGTTCTCTGTGGGAATTATTGGGTCTTTTGATGTATTCCTGATGCATCTGTGGAGATGGATGCATTCTGTGTCCTTCTACTCTGCCTCCATCTTTCTTCCAGCTTTGTATTTTAAAAGATGACTTTTAATTATATAACAAGCCATTCAATACGAAGATGTACTGAAATTGTAAAATGATATAAAATAGGATCGACGTTTTGGGTCAGAATACCGTCTTCAAAAGGTTACTGTTCTTTGTTTTTCTTTTTTGGTTGAATTTAGACATCATTCAGTCACTCACACATTAGTTCAGAACCTTTCCTAGACACCTCTCACTGATTGTTCTTGCTGTCCCGATCTTACTTCTTTTAGATTCTCCAATCTTTCACACTCTTAATTAGGCTTATAGATACCACATATACACCAAGCAGAGAATGAGTCCAATTTACATTATGCATCCTTTTGGGAAGTCCTGACATTTAATTATATTTTAACTGATGTGTGTTTATGAGCTGTGTTTTCCTCTTTAAAGTCAAATAATTGGCCAAGAGTCTTAATAGTTTTAAATTATATTCATGCAAATTTTAGAATTTTAGAAGTGGACGGAAGATAAATACTTGTTACTTTTAAACTTTATGTGTTTAACATTATATTATATATATAATTATATATAATATATTGACATTATTATAACATCATAACATCAAACTGTTATAATGTTGCTATTTATTGATTGCTATAGTTAATAACTTTTAGTAATAGTAAATAATTTATAAATTTTTCCATTAAAATGAACTTAAAAATTTCCTAATAAATTTGATGAAAACACTTTCCCAATCAGAATTCATAAGGATGGATAACATTTTAAAAATTCTCAAAATAGTGGTATCTTTTAATACAACTTTGCATTGTTACATTGTGCTTAAAACTACTAGTTATTTGAAAGTGAAACATTTAAAAAATTCTCTTCTTCTTGATAAGTGAGTTAAAATAGAAAGTTATTGTAGGGTTTAAAAATATACTTTTTTTGGTCCAGAGTTCCAGTTTGTTTTCTTTCACCTTTTCTATTTATAAGTTGCTCTTTTGAATTTCAATACCGTCCTGTGTGAACACATTTAGAATGTTTTAATGAATTATTATGCTGCAAATCCAGAATTCAGGATGAGATAACTGGATGTATCACTGTGACCTGACCTAATTTAGGTGGCTCACTGTCACACATGAGGTACATTTTAATAAGTTTTGGTTAGTAACCTCAACCATAAAAATTCATTTTTATATTATTCCCGTTGACAAGAAAAAAATCTGACAGAATTAACAAGATTTCTAGCCTTTCCAGCTCAACTCTTTGAGGAATGATAAAATTGATAAAACTCTCTTGTAAGCATAAATCCTCATGGGTTTTATTATATGGCTTTTAAACTGTAGATTTTAAATGGCAATTTTAGTCCTTTAACATTAAAGACAATCTTATAAAATAAAGGCAGGAGGATTACATTTCCAATAAGAAAAGTGAGATGAGATGATGAATAGAAGTAAAAATGTAAATTATTAATAAATCTGTAGCATGCTACATATGAGTAGTTCCCCATATTTTACTATGACATTAATTATATATTTTTCTCATATTTTATCCTCTTTTAAGCAAACACACTAAAACAAATGACAGTGAAACCTTGAGGCTTTCTTAGTTGTTTGAAGGAAGTGCTTTTTCCCCTCAGAGCTAGTGTGAATTTGCTGTTGCTAAAAATTGTGAGAGAAAAGTTGATTGAGTCAAATTTGTATACATGTGGTGGTATGTGGGAGGAAAAGTAACAATTAAGGACTTGTTTCTTTGAATTAGGAACTTTTGTGAGGGAGAAGGTGAGGAAAAAATCAACCACACATTTGCATTGTAGAAACAAAATGAATTTTTAAACAGTAGATGTTTCTTACATACTTAAGTAGAAGCCTATGTTTTCTAGTCTGTTTGGAGTATCTCCACAAATGTTTTCAGGTCTCATAGAGAAAACAAGTGTTGGGATCATTTAATCATCCATTCTATAAATATTTATTCACAACCAATCACTTTTCCAGTGGCTGGAGATATACAATAAATAAAATAGATAAAATATCCCTGCCCACATAGAGTGTACACAATACTTACACAGTAAGCCTACTGACTGAGGCGAGAACAGTAATTAAACATATATGTGTGGAGGTCTGGGAAGACTTCATTGCAAAGATAGCAGTTAAGCAGACAATATAGAATTCTAAAGTTCAGGGGTGAGATCCAGGATTGAGATATAAACCTGAGAATCAGAAGCACATAGATGATATTTAACACATGAGATGGGTTGAGATCACTAAAGAAATGGTTATTGATAGAAAAGTCCCAGGACTATGCTCTGGGGACACTTCAATATTAAGAGGTTGGGTAAAACCAGCAAAGAAGATTGAGCAATAACCAGTGGGAGGTGAGGAGCAAAAGCAAGTAAGTGTGATATATATTTCTGGGCTCTCTCTTCTGTTGCATTGATCTATATATTTATCTTTTTTCTAATACCATGTTGCTTTTGATTACTCTTTTTACTTAGTCTTAAAATCAAGTAGTATGAGTCCTCCAACTTTTTTTTCAAAATTATCTTTCAGTTCTTTTGCTCTTTCAAATACATTATACAATTATCTTTTAATTTCTTCTAAAACCCTGCTCAGATTTGGATTAGAATTGTATTTTATTTCTAGATAAGTTAAGAGAGAACTGACATCTTGATTTTATTGAGTTTACCACACCATGAACATGGTATATTTCACTATTTATTTAGACCTGTTTTGATTTCTTTCATCTGTGTTCTTTAGTTTTCAGAATACAGATCTTATACATATTTTGTTAGATTTATACCTATTTCATCTTTTTGAAGCTATTATGAATAGTGTACTTTTCAACTTCTAACTGTTACTATATATGTTATTTTTTGTTAATGTTGAGATTTTCTAAGCAGATAATATTATAGTCTGTGAAAAAGATGATTTTGTTTTGTTCTTTCTGATTTATATGCCTTTTATTTCTTTCTTTCCTAATTGTGCTGACTAGGACCTCCAGTCCTATGTTGAATAGAAGTGGTTGGAACAGGTATCTTTGTCAGATATCCTTGTCTTATTCCTAATCTTGTATAAGGTGGGAGGATTCAAATTTACATCATTAAGTATTATGTTAACTGTAGTTTTTCAAAGATGATCTCATCAGGTTGAGGCAGTTCTCTTCTATTTCTAGCTTGCTGAGAGATTTTTATCATGAGTAAGTATATATTTCAAAAGCATTTTCTGCATCTACTGAGATGGTCATATAGTGTTTATTTTTTATTCTGTTGATGTATACCACACTGATTGATTTTTGAATGTTGAACCAACTTTGCATCTTAGGTTAAAATTACTTGGTCATCCTTTTTGTATATTGTTGGACTGTGTGGTACTTGAGATATTTGCATCTATTTTCATGAGAGATAGTCTGCAGATTGTTTCCTCCCTCCCTCCTCTCTCCCTACCACTTTCTCTTTCTCTTTCTCTTTCTTTCTCTTTCTCTTTTCCTTCCTTCCTTTCTTCCTTCCTTTTTTCTTTCTTTCTTTTTCTTTCTTTCTCTTTCTTTCTTTCTTTGTTTCTTTCTCTGCATTTTCATCAAGTTATTGCTTACATCAGTAGATAAGTTGGAAAGTATTTTGTCCTCTTCTATTTTCTGAAACTATATGTGTAAATTAACATTATGTCATGTCATCTTTAACTGTCTATTAGAATTCACCAGCAGAACCATCTTGGTGTTTTCTTTGTGGGAAAGATTTAAACTATGATTTAGATTTGTTTCACAGATATAGGAACATCCAGGTAATCTGTGTTTTGTTCAAGTTTGGTAGTTGCATCTTTTAGGGAATTAGTCCATTTAATCTAATTTATAAAATTTATTGGCATGGAATTATTTACAAAATTCCTTATTCTTTCAATATCTGTTTCATCTGTAGTGTTATTCTTTTTCCATTATATATATTAGTAATTTGTGTCCTCTGTTAACTTGAACAGTGTCACTATAGATTTATCAATTATATTTATATTGAAGAACCAACTTCTATTTTCTTTGATTTTTCTCCAGAATCCTCTATCTTCTATTTAAGTGACTTCTGATTTATTTTTGTTTATTCTTCTTGCTTTAGGTTTAATTTGCTCTTCTTTTTACAGTTTCTTAGGAAGCGTAGATCATTGATTTAAGACCTTTGTTTTTTATAATATGAACATTTCTTTCTTAGCACTGTAGCTTAGTTTGATTCATCATATCTTGATATGCTGTACTATCATTTAAAATTCTTTCAAAAAGTTTTATATTTTTCTTGTGATTGTTTCCTTAGATCCATGGGTTAGTTAAAAACATGTTGCTTCTAAATATTTAGGGATTTTTGAAATATTATTCTGTTATTGATTTTAAACTTTTTAATTCCATGTTTTCAGTGAGCCTACTTTGTATAACTTTAAATTTTTAAATTTGTTGATATTCATTTTATGGCTCAGAGTGTGGTTTATATTGATGCAAGTGCACTTGCAAAGAATGTCTGTTCTGCAGTTGATTAGAAGATTGTTAGGTAAAGTTGATGATAATATTGCTTAGACCTACTTTCATACCGATGTTTTCTTCTATTTGTTCTATCACTTACTGAGAGAGGAATACGGAATTCTCCTATATTTGTGGATTTCTGTGATTCCAGTTTATCTCCATTACTAGCTTATTTGCCATCCCTTCTTTTTATTTTATTTAGTGGTTGCTCTCAGTTTTGATAGACATCTTCAACTTGTAATAGTCTACCTTCAAATGGTATTCTACTACCTCACAGTTAGTGTGGAAGCTTATAGTTGTATATTTCTGCATCCTCCCTCCTATCATTTGTATTATCATTGTCATATACTTTACCTCCACATATGTTATTAACCCTGAAATGGACTTTTAGGTTTTTTTGCTTTCAATTTTCGACTACCTCATAAAGTGATTCTTAAGAAAAGAAAAATAAATGTTTTCTGTTCACTCTCACTTTTACTATTCTGGCCCTCTTCATTTCTTTGTGTAGATCCAAATTTCCATCTAAGGTCATACTCCTGACTGAAGAAATTCCTTTAAACTTCCTTTTATTGCACGTCTAAGCTTGTGCTGATCTGTACATCTATTTTTAACCTCCCTTTTTGAAATGTATTTTTGCTTGGTGTAGAATTCTAGGCTGAAAATTTTCTTTCAGTCTTTTACGGAGTCAATGATTTGTCTTTTAGCTTGTATAATTTCTGTAGAAAAGTATTTTCTAAAACTTGCATTTGTTTCCTTGCGTGTACTATGACCCTCACCCCATGGCTCTTTTTTAAGATTTTCTCTTTGTTTTTGTTTTCAACACTTTGATTACAATGTGTCTCGGAAACTGTGTTAGTACTTACTCATGTGTACATTATTATTTATCCAGCTTATCATCATTTGGGCGTCCCAAATCTGTAGTTAATTTTCTCAGCTATTATCTTTCAATTATTTCTTCTGCTCTCTTTTCTCTTTTTTCTTATTATGAGTTTTAAATTATAACATGTTAGAGTATTTGATAGTCTTGTGGCACTTGGATATTCTATTGTTTTCTTCACTCTTTTTCTCACAATGCTTCGGGGTTTTATTTTGTGTTTCTGTTTAACTGAGTCTTGCTTCTGCTGTGTCTAGCCTATGGAAAATTCTATCCAACAAATTCTTCATCTTTATTATGATAGATTTTTTTAGTTTTAAATTTGATTCTGTTTAATAATTTCCATCTTTTCCCTCTGTTAATGCAGATTGTCCGTTTTTTCCACTAGATCCTTTGACATATTTATCATCACTATTTTAATGTTTCTGTCTTCCAGTTCCAACATAGAAGTCATCTCTATGTCCGTTTCTGTAGACTACCTTATGTCTTGACAGCGGGTCATTTTCTCTTTTTTCTGTGTTCTTACATTTTGATTGGCTATGGGACATGTGTGAGAAGAACAGCCTAAGGTGCTGGATGGATTTTCTCAGTGCCCTTTCATCTCCATTTTTGAGTAGTCCTTACATTCCTAAGAAGCAAAGAAGGACTCTCCACACTCTTGCCCTTAGCCCAGAGGTATCCTGTTATTCAGTGTTGGGCTTGTCATAGGAGCAAGTAGATGCTTTTGATTCCCTTGTTCCAGCATCATACTTAGGCAGGCTATGTGCTCCTTGGCTTCAAGGGTGGAAGTTTCTCAGTATTTCTGTGCTTCCTCTCCATGGCAATGACACCCTGGTTGTATCTATGGGGTTGGAGGGGGTGGATCTTGGCCTTAGGCAGGAAAGAGCTCAAGCAGACCTCTGTAAGACTCTGGGCCCAAGCAGATCTCCAGCCTCTTCCTAGGGAACAGATGTTCTTTGCTTCTACTCTTCCCTCAGAAGCAATATACCTTTTCTTGGGACAGGTGGCAAGAGAGTTCTCTGTTTCTCCACTGCTTTTACTTGTGACCAGGTACAAGGCAGGTGGTGGGTGATGAGCCGGCAGGTTTCCAACCTCCTTCCCCCACAAGACACAGTAGTTTTTGTTTCCGTTCCTTGACTAACTGAAGTTTACCTTTGCCTGGGCCCTTAGTGTTGGGAGAGTTTTCTGCCCTTTCTCCAGCAGTTTAAAGCTATTGGTACCTAAGAAAGAAAGGTCTAGGAAGGGTGGGGTTATTTGTGCATCACCTGGGGCTCTCTCTGCCCCTAATCTTTCTTGTTAGTATCAGTGGAGGCCAGAGGAAAAGAGCTGGCAATGAGGGCGGTCTCAACTTGTGCCTGAGGGTGTGAGTGATGCTAGCCCATACTCAGTCTTTAAGAATTTGTTATAATTGTAGCTTTTTCTTCTAGTCTGGTCTGATGATGGCAGCTCTCCTGTTGTGCACCACTTCATAATCTCATCTCTCCTCACAGAGGCGCTTCACTCTGGAACTCAGTTCACCCTTTTTGCCTTACAACTTTAGCTCTCTAATGGGCTGCAGTAAAGTTAATGATTTTGTAGATTATCTGACTTTTCCTTATTGTTAGCATGTGTGAGCAATGCTGTCCTGTGACTTTTTCTATCTGACTTGGCTGTCCGTACATCAGGGTTTCTTACCTTTCCATGCAGTCTTAGAAGAAAGAAAGTCCTCTAGAAGTTCACCATTGGATTTGCAACATGGTGTCACTGGTGCAGTTTGAATGGAATGATGGTGGCCAATGCTTGATTGGGGAGTGGGTTCAAGAGAGAAAGAAGGGAGAGAAGAAGTTGGAGGCTATGAGTTTAGATAACTCTTGAGGACTCTTCCCAGTAAAGGGTAAAAGGGTTTGGATCTAGTGCTCATGTGAAGGGACTGGCCTTTGCTTGGAGCATGGAGAATTTATCTCTAGAAACAGGAGGGAAAGCAGAGTATACAGGCACTGACATTGGAAGATGTGATGGTGGGAACTTGTGGAGGTTCTTGTGATTTGCTTTCATATTCTCAGTGCCTGAGGTAACTAGGTATCATGTGAGAGTGAGAACGGGGGAGGAAGTGTTGAAGGTTTGGGAACAGGTACAAAGGGGCGAATGAGTAATATAAGGAATTAGGAATGTGAATGGACTAAAATTTGAGAATGGATCATTTCCTACAATCAAAAGAGAAAACTAAGCAGAAACAACAACAGCAGCAAAACTTTTCCTTGTTTCTTTATGATCTTCCATCTATTATCCTGGCACAAAAATACATTTCATTGCTCTGCAGTCACTTCTTTTTATACTAAGAAATATTTCTCCAAGCAATTGAAATGTTTAAGACAAATGTAAATTACCTGCTTATTTGGCACCATACGGAAAAAATGACATAAATGTTCATGATTCTGGATGACTTTACGTGGTGTAAGTGTTGTCCTAGAACAACAAAATCCTCTGGCACCACTGGTACATACTGTCTGATGAATGAGGAAGCAGGCGATGATTATGGTTCATTGGCTTGAACCACTTTCTGACACTTCCAAAAAATATACTTAATTACTGAGAAATCCTTAGTACATTCCTCAAATGGATTGTGACACTTCTGGAACCACAGTGTAACAATTTTTGCTTCTTATAGGAACCCAACATGATAGATTTTAACTAGTTTTCTTAAGTAAAGTGTGGCAAGGTCAGAGTGCACTTTTCTGGTATGTGGAATGCACGTCTGCATTGAGACAGCAGGAGTAACATCTGCATACTGTTAACTCTGAAGCCTTCTGTTTATGAATTCTACTTGCTTATTCTTATTAGTTTTTGGGAATCCAATATCTCTAGTAGACTGGTCAGAGGAGTGGAATTTGTCCCTTTGATTCTTAGACAAATGAATCCTATAGTTGGAATTTACCTGGGCCCAAAACTTTGACCCGGAGAAAATAATAAAAAGATTAGAATACTCCTGGAACATTGACTTAGTGTCCCCTAGAGTTTTGAGCTGTGGGCTTGTGTGTAGGTGTGCTTGGAAACACTCCTCTGTCATTCTCCTCCAAGGTATCAAGTGCACACTTCTGGCCACTGTTTGTACAATGGAAGATAACCATGTTCAAACAGATGCCTGGATACTGCTTAACATTGTATTTGGTAGGAGAAAAGGGACCAAGGAAACTTTTGATTATTTCTTCCTCTTATTGACCTGGAATTTTCATCCTATGACTTTGAAAAAAAAAAAAGTCAGGTCTTTTACAGACAAGGGGGATGGATAATACCAAGTTTGGCAAAACCTAGAATAACTGCACACAGCTCAACAGCTTAGTTCTCTTAACATGAGAACACTTTTGAAAAAATAATTTGTACAAAGAGTCAATAACTTGAAAACATCAGCAACCATTTGAATTATAGTGATCTTTGCATCAGGACTGATTTCCTCCATGACTTAATCTCCTGAGGCCCTCCGTGAGTAACACAGAACATCGCTCTGTAGACTGACCTCCACACCCCAAGCCTATGCTCTCCTTCCACATCTCATGGTCTGTTGTTTCTTCACTGGTGGGAAGCTTAATTTGGCCACTTGTCAGTCTCCTAAAACTATTTTGTGTGTTGGCAGCTCGTGCTCACACGTCATTACTCTTCAGGGTGGATGCCATGGATTGAGTCTTTGTGTCTCTGCAAAATTCATATTTAAGCTCTAATATGATGGTACTTGGAGGTGGGGCCTATGGGAGATAATCATTCATGAGGGTGGAGCCCGCATGATGGAACTGTGTCTTACAAGAAGAGGAAGAGAGCTCTCTGTCTCTCTCTCTGCCGTATGAGGCTACAAATGAGAACACAGCTGCCTATAAACCAGGAAAAGGGTCTTCACCAAGAATCCTGACCATGCTGGCACCCTGATTGTGGGGACATCCATCCTCCAGAACTCTGAGAAGCAAATTGCCATTTAAGCCACCTAGCCTAAGGTATTCTCTTATAACAGCTCAAACTAAGACAGTAGAGAGCTCTGAAACCTTTTCTTCTTGAAGCCCTTTCTACTTTAGAATATGTTAATGCATGTATCACACATGCATGGTGTTTTCTTCTCTAACTTTCACTTTTATTTGAGATCCCTACCCAGTAGCCATATCAAATGAAAGATCACATTATAAAATTGGTTTCTAGATCTACAGGTACTTAATGCTCACAAGTATGTCCTTGCTGGGATAGAAAGTAGCTAAACCATGAAATTATTGTTTCTGCTAAAATGTACCAAATCCTTGTCCTTGGGTACTTCAGGTCTTACCTTCTGCAAATTATAGTTGACTCCTTCCTCAGGCTTGGTCTCTGTGCTTTCCTGGGCTCCTCCATGTCCCCATGGATTAGTCTTTGTTCGACTGTTCAAATGCACATTACAACTCACCTCATCCTCTCACTCAATCTTTGATAAATGTGAATCTCCTCATTTGTATTGATCCAGCTTGGCTTCCTTTAGGTAGTAGTATACCAACAACCTCTCCTAGAAGTTACTTACCCAGAGGCATCACCACTAGGATTTTGAACATGGAAACACAATTTCTTTCAGATTGGTATCCATAAATATTATGTCATATTAATTTTAAAGTCTTTAGATCCATACAGATCTGGGTTAAATTCTGAATCTATCACTTACCAGCTATGTGACCTCAGGCAAGTTGCTAATATTCTCTGAGCCTCAATTTCATCTCCTGAAAATGTTTCATTTGTGCATAGGATTGCTTTGAGAATTAAGTAAGATATTTGTGGAAAGCACTCATCACAATGTCTAGGGCATAAGGCACACACACTAGCACTTGGTCAGTATGTTAGCAATTATTATTATTTTTGTTGTGGTAGTTTTAATAAAGGCTGTTATGATGATGATATTATGATAATGGGAGTTGATGTAAATATTGTAACTGTCAGAGTCTGGTAGACATTAGCACGATCCACTAATATTTGGTCCTCTTCTCCTTCTGTGTGTCCTGGAGGATTAACACCTTCAGCCCCTTGGAGTTACGTGTGTCCATGACTTGCTTTTAATTAATGAAACATTTAAGAGCTGGTGTGTGACTCTGCATTATTCTCCTGTCTCTTCTCTTTCTCTCCCTGCCTTGGTTACTGCAGAATCATTTATTGATAAAGGTGGGCCAGCATATGGAGGACTGCAGTCCTGGAAAGTTTAAGCCATTAAGATTTTGGTATTATTACCAACGTGTAATTAATTATCTTACTATGGCTGATTCACAAACTCAATGAAGGAAAAATTGGTATTGTAGGTGATCATTTCTTTGATGAGCTTGCCTGCAAGGAAAGTTAGAATCTCAGCAGTGGCCAGAGGAACTAATTCTAGGGGTGGGCAGAGAGTGGCTTAAATGTAATACCCTAAGGGCTGTGGTGACCATATACTTTGACTGAGCTGGCTCTGCGTGGTGTAGAGGTAGGTCAGGCAGAGGGACTGTCCCAATTTTATTGGGAACACTATCCAGTCACTGGGTGTATTAAGAAGAGAGCCAGCTCTTGGAAAGGACAAGCCTTCAAGATTTAACCACCTATAGAAAGGAATTCAACGAATAAGTTCATCCTCAGAGGGTGAACCAGAATGCATATTAGGAAAACGAGGCAGAATCCCAACCACTGAACTCAATAAATATGGTAAGTTTAGGGCAGAGGGGCAAAGTTTGATAGAATGGAAATAGAAGAAATGCTGAATTATGCTAGCATTTGGAACAAGATACTAAAAATGTTGCATGTGTTTTAAAAACTTTAGACTCAAACTATCAAATGAAACCCAAAGCCCCAGAGGAAGTAGTCATACAATTAAATAATCAAAAATTAAATCTAGTATAGATTTCACTTCTGAAATTTCATTAGGGCTTAATAAAATTTTAGTAATTTAAAAATACTGTAATGCAGTAATTACACATGAAATAATATAACTTGCAAGAAGGAAACTGAACCCTGCCAAGAAATGATCAGGTCACAAAACGATTAATTTTATATGACAGTTATGCAAAAAGTTTGAAGGAAGAGAATCCTTAGGGATTTTTTACTTGTCTATCAGGAAGAATAAACTGATGGTTGGAGCCATGCCATTTAAAGGTTTAGTGAGCTGTAACAAGAATATTACCAGTCAATAATGACTACCTGCTAGGTGGGAATGCCAGATGCCTTCAAATTTCTTGTAAGTAGCTCCAGATCTTGTTGCGATGTGGGGCCTGCTGCTTTTTTTCTTTTCTGCTCCAGTTCTCTATGGCCAAATAAGACATCTATTTTTCTGACGTTTCCTAAGGAAGGTTTTACTGCTGCTGCCGCCCTTTGGTGTCATTGCTGCTGTCCCCATGGGCCGCTGTTGGTAGGGTGAGTTTACAGCAGGTGCACAGAAGAGAAAAATCCCCAAATAAGAAAGCTGAAACAAGATACAAGTTCATTTCTCTCTCTCTCATGAAAGTAGTCTGGGGCTAGTACAGTGACTTCACGGCCAGTAGGGATCTAGCTTTCCTCCCAGGCTAAGCTCCTTCATTTTAGTTAACCTCCATCTTCAAGGTCACCTGGTTGTGGGCCATGAGCAGGAGGAAATGCAGAAAGACAACAATATGCTTCTCCCATCCCGTCAGCTTCCATGAAAGAAGTGTCCAAGAGGCTGCATACAGTGTTTCTTCTCACATTTCTTTGGTGTAGACTTAGCCACGTGGCTCTGCCCAGCAAGAAGGGGAGCTCGGAGATGCAGAACTTAATTCCAGGCAGCAGGCAGGACCCTCTACTACTCTGCTGCTAACAAAGACAGAGAATGGAGGTCAGAAGGCAAGTAGCTATCTTAGTCCTAACTACCAAAGCCACAGGCACAGTGCTTATGAGGATTTATGATTTCCATGTCCAATTGAGGGTGTTTTCTTAAATAAAACAATACTTTTTATTAAAGATATGCAGATTCATTTGTATAGCTCATGGAACATACAGTGACATAAAAAGAAGAACATTAAACATTTTCTCTAATTGCACTGTCCAAAGTAACACTACTGACATTGCTATATATCCTTTTGGAATTTCACATGTATTTATGCATTTATATATTTATATAATAAACTAAAAAATATATATGTGTTTTATACTGTAGATAAGAACAAATACACATTTACATAAAACATATATTTAATTTGGACCATACTATAATATTTTATATATATTACTTATTAACATATCCTTATATCGATAATATTTTTTGGAAACAGTATGTATATACAAATTTTTATTGCTATATAGTATTCCATCATATCAAAGGTTTACCTTGACTAATTTAAACAATATGCGTAAGTAAACATATTATACCTGAGTTTTCAATATTGCATTTTATGTGATGATGAACATTGTGTTTTTATTTGTTTGGGCTCATTTTGGATTAATTCCTTAGTGTAATTGTTAGAAAAAGAACTATTTGGTCAAAGGTTTTATATTTTGATGATTCAATATTATGTATCTCACTTAGATGTTTATATTTAGATAATTTTACAATTGAGAGTATTTGGTAAAACTAAATCTAAAGCGAAATCTAAAATAGGCAGTATGTTGTGAAGCTAAAGGAGTTTTTAAGGCAATTTTTAAAGGCTATTTTTTTTTATTGGAGTATAATTGCTTTACAATGTTGTGTTAGTTCCTGTTGTACAACGAAGTGAACCAGCTATATGTATACATATATAAAGGCTACTTTGGAGTATTAGTGTTTATAAATTTGTCTTGTAACACTGCAACATTACCACACACACACACACACACACACACAAAGATGACATGCAACAGACACTTCTAGCATCACTACCTTTCATAACATATGTATCGAGGCCTGAATGTTGTCTTGCTAATATTCCTTTTTGATGTCAGTATTGAATCAGACATTTTCTTTTTTGCATATGAAAGGAATTGCTGAATGTATTTGTGTATGTGTGCAGGAGTGGGGAAGGATTCATTGGGAAGAAGACTTGAATATGTTCAGTTCATGAGTCTTTGGTCCCATTGACCTAACTGGGAATGGTGGCTTACCAGTAATGCAGCAGATAGCATGGGACACAAGTGTAGGACTGTGCAGGGGAAAAAGACTCACTTGCTGGGCATTGTTCTTCACCTGTGAGGAGACACCATTTTGCTCTCTTGAATTCAGACCTATAGGTGCCATTAGCTTCATGTTGATTGAAGGGGGAATTCCAAAGACCAGAACACTTCATTTATAAACAATTCAGACTCTCTCTTAAGACACTTGAAAGCAAGACCAAGCTTAGAAAAACTCAGATCTTTACAGTAGTGTACTTAAATAGTCTTTGGTATATCTTATACATTTTCTTAATTAACAACTTGGTGAAAGCTAATCACCCAGGGATCTTCAGAATAATTTAACTGTTCATAGAAGGACCGGAGTCCTGAAAGTCTTCCTAGAAAGAGAATTCTGAACATGTATATTTGACTAGCAAGTGTTTGAGAGGCTTTTTAAATGTGTGGTTGTTAGTATGGAGAAGGGGAGAAAAGGACACAGTCAATAATATGATTGGAAGTCTGCATTTGGGAAGAAATCTTTAAAATTTGCTTAGTATTTCATTTTGCTTGATTTCATCTCAAATGAGCAATTTAACAAACCTCATCCTTGAAAATTTAAACTCATTTTCATAGCTTGGAATGTAGAACCTTTGCTCCAGGAATCATCTCAATTTTTTTCAAACTTTGGAAGAAGTATTACTTTACAGCAAAAGTTTCACTAAGGTACTACAGCAAAAGTTTCACTTGTATTTAAAGACACAATCTACTTTCCTTTTCTTAAGACACTACTGAGATAGAAGTTTTATTAATTGAATATGTACTCTGGATCAGATCCTTCATGTGTGTTGCTTCTTATTTTCACAGAAAATATGCAAGGGAGGAATTATTATTACTTCTTTATAAATGAGGAAACTGAGTTTCAGAGAGGGTGGACATTAGTGTCAGGTCTCCCAGCTACTAAGTGTCAGAAGTAGGACTGGAACTTAGGTCATATGGGCTAACGTCACCATCACATGGGCCTAGGGTAGGCATTGGCTCTGGGATGGAGCAGACAAAAAATAAAAGGTGCAACTGCATTGAAAGGCTGTGAAAGTGGATACGAAGATTTAAAATGTAATACTTCAAAGTATTCCCTTGGTTAAATTTGTTTTTATTGTTTAAAATGAAAATCCAGTAAAAAAGGGGGAAGGTTCAGAATCAAATATTAGTCAATCCATACACTATTATGATTGAAGAGGACACTCAGCGTCTTGAATTTTTGGAAATTTTATAGTTTTGAGCATTTATCCTAATTTGATCTATTTGTAAAATAGAGGGAGACATATTTTAACTAATGAAATAAGAGGTTGGTTTTCTTCTGAGGGCCTCATTACTCTTCAAGGTTTATAGCAGCGTCAGCAGCACGGCATCAGTTTAACACTTATTGAAGGCTCCAAATGTATCGAACGGTAAGTGGATAAGAACTGAAACAGTTTAGGAAGGAATAGTTCGAGCGAGGTGGGAGTGTAAACAGCCTCGCGTATTCTTATAGGGCTCTTTATTCATTTGTAGTGTTCAAATGCTAATTGGATATCCACAGTGTGAGGTCATATTTAAGGAGTCTGATATGTTTCAATCTTGAGAGGCAACATAGCTTAGTGCTCATGATCTCCCCAGCAAGAAAGATTTCCTGGGTGCAAATCCTGAAATCCCAAGTCAGCCATTTACCAGTTGTGTGTTCTTTATGATAGTGTAATGTCTCTGTGCCTCATCCTTACAATGAATGTAATCACAGTACGGTTCTCACAGGCTTCTTACGAGGATTCCACATGTGAGTGTTTGTAAAGCCTTTAGAATACTTTGTCATATATAGTGAATGTTATGTGAGTGTTAGATACTTGTTTTGGGAAACACAATATAAAGCTGGATACTCGGGTGAGCAACAATTTTGCTCACAACACATAATTTTGAAGATGCACTTCAGCAATTTCTTGAATTTCTTTAGTGCCAAGGATATGCCATGGTAAGTTTCCATGATGGTATCATTGTGTGAATCAGAAACTGACTCATTCTAACACGATCTTGGAAAGGGGATTAAAAATTGTTAGGATTGTTCGAAGTTAGTTTTTCACCTCAGCTAGTGATTCTTAAGTAAGGAGGGGGTAGGTAGATTTCTATGCTCAGTCAAACTTTAAATCAGATGTATACAGGCAGACCTTGGACATATCGCAGGTTATCCAGAACACCACAATAAAGTGAATATTGCAAGAAAGTCACAAAAAGTTTTTTGTTTCCCAGTGCATATAAAAGTTATGTTTACACTATAGTAGTCTATGGAGTATGCAATCGTATTGTGTCTTAAAAAATAATGTTCATAACTTAATTAAAAATACTTTTTTGGTTAAAAATGCTAACCATCATCTGAACTTTTAGTGAGTTGTAGTAGTAACATCAAAGATCCCCAGCAAATAATAATAGTGAAAAAGTCTAAAATATTGGAAGAATTACCCAAATGTGACACAGAGATACGAAGTGAGCAAATGCTATTGGAAAAATAGCACAGAAAGACTTGCTTGACACAGGGCTGCCACAAATCTTGTTTGTAAAAAAAAATGCAATATCTGCAAAGAACAATGAAGTAAAGCATAATAAAATGAGGTATGTCTATAATAAAGTAGCAACATTTTCAGATAGTTAAAGACTCAGAAAATTTACCTTCCAATTTCCTAAGTCATACTTAAGAAGTTATTTAAAGATGGACAAGAACAAAATAAGGAGCAAATCAAGAATGACATACGGCAGCCAGGAAACAGCTGATCTCACTTAGGAGGGTGATGAAGCACAGTCCCATGGTGATAGCTGGGCTGTAGACCCCAAGAGCCATCAGTTCAGGCTGAGCAAGAGGACAGAGGGCAAGAAGGGAGGAAAAAAAGTTTAAAGAATTTGGTAATGCTGTTGAGAGACTGGATGTGTTAAGAAAGACAATACAAGAAAAAGGAAAGGCAATTAGGAAAATCTTGAAAAATATACTCAGTGCTCTGTTTGTCCGAGGCCAACACTGGGTCTTTTTCTTGTCCATTAGTTCTCTCTTGATTATGTTGTCAGCTTCTCTCTGGTACATTCCCTGAAATAAAGCTCTCCAGCTCTTCACTTCTGTGTACTCTGGGAGTGGGCTGGGGGTACGCTGTTCATATTCACCTTCTCTAGGCCTAGGAGAGTTGCATTGCCCCTCACTCAAACTGAGATGGGCCAAAGTCACTGGGTAGCAGCTGCAGTAGCAGCTGACAGCCCGAGTGTTAAGACAAGACAAAATTGATGGGCTGGTGAAGAGAAATGCCAGTTAACATGTATTTATCAGTGACAAACTGGTTAATGTTTGTTTAGGAAGGAACAGCTTTTCTAACCCACACCAGGCAGCTGCTTTTATTGCAAAAGGCAGAATCTATCATCACAATGAAACAAGTCTTTGTTTTAGATGAGTATTTTCCCATGTGCTGTGTCTAGACATGATACTGTACCTCCTGCAACCAGCACACACTTACACTCTCACACTGTGATCTTGTTAGCAGCATGCATTATTTTAAAATTGTAGTTTGATTAAATTTTTGTTAAACTAAAAATTTTGCATTATGTGTGTGCCAGTGGATGTGGGCTGTAAATAATGGTAAAGTTCTATTTTCTTCATAAATAGAAAGTGAATCATCATATCAAAGAACACATTCAATGTGGAATGCCCAAAGTGGTACTCTCCACATGGGAACATCTTAGGGTCTAATGATGACTCATCCATTATCAGACAATCAATAATATATAATCTGTTTGCAGTCAGGAAGCTTCAGGAAAGATGGCTAGGTATGCATAACCTGGGAACTTTAATTAGCATGTTCTTCAGCATTGTCCCCTAAGTTAATTTGTCAGGTGATAATACCTTCCCTCAGACACTGGTTTCGTTCTCTATATCTTGAACTTCCAAAGAAAAATGATATAATAATTCTTATGAATTATATTAACTCTGACCTTGAGAAGGCTATTTTAAATCTGAAAGAAAAGGTTCAGGTGACTAGTTCATGAAGTATCAATTAGTTTATCCATTTTCTCCCTTTAAAGGATTTGCATTGCTTCTACTTGGTGCAGCATAATAATTAATTTGGAATTATCTTTAAAGAACTGAGGAGAGATTAACGTTTCAAATCTAAGTTAAAATGAGTGAGAGAGATTTTGTCTGAAAGAACTCTCCTATATTACCTCACAGCCTCATTACTAGAGAAACCTGATCGCTGGCATAAATAGTGATAATCTTATTTACTGAATGATTTTTCATTAACAGGAGCAACACTAATAAAAAACAGAGAAATAAACACCATATAGAAATTGAAAGCACATAAGAACAAACGCGTTATTAACCATGTCCAAAAGAAAATCGATGGCAGTGATATATTTAGGCCAATGGTCTATTAGCTATGAAAGGATGAGGGATCATATTTAGTCATCATTTAGCCAGAGACAGAAAGAGTAAATTGTTCCATATATTTCTTTTTAGAAATATGATTTTTCTATGAGAGAAGAATTTTCCTGTTCAGATGACAATTCTACACATGTATAACATGGTGTTTTTTCACCTTCTTCAAATAACCTTCTTAAATGCAATTAATGTGACAGAGACCCAAATAAAAGCAAATGAAGTAAAGTGAAGGTCAGAATCTACAGGACCTAGGATACATGGTTGATGAGAAAATAGAGGAGATTTGGAGGGATGAGTTATGGCTTTTATAAGCACCAATTTAGAGTTTTCACACTGAAAGAGAGAAAAATAGACAAGATAAATCGCAAATGTTTGGGACTGACATCACCAACATTTGTCTAATCTACTATTAATCTGGCTTTGTCTATACTCTAACTTCAACAGTAGCTCCATTAAATTGAATTTTAAGAGTCAGGTGGTCACTGTTTTCTGATATAAGTCTAAGTAAAGTGATTTATGGCCTGAAAGCTATAAGATTGCCATTAGTTAAAACTTGATCTTACATTTACCTGGAATCAGCAGTGTAATGTTTAAAATAGTACATCAATCAGCTTATGTCCTAAAATTATTACCATTAAATACTAAGATTTCTCTAAAGTAGAGCAGTGATATTTTATGGTGTTTTGTAGCAATTCACAAGGTGTTTTTTTGTTTTTCTTTTATCAAAATAGTATTGAAGTGAAAATGTTAGTGCTAGATGTGATTTTAAAAATCCAAATCAACCTTCCAATCATTTCATATTTCATGAGGTTAGAACTTTTGGAATAAAATAGATGGCTGTTTAATTTTTGAAATTATACTTTATTGTTTCTATAATTCATTAATCCTTTTTTTCTGGCTTTAAGTAGAGCTTTTTAATCCTTATCATGAAGGATACTATTGACTGCCTACCTAGCATCCAATTCTCTCTTTCTTCCTGACAACCAAATATTGATTTTCTCAAACGTTACCTCCTAAGAGATGCATGATATCTCTGGGTCATAAATAACCCTTGTTAGTCTGGTGATGATTATCCTGTTTGCCATTGGTTGGTTTTGGAGTGGGTGTTGGATCTAGTTTTGGCTAATGAAATAAGAAGGGATGTCTTGTTGTAGCTTTCGATAAAAGATCTTCTTATGGGATCCAGAAAATATGTCCAAGGGAATAATAAAGTACACCCCTATAATGGTAGCTGTGCAAGAGGCTCAGAAAATGATTGGTATAAATTTGAGCATGTAATGGAGGCCCATAGCAAAGAAACAAAGAAAAAGTGTTGGAAGGATTTTGGTAATGTCCTTGAAAGATTGGTTGTATTAAGGCAAACAATAGAAGAAAAAAGAAGGCAATTAGGAAGTACTTGAAAATTTTTCTTGATTTAAGAGCTCAAGGGCAGAACAACAATCAAGAAGGCGGAGTAGGAGGACTTGCCCTCACTTCCTCTTGCAAGAGCACCGGAATTACAACTAACTGCTGAACAATCATTGACAGAAAGACACTGGAACTCACCAAAAAAAACACCCCACATACAGAGACAAAGGAGAAGCTGCAATGAGATGGTAGGAGGGGCGCAATCGCATTAAAATCAAATCCCATAAATGCTGGGTGGGTGACTCACAAGCTGGAAAAGTGTTATACTGCAGAAGTCAACCCACTAAAGTGAGGGTTCTGAGCCCAATGTCAGGCTTCCTAACCTGGGGGTCCAGCAACTGGAGGAGGAATCCCCAGAGAATCAGACTTTGAAAACCAGCAGGATTTGATTGCAGGACCTCCACAGGACTGGGGGAAATGGAGACTCCACTCTTGGAGGGCACACAGAAAAGTGTGCTCACTAGGACCCAGGGAGAAGGAACAGTGACTCCACAGGAGACTGAATGAGAGCTACCTGCTGGTGTTGGAGGGTTGCCTGCAGAGGTAGGGGGCAGCTGGTGGCAGGGGTTCTGAGAAGTGCTCATTGGAGTGAGCCCTCCCAGAGTCCACCATTGGCCCCACCAAAGAGCCTGTAAGCTCCAGTGCTGGGTCCTCTCAGGCCAAACGACCAACAAGATGGGAATACAGTTCTGCCCATTGGCAGACAAGCCGATTAAAGTCTTACTGAGCTCCACCCACCCAGCCCAACCCACCATCAATCCCTCCCATCAGGAAGGACCCACCAGCCTCCTAGATAGCTTCCTCCACAAGAGGGCAGACAGCAGTATCAAGCAGTATCAGCAGTATTTCATCTAGTGGAACTGAAAACCACAGCCACAGAAAGACAGAAAATGAAAAGGCAAAAGACTTTGTACCAGATGAAGGGACAAGATAAAACCCAGAAAAACAACTAAATGAAGAGGAGATAGGCACCCTTCCAGAAAAGGAATTCAGGATAATGATGATGAAGATGATCCAGGACTTTGAAAAAAGACTGGATGCAAAGATTGAAAAGTTGCAAGAAAAGTTCACCAAAGACCTAGAAGAATTAAAGAACAAGCAGACAGAGATATGCAACACAATAACAGAAATGAAAAGTACACTAGGAGGAACCAATACCAGATTAACTGAGGCAGAAGGGCAAATAAGCGACCTGGAAGACAGAATGGTGAAAATCACTGCTGTGAAAAAGAATAAAGAAAAAAGAATGAAAAGAACTGAAGAAAGTCTAAGAGACCTCTGGAACAATGTTAAATGCACCAACATTCTCATTATAGGGGTCTGAGAAGGAGAAGAGAGAGAGAAAGGACCCAAGAAAATATTGGAAGAGATTCTAGTTGAAAACTTCCCTAACATGGGAAAGGAAATGGCTACCCAAGTCCAGGAAGCGCAGAGAGTCCCAAGCAGGATAAACCCAAGAAGAAACACACCAAGACATATAGTAGTCAAATTGACAAACATGAAAGACAGGGAAAGTTATTAAAAGCAACAAGGGAGAAATGACAAATAACATACAAGGGAACTCTTATGAGGTTAACAGCTGATTTCTCAGCAGAAACTCTGCAAACCAGAAGGGAGTGGCATGATATATTTCAAGTGATGAAAGGGAAGAACCTACAACCAAGAATACTCTACCCAGCAAGGATCCCATTCAGATTTGATGGAGAAATCAAAAGCTTTACAGACAAGCAAGAGCTAAGAGAATTCAGCACCACCAAACCAGCCCTACAACAGATGCTAAAGGAACTTCTCTAAGTGGGAAACATAAGAGAAGAAAAGGACCTGCAAAAACATAAACAAAACAATTAAGAAAATGGTAATAGGAACATACATATCAATAATTACCTTGAATGTAAATGGACTAGATGCACCAACCAAAAGACACAGACTGGCTGAATGGATACAAAAACAAGACCCATATTTATGCTGTCTCCAAGAGACTCACTTCAGACCTAGGGACACATACAAGCTGAAAGTGAGGGGATGGAAAAAGATATTCCATGCAAATGGAAATCAAAAGAAAGCTGGAGTAGCAATACTCATATCAGATAAAATAGACTTTAAAATAACAAATGTTACAAGAGACAAGAAAGGACATTACATAAAGATTGAGGGATCAGTCCAAGAAGAAGAGATAACAATTATGAATATATATGTACCCAATATAGGAGCACCTCAATACATAAGGCAAATGCTAACAACTATGACAGAGGAAATCGACAGTAACACAATAATAGTGGGGGAATAACACCCCACTTACACCAATGGACTGATCATCCACACAGAAAATTAATAAGGAAACACCAGTTATAAATGACACAATAAATAGCCAGGGATGGGGGCAGGTGCAAAAGATGAGGCTCAGGGATAAGCAAAGACCAGGTGGTGAAGATCCTTTTCACATTTAGAAGTTTGAGGAGAACTCGAGGTTTGGGCGGAGCAGGGGGTGAAGGGGAAGCTGAGACGAAGCGAGAAAGTAGCACAGACATATATATACTACCAACTGTAAAATAGATAGCCAGTGGGAAATTGTTGTATAACAAAGGGAGTTCAACTCGAGGATGGATGATGCCTTAGAGGACTGGGACGGGGAGGGTGGGGGGGACTCGAGGGAGGGTGGGGGGGAGTCAAGGGAGGGAGGGAATGTGGGGATATGTGTATAAAAACAGATGACTGAACTTGGTGTACACCCCCAAAAATAATAAATAAATAAATAAAATTAAAAAAAAATGACACAATAAATCAGTTTGATTTAATAGGTACCAATAGGACATTACATCCAAAAACAGCAGATTACATGTTCTTCTCAAGTGCACATGACACATTCTCCAGGATAGATCACATCTTGGGTTGTAAATCAAGCCTTGGTAAATTCAAGAAAATTGAAATCATATCAAGCATCTTTTCTGACCACAACATTATGAGATTAGAAATCAATTACAGGGAAAAAACTGTAAAAAACACAAACACATGGAGGCTAAACAATACGCTACTAAATAACCAAGAGATCACTGAAGAAATCAAAGAGGAATTCAAAAAATATCTAGAGACAAATGACAATGAAAACACAATGATCCAAAACCTATGGGATGCAGCAAAGGCAGTTCTAAGAGGGAAGTTTATAGCAATACAATCCTACCTCAAGAAACAAGAAAAATCCCAAATAAACAATCTAACCTTACACCTAAAGAAACTAGAGAAAGAAGAGCAAACAAAACCCAAAGTTAGTAGATGGAGAGAAATCACAAAGATCAGAGCAGAAATAAATGAAATAGAAACAAAGAAAACAATAGCAAAAATCAATAAAACTAAAAGCTGTTTCTTTGAGAAGATAAATAAAATCGATAAACCTCTAGCAAGACTCATCAAGAAAAAGAGGGAGAGGACTCAAATCAATAAAATGATAAATGAAACAGGAGAAGTTACAACAGACACTGCAGAAATAAAAAGCACCATGAGAGACGACTACAAGCAACTATATGCCAATAAAATGGGCAACCTGGAGGAAATGGACAGATTCTTAGAAAGGTATGCACTTCCAAGACTGTATCAGGAAGACATAGAAAATATGAACAGATCAATCACAAGTAATGAAATTGAAACTGTGATTAAAAATCTCCCAACAAACAAAAGTCCAGGACCAGATGGATTCACAGGTGAATTTTATCAAACATTTAGAGAAGAGCTAACACCCATCCTTCTCAAACTCTTCCAAAACATTGCAGAGGAAGGAACACTCCAAAACTCATTTTATGAGGCCACCATCACCCTGATACCAAAACCAGACAAAGATACTACAAAAAAAAGAAAATTACAGACCAATATCACTGATGAATTTAGATGCAAAAATCCTCAACAAAATACTAGCCAACAGAATCCAACAACACATTAAAAGGATCATACGCCATGATCAAGTGGGGCTTATCCCTGGAATGCAAGGATTCTTCAGTATACGCACATCAATCAATGTGATACACCATATTAATAAACTGAAGGATAAAAACCACATGATCATCTCCATAGATGCAGCAAAAGCTTTTGACAAAATTCAACACCCATTTATGATAGAAACTCTCCAGAAGGTGGGCACAGAGGGAACCTACCTCAACATAATAAAGGCCATATATGACAAACCCACAGCAAACATCATTCTCAATGGTGAAAAACTGCAAGCATTCCCTCAAAGATCAGGAACAAGACAGGGATATCCACTCTTGCCACTGCTATTCAACATAGTTTTGGAAGTCCTTGCCACAGCAATCAGAGAAGAAAAAGAAATCAAATGAATCCAAATTGGGAAAGAAGTAAAACTCTCACTGTTTGCAGATGACATGATCCTATACATAGAAAATCCTAAAGATGCCACCAGAAAACTACTTGAGCTAATCAAGGAATTTGGTCAAGTTGCAGGATACAAAATGAACATACAGAAATCTCTTGCATTTCTATGCACTAACAATGAAAGATCAGAAAGAGAAATGAAGGAAACAATCCCATTCACCATTGCAACAAAAAGTATAAAATACCTAGGAATAAACCTAACCAAGGAGGTAAAAGACCTGTACTCAGAAAAGTATAAGACACTCATGAAAGAAAGAAAAGACGACACAAACAGATGGAGGGATATACCATGTTCTTGGATTGGAAGAATCAACATTGTGAAAATGACTATACTACTCAAAGCAATTTACAGATTCAATGCAATCCTGATCAAATTTCCAATGGCATTTTTCACAGAACTAGAACAAGAAATTTTACAATTTGTGTGGAAACGCAAAAGACCCTGAATAGCCAAAGCAATCTTGAGAAGGAAAGACAGAGTTGGTGGAATCAGGCTTTCTGACTTCAGGTATACTACAAGCCTACGGTGATCAAGGCAGTATGGTACTGGCACAAAAACAGAAATATAGATCAATGGAACAGGATAGAAAGCCCAGAGATAAACTACAGTCAACTAATCTATGAGAAAGGAGGCGAGGATATACAATGGAGAAAAGGCAGCCTCTTCAATAAGTGGTGCTGGGAAAACTGGGCAGCTACATATAAAAGAATGAAATTAGAACAGTCCTTAACACCATACACAAAAATAAACTCAAAATGGATTAAAGACCTAAATGTAAGGCCAGACACTATAAAACTGCTAGAGGAAAACATAGGAAGAACCCTCTTCGACATAAATCACAGCAAGATCTTTTTTGATCCACCCCCTAGAGTAATGGAAATAAAAACAAAAATAAATAATTGGGACCTAAGGAAACTTCAAAGCTTCTGCACAGCAAAGGAAACTATAAGCAAGATGAAAAGACAACCCTCAGAATGGGAGAAAATATTTGCAAACGAATCAACAGACAAAGGATTAATCTCCAAAATATATAAACAGTTCATCCAACTCAATATCAAAAAAACAAACAACCCAATCAAAAAATGGGCAGAAGACCTAAATAGGCATTTCTCCAAAGAAGACATACAGATGGCCAAGAGGCACATGAAAAGCTGCTCAACATCACTAATTATTAGAGAAATGCGAATCAAAACTGCAATGAGGTATCACCTCACATCGGTTGGAATGGGCATCATCAGAAAATTGACAAACAGTAAATGATGGAGAGGGTGTGGAGAAAAGGAAATCCTCTTGCACTGTTGGTTGGAATGTAAATTGATACAGCCACTATGGAGAACAGTATGGAGGTTCCTTGCAAAACTAAAAATAGAACTACCATATGACCCAGCAATCCCATTGCTGGGCATATCCCCGGAGAACACCATAATTCAAAAAGATACATGCACTCCAATGTTCATTGCAGCACTATTTACAGTAGCCAGGACATGGATGCAACCTACATGTCCATCAACAGATGAATGGATAAAAAAGATGTGGTACATGTATACAATGGAATATTACTCAGCTGTAAAAAGCAATGCAACTGGGACATTTGTAGAGACATGGATGGACCTAGAAACTGTCCTACAGAGTGAAGTGAGTCAGAAAGAGAAAAATAAATATCGTATATTAACACATATGCGGACTATAGAAAAATGGTACAAATCAACTCGTTTGCAAGGCAGAGGTGGAGACACAGATGTGGAGGGCAGGCATATGGACACCAAGTGGGGAAAGCAGGGAGGGTTGGGTGGGAATGAATTGGGAGACTGGGATACCAAATTGTACACTCTAAATATATGCAGTTTATTATCTGTTAAAAATAAATAAATAAATAAAAAGTTCAAGGGCATCACTGGGCATCTCTTCTGAATCACTTTCTTCTTGATTATGTTATCAATTTCTGTGTCACCCATTCACTGAAATAAATCTCTCTGGCTCCTCACCATTTCTTATTCTGAGATACTGGAAGAGGTGATCTGTTTTTCTGTTCCTGAATATAGTCTAGCTGTGAGATGGGGAGCGGCTGTGACCATCATGGTAGTTTTCTGAAGTCTAAATCAATGCGGGGGAGAGAGAGCAGAGGGAAGAAAACCACAGGGAGGCTGCAGTGAGCCCTGTTCCCTGCCCTGGGTCTCTTCTTCCTCTAAGTTTATTGTCGCATGAGATAGTCCTCTTACCATTTATTCCAATTTGAATCTAGGCTTTTTTATACTTGTGGCTAATGGATCCATTCACAAAAATCAAAATCTTATTGAATCTTCACCCTGTGTTAAGCTGCTCTATGGGTGGGAGAATTAAAATCATAAAGACAAGCATTTAGGCGTGCATCCCATCTCCTCTATTCGTTTCCCAAAGTGTTTGGGCTTGTTGGAAATCAGGATACTTTCTCTGTTACAACAGCTTTTTCTAAGCTCCTCCTTTCAAATATACTTGTCACATCTCAGGGCTCAGTTCTTGGATCTCTTACTTTTACAATCTACTGGTACTCTCCAGATAATGTCATGACTTTAAGTACTAAACTATACACTGACAATTTCTAAATTGACATCTCCAGCCTGGAGATGAACTGCAGAATCCTGTCTCCTAGAATCAGCTGATTTTCTGACATCTCCACTTGGGCTTCTAATAGGCAGCTCACTTTCAGTAAGTCCCAAACCAACTCTGACTCACCCACTTCTCCAAAGAAAATTTTTTAAGCTCTTTATTGGAGTATAATTGCTTTACACTGTTGTGCCAGTTTCTGCTGTACAACAAAGTGAATCAGCTGTATTTATACATATGTCCCCATATCCCCTCCTTCCCACGACTCCTTCCCATCCTTCCTATCCCACCCCTCTAAGTCATCACCGGTCTTTGAGTTGATCTCCTTATTGCTGTAATCTTCATCTCAGTTAATGCCACCTCTATCCTCTGGCTGCTCAGGCCAAAAACCTCAGAGCCATCTTTGACTCTTACATTCACTCTTACATTCAATCCATCAGCTATCCTGTTGGCTCTTCTAAATACACCTAAAACCAGACTTCTCTCTATCAACTTTCATATTACTGCTCTTGACCCTGGTTTGGACTCTCGCAAGTCCAAATTGGCCTCACATTCCCTCTCTGATCTGCTTTCTCCCCTCCTCCCCTCACTGCAGCCTAGCTTTGTTGCATTCCTTGCTATGCCTGAGACACAAACAGGCAGGAAGGTTTCCACCTCCAGGGTTTTGTACACACTATTCCCTTTGCGTGTAGCTGTCTCCCCTCACCTCCCTTGGCTACCCTATTGCTCCCTTACTTGCTGAGGTTTCTGTTCAAATGTTAATGAGAAGTGAGGCTTTCCCTAATTTCTTTTTGAAATTATAACATCTTCTTCATCCTCAGACTCTATTTCTGTGCCTGTATGATTTTACTTCTTAACACTTAATCACCATCTGGCATACTACTTGTACGTATGAGGGTGAGTCAAAAATTATCTGCACTCTGGCTGTAAAATTTACAGAGGTTTTAATATAACTGAAGTGTGGATAATTTTTGACTCACCCTCATAGTTTACAAATGTATTGCTTTATCATTTGTTTCCCCCTCCAGAATATAAGCTCCATGAGTGCAGGGACTTTTGTCTGTGTGGTTCACTACTGTATCTCCATTGCCTGGAGTAGTATTGGCACACTGTAGGCACACATATATGTTTATTTAATGTTTAATTAATGAAATTATCCCTTCCTCTAGGTGATAACTAACTAATCTGATATGTGAGTTCTTACTAGTAGGGGCCAATGATAACATACTATGATTTTAGTCTAAGAGATAGGCCTTAATATGCCTAAATATTCAATTTAAACATAGGACCTCTGAAGTCAATATTTTAACAAAAATACATGATTTTAATAGTGTGTATTTCAGTAGTTGTGAGAAAGTGGACCTTGCCTTAGACTTTCATATCTGATAGTATTCTTTCAGTTGTAACAGAAACCCAACTCAAATTAAATAATACAAAAAGTATTAGGTCACTTAATGGGATGGCTGGGTGTAGGGTTTTGGTCAGGCTTTCCATAATCTTGGCTTCATTTCAGTTTCCTGGAAGTCTCTTTTCCCAATTCTCCTCTGTGTGTTCCTCCTCAGGCTGGTAAAATGTCTGAAGACATCATGGCTTCCCATCCATGCACGGCAGTGGTCTGGAAGAGAGCAGAGGTTGTTTTGGAAAATGTCTTGAGGGGTCAGAAAGAATTTTCCTAGCAGATCCCTCTAAGTCACTTCTCAGGTACCACTCATTCAATGTAAGTCACATCCCCATTCCTGAATAGATTATTGGCAAGAGGTTTGGGATTACCTGTAACTGTTAAACCCACTCCAAGAGGTGGGGAGAGGAAGCTTCTCCAGGCATTCGGGGTTTCTGGGGAAAGGGGAGGGCTGAAGAGTACAGGTGACTTTGGGTCTATGAGGAAGTGGGGAGGCAACCAGGGATCAGCCATTTCTTTATTTCCCATGGGCCAGTGATTTCTATTCAATCAGTTTTAGGAACACATTTATCATCTTTAAGATAATAGCTATAAAGTGTTTTCTTCTTTAGACTCTGGAATGCACCTAAATTGCTGCTGCTTATGTAGGCGAAGAATTTAACACTTTTTCTCCTAAATGAACTCAATGTCACTTAGAGGGGAAAAAAAAAACCTTTATTTTTATTTTCTCAGATGCTTTGAATTGTGTAGCTAGTGCTACATGAAGTGTGAAATGAATTCATTAGTTCCTAAGATTATACTTGCATTATCATATACGCTGTTGATATAGTTTAGTTTTATTATAATGATAAATATATTTA
This sequence comes from Hippopotamus amphibius kiboko, assembly GCF_030028045.1. Lineage (NCBI taxonomy): Eukaryota > Metazoa > Chordata > Mammalia > Artiodactyla > Hippopotamidae > Hippopotamus > Hippopotamus amphibius. The sequence goes on along the minus strand of NC_080196.1, from coordinate 77,863,745 downwards.
TTAAGACTATAAAATGAAAAAGACAAATATATGTCTTCTCATCCTGAAAATTATGCTAGGTACTCTTTTTAAAAGAATATGTTGAAAATATGTATCAGGATCAGTTGAAGGACAATTGAAATTAAGTAACACAAATCTGTTTTCTTTTCTTTCCTTTCCTTTTCTTTTCTTTTCTTTTCTTTGGCATCTGAAATCTTAAGACATAAGAATTCCTAGAGAATCTGAGAGCATGTGATTTGGGTTTTCATTACAGATCCAAAACAAGACCCAGGTTTCATGGAAATGCTCCAGGTGTTTATACATCAGTTAACACCCATGGGCATCCAGCATTACTCGATTCTATCTGCACATAAATTTGACAAGATGTTTTCTTCTTGGTTTCACACAGAAAGTCCTAGAACACTGGTCTGTGGGGAAAGATTTCTTTCTGACCACATTGTCTGTGGCTAAAGCTGTGACATGACCATTACCACACCAGGCAATTGGGTCATCAGGACTAATTGTGAGGCACCCAGACTGTAGGAGGGCAGAAGGCTGTCAAAGTAGAGCAGAAGCGCATTCCCCAGGCTCTTTCTGAAAGAGGGATTTGCATACCCCATGAATCCTACCTTCAGTTTATTGGTGAGCTAGCCTCTTCTGTCCTATTTAGATTTTGCTACAAAGGCTCAAGCTTTTACAGAAGGGAAACAGGGATTAGCTATCTTCAGTACAGGAGAAAATTCCTTTGAGAGATTTCTCTCTGTAAAATCCAAGAATGAGACTTTTGCCTTTTTTTTTTTCTTTTTTCTTTCTCTCTTTCTTTTTAAAATTCAGCTCTGAAATATTAGATAGACTAGAGCTGATGAATAAGGATTCTGCCATTCAACAAAAGGAGAGTAACTTCCAGTCTAAGACTCATTCTTGAGATGAGCCTGGTCAAGCTCAACTTGACGTTATTAACTGAAAACAGAAAGACCTGCCCTCTAAACAGAATGCTCCTAAAATCATGTCTTTACGTTAAAAGGATTTTTCTTTTTTTTTTTCTTTTTTTTTTAGCAAATAGTCTGAGAAAATAAACTTCATTTGCTCAATTAAGGACTGGCCATTGTGTCTCCTAAGAATTCTCACTGAGGGCATTTGGAAAATTCATGAACAATTGTTAAAAGTTAAATTTTTGAAGGTGATCACCTCCTGTACATTGTGGTGTAAGGGACTGTTCACACGGCTTATGCAGTATGCATTCTGTAATACTTTGTTGAAAGAAGTGACTAACTTGTATACTATGAATAGATATAATTCATGAGGGATGGGATGATAGCATCATTCCAATAATTCAAATTGATTGAGGCAAAAAGTGAATTTCCTGTTACTCTTCAGGAGAACTTTGGCCTGTGGCATCCTGGATGGTATAAGTATCAGGAAATTACCTCCTGAGTAAATGGAGGATCTCTTAGAACAAATGGAGGGAAAATCCTCACCTGATTAGGCCATGGTTTATCTTCACAACAGATGGCCAAACTATATATGTTCTGCTCTATAAAGGCAAATTAAAAAGGCTGTATAAACTTTATAGCAGAAAAATTGATGGCATAATAATATTTTAGGTTTGTCAATTCCTGAGTCTGTTGATCTTTTCAATTCCTTGTTTTGGCTAGAATATATTTTGAATTTCTTAATTGCAAAGAGACTGATATTTTCGGATATCTAGAGACAGAAATAAAAGACTTTTGCAAACCTTATAGTTCCTGTTAAATGTAATATCTTTTCCACTCCCATTGTAGATATTACCTCTAAAGCTTCTAGCCTTCCTTATGCCTGATATGGGCCCCAGAGCTAGCATTGCTTTCTTATGGATTAAAAGGCAAATGGTAGAAGGGTTTTGTTCATACCCTAGAGCCAAACCCCTGTGAAGACTATTGAGATACTTTTAAGACAAAAGATGGGGGATATTCCCTAAGGCCAGGCTGTATATCAATAAGGAAATCTACTTAATAGCTTTCATTTGCCTTATTTCCAATACAAAAAGAAGTCACTTCCAAAGATGTTTATATGGACTGTGTCTCAAAAGACCAAGCCAGTAGGATTCCTCAATAAAAGATAGTTTAAGTAGGTGGTATGTATGTGATACAGAGTTTTTCCCAATTTAAACATTGACCTTGGCCCACCTCACTTAAGCACAGCAATAAAAATCAGAGTTTCATTTGTTCCTGTGATAAGAAAAAAGGCAAATAATGTAACAAAAGGCAGTAAAATTGGTAGGAAAAAGGGGATAATGAAAATTCTAATTAATAAAATTAAACATTAAATTATTAGAGGGAGAGTATAGTTAAATCAACCAAATATAAACAAAAATCAGACAGATAAGCACTAGGATGTAGTGCTGTGAAGCAGAGACTATATTCCTTTAGGTCACCATTGTATCCTTGATGGTTCAATAGATATTTATGAAAGAAAACAACAACATTCAAAAATAAAATCCAAGTGGGCTAAAAGGGAAATATGAGGGTGAGTCAAAAATTATCCGCACTCCGGTTATATTAAAACTTTTATAAATTCTACAGCCAGAGTGTGGATAATTTTTGATTCACCCTCGTATTAAATGTAGTGTCTTTATATAAATATATCTCAGCCTCTTTTTTATTAATACCCTCCAACCCCAACCAAGGAGCCTTTTTAGACTTTTTTTTTCTGTTTGTAACCACTCCCCATGAAGTATTAAAACCACAGATATACAGTATTCTGTTCATGTACTGTGACCCTTCGCAGGGCCACAAATGGCTGTAATAGCTAAGATATTTTTGCTCCCTGACCCAAATTACCTTTGCCCCATTGGGGGATATAATGATTCGGTTAAATATGCATGCTTTATGGAAAGGAGCATTTTAGAATGAATATGGCTTGAAAGTCAGATGAATCTGTTTCTGAGCACATGAGGAGGTTACTCAACCTCTCTGATCCTAGGATAATCATTTCTACATTTTAAGTTTATTGTCAATGAACGTTTATTGTATGTATATTGTCACTGACTGGCATATGTATTAACATTTCATAAATCATAGTCTCTTTCACACTGCGATGTTTTCAAGGAAGTGGTGAAAGTGTTTAGCAGGTATGTCAACCAACAGTCTTCTCTGAAGGATGGAGGGTACTCCCTTGAGAAGACCTCTAAAGCATACATTTTAACAACCATGAGCTGAAGAGCAAACCCAAAACCTTTGCCTTCCTGCCTTTTGCCTTAAGCTCTGACAAGTTTAAATTGCCTTATGCTCTGACCATGTAGGTCCAGAGTGAAATATCTGCAAAACATCTTTCTTTAACGAATGCACTGAAGCTTAACATGTAGCTCAGATTAGAGCTGAGAGATTGTGCCTGAATTTGGTTGAAATGTTTCACTCACCATTGCACACAGCAAAAGCAGTCCTCAAGACACTTCTTTAGAATCCCTAGTGCTCCATGGACCAAACTGGAAAACCATTACTTTATATAATCCTTTCTAGTCTTCAGATTTAAGCATCGATTCACGGACAGTTTGTGTGTTGGGTTGAATTTCTGTTTGCTTTGATGTTCCTATGTTTTAACATAGTTGATACTTTTGAAAACAAATTAGAAATCAGAGTAGTTGACTTACTTTATGAACACAGAAATTAACCTACTGTACTTTTTTTTTTTGGTCATGGATTAAGTTAAAGGAAGAGTGAAGATCTGAGTTGTAGGCAGGCTTACCCAGTTGCTAGGTAAGAAGGAGCTTCAGTTGATAAACTTTATAACCTAGCAGCCAGTATAAACATTGAATCCAATAGTATAGCAGAGCTTGGGCTCTAAGTCAGGAAATATTTCAATGATATTTTCTGTTTCTAATAAAAAATTGGAAATGTTCGTGATTAATTTTTCTATTTTCACATAGCTTCAACAAATCATATGATGTGAAAAAGAGTGGAAATTACAGGACAATGAAGTTGAAGCTGCTGCTGTGGGATAGACATGTACCACTATGATGCTCTCTTACCACTCATTATTTTCCATTTCTCACTATGTATTTTGTATAGATTTGTGTGTGAAACTACTGTACAATGAATACTATATAAGAAAGTACTTTTGTCATGATATATGGTAGAAAAAAATCCTGATCACTAATGATCAGATTATGCCATGGGCTTCATTAAGAATAACGTAGTAAGTTAAAGGCCACAGAAATGAGTTTTTCTTGTTTCAAAGTACTATTCACTCCAAGGCTTCCGTGGATCTTCTTTTTTTTTAAGCTCTTTGCTTAAATATATTTTATTTAATATTTGCTTTACACTCATACCAGTTTTTGAGGTACACCAAAGCGAATCAGCTGTATTTATACATATATCCCCATATTACCTCCCTCCCGCGACCCCCTCTCACACTTCCTGTTCTGGCCCTCTAAGGCATCACCCGTCATAGAGTTGATCTCCCTTTGTTATACAACAACTTCCCACTAGCTATCTATTTTACATTTGACAGTGTATCTATGTCTATGCTACTCTCTCACTTCATCCCAGCTTCCTCTTCGCCCCCCACCCCAGCCCCGTGTCCTCAAGCCCATTCTCTACATCTGCATCTCCACTCTTGCCCTGTCACTGGGTTCATCAGTACCATTTCTTCAGATTCCATATATATGAGTTAGCATATGGTATTTGTTTTTCTCTTTTCGGCTTACTTTGCTCTGTATGACAGTCTCTGGGTCTATCCACCTCATTACATTTAATTCAATTTCATTCCTTTTTATGGCTGAGTAATATTCTATTATATATATATGCCACATCTTCTTTATCCATTTCCATGGATCTTTTAGGAAACTAATTCTAATGATAGTTGACTGAGTTTCACAGGAGTGGCAAGTGGCAGTAAAAAATTTTATGTAGGTATACAATTCTTTGAATGATTTGAAAAAACAAAAACATATAGGTTATAGATACATGGCTAAATTCAGAGCATTCTGAATAATTAATAATTCTGAATAATTAATGGTGCATGAGGAATGGCCTCAGATGTATAGACATTACAAAGGTGAAGGGAGCTTGCTGTTGAAACATTATCATTGGTATAAACAGCAAATTGTCTCTTTCTCAGTATAAGCATGAATCAATGCATTACTGTCTTTCTCGAAGCAAAACTTGTTTTTGGCAATTGACAATTTCTATCCAGTTTCCAATTTGTGAAACACAACTCCTTGAATTCTATAGCACTTTTACCTTTTATGCTCAGTCTGTGTGAATCCATTAAGTTTGTTAAGGTCTTTATAATCTGAAAAGCACAAACATTTTATTTACTTTAACATCACCAGGGTGAAGAATTATCTCCATTGTTCCAAAACAGCCTGCTTCTGTTCACAAGAATCATGATAAGAAGACATGCCCCATGACTTCTAGGGAAAATGGACGTTCCTCCTTGGACATCAAGGTAGATAGACTGGCCCAAAAAACAAACTCTGCTTTCTCTTTACTCATTCTCTCTTCAATAGCAAGTGTGTGTGTTTTTTAAGATGCTAATGAGAAACTCTTCTTTCAAGCTAGGAGCTTTCTGTAAATCAAGTTGCCATGGGAGGGGCAGTGTGAAAACCTAACGATTTGACATTCAGGTATACTGACCAGTAAAATAATCTAAAATTAGCATAGGCATCTAGACTTTTCTTCTGAGCTGTCTCTCCAGAAATGCTCAGAGTTTTACCTATATGTTTTATCTATCATCTATCTATCTATCTATCTATCTATCTATCTATCTATCTATCTATCTATCTATCTATCATCTACCTACCTATCTATCCAATCATCTATCTATCATCTATCTATCTCTATTTTTAATTTATTTTTTGGCTGTGTTGGGTCTTCGTTGCTGCACATGGGCTTTCTCTTAATTGTTTTTGTTTTTGCAGTTCCTTTTCTTCTCTTGTGTTTCCCACTTAGAGAAGTTCCTTTAACATTTGTTGTAGGGCTGGTTTGGTGGTGCTGAATTCTCTTAGCTCTTGCTTGTCTGTAAAGCTTTTGATTTCTCCATCAAATCTGAATGAGATCCTTGCTGGGTAGAGTCTTCTTGGTTGTAGGTTCTTTCCTTTCATCACTTGAAATATATCATGCCACTCCCTTCTGGTTTGCAGAGTTTCTGCTGAGAAATCAGCTGTTAACCTCATAAGAGTTCCCTTGTATGTTATTTGTCATTTTTCCCTTGTTGCTTTTAATAATTTTTCTTTGTCTTTAATTTTTGTCAATTTGATTACTATGTGTCTTGGTGTGTTTCTTCTTGGGTTTATCCTGCCTGGGACTCTCTGCACTTCCTGGACTTGGGTAGCTATTTCCTTTCCCATGTTAGGGAAGTTTTCAACTAGAATCTCTTCCAATATTTTCTTGGGTCCTTTCTCTCTCTCATCTCCTTCTGGGACCCCTATAATGCAAATGTTGGTGCATTTAATGTTGTTCCAGAGGTCTCTTAGGCTGTCTTCATTTCTTTTCATTCTTTTTTCTTTATTCTTTTCCACATTGGTGATTTTCACCATTCTGTCTTCCAGGTCACTTGTTTGTTCTTCTGCCTCAGTTATTCTGCTATTGGTTCCTTTTAATGTAGTTTTCATTTCAGTTATTATATTGCTTATCTCTGTTTTTTTTTTTTCTTTAATTCTTCTAGATCTTTGTTAAACTTTTCTTGCATCTTTTCAATCTTTGCATCCAGTCTTTTTTTCAAAGTCCTGGATCATCGTCACTATCATTATTCTTAATTCTTTTTCTGGAAGGGTGCCTATCTCCACTTCATTTAGCTGTTTTTCTGGGGTTTTATCTAGTCCCTTTATCTGGTACAAAGTCCTTTTCCTTTGCCTTTTCATTTTCTCTGTCTTTCTGTGGCTGTGGTTTTCAGTTCCACAGAGCAAAATACTGCTGATACTGCTTGATACTGCTGTCTGCCCTCTTGTGGAGGAAGCTATCTTAGAGGCTTGTGTGTGCTTCCTGATGGGGGGGACTGGTGGTGGGTAGGGTTGGGTGTTGCTTTGGTGGGCAGAGCTCAGTAAAACTTTAATCCACTTGTCTGCCAATGTGTGGGCTGCGTTCCCACCCTGTTGATTGTTTGGCCTGAGGTGACACAGCACTGGAGTTGACAGGCTCTTTGGCGGGGCTAATGGCAGACTCTGGGAGGGCTCATGCCAATGAGCACTTCCCAGAACCCCTGCCACCAGTGTCCCTGTCCTCACAGTGAGCCACAGCTGCCCCCCCCACCCCACCTCTGCAGGCAATCCTGCAACACGAGCAGGTAGGTCTGGTTCAGTCTCCTATGGGGTCACTGCTCCTTCCCTCTGGGTCCTGGTGTGCACACTACTTTTTGTGTGTCCTCCAAGAGTGGAGTCTCTGTTTCCCCCAGTCCTGTGGAGGTCCTGCAATCAAATCCCACTGGCCTTCAAAGTCTGATTCTCTGGGGATTCCTCCTCCAGTTGCTGGACCCCCAGGTTAGGAAGCCTGACATTGGGCTCAGAACCCTCACTCCAGTGGGTGGACTTCTATGGTATAACTGTAATCCAGTTTGTGAGTCGCCCATCTAGTGGTTATGGGATTTGATTTTATTGTGATTGCGCCCCTCCTACTGTCTCATTGCAGCTTCTCCTTTGTCTCTGGATGTGGGGTGTCTTTTTTGGTGAGTTCCAGTGCCTTTCTGTCAATGATTGTTCAGCAGTTAGTTGTAATTCTGGTGCTCTTGCAAGAGGGAGTGAGCGCATGTCTTTCTACTCTGCCATCTTGAACTGTCCTCCACACGTGGGCTTTCTCTTGTTGTAGTAAGCGGGGCCTACTCTTCATTGCAGTATGCAGGCCTTTCATTGTGGTGGCCTCCCTTGTTGTGGATCACGGGCTCTAGGTGCATGGGCTTCAGTAGTTGTGGCACATGGGCTCAGTAGTTGTGTCTCACGGACTTAGTTGCTGCATGGAATGTGATCTTCCTGGACCAGGGATCAAATCTGTGTCCCCTGCATTGGCAGGTAGATTCTTAACCACTGCTCCACCAGGGAACTCCGTATCTATACGTTTTAAATAGTGGATTTTAAATAAATGTTAATGATGAAAGAGAGGATCAAGATCTAGGTAATAATGATGATCTGGCTCTAAACAGACTGGCAGTAAACTGAGACAGATGTTCTTGGGGTGGAAGAGGGGGCTGCTAATTACTATTCATAAGCATATGGCATATGATCAGTTAGAATACTTTTCTAATATTGCATGTGACATTGTAAATCCAGATTCCTGAACAAGAATGGGGAACAGAGAAATGGATAGATTTTGTTTTATAAGAAAAAGCTTTCCTAGAGAATATCTCAAAATTCAAGAAAGCTGTAAATTTCCACATAAGCTTGAATGGAGGCACAGGTTCCATTGAGCAGATACATTAGGTTGATGACCTTATATCTGGAATGACTATAAAAGTGGGGGAAAAGATACCTTACCCCAGGTGTCCTTGCTTTTTTCACAATGGTACTTCAGCATATTCAGTGCAAATTCTCCAGGCTTATTTTTTATTGAAACTGGGATCTATTGAGGTAGGAAGTCCAGACATTGAAGAACACTGTGAAAACAATAAAGCCCTGGGAAATAGCCAGTTTCCTCTATGGAAATGAGTTGCTGTGGCACTATTTTGAGCACATGCTGAAATGAATACCTGCAGGAGACAAGCAGCTGCTGTCTTGTGAGCTGGGATGGCAGGACTCTGTGAGGGTGGAGGAAGCAACATATGGACATAGTGCAACAGAACTCAAAACCACATAAAACAGGGAAATAATAGCTTGGAACAGAAAAGCAAGGTGTGTGCCCCTGACACAAGCCAAGTAGCCTTTGGGAACCTCGGCTTCATCAAGAATAAAGAACCAAGCTATTTCTAACCTTGTCTTAAAAACAAGCTGTTGATAAATTAGTGCACTATAGATTCATAGCAAGGACAAAGTATGAAGTTTGGCAACTTCATCCTGTGTACCTTCTGACAATCTTAGGGGAGTTCATTTCTGGAGTCTTCAGTGAGATTCATATCTATTGATATAAAAAAGTAAACTGGTAGCAAGTTGTACTTATTGTTGAACGAGTGCAGGAAACATGGGTAAGAGCATCGGACTAGCAATCACAAACTTGCGTTCGTTTTCTTGTTTCTATCACCTGGCAGGTAGGCTTGGGGCAACCACGTTATCATGTTCATCACCATCACCATCGTCATCGTTGCCTCATGAACTGAAAGTTTAGACTTGTCGGTCTCTGCTCTAACATTTGAAACATATTATTTCATTTAATGTTTGCAGATGACTATGTGGTAGTTATTGGTATTATAATCTCCATTATATAAATGAGGAAATTGAGACTCGGAGAGATTGAACAACTGGCTCAACTTCACTTGGCCACTAAGTAGTAGAGCCAGCATTTGATCATCTGACTTCAAAAGTCCATGGTCTTAACCACTATCCTGTATCGTCACATTTATGCCTTCTCTGAGCTTCAGTTTATTCATCTGTTAAATGGGAAGTTGAGCTAGACAATCTCTAAGCAGCTTCCTTCAACTCCTAATTCTGAGTCTTAAATTTCTTCCAACCTCTCCACCATGAGCCCACAGTAGACCTTAGGATATCTCAAACCCCGGAAATGACCACCATCCTTCCTCTTCATCCCTATTCTTTTTAACAAGAAATATTTTAATTTTCTTGATATTCTTTTTTGTGCCAAATTACATAGGGCTTATTGTAATTCATGTGACCACTGCCCCACCTCCAAGGAGGTCACAATGAAATTAGGAGATATAAATAACTTAGGGCAGATCCTGGGAGCAAGTTGGGTTCCTTGGAGGCTGTGGCCAGACCTGGAAGACGTGTGTCACCTGCGGCTGCCTGATTTGCAGCCAGGATATTTGTAACGAAACTAGAACATTGAAAGAGCAGGTAACTCAGGTACAATGAGCTGAAGTCAAGGAAAGGATTATATGTTATAGTAGTAAATTTAGACATCAGAAAAATGTATTAAAAATCTAGAATAAGGTATTGGTTTTACAGTTTTACCAGTTTACATCAGCTACCTTCACAGCAGAAATCTCCTGAACAACAGTTTGACTCAATGACATTTTTGCTGTGTACGCTTTACTTGGGGAGTCTGGACAGTGTCATTTGCATAGTTAATATATGATTATGCTAAGAAATGATGGCTTGGGAAATCTCTTATGTGCATTTCAAATTACCAACTGTCCTTAAAACATATAGTACATATTTCCTGATATTAGAATTGAAAAATACAGATGTACTAGCCTATAAAATTTGCCTGGGAATAATGAACACAAATAATTGTAAAATAAGGTTTCTTAATTATTACACTAGACTCTAAATTGAAGATTGATTTCACCAGTGACTTTATAATCTTCTTTACTAATCAGATAAGATTCGCTGAGAAGTGGTACCAGATACTCCAGTTTATAATCTGCAGTGCTAGCCAATAGAAACTTCTGTGGTGAAATAAATGTTCTATATCCACTAGTCGCATGTAGCTACTGAGCACTTGATATGTGATCACTGTGACTAAGGAACAAAATTTTAAATTTATTAAATTGCAATTAATTTAAATTTAAATAGCCACATTTAAATAGCTTACTGGCTACTTGGTTGTATACTGCAGAGCTAGAAAGACGTTCATCATGAATGTATTCATGAACTGTGTGTTGTCTTCAAGGTGAGACAGCAATTCTTTATTTTATTGCAGAGATTACTCCTTGGATCATATGAACAACAATGCTGAAAACAAACAAAAAAAGCAACATAAAACCCCTTTGTGTCCAAGACTTAATTTCCTCATGCCAAAATAGTGAGTCTATTTATTCACCTGCAAGTTGGTCTTGGAAAGTCCATCTGTTCTCTGGAAAAAGCATGTAGTTAAAATAGTTGGTTGACAGAACTTTTCATGTTTCCACTGCTTGTGATATATAGAACTCAGAACATTTTTTTTTTGAGAATTGTAATTTATTTCAGACAGAGGTATAATAGTTCTCTTGAAAATATTAGACACAGTCATCTCTTGGTACCTGAGGGAGATTCGTTCCAGGATCCCTGTGATACTAAAATCCACAGGTGCTCAAGTCCTTTATATAAAATGGTGTAGTATTTACACAGAAGCTACACACATCCTCCTGTATAATTTGAATCATCTCTAGATTACTTATAATACCTAACACAATGTAAATGCTATGTAAATAGTTGTAAATACAATGTAAATGCTATGTAGATAGCTGCCGGTGTGCAGCAAATTCAAGCTTTGCTTTTGGAAACTTTCTGGAATTTTTTTTTTCTAAATGTTTTCCTTCCGAGGTTGGTTGAACCTGTGAATGGAGAACCCGCAGATAGGGAGGGCTGACTCCATATAGGAAATCTAGAAAACAGCTAATATTTCTTAAACTTTTACCATTTTCTCTAACACTACGGTTTCACAACAACCCTACGAGGTAAGGGTCTCCCCATTTGACAGATGAGGACGCCAAGGTCCAGAAAGAATAAATAACTTGTCAAAGGTCACAGGGCTATTACGTGGTAAAGAATAAGATTCTGAACTCAGGCAGTCTGGCTTCCGTGGCCAAGCTCTCAAGCACTAGCCTGTGATGCTTCTCATTTCCCTGTGACTTTCTGCCCTCTTCCACCTCTGTTCTCACCCTTCCCCCATCCCTGAGCTCTTCGGTGGAGAGATGGCAATATAGCTGAATATTCTAGTTCTTACACTGACCATTCACGAGGTAGGTGATCTCGAAGAAGCCCATTTCTACCTTCTCTTATTTTTGTATATGACAATTACAAGGTACTTGGGCCTATCCTGGATACCAAGAGGCCAAATAGGATGTGCTCAGGGCTGCTCTGTCTACAATGCTGCAAGATAGGGATATCACATCCCCTTGAGGTGGATCTAGCAGAGCTGCTGTTAAGAGAGGGTGGGAGCAAGAGCTGCGGGGACCACAGGCGTGATGACTGGGCTGAGACAACCTTGGTCATGTTGAGTGTCCAGGTTTCAGAAGCCAGGAAAAGCACACAATTACGGTTCTGCATAATGGCAATCTGCCCTTAGTGTTGGGGGAACCCCTGGAAAATCCCCGCAAGAGTTTATGAGCATCAGCATCTTGAGACTAAACATTATTCAATCCACCATTTCACACACCCTGCTCTGGTGAGATATCATCCACCTTTTCTCATTTTCATCAAAGAGTCGTGTTCATAGAGGTCTGAGCCCACAGGCAGTATTAAGTGAATGGTAAGCTAGAAGATGCATACTCCCTCTGTTATTTCTTAAGAATACTTGTAGTTTAAAAAATATTGTATTAAAGTGAATCTAGTAAAAAAAATTAAAATCCCACATTTATTAGAATGCACAATTTGGAATAAGGGAAGTGAGGCAACATTTTAAAGAACGTTTTAGTGTTATTAAATGGCTGGGATTCTGGAGGCATTGGAGTTTGTTTCTTTCCACATGAATTCAGAGCGTTTGTCATGTGTCTCATTTCACATCACTAATACATCTAGACCAATAACCTTGGGATAGTCAGGAAGATTTTTATCATCTCATTGCTCCATTTATGTTACTGACTGTCCCACTAGACTATGAATCTTGTGAAAGAAGGGCCTTCGTCTTATTCATCGATGCTTTCCTAGGCCCATGCTGTCTGTCACAGAGTTTTAATGAATGCTAAAAGGACAGAGGCCTGAGCAGAATAACACCAGTATTTCTGATGTTTATAGGGATTTTCGGAGGGGAGTTGGGGGACTATAATAACAAAGGTGATATTTCAGGAAAATTATTTGGAACATTTGTACAAGAGTATATTTATATAGGGACCATTACACTGTTTAAAGAGATGAAAATAACATCCCCCAGTGCCTCCTCTGCTTTCACTGATTTGATTAAATGACCAGGTTTTTGCATCCTGCAGTACTCTATAATGCCAAATGTGTCACAAATGTCAAAATTTGTGAATAACGGTTGTAATGATAATCTGTAGATCCTATTGGATAGTCTTTTGGATAGTAGATACTCTTGTTTCCTGCTAAAATCGCAGCCTGATTTCTTCCTTTCAAATCCTTATACCTCTTTCTTGTTTCTTTTCTTGTTCTACTGCACAGTGTAGAAATGTCAGTACACTGTTGAAAATAAATGGAGAGGGTATGCATCCTTTGATGGTTCTGCATTATAATGGAAACTCTTCCAGTATCTCTGTTTAAGATAATGTTTGCTGAGGGTTTGTTATGCTGAGGACGTTTCCTTCTATTCTTAATTCATTAGATTTGTTTAATATCATGAATTGCTATTGAATTTTATAGGATGCATTTCTTGCATTTGTTGAGATTATAATTGACTTTTTAATCTGGGATTGATTATTGTGGTGATATTCATTAGTTGATTTTCTCATGTTAAACCAACTTTGCATTTCTAGACAAACTTGTTATTCATGCTTTATTGGATATTTTTTATACATTGCTAGTTTCAGTTTGCTAATAGTTATGGTATGTTTTGGCACATTAATTTATAAAAGTAAGTTTTGAAAATTCATATGTAAGAAAAATTTCTGTTTTTTTTTTTCTTTTTTATTGATTTCTAACTTAATTGTATGGTGATGGTGTCTATCACTGATTTGTTGAGGCTTGTTTTCTGGCCTGGCATTTGGTAAATTTTAATAAATAATTGATGTGTGCTTAGAAAAGAATTATAGTCTCAGGAACTTCCCTGGTGGTCCAATGGGTAAGACTCTGAGCTCCCAATGCAGGGGGCCCTGGTTCCATCCCTGGTCAGCAAACTAGATCACACCTACATGCCGCAACGAAGAGTTTGCATACCACAACTAAGAAGTCCACATGCCACAACTGAAGATGCTGTGTGCTGCAACTAAAACCTGGTACAGCCAAAATAAATCAATAAAATAAATTTTAAAAAAAGAATTGTAGTCTCTAATTGTTGGATGTAATGTACTATATGTTTCTTAGAGTAACATTAGAGTAACACTGTCCCTTGCTCATAATTGTTATAGTGTTCAACCGTTACAGATTTTACTGCTATTTTTTGTTAGCCTAATCTAGCAATTCCTGAGACATCTAACCATTTTCCATTATGACATTGGAATTTATCTCTCTCTTGCAGATCTTTCCATTTTATTTTTTTTTAATTTATTTTTTATTTTTCGCTGTGTTGGGTCTTAGTTGTGGCACGCAGGATTTTTGTTGAGGCATGCAGGATCTTTCGTTGTGGCATGTGGGCTTCTCTCTAGTTGTGGCATGAGGGCTCCAGAGCTCATGGCCTCTGTAGTTTGAGGCACGCAGGCTCTCTAGTTGAGGTTCTAGAGCTCAGTAATTGTGACTCACCGGCTTAGTTGCCCTGCAGCGTGTGGAATCTTAGTTCCCTGACCAGGGATCGAACCTGCATCCCCTGCATTGCAAGGTGGATTCTTTACTGCTGGACCACTGGGGAAGTCCTGAGCTTTCAATTTTGAATGATATAATTTAAGATTTTGTTATTAAATGCGTAATGATTTAGAACTGATTTACAAATTTTACTAATGAATTGAACATTAAGCAGTTATTTTTCTTAGATCTAGTAATATTTTATATCAAAATCTATTTTACACAATATTTATAATGCAACACCAGGTTCTTTTGGTTTGAATCTGGTACATATATTTTCCATCCTTTTATATATAAACTTTCTGTGTCTATATGCATGTGTTTAACAGGGTCCTTTGTAAATGACTGATGGCTAGACTTTTTTTTTTTAACATTTTTGTTTTTTAAACATGGTGAAACATCTTTGTTTCTTAACAGAAAAGTCTACCTCTTTTATAATTACTATTGATATACTTGGATCTTAAAGTATATCTTAATTTTTACTTTCCATTTTTGACTTTTTTGGTTTCATATTTTAACTTCCTTTCTTGTCTTCATTTGGATTGTTTTATTTGCTTTTTAAAAAAATTTGTTTCATTTTGTTGATTTATTTTTCTCATAGGATCTTCATTATTATACTCTACTGTTGTGGAAATTACACTCTCTTTTTTTTTAAATGACTATCTTGGATAGTTTCATAGGCATATTTAAACAATGTCTGAAGTTGATTAATATCTTTATCTACTACTTGAAATATATTGGGGCCTTGAAATGCTTTAACTCTAATTACAACTCCCCCAATAAATTAAAATCGATATTTGGTAGTGTTTTTACCTACTCTTTGTGTTAATGCCATGTATTAGACTATGTTATTATTATTTTAAAAACAATGTTTTATAGATATATCGAAACAACTGCTGACCATTTCTTATTTGCCTCTTAAGCTCTGTGATAGTTTTCTTTTTGAGAGAAGCAGAACTTTTAGAATTTTCTTTAGTGAGAGTCTATAGTAAACTTTCAGTTTTTGTTTAGCTGAAAACAAACAAAATTTAATTATTATACTTGAAATATAGCTTTGCTTATTGAAAATTCTAGATTAATGCCTTTCTTTTTTTTTTCTAGGCACATTAAAGAATCTTCCACTGCTTCTGTTTTCTATTATAGCTTGCAGTTTAATTCAGGCTTCTTTATCACACTTGCATTTAGTGTTCTGAAGTTTCATCAAAAATACCTGATGACTAATTATATAAACATAGATTATATATGCATTTGTTATTTAAGGTAACTAGTGGGTATCTAGGATCTGAAGTTTTGTGTCTTTTTAAAATTCAATAAAACTGTTTGTTTTTATTCCTTTAATTATTGCCTTATTCTGATTTTTGTATCAGTATATTTTTGGTTCTCTGATTAGACATATGTTAGACCGTCTCACTCCATCGTAACCTCTTTTCTATTGTCTATATTTTGTATCTTTGGGCTGCTTTCAAGATAACATCTTTGTGTCTATCTTCTAGTTTACCAAATTTTTCTTCAGCTGTATCTAATTTTCCGTTCAATCTATCAATCAAGTTTAAAATTTTATTTTTCATTTAAAAATATATTTCATTTATTTCAGTTCCTGCTGCTTAATTTATATACTCTCGTCCTTTGCTCATAACTTTAAGAAAGGCTTTATTTAGTGAAATATGAAAAGTACTCATTTCATATTCTATTTCTGATAAATTCCAATGTCTGAACTATTTGCTAGTATCTTGTTCTTGCTGGCTGTCATAAATTTCACCTTCTTTGTTCACATATTTCATGTTTTTCATGATGAGTTCATAGCCTTTAGAACTTCAGCTGTGGTAATTCTTAGACATCTGGATATGGCTGTATTCCTCTGAAGAGCATTTCTGTTGGCTTCTACTAGTTACCTGATATCATTGCCAATTTGGGACCACTTGAAAATCTTTGTTGACCACATAGACAGAGTGAATCCAGGCTGAAAAAGGCAGGTTTTTAGAGCAAAATTGTGCTTATAAATTATCAGGGAGCCTTAGAGAAGCAGGCTTACCTGCTGACATTTTAGTTTAGTAGATTTATTCCTGTTCACTCTCCAAGATCTCAATTTTATGCTGGGATCTTCTATTAGACCCTTCACTTTGGATAGTCCTTTATTTTGTTACCTATTTCCCATTGTCCGTACAGCTGTCAAAACAGAACCTGAAATTATCATGGTTAAGCACATGCTTCCTGGAAAAAGCTGGCTTCAGGCCTTTTTAAATTTCCCAGGTGTCTTCTTTTTCTGTTTTCAGCTTCTGAATATTCTTTACTTCCTTACTCTCACAGGAAATTACTTAAAATAAAATATGTTTTCGATACATTTTTAAGCATGTTATTTTTATATTTCAGGTATATGGGCTGTTTGTCCCTGGAATTGAAATTTCTTTTCTGAAGTCTCTGAGAGAAGTAATCTTTGACCAAGTGCCTTAGATACCACTCTGATGTCCCATGAGAGGGGGAAGACAAAACACTAACTTATTGGCTGATATTCTTGAAAATCAATTCAGTAGTGTTATAGATTTTTATTTAATTGGAGCAAAAATACCCTCAAGGAGGACATGATAAGATTGTAAGAGTGAGGTGCTCACACTGAGAAGAAGATCATAGCCTCAATACAAATTGCTCAGTCTGGTTTGTGGAACTGCACCCTTTGCTGCTTTTAATTTTTTTTCTTAATATGAGAAATTATTTGAGTTAAAATAGGATTTGAATACACATGTATTTATGGGTCACCAAAAAAAATTTAACATGTAGTTTTCAGCCATGACTATGCTTATATAATATTAACCACATAGTATTTTCACATGAAACTATGGCCCAAGAAAACCAGAGAGTTCACCCCACAAATTCCCAAACTCAGTGATAGAATGTTGTTTTGATACTATGGTTGTTGCTGTGGAGATTTCTGGTTTTTTTTTTTTTTTCAAACTGAACAGTGAATTTTTAATGAGGTAGGGAAATAAGCAGCAGGTGCATATGAGCTGCAAATATAAAAGATTTTCTTCAATAGAGTTAGACGTTCGCTACTACCTCGTTACCCTGAATCCAATGTGAATGTTTGTATCTACCAAGGGAAATCTCTCTTGTCCTTGTTTACTTTCCTTAGGTTAATTATTTTCATACAGAGAAGTGACAATAGATTTTCTCTGGCAGCTCCAGGGGCCAGACCCAGCTGCAGAGAGAAATATTCCCAGAAAACTGATAAGCACTTTGGGATGTTTGCTAGCTCTTTCATAATATTTTCTAGGTTGACACATTATTTTTCTATTGTGATAGTCATGGAAATATTCATTAACCTTCAGATTTACATGTTGCATTGTTTGAGATTACCATATATCATCACTGTTGTTATTGTGTTATTAATGCCTAGGCCTCAAATCTGTTTTGAAACCAGTAGGATAAAACTGAAAGTGAATATGCATGATTCCTGTGGAAATACAATTGCTGTTTCATGTTAATGTTAAATAATGAACATTTTCTCTAACTGGAAATAGTAACTCCATTGATTCCACGACTCAGTTCCAAGACTGCCATTTTCTTTGGGTGAATGAGAAATCTAAGGAGTAAGAAAACGGGTAGGCAGTGTGGAAATACCACTGGAGTATAAAATACACTGTAGTGTAGAAAATTTGGCTTCTAATCCTGGCTCTGCAGTACTTTAACGGTATGATTCTGAATAAGTTAGTCTTTCTCTCTAAACTTAGGTTTCTTATCTATAAAAATGGGGATAAACGTGGTAATTAAAAGCAAGAATTTGGGGAAGGTAAACATAGACTTGAGTGCTGAATCTGCTCTTAATGAGCTGTGTCAATATGAACAAATTGCTTAGCCTCAGTAGGACTCAATGTTCCATCTATAAAATGGAAATGGTACAGTGTCTGGATTAGCTCTTGAAATAATATGAGATTTGTTTTTTATTTTCTGTGCAAACACAAATTCATTTTTAACCCCATCATTCTTCCTCCTAGATATTAGGCTTTCACTGCCTCAGAGTAGAGCTGTTAAGGCAAAAAAAGAGTCCATTCAGGCAGTGGTCCTTGAATTTACAATAGATTTGAAAGAAAATCTTCTGAGCCAATATTCTCCACTCTTATTTCAGGATAGGTATCCATTTCCTGGCTTGGTAAGTAACAAAGGCAAGTCAGAGAGGTAGACTTTTAAGTGGATACTTTGTCAGTGTCCCAGAGAAGAGGATGTGGCTCTCATCCCATCCTGGGTGGAGTTGGAGAGAATGAGAGAACTCAAACATAGATTTATTCATCTAAGATCTGACAGGAGTCTTGTGCCACCTTCTGAGTGACAACTTGGAAAGCAGGCTCCTTCACATATGAAAAACTCAGTAAGTGGTAACTTTCTTATCAGGTCATAAATTTGCTGAAGTCACAGACCATTTGCTGAAGTCACAGACCACAAATAATTGTGGAATGCCTACTTTTCTATCACTGGCATAAAGCAGCACTGCTCAAATGGAATCTATGCTGTGGGTTCTTTATTTTTATGTTCTTTATATTTTTTATATTCTTTCCAGCAATGCTGGCTCATAAAACATACAAGATAAATATTTACTGAATGAATGGTAAATGAATGAGCTTTTCTTGTACCCAGATAGAGTTTTAAGTCTGGAGACCTTCTCTTCTAAGTTAACAGAAAGTGGAATGACTCTATTTACATGAAGGTTAATCTAAAACATAGCATGAAAAGCTTGAGGAGGAATTTAACAAATTCTGTTTCCTCTTTCACTTCTACCTTCATAAATTGACTGTCTACGCCTCATTGGCACAGTCTATGGATAGATATTCTACCTGACTTTTTATGAGTGACCAGTCCTTACACCATGGGAGACTTATGGCTATAAATAAAGATTGACTTCAAAGTTACATCAGCAATTCAAGCATCTTATGGTATACTAAAAAATAGATTAAAGTGATTATCACTGATGTGCTATTTTAAACTGTAAGAAGACCAAACTGTCATTCTGATAAATAATGCTGGTACAAGAGAATTTGCATGTTTTAATTTTATCCCTTGGAGTTGCAAACCCACATCCATTTAAAAGTAGTCCAGGATGGTACAGCAGGCTTGTTTGTTAGGGGGAAAATCATTCGCATCTCTTTTAATAAAAATGCTGATGGCCATTTCTAAGTAACCCTTCTTCTTAAGTAACAGATCTGTGGCTTCGACATAGGGTTATAATTGATTACCGCACTACACGGTCTTATTAGACAGAAAACAGTATTAAAAATAGTGCCAAGATACAGGTTTAAGATATATGGGAGATGATATCTGTCTACGATAAATAGTCCTCATCCTGGGAAATACCCCAAGCAAACTTTTAGGACCTTAATGCGTTCTTGATCAAGACCGAAATAGCTTCTATTTCAAACTGTGCATCAATTTTAATATTGACATTAATTTTTACCTGAAAAGAACTTTGAGACATTATCTAGTCTGTTTTTTATATATAAGGATCATAGTCACCACTTTAGTGCCAGGAAATTCTGTTTTTAAAGCATCAGAGAAAAAGAGATTTACAACTGTCTGAATCTATAAACTACTGGACTGGATAAAACAAGATCATTCCCTCTTAATCCTGGGGGTGGTGGGTCAGCAGAATGGAGAACCAGCAGACTTCCCACTTGGCAGGCTTTCCTCCCTCCAGAACTGGGAGATGAGCTGCCCTTATCCAGGTCATGTCCTGTTTTTTTTTGCAACATCTCCAGATATGACTGCTCTTGGCATATTGGATGTACCTAATAGATCTTAAAAATAAATAAATGTTTTCAGAGCTCTCCTTCTGGAATGGTGGTTGGCATTGAATACTGTTGTTGGTTGGATTCTCTGGGAAATAGCTTCTGAGATTCTGAGATTTGCATTCAGGTAGTTTATTTGGGATTTTTTTTATTGGAGTTAATACCTGTGAAAGATTAGGAAAGCATAATAGGACAGAAGGAGAAAGTGAACTGAGATGCAGTTGTAAACTGCATCTTAACCGATTCTTCAGGCTGCTCTGGAGCTGGCATGGGTCTTCAGTCTTGTCCTAAGTGCAAACAAGGGGGATTAGCCTTTGAATCTATACATGTACCGATTTTTGGATGCCAAGTGCACCTGGCAAGGGAGCAAATGTTGGAAAAGGCAGCTTCCTTCTGCAGAATTAGATTTCTGGACAGGTAACAGATGTGAGTCCTCAGCTGCCAACATTTCTGGAAGCTAGGGAATGGGTGCCGAGGTCCTAAAGGGGGATCTGGTGACACACTGCACCATCTACTGCACACCACAGCATCCACTACAAATAAATATTTGTTGAATAAATTAACTCTTACAATTTTTAAAGAGAGGTGCTTCCAACAAAATAGGGCAAGAAATAATGAAATATTAAAAAAATGTGGTTGGAAAATAGGGATAAGGATGAGGAAGCAGCTCTATGGTAATATGGAAGAGTCTGAGTTTTCTGATATCCAAGTAATTGACAGCAGAGGAAGAAGCAAGAACTGTGGCAACAAGTAGGCAGATAGCAAGGACTTGGACAACCTCTCTAATGCTCCAGACTCGTTTCTATTTATAAGGCACAATGACACGGTTTTTATGGTTCCATCTCCATGTTGCACTGTGACTTCCTTTCTGATATTTGCTCTTCTCTATACATACAGCATGCTTCTCAACATCTACACTTTTGCTCCTGTAGCTTCTTTTGCCTACAGTGTCTTCCTCATCCCCATGAATTTTTGAACATTTATTTATCATGAAATAAAGATTTAGATGAAGGGTTTTTCCTTGAAGATACTCCTGCTTGCGTTCTTCCTGATGCTGGGTAGAACTTACAGCTTCCTCCTTTGGGTGGTCTCCTTACTGTATACGCTCCAATAATTTCTTTGCTTCATGTTTGATTCCCCTGCTCAGACTCAAAACTCTGTGAGAGCAAGCAGTCATGTATCTGTTTGAATAATGATGAACTGATGTTGTGTCTAGCAAGTGGTGGTCACTCAAGACTGCCTTTTGGATGAATTAATGAATTACATGATACTTAGGATTCCAACTGTTAGAATAGATTCAGGGGACAATGTAATTTAGCAGAACATAATACTCGAGGGCAAGGCAAAAGGAATATCTAAAGCAATTTTAGAAAGTAGTTAGCAAGACTCCTAGCTGGGCTGGAGAGTTAGATGAGTGCCAAATCGGAGAGGACCTTGTACACCTGCAAAAGAAATCCATACTTCGTATTTTAGTTAGTAATTTTATTGTATGGATAAATCCCCAAAGTGTCATTTAAAGAGTAAAAAGGTGATTTATAGGGTGTATTGAAGGGATGAGTGAGCTGGGATATCAGACCAGTTGGGCAGTTATTACAATGACCTGGCATATGGTGGAGGAGAACGCACCTCGGATGAGCCGTGTGACAGACAGTGTCACAGACAGACAGTGGAGGGTTATGCTGATCATCCAGGTATGTCAAACCCAGGGTGGGTCAGAGATGGAGGATGGCAGGATGCAGCAGGCCGTGTGGGAAGGTAGCAAACAGGTGACAGGTGATAGATGCATCCTCTTGTGGTGAGCCACCACCTACAGGCTCTCCTACGCGTCACCATCTGGGAGGTCTGCTTTCAAGTGGGTGGGAGAAGAATTCAGAGAACTTGGCAGCAGATAACAGGTAGAGTCCAGCAAGCCAACTGGCAATAGAAGAATCTGGCAAAAGTAATGAGAAGCCAGACAAAATATCAGGATTTAAGAGATAGAATTCAGTCCTTGGGATACTGGAGAGAACAAGATAGGGGTGTAGTACTCTAAGACTCTAATAGTAGGTGAATCACCAAGACAGAGGGTCAGTTACAAAATCAGTTTACAAGGTGTGAGTGTGATCATAGTAATAGGTGACCTTAGATTGGAAACTTTGTTTTTATCTATTGCAAGGAGGGAGGCTCATTTGGTAACCTCTGGCAATGGGGGTCTTCTTTTAAGGATAGAGAGAGAGGAAAACAGGAATACAGCCATAGCTTTACTAGTCTGACAGCAATACTAGGCACTCAGTAAAAACTCCAATAGTTGTTGCCTCAGGAAGGCTTACTTCTTAGCTCTTCTGAATGCTTCCTATTCAAACTTCTCAAGAAAGGCTCCAGTTGGCACAGCCAATATAGAAAGCTAGCAGGACTGTCTCATAAATATACTCAATGGGTCGATAACTTGGCTGCTCTTAGATCAGATGCCATCACTGCAAGCCAGTGGTGGTCTTGGTGATTGGATTGGATTGGATTACTTGGTAATTTGTGAGTTCCCTTGTCAAGGACCCTGAAGGTAGCAGACATTTAGAGTCGTACTGGACTCCTCTAATCCATTAAAATGGGAGCAGAGGACAAGACAGTAGCAACTAGAAGTCTGACGGGATGTTGACTGAAGGTTACAAAAATCCATACACAAGATGGCAGTGCAGGTCACCAGGCAGGTGGTTTCAAAGAGATATCTATGAGAAACATTTTAAAGAAGACTTGATAGGGTTTGGTTGCTAAGTAATTTGGTTGAGTTTTCTCACGTCTTCCTTTCTTCCAGAGAAATCTCTGAACAGAGCCTTTTAAAAAGTTTGATGCATTCTAGAAATAAGAACTAAAAGAAAACTCAGAGAAGTGAAGTTTATATGCTCTTCTAATTTGTACTATGTGAAAGCCATGGTAAACAAAAGTTCATGACAAAATAAAGCTTCCTGGGTAGACTGAGATGATGCTAAATTTGGGGAAAAAACGAACAACATCCATGATCAATTAATAAGATTCTAAACAGTATTTAATACAAAGCCAAAAGTGAATATGTTTCATCTACATAAAATAAACCAAGAAGATCCTGAAATGCAAATGTTCTATTTCAGAGTGAGCCAAGACAGGCAGATCTAAATCTACTTAATAGCACCTCACAAATCCTATATATAGAGAAAGAATATACATATTATTTAAGCAAATGCAATTTGTTCAATCTAAAAGGGCCACACAAATGAACATTTTTGACAAGAACTTTCATAAGAAGTGGCAAAGATTTTTGCCATTGTCCCCAAAGAACAAAACACCTTATTTCTCTACATCACTCTGTAATTTACAAAACTCCTTCCACTCTTTACCTTAGATGATCTTTACCAAAACCTTTTGTGTGTAAGGAAACTGGGGGTCCAGAAAAGGTGACTTGCCCAAGGTCATATGGCTAGTAAGTGGCTAGGCCAGAATTTGAACTTGAACATCTTGAGTTTGATTCACTTTCCCCCGACCCCACCTCCCATAAATCCCTTTTTTTGTTCCCAGGAAGAGATAGATAAAAGGAGGAATAAATGATAAGTATCAATATTAGCAGTACATGAAATTGTTTCTACTTCATTAATCTGTATCCCATTTAGTAGGATTCAGGGATTTGCTGCCAGTGAAATTGCATTTCTGTGAGCTTCCTGTGCTGCACAGCAATTACCTGTCTTCTTCGGATTCTTTCTCAAGAGGACCAGGAATTCCAGCAATATCACCCAGCTGCCAGCCTCCGATTATACTCTTATAGCAGCAGTGATATTTCCCTAACATGTGTTTTGTATTTTACACAGACTTTCCTACATACACCATTAAAACACAAACAAGCCCCTTCTTTATCCATACTCTCCTCCTACACAGTAGGTCTATTAATGCAAATTTAAACAAATAAATAAGACAATACTTTGTACACATTGTCATTAACACACTTTACACCTTTTCATGATTACATAAATATATTCCTTTCAGATTCAACTTCAGTACTTTATGTCTGAAATTTTCATATAAACTACACTCAGACTATATTGAACTTTCAAAATGAGTTAGAATCACTGCGAACATTCGAATGAGCCAAGATTCAGTATATAGTTATCGAGTGACCCCTGTGTGCCCAGCTCTGTGCTGGGCACTGGGGATAGAAAATAATGGACATGACAGACGTGCCTCTGTCCTCACAGAGCTTATGTTCTCCTGGGGAAGTCAGGCATTGAACAAATAAGCAAATAATTTAAAACACAGATTTAGAGTTATGAATGAAATGAACTACTTTCTATAATAGAAAATAAGGAGCTTGATATTGGGTGTTTCAGGGAACTTCTCCTTAAGTGGGTGCCAGTGAAGTTGGGGCCTGAAAGAAGGAATGTCAGAAGTTCCAGGAAAGCGATTCTAGGCAGAGAGAACAACAGTGTGAGACTCTGAGTCAGGCTGGCATCGGGGAACTAAAAGAAGCCGGCATGTCAGGTACTTGGTGGGAGTGGCAGGGAGGCGGGGAGAGGCAGGCAGAGTCTGCTGAGCTGAGGTGACATTGGATTTCAAGTGGGGTTGAATCTGCTGAAGCCCTTGTAGGATATCTAGAATCCTGGTGTTGGTTATAGTGCGATGTGAACTTCCAGAGGCCCGGCAAGTTCCAGGAGCGGGCACAGGGCTGGCCCAGGCTCTTCTCAAGTGCGTGTGGCTTTCTGAGTTTGCAGAATCCTTAGCAGGGTTGCCTGGCCGAGTGAGGTCTCCAGTCCTCAGCCACCACAGAACTCGGTGAGCTCGAATCCCGTGCCCTCTGCTCTCCCTGCTGGGCATGGAGCTCAAAGAAGGAACGTCATTCATTTGGTTCCAGCAAGGAATATATAAAAACGTCAGAAATGAGCTGCCTGGTGGAATTTCTCCTTCAGAATCTGTAGTGTCACTGTAAGCAAAGCCATATTGATAAGAGCTGGGCCCTGAGTCAAATGGTGTTAAAAATTATGTTAGTGTTTGTGAAAAGTATTTCTCCTGTGTTAACATCTGATTTGCTACACATTTCTGTTGAGATTTTTAATAAAAATTTACTCAGATATTAAATGTGGTTTGGAAACAGTGGCAGCAGCCACGGCCTGCTACCCCTGAGGAAAGGCCTTTTTCTGTCAGGTGCCCACAATCATCTGGATTCCAGAACTGCTCACAATGCGTAAGCCAGCCCCAAATCTCCCTTGTGCATCAGTTTATTGTGGACAGCTCAAGTAAAGATTTGTAACTATGGAAACCAAAATACAAAAATAATGAGTGGGCTTTTTAAAAAAATAACTCAGCTATTATTCATACTGACTTCAGGTGATTTATACACACAATGTAACTGGCCAGAACAATGTATGGCTCTATGTGGTCTCTGATGAAAGGTTAATCAAACAGAATGACCATGAATTTCTATTAATGACCAGGTATATGCAGATTTATTTAGCACACATCCAGCTCTTATAGAAAAAGGGAATGTCATGGATAAATGAAATAAAACCACATCTTCACTTAACGTTCAAATTCCCTTCGCTCTTGTTAGTTCTCCCCATCCTCAAAACAAAGAACATAAGCAAAACCCCCAAACCTTTTGCCTTCTGCACAACCCAGTTCTAGACTGGCTGATTCAAGTTTTCCTTTCAGTTTATTCCCAAGTATTTTCAGTCAAGGTTTATGCAGGTAATGAACCAGCCTGTCATTTAGAAAGAAAAGACAGCAAAGATGAGGATGGGGGCCAGAAAGAGGGTCCTGGGGGGCTGTGATGGGCAGTTTCTGGTATAGCTCCCAGTGATTCGTGCCTCCTGGTACCCACATCTCTGTGTAACCCCCTGCCCTTGGATGTGATCTGAACCGGCCCTGGCTGGCAGCTTAATCCTAGCCCTGAGACAAACCCTGAAGCAGAGAACTCAGATAAGCTGTGCCCCAATACATAACCTACATAAATTAGAGGATCTCTTAAAATTACTCTCTTAAAATTACACTTCCTCCCCACCCTCTATCCCAATAACTTGGCACCACGCCATGAATTTTGAAACAGTTGACAATATTCCTTAGGAAATCTTGATGTAATCACCTCTCCTGTTCCCATCCTCTATCCAGTTGAAAGCCAGTGGCTCATCTTTACACTCAAAAATAAGAATTTAAATAATTGAGAATTTATGGTAGAAGGAGGCCTCCACATTTGTGAACTGAGTTTTGTGGCTTTAAAGGTTCTAGGTATGTGGTACCCCTGTTTAGCCTCTGTGAATTGTTTTAGGTACATAGCATGCCTACGTACTCTCTAACAAATACAACAAAAGTATAGTAATTTCATAATTGTGGAACTAGGAGAGACAGTGGAAGAGACCAGTAAGAAGTGGGGAAATGGGAAAAAAAAACCTGGCAAAATGAAAAATGGGAAGTTTTGGAGTTTGGAAACTCAGGATTTCAGCATACAATGTGCTATGTGTAAGGTCTGTAACTGAGGAGGAAATTATTTAGCCTTCGAGGCCCTCTATATTCCTCATTTATATGAATGGGGACGCATTCCATTAATGTAGCTTGCCCGGCACTTGGGAGACACACAGTTCGTAATGTCTGTTTTTCTTTCTTGTAGTGATGCAGGGCAAACACGAAAGTAGGAGAAATTGTCTCTTCATCTACTGACATTCTTTCCTTTAGCAGTCTCATACCGTGTTCTTTTTTATGTGGATTCTGAAGCTCACTTCTAGTTTCTCACATCTCAGGTCAGCATGTTCTAGCAGTTAATGGATTTTGCTTACACTGGAATCTCCAATGGGTAGAAATTATGGACCATATTTGACTTTAGGAAGACAACTTTGTTCATCCCCTTAGCATATGAAATTTATATAATCTCCATTAGTTGCTTTTTTTTTTTTTTTTTTTTTGGTCTATATGTGGCACCTCTCTCACCTGCTGTATCCTTGTATCTCGGAGGAAAGACAGACATAGAAAAGCTAACGCAGCCTGGTCTGTTTCAGCTATGCTGAACACTAGTGCTATCTATCTGGACCAGAGCTATGATTAAAGACAAGCAAGCTTTAATGTATTCAGGTGGGAACAGGGTTTAGCTTGGATAAAGAAGCTTTTGCCCAGTTAGGTCTTGCTAATATCATGCCAGCCCTGCTATTTATGAGTAGATTTGAAAATTGGGCTCTTCTGAGTAAAACATTGCCCAACCCCGTCCTCCAGTGACATTCAGCGTGTAAGTGGATACGGATGTATTTTAGAGCTTTTGTCAGACCTCTCTTTTCTATCAGTGAGTAAATCCCCTCACAAAATGGAACAAGCTGAACAGCAGTAACACAACAAGAGTTTTCAGAGTCAATCACTTCTAGTTAATTTGGGGAATTGCTTTGTTGCAGAGATCGTGAGTTCATCCAGAGATCCTTGCACCTTTGGGGACATGTACTCCTGAACCGTGGGCTCATTAGTCTTCCTTGAGAGCCTCCTTTGTCTTTGAATTTGTTCCAGGATCCCCTCAGAGCTAGTTCCTTGTGGCTAGTTTTCTGGTACTAATCCTTCCTTTTAATTTCTTGTTTTGTGTATGTGTGTTCACAGAGACTTGATGTTCAGCTTCCCTCATCTCCTTCACCTAGGTGATCCCATCAGGTCCCTTTTGCCCTTCGCTCCCATCTCCGCCTGCTCCTGGGCCCAGTCCTGACCTCTCATCCACCTACAGGGCACAGCTGCTCAAAAGTGGAAAGTAAGACCTTTCCATTAATCCACTGGCCAACACCACCAAATTCGGAAGGGAATAAGAATTTATTGCATATCTTTAAGCCAAATGGTTTATTTGCCTTTTAATAAGATGGTGTATATTTTTAACTTCCTCATTTGGTCCATAAACTTCTTTCAAGCACATCCACGTCTTATTTACGTTTGTATCTCTCGGAGTGCCCACCATAGTGGGTTTTTTTTTTTTCTTTCAGATCTTTATTGGAATATGATTGCTTTACACTCTTGTGCCAGTTTCCTCTGTACAACAAAGTGAATCAGCTATATTTATACATATATCGCCTTATCTCTTCCCTCTTGAGTCTCCCTCCCACCGTCCCTATCCCACCCCTCTAGGTTATTACTATGCATTGAGTTGATCTCCCTGTGCTATGCAGCAGATTCCCACTAGCTATCTATTTTATATTTGGTGGTGTATATATGTCAGTGCTACTCTCTCACTTCATCCCAGCTTCCCCTTTCCCCCCACCCTGTGTCCTCGAGTCCATTCTCTACATCTGTGTCTTTATTCTGGTCCTGCCACTAGGTTCATCCGTACTGTTTTTTTAGATTCCATGTACATGTGTTAGCATACGGTATTCGTTTTTCTCTTTCTGACTTCACTCTGTATGGCAGACTCTAGGTCCATCCATCTCACTACAAATAACTCCATATTGCTCCTTTTTATGGCTGAGTAATATTCCATTGTATATATGTGCCACATCTTCTTTATCCATTCATCTGTTGATGGACATTAAGGTTGCTTCCGTGTCCTGGCTATTGTAAATAGTGCTGCAATGAATATTGTGGTACATGTATCTTTTTGAATTATGGTTTTCTCAGGGTATATGCCCAGTAATGGAATTGCTGGGTCATATGGTAGTTCTACCACAGTGTTTTAATTGTGTAGTGCTTAATATATGTATTTCTTGAATGGGTGTAAGAGAAAGAAAAGAAATTGGCATTAATAGGATGGTGTGTATTAGTATTTTTACATATACTATGTATTCAATGCTGACAGAAATCCTTTTTTCTCACTTTATAGAGGAAGAAAATTTATCCAAGTCCATGTAGCTGGTATGGAACAGAGCAAAGATAAGACCCAAGGGTGTCTAACACAAAGCCTTTGTGGTTTTTTTTTTTTTTTTGGGAGGGGGTACACCAAGTTCAATCATCTGTTTTTATACACATATCCCCGTATTCCCGCCCTCCCTCAACTCCCCCCCCACCCTCCCTCGATTCCCCCCACCATCCCCATCCCAGTCCTCTAAGGCATCTTCCATCCTCGAGTTGGACTCCCTTTGTTATACAACAACTTCCCACTGGCTATCTATTTTACAGTCGGTACTATATATGTGTCTGTGCTACTCTCTTGCTTCGTCTCAGCTTCCCCTTCACCCCCCGCACCCCCCCAAACCTCGAGTTCTCCAGTCCATTCTCTGTATCTGCGTCCTTGTTCTTGTCACTGAGTTCATCAGTACCATTTTTAGATTCTGTATATGTGAGTTAGCATACAATATTTGTCTTTCTCTTTCTGACTTACTTCACTCTGTATGACAGACTCTAGGTCTATCCACCTCATGACATATAGCTCCATCTCATCCTTTTTTATAGCTGAGTAATATTCCATTGTATATATATGCCACATCTTCTTTATCCATTCATTTGTTGATGGGCATTTCGGTTGCTTCCATGTCCTGGCTATTGTAAAGAGTGCTGCAATAAACGTGATGGTACATGTTTCTTTTGGGATTATGGTTTTCTTTGGGTATATGCCCAGGAGTGGGATTACTGGATCATATGGTAGTTCTGTTTGTAGTTTTTTAAGGAACCTCCAAACTGTTTTCCATAGTGGCTGTACCAACTTACAGTCCCACCAACAGTGCAGGAAAGTTCCCTTTTCTCCACACCCTCTTCAACATTTGTGGTTTCCAGATTTTGTGATGATGGCCATTCTGACCTGTGTGAGGTGATACCTCATTGTGGCTTTGACTTGCATTTCTCTGATGATGAGTGATGTTGAGCATCTTTTCATGTGTTTGTTGGCCATCTGTATGTCTTCTTTGGAGAAGTGTCTATTTAGGTCTTCTGCCCATTTGTGGATTGGGTTATTTGCTTTTTTGGTATTAAGCTTCACGAGCTGCTTGTATATTTTGGAGGTTAATCCTTTGTCCGTTGTTTCATAGGTAACTATTTTTTCCCATTCTGAGGGTTGCCTTCTAGTCTTGTTTATGGTTTCTTTCGCTGTGCAAAAGCTTTTAAGTTTCATGAGGTCCCATTTGTTTATTCTTGATTTTATTTCCATGATTCTAGGAGGTGTGTCAAAAATGATCTTGCTTTGATGTATGTCATACAGTGTTCTGCCTATGTTTTCCTCTAGGAGTTTTATAGTGTCTGGCCTTACATGTAAGTCATTAATCCATTTGGAGTTTATTTTTGTGTATGGCGTTAGGAAGTGTTCTAATTTCATTCTTTTACATGTAGCTGTCCAATTTTCCCAGCACCACTTATTGAAGAGGCTCTTTTTTCCATTGTATATTCGTGCCTCCTTTGTCAAAGATAAGGTGCCCATATGTGTTTGGGCTTACTTCTGAGTTCTCTATTCTATTCCATTGGTCTTCCTTTCTATTTTTGTGCCAGTACCATACTGTCTTGATCACTGTGGCCTTGTAGTATAGTTTGAAGTCAGGAAGCCTGATTCCACCAACTCCATTTTTCCTTCTCAAGATTGCTTTGGCTATTTCAGGTCTTTTGTGTTTCCATACAAATCGTAAGATTTCTTGCTCTAGTTTTGTGAAAAACGCCATTGGTAATTTGATCGGGATTGCATTGAATCTGTAAATTGCTTTGGGTAGTACAGACATTTTCACGATGTTGATTCTTCCAATCCAGGAACATGGTATATCGGTCCATCTGTTTGTGTCATCTTTGATTTCTTTCATCAATGTCTTAATTAAAGTTTTCTGCATACAGATCTTTTGCCTCCTTAGGCAGGTTTATTCCTAGGTATTTTATTCTTTTTGTTGCAATGGTGAATGGGAGAGTTTCCTTAATTTCTCTTTCTGCTCTTCCGTTGTTAGTGTATAGGAATGCAAGAGATTTCTGTGCATTAATTTTGTATCCTGCTGCTTTACTAAACTCATCAATTAGTGCTAGCCATTTTCTGGTAGAGTCTTTAGGGTTTTCTATATATAATATCATGTCATCTACAAAGAGTGACAATTTTACTTCTTCTTTTCCAATTTGTATCCATTTCTTTTTCTTCTCTGATTGCTGTGGCTAAAACTTCTAAAACTATGTTGAATAATAATGGTGAGAGTGGACACCCTTGTCTTGTTCCTGTTCTTAGAGGGAATGCTTTCAGTTTTTCCCCATTGAGAACGATGTTGGCTTTTCACTTTTCATATATGGCTTTTATTATGTTGAGGTAATTTCCACCTATGCCCATTTTCTGGAGAGCTTTTATCATAAATGGATGTTGAACTTTGTCAAAAGCTTTTTCTGCATCTATTGAGATGATCATATGGTTTTTATCCTTCAGTTTGTTGATATGATGTATCACGTTGATTGATTTGCATATATTGAAGAATCTTTGCATCCCAGGGATAAACCCCACTTGATCATGGTGTATGATTTTTTTAATGTGCTGTTGGATTCTGTTAGCTAGCATTTTGTTGAGGATTTTTGCATCTATATTCATCAGTGATATTGGTCTGTAATTTTCTTTTTTTGTGACATCATTGCCTGGTTTTGGTATCAGGGTGATGGTGGCCTCGTAGAATGAGTTTGGGAGTGTTCCGCCTTCTGCAATATTTTGGAAGAGTTTGAGAAGGATAGGTGTTAGCTCTCCTTGAAATGTTTACTAGAATTCACCCGTGAATCCGTCTGGTCCTGGGCTTTTGTGTGTTGGGAGATTTTTAATCACTGCCTCAATTTCTATACTTGTGATTGGTCTGTTCATAGTTTCTATTTCTTCCTTGTTCAGTCTTGGAAGATTGTATTTTTCTAAGAATGTATCCATTTCTTCCAGGTTATCCAATTGATTGGCATATAGTTGCTTGTAGTAGTCTCTCATGATCTTTTGTATTTCTGAGGTGTCCGTTGTGACTTCTCCTTTTTCATTTCTAATTCTGTTGATTTGCGTCTTCTCCCTTTTTTTCTTGATGAATCTGGCTAATGGTTTATCAATTTTGTTAATCTTCTCAAAGAACCAGCTTTTAGTTTTATTAATTTTTGCTATTGCTTCCTTCCTTTCTTTTTCATTTATTTCTGCTGTGATCTTTATGATTTCTTTCCTTCTGCTCACTTTGGGGTTTCTTTGTTCTTCTTTTTCTAATTGTTTTAGGTGTAAGGTTAGGTTGTTTATTCAATAATTTTCTTGTTTCTTAAGGTAGGACTGTATTGCTATAAACTTCCCTCTTAGAACTGCTTTTGCTGCGTCCTATAGGTTTTGGGTTGTTGTGTTTTCATTGTCATTTGTTTCTAGATATTTTTTGATTCCCTCTTTGATTTCTTTAGTGATTCCTTGGTTGTTTAAGAGTGAATTGTTTAGCCTCCATGTGTTTGTATTTTTTGCAGTTTTTTTCCTGTAATTGATATCTAGTCTCATGGCGTTGTGGTCTGAGAAGATGCTTGATATGATTTCAATTTCCTTGAATTTGCTGAGGTTTGATTTGTGACCCAAGATGTGATCTATCCTGGAAAATGTTCCATGTGCACTTGAGAAGAAGGTGTATTCTGTTGTTTTTGGATGGAATGTCCTATAAATATATGTTAGGTTAAGATGGTCTAATGCATCATTTAAAGCTTGTGTGTCTTTATTTATTTTCTGTATGATCTGTCCATTGATGTAAGTGGGGTGTTCAAGTCTCCCACTATTATTGTGTTCCTGTCGATGTCCCCTTTTATAGCTGTTAGCATTTGCCTTATGTGTTGAGGTGCTCCTATGTTGGGAGCATAGATATTTACCATTGTGATATGTTCTTCTTGAGTGGATCCCTTGATCATTATGGAATGTCCTTCCTTGTCTCTTTTAATAGTCTTTACTTTCAAGTCTAATTTGTCTGATATGAGTATTGCTACTCCAGCTTTCTTTTGACTTCCATTTGCATGGAATATCTTTTTCCATCCCTTTCCTTTCAGTCTATATGTATCCCTTGCTCTGAAGTGGGTTTCTTGTAGGCAGCATATAGAAGGGTCTTGTTTTTGGATCGATTCAGCCAGTCTGTGTCTTTTGGTTGGAGCATCTAATCCATTTACATTTAAGGTGATTATTGACATATGTGTTCCAATTACCATTTTCTTAATTGTTTTGGGTTTGTATTTGTAGGTGTTTTCCTTTTCTTGTGTTTCCTACTTAGAGAAGTTCCTTTAGCACTTGTTGTAAGGCTGGTTTGGTGGTGCTGAATTCTCTTAACTTTTGCTTGTCTGGAAAGCTTTTGATTTCTCCCTCAAATCTGAATGAGATTCTTGCTGGGTAGAGTATTCTTGGCTGTAGGTTTCTTTCTTTCAGGACTTTCAGTATATCCTGCCATTCCCTTCTGGCCTGCAGAGTTTCTGTAGAAAGGTCAACTGTTATCCTTATGGGTTTTCCCTTATATGTTATTTGTTGCTTTTCTCTTGCTGCTTTTCAAATTTTTTCTTTGTGTTTAATTGTCATTAGTTTGATTAATATGTGTCTTGGTGTATTTCTCTTTGGGTTTATTCTGTATGGTACTCTCTGTGCTTCTTGGACTTAGTTAATTATTTCCTTTCCCATGTTGGGAAAGTTTTCCACTATAACCTCTTCAAATATTTTCTCAGACCCTTTCTTGTTTTCTTCTTCTTCTGGAATGCCTATAATTTCAATGTTGGTACACTTAATGTTATCACTGAGGTCTCTGAGACTGTCTTCTATTCTTTTTATTCTTTTTTCTTTTTTCCTGCTCTGTGGCGTTTATTTCCCCCATTCTGTCTTCCAACTCACTTATTCGTTCTTCTGCCTCAGTCATTCTGCTGGTTATAGCATCTAGAGTATTTTTAATTTCAGTTAATTTGTTATCCATTGCTGTTTGTTTTTCTGAGTTCTTATGAACTGTTTCTTGTACTTTCTCTATTTTGTTATTGAGATTTTGTATCATTTTTACTATCATTACTCTGAATTCTTTTTCAGGCATTTTTCCTATTTCCTCCTCATTTATTTGGTCTTATGGGTTTTTTTCCTGCTCCTTTGCCTGCATGGTGTTTCTTTGTTTCCTCATGGTTGTCCAAACTTTTGGGGTTGCTTGTCCTGGCGATAGGGGTGTTTATAGAAGACTGTCCAAGCCTCAGACTAATGTCCAAGTATTGGATTAAATGAATATTAAGTCTAGGAAACACATAC
Organism: Hippopotamus amphibius kiboko; assembly: GCF_030028045.1. Taxonomy (NCBI): domain Eukaryota; kingdom Metazoa; phylum Chordata; class Mammalia; order Artiodactyla; family Hippopotamidae; genus Hippopotamus; species Hippopotamus amphibius. Next base: position 77,829,526 of record NC_080196.1, on the reverse strand, counting down.
ACGTATAAGACACACAATTACTGAATCCATTAGGACATAAGGCTCTGGAAAGACCTGACAGAACCCCAGTGTGCTATCAGATATTCAAAGAGAAACCCAACAGAAATTGACAACTGAAACAGAACAAATCAGAGACAAACGCAAAAGCAAACAAACAAACAAATAACACCTTACACATACAAACACTAATCCAGGGAGATTTTGTAAGCTAGGATCAAATATAGAAAAGAGCTAGAGTACCAGCAGACAGAATGGAGATTCTCAGAATGAAATTAGACAATTGTACTAAGAGCTAAGATAAAGACAAAAACCTAATATTAAATACCAAGGTGGTGTGTCATCTGGAGAATAGAGCAAGGAGTCTGAGCAGATCAATAGTGTTGCTTATAAGTATGTTAAGATAAAATAAACTTAAAATGGCTGGAAGAAAGGGGAACAGAGGAGCGTAGTGTGATTGGAAATATGCAAATAAAAAGAAAGGAATAGAAATGTGTAAAAGATAGGGATGAAAAGAAAGTATGAGAGATATATTGTCTGTACTACCAAAAACTTAGCTAGATATAGAAGTATATAAAAAGGCAAAAAAAATGAAAATAGAATAAAAAATATCATTAAAAAATTATGTTATAAAACTTGTAGATCCCTTAGGACTAAGATCATAATTAATAAAGGAAAAAAAAAAAAAGAGAGAGAGAAAAAAAAATCCAGAACTGATTCCAGAATGGACCAGTTCAATAGGATTGATACTACTATTTCTGTTTCCTTAGAGTCTCAGCTGTAAGTGTCCTTCTACTCGCCTTGGGTTTTTTTGCATTATTCTGTGACCAGTAGAGCTTCCTTTATTGTTCATCTGTAAGCGTAGGTGTGTGGGGAGGGAGAGGGTACAATAGTGGCTCCTTCCCCTGGGAGTGAGTGAGCAGTGGCGCACTGTTGTTTCAGTTGGGCTTGGAGGTGCCTGTTGCAGAGAGATGCCAGTGGCTCAGGTGTAAACAGAAAGTCTTAGAGTTGGGCCTCTCTTGGGTTTTTTGTTTTTTTTTTTTCAAGGGGTTTTAATCTAGCCCCTCCTGAGTGCCTGAGGGTACTTGTTATCCCTGAGCTCCTTAGGTGGCCCACAGAGCGTCTCTCCACTGCCTGTTGCAGAGGCACCGAAAGAGAGAGAGAGAGGCTATGCGCACGGCTCCTCCCCCCTGCCCAGGAGCCCACAGCTTCCAGCCGCCATCATGGCCGGGGGCAGCTCTCAAGGGTGGGCACTCCTCGCCGCGGACCTCTTCCCTCCTGTCCTCTCTGTCCATCACCTTACTGGCAACAATGTTTCTCACCCTGAACCAGCCCTCTGGTTCCCACACTCCCGCTCCCGGACCCTCTGTTCAGCTGTGGATCGACATCTGGGTCTGGGAACGCTGAGCTGCGGTGCGGACCCTCCGTGTGTTTCTCACTCCCTCCCGTCTGCCACAGCTCCGCCGCTTCACCCTCTTTGAGCCGTGGTAGATGTCTCCCTACCGGTTATGTCGGGCTCCTTGCGGTCCTTTCTGGTGTCCGAGGCCGTCTGCTGGTGTTCAGCTGGTTCTCTGTGGGAATTATTGCGTCCTTTGGTGCATTCCCAATGCATCTGTGGAGAGGGATGCATTCCATGTCCCTCTACTTCGCCACCATCTTTTTCTCCTCCAGTCTTTGTGTTTTATTTTATAACATGCTGCCTCGTCACTGTGGCTTCACTGCTGTGATCATGCAAGCTTTTTCTTTCTGCACTTTTTTTATCATTAAATCTTGTATGGACATTGCTGATTATGGGACAATGGCAGTCTGAAGAAAATTGCTGAAAGGGTAGAAAGTAGATTTGTAAAAATTCAATTGGTAAAACAACACATGAGTTGTATTTTAAGTCACTTATTTTGCATCCTCTCAGTCTGTGATCCCTTGTGTCAAATTTTGGAAATAACACTGACAATATGTTAATGTAAATAAGATGTAAGATATAATGATGCATCTGAGTAGAAGAATTTTGAGGATCAGGACAGATTCTCATCATTTCATTTTACATTCTGATGTAAAATAGTAGCATTTAAAATCTTATTACCCTTTTAGGAAAATCAATAAAAATAACCATTTTCCCCACACAAGTGTTAGCTTTTTATGAGGAATGCTGTTTTGATATAAATGAAACATATTCAAAAATAACAAAAACATTGCTAAATAGTTAAAATTAGCATTACTGGATGAAAATGAATTTAAAATGAAAATGTAAAATAGAAAGCAAACAACATTTTTAAAATGTTTTATAAATTATAAAAGCATTCCAGTGTCCAGAAAGTTACCAATACATTAACGTTGACTAAAATGTGAAAAAAAAATTAAAATTCATGCAGGCATTGCCAAATGAGTGGAGCATGCATAACTATTGAAGAACAAGTTATAAATAAAAAAAAAAAAACTATCTGGAAAGTAAAAAAAAAAAGTGCACAGAGATTCAAAAAACAGAGCAATAGTTTTTGAAAAAAAAAAAAGAAGAAACATGGGAAATGCTTAAAACTGCTTAAAACTGTAAACAAAGTTCAGAGACCATTTTATGGTGCATGAAATTTACCAAACAAAAAATCACTGAATGAAAAATATCCATTTTAAATCTATCAATTTTTTTGGAACATGTGGGGTGCATGGTTTTGTTCTGTGGGATCTTCAAGCTTCTCGGAAGCTTCCTCTTCAATGTCGGCTCATCTAAATGCCCGGGATCTGGTATTGCAAGTCAGGTTGGAATTATCCTTCCCTGATTTTCTTCCCAATAGATCACTATTTTTTCCTTTTATCTGCTTAAACTCCATTTCACAGCAATTATGATGGCATTAATTGTTCCTGCTAATCTTCTTATTAGGTACTTCTGTCTTCCCTGACCTGTGCAAAATAGACTTGGTCTTAGAACCTTGTCTCTACTCTCAGACATAATTGCATGTGACCAGTTTGTTACAATCCTAGGTTTCTGGTTGAATAACTCCATGCTTTTTGCACCAATACATTTTCTTTTTAAGAAGTCTTTCAAAATTCCTCACATCTTCTTCAGTAACACCTTCCTTACAGACCAGGAATCACAGAGAGGGGAAGAAATCATGGTGGCTTTTATCTGATAACAATAAATTCCATTTGCCAACCATGATTTTCCTTCATAACTCCCTAACAGCATGGAACTTCCATTGATAAAACTATTTTTGGAAAATTATGATTATGATTTTTACTGATGAATATTATAAAATGAATATTTAAAATGAAAGCTTAATTGTTCCATCTGACTGAAGCTGTTTGGAATAAAATAAAGGTTATTGAGAGATGTGATGATGATAGATACTTCTGGCTCAAACAACTTAAAGATGTAAAGTGTAGTGAGTAATATCCCAAACAGCTCTATTTTCCTACCCATTCATGATAATGGAGTGAGGAACTCTTAAAAGAAGTCTTGTAAGACTTCCCATTGTTGATATCCCCATGTAAATCTTATTGGAATAGATATTGGAAACATCAGCAGAGGATGTGGAGGGTGGAGAAAGAAAAATTTGTCTTCCCTCTTTCAGAGGGAGAATTCATAAATAAAGCCTAATATGCCTGAGAGGGAAAATAGAATTTATTGATGGTGCATGACAATTACTAATTTTAAAACATTATGCTGAACTGGTTACCATGTGACTTAAAATAGACGTTGCATCAAAATGCTTGAAAGCAGTCAATCCAAATATTACATAAGCTAGCAACTCGTGGTCATTAAATTTTCAGAATTTTTAGAAAAAGCATTTAAATAAATAAGTGGACATGGATAATTAGGTTAAACATCATAGCCAAGTCTTTTTTGTTTTTTTGTTTTTTCATTTATGAAAAACACTAATTTTCCCATGGTTATTGTTTTAAAACTCAACTAAAGCTTTGGGTAAACCAGATAGGGTTATGCTTCAAGTTTATTATGTAAGTACAGTGTAAGTTCAGTCAGGTTAAGAATCCACTTTTTTTTATAGAGTACATGTTTCTAGAACCTGGAAAACAGTATGCAGAAATATGTTGATATCTGCTGATTTTTATGTAGTCTACTTTGTTACTGCTTTCTTGCAGTGATAACCACACTTTAAGTAAATTTTGGGGGTGAATGGCTAGCAGTAAAGATTCATTAATTGCTTTAAAATATAATATACTTATCAGGTGTCTAAAAACAAAAAGTATAATTTTACCTGGCAAGGAGAGATTGCATTACATTAAACTGTAGTTAACTGAATTTATTTTAAATGTATAATATTACATTTTTTTCACAAATTCTTTACCAAGATTCAAAATGATCTTGGTTAGCACATCATTATTATTAATAAAGTTGGAAAGTCAGACAACTCTTGGTTTCCTCACTGTGGACACCACCAAAGGAAACAGTTATCTACTTTGATAAGGGATCTAGACGCAGTATGCATTGGAGGTATCTCTTAAGGAGAGGCTTGATCAACAATTAGACAATTATCTTGGAAGAGTTATGGAATTTATCTTAAGATTTAACAGGGAGTAAATACTAATTTTGGTCCAAATTTTCCACTTCCTAGGTACAAACTCATAAAGGATATTATTATGTCATAAAATTCAGAATATTTAGCTCTGTTGGCTAAGATAGGTTAGGTTATGTTGCAGCAAGAAAAAACACACATTTCAGTGGTTTAAAACAGCAAGGTTTATTTCTCACTTACGTTACGTATCTATCACACTTTTGGTGAGTGTACTGCCCCCTGTTGTCCTAACTTGGGGCCTTGTGTAGCAGACATAATGTGGAACATTGTTGGTCTCTGGCAGAGGGAACGAGAACATGGTGACTAGACCCCTGGATAGACTTTATTCTTTATATTTTATATTTATTTGCTGACACTTTCTATTTCAACATTTATTTTGAAAGTGCTCATGATTTTTCATTCAAGCTCTTAATAAAAACCACCTTAAAGTCTTTTTTAGATAATTCCATTATCTGTGTCATCTTGGCTTTGGAGTCTGCTAATCATCTTTTCCTCATAGAAATTTATGTGGTTCTTTGTATACTGAGTAATTGTGGGTTATATCCTGGGCATTTCCAACATTGAATTGTAAGAGTTGGGTCTTGTTTAAATCCCATAAAGAAAATAGTATTTTTTATACTAGAAAAATTGTTAAGTTCAGGCCATAAGTTACAATTTGTCTTCTGCAGGATCTGGTTCAAGGCCAGTTCCATTTTCAAAGCCTTTGTAGTGCTCTTCAGATACATCTACGTTGTCTCATTTATGTTTAGTCAGTGACCTGGGGGTAGTTTACCCCTTACATCTGTTCGTAAAGTCTTTGGTATGCTAATTAGGGTCAGGTCCCTGCATGTGAGTCTCTGAGATGGGCCCTGGAGCTCATGAACAACGTTATGGGATGGCTCTCAGGAAGTCCTCCCTCTCTGCTCTCTCCTCAGCATTTTCTGGTTCCCTGAGTCTTTCCTTTTCAGGATTCTGGCCCAAATCCTGGAGCTCCAGTTCCCCTGCTAAACACTTTTGTGCATAGCTAACCTCCGTGCCCAAGCCATGAAAGAACAGAGAAAGAATAAAAGTAACAGAGTGGCCTGCATTCTTGGGATCTCAGGTCCTCTAGTCAGAGAGGAAGGGCCCTTCCCTCACAGGTTTGGCTCCTACTAGTCCCTTGCTCATCACGCTACCACTGCAGGAGGATTGCCTGGTTGGGGTGGGGAGAGGGATGGACTGTGGAAGAATGGAAAACAGAGAGAGGAGTAAAAGGGGGATTTCTTTGTTCTCTCTGGATTTTAGGAGTTCCCCCTTTTGTTCCTCAAGCCAGAACTAGAGGGTTTCTCCTGGAGCTCCCTTTATGACACGGTGCTTACTTCTGTCTTATCTAGGCTGGTTGATATTGGAGGAAAAATGGTAGATTGGTTGCTAGTTTAATGGTACTTTAGAGTCTTGTGTTTTACCCCAATGTGCCTGCTGCAGTTAACTTCCAGAAACCTCGAATAGCTGCTCCATGATCTCTGTCTGCTTTTTTTTTTTTTTTGCCATGAGATTTCCTAGAGATAGAATATCTTGTCAAGATTACAAAATTAATGAGGTCATCTGCCTATGCTAAGCCTGGAAAAGGCTCAATTAGTAGTTATTGTTGCTGGTGGGGTTTAGTGGTTGTTGTTTTGCTCCCTCCCTGCCACCCGCCCCCCAATCATCCATGCAGATAAGAATATACATGTGATTTACAGACTTGTGTATATAAGGACCATGTGATGTGACTTCCAGCTGTATTGAGCTGGATGAACTGTTTATATATTTTGGAGATTAGTCCTTTGTCTGTTGATTCGCTTGCAAATATTTTCTCCCATTCTGAGGGTTGTCTTTTCGTCTTGCTTATAGTTTCCTTTGCTGTGCAGAAGCTTTGAAGTTTCCTTAGGTCCCAATTATTTATTTTTGTTTTTATTTCCATGACTCTAGGGGGTGGGTCACAAAAGATCTTGCTGTTATTTATGTCAAAGAGTGTTCTTCCTATGTTTTCCTCTAGCAGTTTTATAGTGTCTGGCCTTACATTTAGGTCTTTAATCCATTTTGAGTTTATTTTTGTGTATGGTGTTAGGGAGTGTTCTAATCTCATTCTTTTACATGTAGCTGTCCAGTTTTCCCAGCACCACTTATTGAAGAGGCTGCCCTTTCTCCATTGTATATCCTTGCCTCCTTTGTCATAGATTAGTTGACCATAGTTTATCTCTGGGCTTTCTATTCTGTTCCATTGATCTATATTTCTGTTTTTGTGCCAGTACCATACTGTCTTGATCACTGTAGTGTCCTTTCTTGTCTCTTGTAACATTTGTTATTTTAAAGTCTATTTTATTTGATATAAGTATTGCTGCTCCAGCTTCCTTTTGATTTCCATTTGCATGGAATATCTTTTTCCATCCCCTCACTTTCAGTCTGTATGTGTCCCTAGGTCTGAAGTGAGTCTCTTGGAGACAGCATATATATGGGTCTTGTTTTTGTATCCATTCAGCCAGTCTTTGTCTTTTGGTTGGGGCATTTAGTCTATTTACATTCAAGGTAATTATTGATATGTATGTTCCTATTACCATTTTCTTAATTGTTTTGTATTTGTTTTTGTAGGTCCTTTTCTTCTCTTATGTTTCCCGCTTAGAGAAGTTCCTTTAACATTTGTTGTAGGGCTGGTTTGGTGGTGTCTGCTTTTATAATTGTTTCAGTTGTGAGAGATGGATGCAGCATGGTTAATCCATCTTATCTGCTACTGGATCTGATACTAGTGTCTTAAAGCTTTCACCCCGAAAAATACACATTATTTCTATTCACATTTTATTAAACAGAGGATGTCAAATGGCCACAGCTATCTTCAAAGAGGAAGGGAAATGCAACAGTACTATCTGCCTTGAAAGAGAATCAGAAGTACTTGGTAAATAGCACTCATGACTACTACAGTGCAGTAGTTAATGGAAGTCTAGGATGAGCTTCATCTTGAACCAAACCCAGGCACCAATCTAAGCTAGAGGAATTATGATACTCTTCAGGGCCTAAGTTTGGATTTCTCTACCATCAAAATGTATGGCTATCTTGGTGGGACTATCTGTATTTTAAACTACTTAAAAGAAGAATCAGTGATGATGTGCTCTACTCATATAATCTTGAACTCATGCATTAGTACAAGGTAAAGATACAAGAATGTTTTTAAAAAAATCCAAAGATGGTATCAATAGAAAAAATATCTATATGACTGAATGTTAACTAGAAATAAGTATAACTGACACGAGAAAGTAGAGTTTAGTACAAAAAACATTGAATTTGGAGTTATATAGATCTGTTGGTACTTTGTTAAATTGGCCACTATTATAGTCTCAATAAAATTGATTCCAGAAACCTCCACATGAGTCTCTGAGACAGCTTATCCGTGTTTCATATCAATCTTTATTTATCCCACTAAGATTCGTTAACTTTCTCCATTTTTCCCCTAAAATAAGTTACTTGCTCCCACAAAAGCAGAACTTTTACTGTATTTGACTTTAGGCACAGAGTTCAGTTCCAGAGTTCCGCATCACTGGAAAACAACTTTAAAAGTCGTTATATAATCTCTCAACAGCCTGGGGAAGGTGCAGGGCAAGGACTCAGATCTAATTTCCAAGTAATGGAAAGGAAATATGTAATCCGGCAAGTAATTCTCAGTGAACTTATAGTAACATGACTCACAACAAGAAAATCGTTCGATAAAATATGCTGAATGGGAAATGATTCAGTGAAAATATTATTCAGAACAAGCAATTACTGAGTGAAGGTATTACCCACAGCAGACAATTACTCAGTGAAAATATTACAGGGAGCAGGCAAATATTCAATCAAACATTTGACAAGGAGAGCAATTATTCAATAAACAATCATATAATTGTACCCAATGGAGCGTGCTTACCGTACGGCATACAAATCACTTGCAGACACTCAGGATGATGTTCTGACTGTCAAAAATGTGGATAATTTATGGTTCTCATTTGTCATTGTTGAGATAATTTCATTTCAGTTTTTCTTTCATGTAAACAGCATTAAAAATGTGTACAACCATTCTAAAAATCAATTTTTCAAATAATCCTGTTTCAGATTTTTTTTCTCTACTTCCGTATCATTTCCTTCCTTGTCCTTTCTCTCCTTTTCCCTTATTTCATCTTTCTCTGGTTGCTTCTTCCTCTATCTCACTGTTTTCCTCTTTCTCTTAATATATTTTAAAGATAAGGCTGAATATTAAAAAGCCTATGTTTATTATTGTCTTCTCTCTGTAAATCACTCATGAGTGTGTTTTCCAAGAAGAAAATATCACCAGCAGTTATTTACTGTACATTGATGGATTATAGGTGAAATTTGCAATGCTAGACTCAGTGAGAATGTAACTGTACCTTCGCAAAGTTTATAGGCTAAAATGGCAACAGCAAATTAATCAATAAATACATATTTCAACCAGTGACACTAATGACTGCTTACTCCCTGTGAGTCACTGTGCTAAGAGTTACATATGACAGCTCCCGTTCTCAAGAATTGTGTGGACAATGGTAGAGACTGACCCATGATCCAAAAATGTCAACAGAATAGGTAATTCCCAAGAGAGACTTGCATAAAGGGACAGGGGAGTAAAGAGATGAGTTCAAGACAAGCTACCTTGAGGTACTGGAACCTGAGCCAGGTGGAAGAAACACGAATATTTAGGCAGGTCAAGAAAGGTGGGAGAGGTGTCCTAGGCCAATGAAATATGTGATGTATGTGGGGGCTCCAGGCAGTTCAGTGTTGCCATGTGTGACATGACGTGGGGTCAGTAGTATGAAAGGAGGCTGGAAGAATGGGCACGTAGGACGATCAATGTTCTACAAGTTAATACTCCTCCTATACTTGTATGTAAAGTGCTCTTGGTATATATTGTTTTCCTTTTCCTCATTTTCTAGTCTGAAGGAGGATTACATATAGAGGATGCTGCTCATCAGCTTTTAGGCACAGAGGAGTTTGAAGATTGGTGAATATTCAGGAAGGAAAGTGCTTGCTTCAACAATTAAAGGAAAGCAGTTTAAGAACGAGAATAACATTGAACATGTATAGAAGAGGATTGAAACATAAGACCTTAGGTGCTTAAAGGACTGAGGACAAAGAAAGGTGAGATAAAACCAGATACAGGGTACCATTCAGGGGAAATATGGTCGGCAGGTACTACAGGAATCCTGCGATGTACTAGGCACTGCCATATTTTCTTAGGGTCCAACAAGGATGGCTATCATCAGACTTGCTTGATGATACAAAAAGTTTGAAGAGGGCTCTGTTAGTGGTCACTGTTTTTGCCATCTAGTATTTATTTACCCTCTCTTGGTAACTGCATCCCCAGTGCGCTGTTGGGGCATCAACTCTCCTGCAGGTTTATCCATGTGATTTGGGTGGCACTGACTTTGGGGTCTTATGACAGTCAGGGTTTCTACTCTTTCGTAGTCTCAGTGACTGCTTTTCCCTATGGGAAACATGCAACCCTATTAATGACCACAGGAAGCTTTCACTTCTTCTAGACTGAGCGGAGTGATGGGTAAGGCTGGATGTGCTGAACTGTCTTTCTACACTAGGGTGGCTAGACTGAGAGGAAAGCAGACATGGGGCTTCCATGTATAATCGGAGCATGTGGGTGTGCTGTGTATTTTAATGCCTTGACTAAGCCATCAGGAAGTATCCCTCTGTCCCTTGAGCTTTTTAGACTATGCAGCCATTATGTTTTCTTTTTCTGCTTAAGCTTGAGTTGGATTTTGTGTCTTTGAAAACCAGAACAGTCTTTATGTAAGACTGAATATTTGAAATAGTTTGTTAGATGGCTGCTACGTATTTGTTTAGTTACATAATAAACTAACTAAACTAAATAAATGAATTGGCTAAACTATCAGTAGTGGCAGTTCCTTATCTGTGAATGGCCCTGTATAATTTCAAAACTTTTATGCATATACTGTCTTGCTTAACCTTTATGATAAATATTGAAGTAGATACTATTTAAACCTTTTATTTCTAAGGAATAAGTGTTTTCACGGTTATACAAAGCATGAGTGTCTTGGACACAGACTCAAGCTTTCTGACTCCAACTTAAAGTCTTTTGCCAAGATACTTTTACATTTTTAACTAATACCCGGTACACTTCAAAGACTCACAGTATATTTTACAATTTTGTAGCTTTTAAGAGATGAGCAATAAGCAGTGTGTTCTTTCAGGTTTCTTATTTATAAATGTGGAATTTAGACATTAATGAGTAGAATGATAGGAAAGAGTATTGCTTTAAAATACTCCATGTTTTCTTTAAAGTAAAATTCTCAAAAATTCTTTTTAGAAGTGACTCTAGTCAATCTTAAATGCAAGACAGTTTATTAGAAATAGGAAATGCTGTTAGTAAATTTCAAGTTTACTTTTTGGTCTCACATTATCAAGTGTATCATAGCCTTGGTGCTATTATGGCCTTGAATAAAGGCTTTATATGCTAGGTCACTGATGTCATGACTTTTGGATACTGTAATTTATTATTTTTTCAATCTGAATTTCTTTGTCTTTTTTTTCTTAGAGGAAGAAAAAATCAGAAATAAATTAAAAAAAAAAACACCCAAATATATCCTTCTAGTGGAATTGCCAAAGAAGTATTTGGAATTGTTGCTTTTATTGTTGCTGATTTTTAAAAATTGAGATATAATTGCCATATAACATTGTATTAGTTTCAGGTCCACAACATGATGATTTGATATTTGTGTACCTTGCAAAATGATTACCACAGTAAATCTAGTTACCACCCATCTCTGTACAAAGTTACAAAAGTTTTTTTTCTTGTGATGAGAACTCGTAAGATCTACTTTTTTAGACAATTTCAAATATGCAATATAGTATCACTACTTAGGGTCACCATTCTGTACATTACATCCTCAGGACATATTTGTTTTATACCTGGATGTTTATACATTTAAGATCATCTTTTTCTAGTGCAGTGTTTGATTTTTCAGTTCCAAGTGTTTTTGATACAGTTCAGCTCATCAGGAAATTGTTACCCTCATGAGCTCTACTTGCTGCTCATAGATCCGATTTTCTCCCAGGAAGATCTGGCTGGAGTCCTGGCAAAGCTAGGCAAGTCTGATCAGGATCTTTCCATGATCAGTCCAAACTCTGCATCTGTTTTTGTTGAATTTGAAATCTTGGAGAAATAGTGCATGAGAATTTGCAGTTAAAAAATAAAATAAATATTTCTCTTTTGAATAAAACTGCAGTTGCTACACTTTATGTTATTTAATCGTACCCTTAAGGATTAGAGAGAGGTTTCTTGAAGCACCACTTCTGTCATATGTCAGGAAATTAATAGCAGAATAAAATGCCCCTGCAGAAGCAGAATAAAAAGAAGGACCTCTTTTGTCACTTGAGCTTTCTCTAAGTGTATCAAATTACAACATATAATAGTTCAACTTGAACTTTCATAGTACCCTCTGTGAAATTTTTGATAATGTTTATTCACCCTTTATCATGCCAGTTAGTTACTCATTTATGTGTCACCTCTCTTCCTAGTTAATTTGGACTTTGTTGAAGGCATAGACAACGCTTTTAAAAATATTATTATCCTATACCTCCCTTATGAATATACAGACTAATCCATCATATTATTAGATGCTCAGTATATGTCTATTGACTATCTTGGAAGTTGATCTTGGTCCAAGGCATTGCATTTGCAATTTGTTTCAAAGAGAAGTAATACAGATTCAGTTCTGATGAGATGATGGTGAAACAGGTAAACTCATATTGCTAGGGAAAATATAAGATGATATGAACATTTTGCTTTCTCACTTACAGCAATATGGCTTTTTGTAAGGAATTTGGCTCTTGTGCTGAGTGAAATGAGGATCTTTCAGGATACATAAAAGTATTTAAGCTTTCTGGCCTTACCACTATACTAATAAAATTTTTATTCTAAGAAAATAGTTTCTCAAAAGAAAATGTCATTCATTTATTCAACAAACAGTTATTGGGTACCTTCTATATGCCAGGCACTGATGTAGACACTTGACATATATCACTGAACAAAATGGAATTTATTTTCTAAAAGACAATGACAGATTAATAATAAATATAGTAATTATAAATGATTAAATTATACAGGATATTAGGTGTATGAGTGCTTTGGGGAAAAAAAAGAAGAACAGAGTAAGGGTTAGGAATATGGAATTAAGGGTTAAAATTTTAAATGGGGCCTTGAGGTAGATCTTATTGAGAAAGTCATATATAAGCTTTGAGGAGAGAGAGTTACCACATGATTATCTATGGGAGGATGATAGAGCAGCGTATTCAATAGTCCTAAGGTAGGAAAGTGCTTAGCATGTTCTAGAAAGAGCTGAGAGGCCAGTTGGAGGTGGTGGAGTGAGCAGGAAACAGTGGAAGGTGAAGTTTGACAGAAATGAGAGGCCAGATCATGTAGGGCCGTGTTGGCCTTGTAAGGAATTTGTCTCTCATGCTGAGTGAAACGAATATCCATTGCAAGGCTCTCAGAAAAAAAAAAAAAAGAAAACCATGGCATGATCTGACATTTAAAAAGGCTCATTCTCCTTGCTGTGTTGAGAACAGCCAGAAAGAGGAAATGATTGAGGTCAGGTGACCAGTTAGGAAGAGTGGTGGCTGAATAATGGCTCCCCACAAAGATCCTAATCCCTGAAACCTGCAAATGGTGACTTGTATGGCAAAAAAAAAAAATACTGCTGATGTGATTAAATTAAACATCTTATGATGGGGAGCTTGTCCGGATTATTCTGGTAGGGCCTTTAAATGCAACCACATATGTTCTTCTGAGAGGCAGGCAGGGGGAGTCTTGACCACAGAGAAGAAGAGGTCTGTGTGATGGAAACAGTCAGAGAAAGATGATACAACACTGGCTTTGAAGATGGAGGAAGAAACCATGAGCCAAAGAAAAGAAGGAATGCAGCTCTAGTTGCTGAAAGGACATGGAAACAGGAAAGGCAAGGAAACGGGATCTTCCCTACAGCCTCTGGAGAGAGTATGGCCCTGCCCATATCTTGATTTTGGCTAAGTGATACTGATTTTGGTTGTATGGCCTCCAAAACTATAAGAGAATACACTTCTATTGTTCTAAGCCAGCAAGTTTGTGGTAATTTGTTGCAGCGGCCAGAGGAAACCAGTATAGGAAGCTATTGTTGTTATCCAGGAAAGAGATGATGGTAGTTCACGTAAGAATAATAAAATGAAGACAGTGAGAAGAACTGCATTTCTGAATAGGTTTTAAATGTAAAATAGATAGGATTTTCAGTCAGATCAAAAGTGGGATGTGAAATAAAGGAAAGAGTCAATGATAGCTCCAAAATTGTTCTCTAAGCAACTGAAATGATTTTGCACCAGGTGAGATGAAAAAAGTTGCATATGGAGAAGGTTTTTCAAGTGGCAACCAGGAGTTCTGTTTTGGACACACTGGGTTTGAGACTTTTTTAGATATCTAAATGGAGACTTGAATAGGCAGTTGGGTATAAAAGCATGGAGTTTGGGGGATGGATCTTTGGCTGGTGATGCAAATTTGGAAGTTATTGACCTACATTTGGCATTAAAAACCATGAGATGAGATGAGCTCGCCAAAGAAGTAAATGTAAGTAGAAAAGAGAAAAGAACTAAAGACTGATCCTTTTGGAACACTACCTTATAGGTTTGAGGGAACCTCTATGCATGAAAGTAACCATGGGAAGAATATTAATACAAATATGTGAATAATTTTGATTCCAACAAAGGGAACTGCTAATGTCAACCTGGTACATCAATTCAATGGGGTTACCCATTCACTAAAAAGAATGATTATGAAGACAGTGGGAGTGATTATGATGAATTGTTAAGTAAAATAACGCAGAACTCAAAATACATATATATATTATAATTGTGAGACTGAACCTAAAAAGGCATTATATACAATTAAAATAATTGTGTTATATTTTTGGTTTCTTAAACTGAGTGGGTTTCAAGTTATGTTTTTCAATAATGCACAAAATCCCCTGTGAGATAATATTGAATCATTACATGGTCTTTGTTTAGCAGCAATACAATGGAAAACACCTTGAAAAGAATTTAGCAAAACATTTCAAAATCATGTTTATTTTGATTTATAGTCAATTTAAAAGCATTTAAAAAACATCATAAATATAACACAATTATTTATTCTAGATACCAGTAATTTTTGTAGTTGAAGCAATAGAAAGGACGGTAAGTCATAGTAAAAACAAAATTCTGTGGAGGAAATTTGAAGATCTAATTGGCTTTATTGAAAGATTCACGATTAGGGCAGTGTATGATCTAGCTACTAGAAGGCCACTCTGAGGGGTTGTACAAAATGGAAGGGTTTTACAGGCAGTAAAAGTGTAGGGCAAGAAGGTATTAGCAAAAGAAAAGAAAGGGTTGTTTCAGGGCAGACCATCTTTTGAGGGAAGGGAATAGGGGTGGGGTGGGGGTCTTTATCCTACAAATTATCTCACTAGTGTGGATCAGGATATTTCTTTTTTTTTTTTTTTTTTTTTTTTTTTTTTTGGCACACGGGCTTAGTTGCTCCGTGGCACGTGGGATCTTCCTGGAGCTGGGATCGAACCCGTGACTTCTGCATTGGCAGGCAGATTCTTAACCATTGCGCCACCTAGGAAGCCCAGATCAGGATATTTCTAATTGGCAGTTTCAAAGGTCACATTTCTGGACTTCTGGAAGAGGTCGAAACTGCAATTAAGTCTTGGTGTGCTGTTGTGGGGGCTAGATGACTCCAACTGGTCTTGTTATTTCCTTTTCAATTACCCAATGGTTACTTGGAATTAAAACTATTCTTTCCTATTACTGCCCCATGGAATCTGACTTGATGATAGACTTAAAAGAACTACTTGTTTGTGCTAAGTTGACGATAGGCTGAGTGCCAAATTACGTTAACGGAATAGCCTATTTTTTTGCCTTGTGCATGTATTATGTGGTTGCAGAGTAGTACTTGATCCTGATGAGCACCCCTCTCTGATCTTTGGGGGGTCTCACTAGAATATCAGTGGACAGGAAACTTGTGTCTTTGAAGTCATGATGGAAAGGAAAATCTTTGCTGTTCTCCTTTTAGTTGTTGATTCATTTTCAATTACTTGAAATGTGAAAATGATTCATTTTTACTATCAATTAAAAGATTATTGGAAGTAATAAAGAAACTAAAATCTTTTCTTTTTTTAAAATACCAAGTTAATCTTTACCTGAACCCTTATTTTCTTCCTTATTTCTTATTATTTGGGCTTTTTCTATACTCAGAAAACTTGTAAAATATACAGATTTCAGTATGACAACCACAAATTGTGTCATAGGTACTTAAATATTATATTAACAGAGAAAATAAAATTATATATATTAAGGTTTAGTTGAATGCTGAAAGTCTGCTTTAAAGGAACTAATGTCAACTTCCTTGACATATATGTCAGTTTTATATGGATTATTTTAAAAGTTGGAATGCTCTTGTTAAATGACCCTCTAAACTACTGCTTTTATTCTTCCCTGTTGCTGCAGAGACTCTTATAGTTTAATAAAAGCTATCTTCTTTGTAAAAAGAAAAAAAGGAGAGGAAAAATATTGATGTAAGCATTAAACAAGAAATGTAACCTATCAGATATAGGTTTAACAATGGAGATTTTCAAGAAAGATGATCTCTTATTTCTGATTCTTAAGAAATATGAATTTAAGCTATCACATGGTAGAAATTTGATATTATATGAAGATACATTTAGCGTTCAATTTTTATAGTGTTAGAATAATTCATCAAAGAGAGAAAAAGGAGTGCCCAAACTGTTTCAATATTTTAATGCAAAACAACTGCTTTATTGATTTTCACTGATATAATTTCATTTAAAACATTTAAAAAATGCCATTGTTTGAATTTTACTTTTCCTACAAGCTGATTTGTGATATGTGGACATAGACTTGAGTTGTCTTGAAAGAGTACCCAGAACAAAAATGCTTACCACTCACATACAAGAAAATTATGTTATCTCCAAGGAAAAATATGATGATTTAAAGTCTCTTTTAATATAATAAAACATCATCCTAAACTCAGAAGACTTCTGTAAATTTAAAAAGCAATTGGGATTTTCATTTCTTGTTCTGATAAAGTTGTTTGTAGTAAGTCTTAGCAAGATCAACTAAGAAAGCTAAATAAAATACAAAAAATAACATTTCTTTGAAGGCATAAGAGAGCTTCTAAGAGCTCCCTCAATACTTTAGGGGACAAAATCCTGCGAAAGTAGAGTCCACACAAAGAGATGAATTGATATTCTATAGTCACTTTTCTTTTCTAGGATATTGCTGACTTTCAGTGCAGGCCTAGAGGCTAAGGATCCAACTAAAGGGCTTATGCAGAGGAATACTAGTGAGAGGCAGAAAACCAGCAGAGATGCTGACAAGATACAGAGAAAAAAAATAGAGACTTGAGATTCTAGGATTTCCATGAGAAGAGACAGGTAAAGAACTGACAACACCAATTTTTCCCTCAAGACATCTATGTAATTCTAAAGCTGTGTGTGGTGGCTAAGCAGAGTAAGAACCTAATAAGCAGAAAGCCCTGGACATGCAGGGCAGAGCTGACAGCAGTTGTGGTAACAAGGGTTAGAGTTCAGGACATTCCAGAGAAAGAGACACTATGAATACCCTAGACTCCATATGGCAAACACTAGAAGGCCACATCCTATGAGTAGGGAATGAACTCAAGGTAGTAGCAATCATACCTCAAGACAGCTAAGTCCCCAACAGGATTAAGGTGATTGGCTTCACATTATTACCTACCAAAGGAAAAGTTAAACCTTCTCTAGAGGAAGATAACATGGTCCCCAACTTCTATAATTTTTCATACATATCATTTTTTATTTAGTTAAAAAACTGCCAGGTATGCAAAGTGACAGGATCACATGACCAGAAACTAAGAGAAAAAACAATACATAGAAACATACCCAAAGTTGATCCAGATGTTGGTCAAGAACTTTAAAATTCTTATGATTAATTTGTGGGGAAACATGTGGAGAAGTAAGGATGAAGAATTCACCAAAGAATTGGTATTTTTCTAAAAATCAGCCTGAAATTTTAGAAATGAATAATGCAATAATTTAAGAACTCAATATATGGGTTAATGTCAGACTTTGGCACAGAATAAGATGGGATAAGTGAAGTGGGAAGCAGGTTAATAGAAACACAGAGCACAAAAATGATGAACAATACAGAAAATGTGTAAGAGTCTTATGAGACGCAGTGAAAAGTCTAACATAGTCAGTGGAGTCTCAGAAAAGAGGAAAACATGGTACAGAAGTAATATTAGAAATGGCTGAGAATATTCCAATATAAATGAAAGATATAAAGCTATGGATTCAAGAAGTGCTGCAAACCTCAAACGTGAGAAACATGAAGAATGCCATTACACTTAGGCATATCATAGTCAAACTGCTGAAAACCAAAAACAAGGGAAAAAGTCTTATAAGTAGACAAGGCAGTCAGAGATTAAAACAAAAACAGGAACAAAAAATTTTGATGAAACAAAAGTAAGATTGATGGTTGATTTTTCAGCAGAAACTGTGGAAGCCAAAAGAAAATGGAATTAAATATTTCAAGTACTAAAAGAAAACTAGCAACTAAGAATTTTCTACCCATAAAAATATAGCCTTTAAAAATTTAGTTGAAATCTTTAGACAAACCAAAATTGAGAGAAATCATTATAAAGAGACCTATACTAAAAGAAATACTGAAAGGAATCATTCAGGATAATGCTAAGCTGTCGAATCCACAGAAATGCAGGAAATAATGAAGAGCAACAGAAAATATAAATATTTAGATAAATACAAGTGAATATTGATTTGTAAAACAAAAACAATAAAGTCTCATAGGGCTCTAAATATATGTGGTATTAAGATATATGACAATAATGCAAAAGTCAGGAGGTAGGTAAAAGGAGTTAAAGTGTTGTAAGTTCCTAGTGGTAAATTAATTGTATTAGAATGTTATACATCAAAGATAGATAGTATAATTTCTAGCATAGCCACTAAAAGAAAAATGAAGCAAGTGGATAGCTTGCCTCTGCCCTGGTCACTCTGTCAAATAGGGATATCAATCCTGATTCCCAGGACCATCCGACCTACTGTCTGGAAAAAAGAATGACAGTCTGTTAACGATCCCACATGGGGAACTACCTGATAAATGATTGACTTCTCAGCGATTAATTCCAAGATTGTGATAATCATCATAAAAACAACTTTGGAAGAAGTAATCTATGAATCTAGAGTACAAACTTTAAAGAACATTGACATGAGCTAAACCTTGGGGAAGAGAACCTGGAATTGACATTCATTATAAAATTTTGAGCTTGGAGGGTAGCATGGAATGACAGACATGACTAATTTCACATGCAATGTCCACTCTTTTGTTTTTATATGTTTTATACAATTCCAATGTACATAGGTAAAAATACTCACTTTTCTACTTTTCTTGCCCATGAAGGTAGTCAGTTTGGACCTTGGGTTTAAAATAAAAATCTGCTTGGGGTTTTTGGAAAAATTTCTCCCTAGTATCTACATCACGTCTTCCTCTATATTCCTAACCCTGTCCCCCAGGCTGGCTTGAGGATTGGCTGTCTGGAGTAGCAGCTATTTTGAGATCATGAGGGCAAAAGATACATGGTAAGGATGGCAGAACAGAAAAACAAAAGGAACCTGGGTCCTTACTGATATCTTTGAGAAGCAACTGCACAAGACATAAACAAACTGCTTGAAGAATTCTTACCATTTGAAAAAAATACATTCTTATTTCTTTAATCTATTGTAGTCTCAGTGTTCTGTTGCTTAATGTCAAATGGCCTCATACTTCATGCATGTATTTCCATTACCAAGGCTAACTCTTTACTCTGATGCTCAAGGCTAATCTAATCTGGTCTTAGTTTAGTTATCTCCTCCAGCACTTCCCGGCTTCTTGCAACTTCCTCCCCTTTTTTGTGGTTCTCTTCACTGAACCCCAGAGAGAAACATCTATTCCTCTTCTCACAAATTATATCTACCATTTTAGGTTTCCTATATTCATCCAATGCTTTTCTGTCTCTGCGGCTCAACTTAACAAAATCTGAACCAATATTTAAATATTACTTATACAGTGATTTATATTATAATCCCTAAAATGAAAATGGCCCCTCTATCTGCTTTTGGGAGCAGTTAAGAGGGGGATGACTTGGATAATAGTTTCTCACATTTCAAATGAAGAATTAATTACCATAGGTTAGATTATGCTGAAATAACAAATTAATCTCAATATGCCACTTGTTTAAAACATAAGCATTCTTTCTCGCTTAGGCTGCATGCCCATTTTAAGTTGGTTGGAGGCTCTGCTCTGTATAGTCACTCAGGAGCCCAGCTGGTGGAGACTGCACCATCTGGAATGTAGCTGGCAGCCGTGGTGGAGGAATGGGAATGCAGGAGTCATGTACCATCAGGTCAGTGCTCTGACCTGGAAGTGACCGTGTCATCACCTGTCCCAGGCCAGGGATCAAAACTAGTCACATGACCCTACCCAGCCACAAGGTCTGGGAATGTAGGATAGTAGAGGAATCTTTGGTGATCACTGCTATTGTCTCCCACAAGCTGCAAGGAGTAGAGTGAGTACCAGAAGCATGAAAGAGGAAAGGATTATTGGCTGAGTCTGAGGGACCTGTGGGAAAAAGGAAAACTTGGTGAGTCAGTCAGTCTATGTTGAGAGGCGATTTTGGGTTTAGCTGTAGATAATCTCAAGTGGTTCTCCAGCATAGGTCAAAAGAGCTGATTACTAGAAATTTAGGCCTAATATTCATAGACCTAGGAGCTCAGGTTGTTAGCAGCAGAAATGACATTCAGCACGTACTACGCCTCAGCCAGGGGCATGGGGCTTGGATAGAGGTAGTGTTGCTGCCTTAACTTCTCTTTCTGACTTTCCTTCTCACAGGCAACAAAATGTCCAAAAGATGTAAAAGATGGATCTCAAAAACCAAAGAAAAAACCAAAAGTGTCGTGACAACACTGAGAATAAACAATGAGCAATCTACCTTCTTCCTAGAACATTATGTTCTATCTAGAAGAGTTGAAATAAATGCAGTTCCCTGTTTCATATGAAATGTTTTAACCATAAATCTATATTGAAGTTTCAGATTAACTTTATTTTAGAAATTCATTGTAAGATTTTATTTTATCTCATAACTACTCTATTGGGTAGATACTAATATCTCAGTTTTACAGATAAAAAACCCCCAGAGGCCTAAGGAGATTAACTATTTGCTCAAGTTTGAAAAGCTTTCACATTTCAATGCAAGACTGTCTTCTTTCTTCATTTTGAGGGAGTTTTCAAATTAGGCTATAAATCCTACTGTCTCTTTATGCTGATGAGCCAAAACACTTGAGTTTTTCAGCTAATTTAAAAAACGAATGATTGCTTACATTTCTTTCATGGTGCATGACTTTTGGCTACCTTAGCCTTCAGCAGGTTTTGCTGGTTAAATGCTGAATGGAAGTTCCCCAGGCTCTTGTCTTCAGGCGAGAAAATGATTATACCATTTGACAAATGTGGTATCTGAACTTAGCCCCTAGCAGAAATGAACTTTCATAATGTCAGGGCAATTTACATATTATGTAGTTGTTCTTGTGGGTTGCAATCACTTTATTACCAACACCAAAATACTAACTTCCATATACACCATGTAGTAGCATAAATCTTGCAGAGCCATTGAAAAATGAAGCCTTCTCCATTGCTAACAAATCAAATGTAATGAGGAAAAATTGAGAAAATGAAAATGGAAATTACTTCCCCTGCAGTGAGCTTAGAAATTGAAAGTTTTCTTGCTCCCTTATTTCTTTCTTAAACTTAATTTTATGGTGGTTTTGCTCGGCATTAACAAAATACTCTTCACTTCAAATGTAATGGTTTCCATTGAAAATGCTATTACACACCAGATTACTTTCCTTTATAATTATAGTGCAAGGAGACACTAAAATCCAGGTCTCATGTATTTAACTTCAGTCTTTAGTTTTTCATTTTTATATGCCTCATTGTATCAGGTAAGATGTTTTTAGTTAGAAATAAGAGAAAACCAAATACAAACTAGCTTAAATTATATGGAAATGTAATTGGAAGGACTCCACTGGAAGGACAGGCTTCAAGTATAGTTTGATAAGGACTTCAGTTCCATTTTTCTGCTGTAGTTTAATTACTTTCTCCATGTGATGGTTTTACCCTCTTGGTAGCAAAACGTCCCTACCTTATGTATACTAATCTATGAAAACCAAGAGAAAAAAATCTTTTCTTCTTCCAAACATGGGACAAAAGGTTTTTGTGTGTCTGTCTGCTAATCTAGGATACTTGTGCTAATTAACCCAGGCCTAGCTAAATTCCTGCCTTTGATGCTATGACTATGACAAGGAGGATTTGTTTACACCTGGAGAAAGGGGTGGGGTAAATATCCTGTCACACCACAGAGCTGCAGTTCCTATGGAGAGACATGGCTTTCCAAAGTAACAGTCTGGGGTTTGCTGGAAAGGGAAAAGGAGGGAATAGGCTTTGCTTGTACAATGAATATTATACCTATTAATAGTACTTTTTAGAGTCAAGAAGTTTTCTTTCAGTTACATTAAATACTATTGGTTTGGCTAAAAAGTTTGTTGGGTTTTTTCCACAAAATGACTATAGTAGCACTTAGTTGTATTTAATTTCATTCAAATCAATTTTGTTACATTGTATGTGACACCTGTCATATCAGTGTGCATTTAAAAAGAGACATCAAAATTGGTGAATTTTTGTGTAGCCATTTTAATATTGAAGATGGAAGAAAAAAGCAACATTTTCCGCATATTATATTTATTATTTCAAGAAAGGTAAAAATGCAACCGAAACACAAAAAAAGATTTGTGCAATGTATGGAGAAGGTGCTGTGACTGATAGAACGTGTCAAAAGTGCTTTGCGAAGTTTCATGCTGGAGATTTCTCACTGAACAATGCTCCACGGTCAGGTAGACCAGTTGAAGCTGACTGTGATCAAATAGAGACATTAATTAAGAACAATCAACCTTATACCTTGCGGGAGATAGCCGACACACTCAATTATATGCAAATCAAGCATTAAAAAACATTCGTACCAGCTTGGTTATGTTCATTGCTTTGATGTTTGGGTTCCACATAGGTTAAGTGAAAAAAATCTTCTTGACCAAATATGATTATTTGGCGTGTGATTCTCTACTTAAACATAATGAAAACGTTCTGTTTTTAAAACAAATTGTGATGGGTGATGAAAAGTGGATACTGTACAGTAATGTGGAATGGAAGAGATCGTGGAGCAAATGAAATGAACCACCACCAACCACACCAAAGGCTGGTCTTCATCCAAAGAAGGTGATGTGTATATGGTAGGATTGAAAGGGAGCCCTCTATTATGAGCTCCTTCTGGAAAACCAAATGACCAATTCCAATAAGTACTGCTCCCAATTAGACCAACTGAAAGCAGCACTCAATGAAAAGCATCCAGAATTAGTCAACAGGAAACACATAATCCTCCATCAGGATACTGCAAGACTGCATGTTTCTTTGATGACCAGGCAAAAACAGTTACAGCTTGTCTGGGAAGTTCTGATTCATCTGCCGTATTCACCAGACGTTGCACCTTTGGATTTCCACTGATTTCAGTCTTTACAGAATTCTTTTAATGAAAAATATTTCAGTTCCCTGGAAGACTGTAAAAGGCACCTGGAACAGTTCTTTGCTCAAAAAAGATAAAAAGTTTTGGGAGGACAGAATTATGAAGTTGCCTGGAAAATGGCAGAAGGTAGTGGAACAAAAGGGTGAATATGTTGTTCAATAAAGTTCTTGGTCAAAATGAAAAATGTGTCTTTTATTTTTACTTAAAAACCAAAGGCACTTTGTGGCCAATCCAATATCAAGAAACATTTCACATGCTGGGCTGGTTTCCAGAATAAAAGGAAAATACCTACATGTTTTAGAAAACATTTGTCTGAGCCTAGGATAGTCAGGGCCTCTTTATCCCATGTTGTGTCACATGTAAGCTATGGGCGCACCTGCAAACACAGAATCAGGCAGGGAGAAAGTCTCATTCTTGGCATTGCAACCATCCACAGCTTCGGATTTCAGTCCCCTCCGTGTATCACTCCTCTCAGAATGTCTCTGGTAGTTTCTCTTCCACTCACCCACTCATGCAATCCTAGTGCCAGCTCTTGCAACGTCCAGCAGATTCTGTTCTTGGAGCAAGATCACACCTGCTTTGGCTCCTGAATATTCTGACTGAACTGACATTCATGTCTTCTGGCTTAGTTTTCACCTCTACCTAGATTTTATTGACTTCGGCAACTTGCTACAATAGTGATTAAATTACAATATTTTACAAGATGTTGAATATATATGTTCTTGTACAATATGGAAATACTCCACGCCCTAATCCCTAGAATCTGTGAATATGATTCTGTCACGAACTTCGGATTCTGTTATGTGGTGTGGTTGACATAAGATAGGGAAGATTATCTGGGTGGGTCTGATTTGATACATGAGCCTTTCAGAGTAGAAAGCTTCCTCTGGCCTGTAGCAAGGAAGAAGGCGAAGGGAAGTCAGAGGGATCTGAAGCATGATGAGGACTTGGCACATGGAGGAGGCCACGTACTAGGACCAGAGAGAGAGTCTAGGTGCTATGAACAAATCCTCATCTACAGTCACTGAGGAAACAGGTTCCTCAGTCCTACAAATGCAGGGAACTGAATTCTGCCAACAACCTGAGTGAGTCTCGAAGTGGCTTCTTTTCCAGAACCTCTGGGTAAGAACCCAGCCCAGTTAACACCTTGACTTTGGTCTTGTGACACCCTGAGCACAGAAAGGGGTATTGTTTTTAAAGCTGCTAAGTATGTGGTAATTTGCTGTGGATCATACAGTTAGAGTGACACCTCCATGAGGACAAAGGCCATGAGTGGCCTCATGGTTTTGAATAAGTAAATGGAGCTTTGCCTAAGTTGGGTTGTTTGGTTCCCATATACAGGATGACAAATTAGAGAGGTCATGGTCAAATAGCAGAAGGAGATGGTGCAAGGGACAAACTGCCTTAGTCATGGAGAGCGGCCAGTTTCTTGAGCAGTTAGACACATAGCATCTCTGGGCTTTGGTTTTTGAATATTTATCTTATTTTCCACATCTAATCCAAGGGCACTGTTCTTTCACCATCATATTTTCCCCCGTGATTTAAATGGTCCTCTGAATATCGAGGACCTGTTTTTGTCCTTTCCAGTTGTTCAGCTGGTGTACCTGAATGGTGCCAACTCATTTGGTTTCATTTCCCAGCTTGAGGTAGCTACAGCCCCGACAAATCAATCCAACAGCCTCCCTCTATGGTTGAAGCTAACACTTGTTGTGACATACATTATTTTTATTCCATTTCATACTATACTAGAAGAGTCCAATCCCTCAAAAATTCATTTCAAAGCCCAATCTCATTGGGTCACTTGTAGAGATGTGGATGGACCTAGAGACTGTCATACAGAAGTAAAGTAAATCAGAAAGAGAAAAACAAATATCACATATTAACACACGTACCTGGAATCTAGAAAAATGGTACAGAAGAACCGGTTTGCAAGGCAGAAATAGAGATGCAGATGTAGAGAACAAACACATGGACACTGAGGAGGCATATGAGGGGTGGGTGGTGGGATGAATTGGGAGATTGGGATTGACATACATACATTAACATGTATAAAGTGGATAACTAATAAGAACCTGCTGTATAGCACAGGGAACTCTACCTCACTTTACTGTACAGTAGAAACTAACACAACATTGTAAAACAACTATATCCCAATAAAAAAAAAATTAAAAACAACAACAACAACAAAAAAAGAAATTCCTCATGTCTGTAGTTTTATTTCATTAGTAAGTTAATTGTCTTGATTAATCTACTCTAAACACACCAACACATTTCCTACTAGGAAATTGGAGGAGGTGGCAGTTAAAAGTTAAATCTTGAAATTAGGTGTGAAGAGGAAGTTTGAATAAGAGTGAATCAGCTGGTACTTAATACAGCAGCAAACATGTTGCTGAAGCTGCCACGATAAAAGAAGAGAGAAAAGGCACTGCATTTTCTTCTTATAGCTCTGAGTTTAATGGGCTTTTGCCTTTCAACTAGCTGGTGGGAGGACATATTTTACCTTTGTATATTCTTACTCTTGTACTTGTGAGCTTTAAACTCATCTCCCAAAAGTGCAATAGAATTCTTTTCCAACTTATTATTGGATATATGCACTGTTGTCTCCGTCCTCAAATCTCAATGCATTAGTGGATGATAACTTAGGATCCATTATAAGAATATAGATAGTCACAAGAAAGCATCTTTTGGGAGTTTGTTCTGCATGCCACGGTAATTTACATTAAAATGAGGGGAGAAATAAAATATAATGAGGAGATATTTCATTCCATACCAGTCATGTCGAGACTAGTATCAGCCTTCAGGTTCTCATCTGAGAGGAAGGTGAGGGTAAAGGATCTACACTTAATAGCCAGAAATCCAGAATCTTACCTGGATAAACCAGGCAGGTGATACCATTAGAACCAGATGGTTTTCACAGTTAGGTTAGCTTGTCCTGCAAACAACCATTTTTAGCACAAATTAGGTCTTACAGTGTAAAATCAGAATTTAAGATTGAGCAGGAAGAAACTGAAAATTCAAACCACATAGAAGAAATGCTAATTTTCATTTTATGGAACTCATAGAGTGATTTAAGATTAAAAGAAAATATTAAATTAAAATTAGTATGTATAATTGGACTTCAACAAGTTGTTCTAATAAAAATAACTCAAGGAGACCTGAATTTTAGTTCTGACTTTGCCTCTAACTGGTTGTGTGTAACCTTTGGAAATGTAACTTAACCTCCTATATTTCTCAACTGTAGAGTAATTTAAGAATAAAATACAAGGTTTTTTATGCTTAAAAAAATACAAATAAACACTGGAAACCCTTATAACACAATGAAAAAATGTATAGGAGTAGTCAGTGCCATAACTGAGTTCTAGAAATTATTTTTTAACAGATCATGTAAAAGTTCTGGAAAAAAAGAATTCTTTCATTTTCAATACCTGAATTATTGAAATATATTAAGAGCTGGTACAGAGAAATTACTTTAAATTTTTATATTTCAAAATTTAAGTTCAAATTCTGCTTTTAAAAGCCTGCAGTGCAAGCTTTCCCAACTTCCACTAAAATATCTCCAAATGAACAACTATGGCAACAAAGTGAAAACACATAACCACACCTAAATCAAGGGCCCAGGTATAACTTTATTGCAGAATATGGACAAAATTCCTGCTTACTATGAAGCAGACAGATCTGAATTGAACTGACTTGAGGAAAAGATGAAAAAGAAGTCTGACAAGTCTGAGAACACCTGAAGAAAGAAAGAAAGGAAACTACTTTTAAAATCATAAAAGTGGGAGAAAATAGACAGTTATAGCCTGCGCAGTAAGACCTTCACACATGGGACTCAAATAGGAATATTTTTGGTAGCTCTAAATGTGAAAATATCAGTTTTTTAGTTATTCTATATGTGGGGAATATCAGTCAAAGCCAGGTAAAAGAAAGGAGGCATTACCCCCTTAGTGCAGCACAGATGTAGAAGGTGAAAGCTTGTTAGAAAGTGAGAATTAGACTCATCCTCCATCCATACCATGCATGGGTGGGTCACACCAGGTGTGGGGGTGGTCAGTCCAGGGTGCAGACACCTCATCACTTGCGTGCCTGGGGCAGTCTGCCCCAACAGTCCTGGCTTTGGTTTCTGGATAATAATAATGGCTAACATTTTTTGAATACTTACTATGTGCCAGGCATAGTTCTAAGTGTTTAGCATACATTATCGCACATCATCCTGTAAACCACCTTAGGTGTAGGGCCAATTGTTATCTTCCTTTCATGGTGGAGGAAAGTGAGGCACACACACATTATGGAACTTACCCAGGACACACTATGGTATCTAAGACTCAGATCCACGAAGTCTGACTCCAGACATGTTCTCAGAGCTGAGATGTGAAATAATGATTCTACTATTCTATAAGCAGGCAGAGGGCAAGGCCAAAGGTTCCAAAATCCCCTATGGAATAAGTGCCCTCTGTGTCCAAATGAATTCTGCCCTATTTGAGGCTAAGTAAACAATAGCAAAAACAAAAAAAGCAACATAGAGACTATGAAATAAAACAAAAGAGTGCAACCAAAGAGAATGGGAATACCATCTGGAAAACTCCAGAATATACTGTACTCCTGAAAAAGATCAATGAAGGATGAAGGATTAGGAAAACATTTCGGAAGACTGGTATCTTTCACAATGTGAAAGAAGAGAATGCTGGGATTAAAAAGTTGAAAATGAGATGGATGAAATAAATATCAAAATGACAACTAAAACCTCAAACCAGAATGTAAACACTTATTTCAGTCAGTTAGGAGCCTGATTGTTCCTGCAGAAGAATTGAATTAATGATAGAAGTTGACAATTTCTTACAGAATTTACAGTGCTACAATGGAATCAACCCAATTGAATATTGCACTTTCTAGCATTACTTCCAGTGTATATGATCTGTAAGAAATAAAATCAAAGTTCTCTTTCTCTTATCAGTTCTTAAAATGGTTGACAGCTTAATTTTTTGGACAACTTTGATACTTTTTGGTAATCAACTGTTTTAAATCGTTTTGTGGAGCATTTATATTTCCAGATCATACTTCATTGTACTGTTTACTGATGCTGGGAAACCTGCAATCCTAGAAAAGTGAAATAAAGCTGCAAAATTTGCTAAATGATATGAAACCAGTCATTCTATTTCTGGTTTCAGCTCCACAGGTAGAGAACTTGGAGTTCATCACCCCCATCCTCACAACAAAGGAAAGCTGGAAAAATGGACAATCAATGCCTTTTCTTGGACTTATCAGAGAAGTGAATTTGCAGGACATACCATCACACTGAAATCTGGAGGGACGGGCATATCTGGTGAGACACATTCTGACTCTTGAGCAGAAGGTAATTGATCCTCCTTGTCATAAGTGGTAGAACAACAAGTTATGTGGAGAACTGCTGAAGGCTGAGTGTGGACTTCTCTGAAAGTGAGGCACCACTGAAGGCAGTCCTAGGGGACCTCACATTTTGATGTGCTTTCCTTCCATGAAACCTACCAGGTTCTCAGGGTAAGGATTCAAGAAAAATCCCCTCGTGGTCCTGGCACAAGGAAAGGAAAAGTAGCCACTGTGTAATCTTCCCTGATTCTTCTCCATAACCAAGCCTTATTCTATAGGGAAAACTACTTCACCAGAGGGCAATACTGAAACTTTATCCCAGTTGGTGGAATATGTAAGGGGAGGGATTACTGCCCTGCTGGAGGTTATTCCAGACTTCTTGCCTCATCTAAGGGGGTATAAACATCATCAACAGGGTACAGGGTTTCAAAGAAATAGATTTGGAACACAGTAGCCAAAGAATGGAGGAGTAGGTCAGCAGGAAAGAGGTGTAGTTTTAGAGACGGACAGAAGCTCTTGGAAAGGCCTCACTTCAAGACACAGGCCCACTAAAAGACTGAGACTTAATCAGATTATAGAAAGCCCCTCTTCTGTTACACTCCATGACCACACAAACCAGCCTCTAGTGGAATAATAGTGTAGTCTAGCTGCAAGACAAAGACTCTCTCAGAGGAGCAGAATGAAGGAAAGCCCCACAGCCAATGGGGGAGAAAAAGCAAGGTCATTAGAGGAATTTCAAGTCTGTAGTCAAACAAACATCAAACACAACCCAACTCCTGACCAGATTAACTAGATCCTCACACGAAAGGCTTATTTAACCTCAGTAGCTATTAAAGACACAAATGTCCCACTTTCAACAAAAAAAGGCAAGAAAAAATACAGTCTGAAGAGGAAAAGAAATCATCAGAAACAGACCTAGATAAGACATAGATGTTGGAATTATCAGTAGACTCAGGAAAGGATTGAAAATAGGTCAATAGAAACTTCTCAAACTGTGAAATGCAAAGAGAAAAAGAGAAGGAAAAAAATCTCAGAACAATATTTAAGAATAGTGGAACAGTATCAGAAGGTATTAAATATGTATAATTGGGATACTAACAGGAGAAAAAAGAATGGGGCAGAAGAAATATTTGAGGTAATAAAAACTGAGAACTTTACAAATTAATGATACACATAAAACCACAAATCTAGGAAGCTCAGAGAACAATAAGCAAGATAAACCAAAAGAAAAATCCCCACCTTGGCATATCAGGTTCAAATTGTAAAGAATCAAAGATATAGTCTTGAAGGAAGCAGAGGGAGAAAAATACCTTCTCTGCAGAGAACAAGGGTAAGAATTACAGCAGACTTCGCATCAGAAACCATGCAAGCTAGAGAAGAGTAGAGTAAAATCTTTAAAGTGTTGAAAACAAAAACAAAAACAAAAAATTGCCAGCCTAGAAATCTACGCTCAGAGAAACTAT
The DNA here is from genome assembly GCF_030028045.1 of Hippopotamus amphibius kiboko. Taxonomy (NCBI): domain Eukaryota; kingdom Metazoa; phylum Chordata; class Mammalia; order Artiodactyla; family Hippopotamidae; genus Hippopotamus; species Hippopotamus amphibius. Next base: position 77,799,500 of record NC_080196.1, on the reverse strand, counting down.
CCTTAAAAAGTGAAGGATCAATAGAGAGTTTCTCTGGCAAATAAGTTCATTGCTAGGAGAGCAACCTTGTGAGAAATGTTGAAAGAAGTTCTTCAGGCAGGAGATGAATAATAGAGCTTGGAACATTAACTGTATAAGAAAGAGGAAGAGCATCAAAGAAAGAATTGATGAAGGTTAAAATATTGTTATTATTCTTAATTGGTCTAAAATATAACAGTTTGTTTGCAGTGACACTGGTAACAGTGCTTTGGCTGATTAAAGCCTGTGGATATGTGAAGCAAACAACAGCAGTATCACAAGAGGACAGGAGGGAAGAATTGAAAATACTCTGTTTTAAGGTAACTGTAGAGTTAAGGCAACTGTAACAAGAAACTGCAGAGTGTACTTTGAAGGTACACTTAGATTATTTAATAATACATATTGTAAATCCTGTGGCAACCGCTAACAGAATTAAAAAAGTATATATGATATTCCAAGATAGGAAATTAATTAAATAGAACCATACAAAATAGGAAACCAGTCACAACTCTTAGAAAAGAGGGGCATCAGGAAACTTAGACTGGCTCTCCAGATTGTATACAGCACTCTGTCTTCCATTGTTGCTCTAGGCTACTACCATTGTTGCGCTGGGGTTTTGTTTTTGTCTTTATTTTTTTCTTTAGGTGGGAGGAAATAAAGCATAAAAATGTACTGTTAATTTGAATATTGCCAGTGAGACTCTCTTGCACCCATATCTTCTCTGTATCTAATAAGATGACTCAAAAAATCCAGAAGAGACGAGTCATACTCAAAGGTTCTCTTAAACATCTCCCACACCCCCACTGCCACCAAGTAGAGAAGAAAGAGAAAAGATGAAAATAATAATGGAAGATAATGGGAAAGGAGGACAAAGGGCAGAGGCCCAGGGATGAATAAATGATATGTTCCTGCAAGAGAGCTCATAACATTTGAAATGGAATCACTGTTCAAAGATACATTGCAGTTCTTTGAATCCAAGACTTTTAATGTTTCTGGTATTTGGTTGCATATTACAATCAATTTCCACAGAAGGTTGCTAGTGAGAGAGAGGAGCATGTTCCAACATAATTGTCATTACTTTCACAAATGCCACTTTAACTGCGCAAAGTCCTGATTAAATATCAGTTGGATTATCTGCACTGCCAGACCACATATGGTTGAATTTTTAATTAAATTTTATCTTCATTTTTAAAAAATCTTAAAATTATACCAGTGAGACTGCATTAAAATTAAAAAGCAGTTCATTCCCAGAAAATTTTCTGTCACATGTCAGGGAAATCAATGAAAAGTCATAGATATTGCAAAATCTCTTATAGAGTCTTCAAAGATAGAAGTTGATGATCTATTCATAACACAGAAGGATTATTAGACAGATTCATAACATTTATCTGTAAAAATTTCAAAGTGCCTCTTAATAATATCTGGTGTTTTAGTTCCAGAAATTAAAAAGAAGTAAACAACAGCAACAACAATACCAGCTGTGAGTTTTAACCAAATGGCAAATGCAAGTGAGATGAAGAGGTAAAGATATGCACACAAGTTGTAATATGTTTCTGTCTCCATGCTGCTGTGTGTAACTGTGCACTATCAAAATGACTGAGGTCTGTGGACTGAATATCAAGAAATCTTGTATTCAAATCTGATTGATTTCCATCCAGCTGCTTTCACTTGGATGGAAAGAAAGAAATGAAATGAAAGCTTGTCAGAAACTGTCTTACACCAATGCCTCTTCTTCCTCCTCTACCCCCATACACATTATATTCTTCGGATATGCAATAAGGAAAAAGGACTTAAAATTAATTTAGCTTATATATAATATAGTCTGTGCCAGCATGTAAACACACCCAGATACTTGAGAAAGAAAAGAAGTTAATCAATCTTCCAGATGTTTTATTTTGACAGTGTAAAGTATTATCAAGAGAATGAAAAGCCACAGACTGGAAGACAATATTTGCAAAAGACATATCTTATAAAGGACTGCTACGAAATATATGCAAAGAACTCTTAAAATTCAACATAAGAAACTGAACAACTTGACTGAAAGATGGGCCAAAGGCCTGAACAGACACCTCACTAAAGAAAACATACAGATGGCAAAAAGCATATGAAAAGATGGTCCACATAATATGTCATGAGGGGAATACAAGTTAAAACAGCGAGATGCCACTACACACCTATCAAAATGGCCAAAATCCAGAACACTAACACCACCAAGTGCTGATAAGGGTGACAAACAACAGGCACCTTTGTTTATTGCTGGTGGGAATACAAAATGGTATGGCCACTTTGGAAGACAATTTGGCAGTTTTGTACAAAACCAATCATATTCTTATCAATCAATCAGCATATTCCTTGGTATTTATCCAAATGAGTTGAAACTTAAGCCACACAGAAACCTGTACACAAATGTTTATAATTGCTTTATTCGTAGTTTTTCATTCATAATTGCCCAAACTTGGAAGCAACCAAGATGTCCTTCAGTAAATGAATGGATACATAAACTGGTATCTCCAAACAATTGGAATATTATTCAGCACTGAAAAATAAAAAAGAGCTATCAATCCATGAAAAGACATGAGGAAACTTAAATGCATGTTACTAAGTGAAGGAAGCCAGTCTGAAAAGGCTAAATACTGTGTGATTCCAACTATCCGACATTCTGAAAAAGGCAAATGAAAAGATTTGTGGGACAATGAAAAGATGAGTGGTTTCCAGGGATTTCTGGGGAGGAAGAGGGGGATGAATAAGATGGAGCACAGATTTTGGGGGGAAGTGAAACTATTCTATACGATTCTGTAATGGTGAATACATGTCATTATACAGTTGTCAAAACCCGTAAGATGTGCTTTACCCCAAGTGAACCCTAATGTAAACTATGGACTTTGGATGATAATGATGTGTTAGTGTGGTAGGTTCATCATTTCCTGGTGGGTGATGTTGGTAATGGGGAAGGCTGTGGCTATATGGACACAGAGGATATGTAGGGAATCGCTGTACTTTTCTCCCAATTTTGCTGTGAACCTAAAACTGCTCTAAAAAGTAAAGCCTATTATATATGGTTTATTAAAACAAAACAAGACAAAAACAAAAAAAATATCAAATAGCCAGATATTTGACTATACTGTATAAAATAGTTGAGTGTTTAGCCAAATTTTTATTCTCAGCGTTTTGGTGTGGTGCCCCAGAATCCTGTCCCTATAGCCTCACTGCTTGACTTGTTTCTGTGTGTTGAGTATTTGAGCCCATGCACTGCTCCTGGGACTCCTGCTGGCTGTATTCAATACATCATTTGTAGTTTTTATCCTTTATTCACACATTATTATTTCCTATCTCTTAGAAAAAAGGAGAGTATAAACTTGTTTAGGATTTTACCCAATGGAATTGGTATCTAAGATGACCCTGTTCACTTCCAATTATAAATTATTCACAAAGCAAACAATTTTGGTATTTGAGAAACTATTTTACTGATTGATGACGGAAAGATTCAGGAGGACTAATGAATACTGATGAATTTTGTTTCTTTTAGCACTTCAAGTTTGCATTTCAGTTAAAAAATATTTCAGTAATACCTATAAAAAGATAGCGTGATATGATGTAGAGAATCAGAGCTAAAGACAAATGGTGATATTCAGTCCTGGTTGCTCACTTTGGTACTGGGTGGTTTTGGTCAAATCACTGTAACCTTTAAAGTTATCAGTATTATGATTTATGAGTGAAATGTTATGTGCTATGTATTTGTGTACAAAAAGTGAAGAATAGTATATTTTTTACCAGGTGGTATAAAAATTCCTCACAGTAAGAAAATCACCCTCGTTAGGAAGATGACTCGATCAGTTCACTTGAAATAGCACAGCTGTATGCTGGGGTCAAAGCTTTTGAGAAGGGCTGGAAATAGATGATAGGAGGTCATGTGGTATTTGATGGGCTCCTACCCACAGTGATGCGTGTGAATAAATGGTAAAATTACTAAACCTTCAAAATGCTTTATTTAAGTTTGCTTGTTTACTTGGTACAGAACAGTGAAGATTTGGTTCCCTGTGCAAGTGGATACGGGCAAAATTGAGACCGCACACATACATGGAAGTTGGAGAGAGATGAGGAGAAAACAAGTTCTGGGGACTTTGCAGAGAATGTGTACAGATGCAGCGTATCTGTCATACTGAAATTTTGTATGTGTGTGGGGTATGGTTAGAGGAGTTACAACTAGGGGAGAATAATTCACAAGCTGTGTGATTGGGGGCTCAATGCAAGCAGGGGTTAGCTAATAATTGGGTTATGTAAAAGGATACATATACACAAAAGTGATCATTTACACCTTTTGTATAAGTGCATTTGTGTCTGTGTGTATATGTGTGTATTTCAGTATAAACTCTGTAATTCCCAGGATTCTTGAAAAACCAAGTATAATGTAGGCATAGCCTAAAATATTAGACCCTTCCTAAGAGAAAAAATTGATAGCTTACTGTTCGACATATCGTCTAGTTCTTGGATTACTTAGTATTAAGTTGAGACATTTGGGACAATTATTCCGAGTGAGGAAAAAATTCTACTTTAGTCAAGTATGCCCAATAATTAGTTATCTGAGAATTTTTAGTATTTCACATTAGTACTTTTGGAAGCTGGTGATAGCTTTACAACTGATTCTGGAAGCATGAATTTTGCCTTTTGTGATCTGGAGAAATTTTAGTTTTTCCAACACCCGAGAGAATAGAAAAGATTAACTAGATTGAATTCATGGTTCTGGTTTGATCCAGTTACGCAGGCAGATGAAGCCACAAAACTACAAAAATATTTTTAGAATCTAGGAGAGGATTTATGCTCTTTATTTTTCTTATTCAACGTATTTGTGACTACTCTTGGCCCTCAGTCTACTATGTGTATTTCAGCATCAATTTTCATGTTCCACAAGCAACCTTTCTGGCATGTTGATTAGAATTACATTAATGTGGAGAGTTGATAAATGACATCTATAACTTCAAAGTAGTGAAAGCAGAAATGATTTCTTGATACATATGTAACAACAGTTATTTGACATTAACATAGCTAACTTTCTATTGTTGAACAAACTTACAGGCATTGCTAACTGTACTCTGCTTATAAATGATGGAAAGATTGTTAAATTTTATTAGCAGTAAATTTTTCTTCCCCTGTTCATGGACAACCCTGAATTCAAGCCAGGGACAGCCTTAGGGTTAAGAGCCCCTCTTTGAACAGCCTGTCTGTCTCTCCAAAACTGATTCCCTTCTTTTGCCCTGCATTTCCTGCCTTGGGTTGGGGAAGACACAGCACAGAACTAAATCAGAAGTCTTTACGTGACTTCAGAAGTCCACGTTAGCAGTTTTCAAGTTGGGATTAATAACTTCTTCAAGAATTCAGAAGAAAATAGTAAAGACGAGATCATGAATAAAAGGATAAAAGACTTGGAGACTATAGAACTAAAATGCATATACAAATTTTTATATACATATGTAAATTTTATATATATATAAAGAACAGGAGATAAAAAATACGATATAAAGGGAAGATGTTAAAATGATAAATGATATGATGCAAAGAAGCAGTGATCAAATAAGTTATGCAAGAAAATTCTAAACAACTTACAGTTTTACTTTGAAGATAATCCCCAAATATAAAGCTAAAATCATTAAACTATATTCACTGATTGATCCTTTTACCATCTATCCATCCCTTAGGATTAAAAAAACCCCAAGGATAAAGACAGAAATAAATAACTTATTTACCATGGAAATATAAAAATTGGAGCATCATATTTCTCTGTTAAAAACGTATTTATACATACAATCAGATGAAGATGATGCAATGTTTATACAATTGTTTAGGGCAAAAAAGATTGTGAGAAAAATTTCTGCACACAGTAAAGCTATAAAATTAGTGTGTAAAAATAGATAAATGCATTGTTTCTTCCAGAACTTCTAGCAGGTAAAATCTTCAAGATTAATTGGCAGATCCAGATTTTTAAATTGAGATCCCTTGCGATGTACTGGACATCTGTTCTTACAGTGTGTCTTCTTAGGTCTCTGGGTACATTGTTTTGCCTGAATTTATCAACCAATTCAAGTGATTGATTGTCTGATTTTTCCCACTATGCTAAATCAATACAGAGTCTAGACATTGTGAATTTCAGCTTAAATTCTCTGTGGAAAACTTATGGTAGTTTGAATTGGCATTTTAGATAGAATCTTCTGAAATTATGTTTCTAATGAAAGATTTATGGTTGTGTATATCCCCTCATCCTTCCCACAAATGTCAACAACAGTTGCCACCTGTATAGACTCTAGGCCATTTGTGTGAATTTGGGTTTCCCAGAATCAACTCTTGAGACAAAAATTTAAATTAAAGCATTTATCTGGCAGATAAACCCAAGACGGCTGTAGGGGGCTGGGAAGTGAGCCAGAAGCAAGGACAGCCAAAAAAGGCACATCAACAAGTGAGTACCATTGTTTGTTTTTGTTTTTTTAAACAAAGACTCAAACAGGTATTTTATTTTATTTTATTTTAATTTATTTGGCCGCGCCATGTAGCTTGCAGGATCTTAGTTCCCAGACCAGGGATGGAACCCATGCCCCTTGCAGTGGAGGCGCAGAGCCCTAATCACTGGACAGCCAGGGAAATCCCAGTACAACTGTTTTTTAATTGGAGCTTAATCCTATGGCAGAACTCTGAGGTTTTGTGTATAACTTGTGCCTCAGTTGTTTCTTCATCCATGAAGTAGAGAGTTGGGATTTTTGTACGCTCATCTCCATCAAGTATTATTTGTTTCTTGAATCATATGGTAAACTTTATAAATTTTCAGATCTCTAAGCCCCATTCCAAAAGTTCTTTTTTTTTTTTTTTTGAGTGTACGATTTGGTATTTTTTTTCTTATTAGGAATGTATTTATGGCAATCCCAATCTCCCAATTCATTGCCGCCCAACCCTCCCTGCTTTCCCCACTTGGTGTCCGCATGTTTGTTCTCTACATCTGTCTCTATTTCTGCCTTGAAAACTGGTTGATTTGTACCATTTTTCTATATTCCACATATATGTGTTAATATATGATATTTGTTTTTCTCTTTCTGACTCACTTCACTCTGTATGACAGTTTCTAGGTCCATCCATGTCTCTACAAATGTCCAAGTTTCATTGCTTTTTACAGCTGAGTAATATTCCATTGTATGCATGTATGACATCTTTTTTATCCATTCATCTGTTGATGGACATTGAGGTTGCTTCCATGTCCTGGCTATTGTAAATAGTGCTGCAATGAACATTGGGGTACATGTTTCTTTTTGGATTATGGTGTTCTCTGGGTATATGCCCAGCAGTGGGATTGCTGGGTCATATGGTAACTCTATTTTTAGTTTTGCAAGGAACGTCCATACTGTTCTCCATAGTGGCTGTATCAATTTACATTCCCACCAGCAGTGCAAGAGTGTTCCCTTTCTCCACACCATCTCCAGCATTTACTGTCTGTAGATTTTCTGATGAGGCCCATTCTAACTGGTGTGAGGTGATACCTCACTGTAGTTTTGATTTGCATTTCTCCAATAATGAGTGATGTTGAGCAGCTTTTCATGTGCCTCTTGGCCATCTGTATGTCTTCCTTGGAAAAATGCCTATTTAGGTCCTCTGCCCATTTTTTGATTGGGTTGTTTGCTTTTTTGATATTGAGCTGGATGAACTGTTTATATATTTTGGAGATTAATCCTTTGTTTGTTGATTCGTTTGCAAATATTTTCTCCCATTCTGAGGGTTGTCTTTTCATCTTGCTTATAGTTTCCTTTGCTGTGCAGAAGCTTTGAAGTTTCATTAGGTCCCGCTTATTTATTTTTGTTTTTATTTCCATGACTCTAGGGGGTGGATCAAAAAAGATCTTGCTGTGATTTATGTCGAAGAGGGTTCTTCCTATGTTTTCCTCTAGGAGTTTTATAGTGTCTGGCCTTACATTTAGGTCTTTAATCCATTTTGAGTTTATTTTTGTGTGTGGTGTTAGGGAGTGTTCTAATCTCATTCTTTTATATGTAGCTGTCCAGTTTTCCCAGCACCACTTATTGAAGCGGCTGCCTTTTCTCCACTGTATATCCTTGCCTCCTTTGTCATAGATTAGTTGACCATAGTTTATCTCTGAGCTCTCTATTGTGTTCCATTGATCTATATTTCTGTTTTTGTGCCAGTACCATATTGTCTTGATCACTGTAGCTTTGTAGTATAGTTTGAAGTCCATCAAGTATTGTTGAGGGATGCTCCTGAGGGCTGGAAGAAGCTTAAATTTTCTGGCACTTCTGACTTACTCTGGAAAGGGGAAGAGAGCCCTCCTCTTTGATAGAAAGCACTCAGGCAGTTTAAAGACCTTTATGTAAGGCTCAAGGGGATGTAGGTAGGGCACCAACAACATTTACTACAATGTATTTTGGGTGACTGGTGTGTGAACATATTAATTAAGTACATTAGGTGACTCTAGCAAAATATGACTCTGAGTGTAAATTTAATGTTTCTATTAGCAGGGTAGAATATTCATGATACTGAAGACGGTGAGGGGAATAAAAACAATGGTATAACTACAGCCATGGTTTATAATGCCAAGGCCAGATGATGTTTTGTTATAAGGGTGGATAAGGCTATTCAATAATATTATGTTTATTAATAATCAGATTATAATAATACTATAATTAATAACCAGTTGTCCAAAGCCACCTTAGCTTAAACTTTATATTATATACATCATCATCATCAAACTTTAGTTTGGAGGCTTAGAAAAGGGAAAAGCAATATTTTAAAATGAATCATTTAAATTAATTTTCAGGTATACAGAGGAAGAACAGAAGTGTGAACAAAATTCTCCCTTCGAAGATTATCATATCATTCACAGAGGTGCAAATGTGCCTACAGTAGTGAGAACTGGTTGGAAATTTATAATGTCAAGGTAGGACTGTCAGAAATGTCAGGTGACTTTTTATTCTTCTAACTTACCTTATTGAATGTATAGTCTTTTTTGTTGCAGACTGTAGGAATATATGACTTTTCATGGATCACTGACTGTGAAGGAAATAATTAGAAAATTCTTACAATGCATCAAAAATTGTGTATAGCAATATAAGCAACTATTACTGTCAGTGCCTTTTTGAGGGCCACATCTCTTAAGATATAGGGGTCCTGATTAGTAGTACCCTCTACACTCCTCGGTGTTTGGGTCATCAATGGCTAGAGCCAAGAACACCATTCTTGGACCTTGTGAGTGGAGGTAAACTTGGATTCACTGCACTTTAGATAATTTTATTCTGAAATTAAACATTTTTTTGGCAATAAGTTAAAAAGTTAATTAAAACTGGAGAGACTGTAGAGTTGGAAATTAAACAAACAACCCCAAACCAGAAATAGTATACAAATTAGTAACCTGTTGAAATACAACTTGTGAATGGTATTCTCTGAGCTGTTAGGATGAATGTACCATGGCGGAACACTGGGATCTTTGTCATTTTCAAGCTGACTGTCATTATTTTACTGGGATTGTGATTTTTGTCAAATCAGATAGACAGTTGTCTTGGTCAAATGCAGGAATTTAATGTAACCTGAAGACTACCTTGGCCATTGCTAGGAAGGACTGAGGTCGAGGGTGTGCCAGATCAATTAATTGAACTAAAGCAAAGAATTTAAAGAATGAAATAATCATCATTCTTTATATCTCCTACTGTATCATAAGTATTTTTGTATACTTACTATTTCATAGTAATTTTAAACTAGAGAACTGGTATAGATAGTTTTAAATAGGAAGGGAAATTTGTAAGTGGGTGTCATTACCCTAATTACTGAAGGTGTGAATGATGGAGAAAGGCCATTTTGTAAGGAAGAAGCACAGTCCTAATTGTGACCGTGTGGCTGACGGCACACAGACCTCTTTGTCCTCCCTCTGCGTGGGGGCGTGTGCTGGAATGTGGCGAGGGTCTCCAGTTCTGGCCACATATGCAGAATAATTAGGGAATGAAACCACATGAGCAGAGGGCTGAGAAAACAGTGTGGCCAATACCTTATTATTAGTCAATATTATCTTCAATTAAAAAAAATTTTTTTTGTCAAAAACCCTGTGATTCGTGTTTAATTCTTGAAGTATTTTTTCATTCCCTGCTTTTCAAAATTAACCAATTAGTCAATTTAGGGCCAGGAAGGAGAAGAACAATTCCTTTCCCTAATTTTTGGCCAAGAATTTCCCCTAAGTGATGTGCAATGATAAAACTGTAGTCGTATCTGTAGTGTATGTTCATGCTTTCATTTTCCCTATCCTCCAATTTGCTGAGAACCTACTTAGAAAAACATTCCACATGAATTATTTTATGCATGTTGTAAAAGCCATTTGAAATAATTTACATGAAATATGGGTGATATGCTTGAGAAAAATTGAATGGTAAGTTTCCTAAAAATCCCACATTTTTTTTGGAAAAGCAATCAACTCTGCAGATATGTTGAAAACAAGAGAAAAATATGAAACAAAGAGGAGTGCATTTTCAGGTAACAACACATGCAAAGGATGTGGCAAATTTGCTCGAACCCAGGTAAAGACAGAGCAAAACAATGAGACTGAATGGATTATAAATAAAGAAACCAGGACAAAATAAAAACTAGGTTCTGAAATAGTACTTTCTTCTTAAAAATGAAGATTTTTTTTCTTTTTTTTTTTTCCCTCCCTTCCTTGACTCCCCCTGCCTCGAGTCCCCCCCCCCCCTCCCCGCCCCAGTCCTCTAAGGCATCTTCCATCCTCGAGTTGGACTCCCTTTGTTATACAACAACTTCCCACTGACTACTTTACAGTTGGTAGTATATATATATCTGTGTTACTCTCTCGCTTCCTCTCAGTTTCCCCTTCACCCCCCGCCCCCTCCCATACCTCGAGTTCTCCAGTCCATTCTCTATATCTGCATCCTTGTTCTTGTCACTGAGTTCATCAGTACCATTTTTAGATTCCGTATATGTAATGAAGATTTTTATACTGTATTGTTCTGGGTTTTCCAGAGAAACAGAATATATATATATGTATATATATATATATATATACATATATATATATACACACACACACACAATTTTCTGTAATTACAAAGATTGAGGCAAACATCTTCATGCACCTGATTGAGTATGTTTTCTGGAAACATTCTAGAACTGAAACTGTAAACTCATAGATTTCATGCCTCTTATCTTTGACTTCACTAGGTATTTCAAAATTGTTCTCGAAAACAGTTGCATCAATTTTATATTTTCACCAGCTGTGTATGAATTTCTCCTTTTCCACATCCCACCCAAACTATTTTTTACCCAACAGAAGGAAAATAGGATGATATTTTGTTTTTATTTTTTCCTTGATTTTGAGTGAAGTGGAACATCTTCATATATTTATGAAATAATTCTTGGGTCAAAATATACCACATTGGAAATTGGAAAATGTTAGAACTGATCACCACTGAAAACGTTATATATTAAAATATGTTGCATTTGGTGAAAGTACCAAAGAAAGATATCTTCTTTGCGTAGCTCTGGGTGAACAAAGAGGTTTTCCCCTGAGAATTCTGCCTGCAGTTCTATGCCTCACATGAATTCAAGTTCACAAGGATACCCACATGGTCTAGGAAGCCTGTAGTGTGCTGAATGTGGGGCTGGGATGGGGTAGTCTCCAAGAGAGTTTGGGATATTTTTTTCCTCCTCCTTGTATATATTTTTGTTGGTGGTGGTCGTTTCCAGCTTTATTGGGATATAATTGACATATAACATTGCATAAGTTTAAGGTGTACCATGTGTTGATTTCACACACTTGTATATTGCAAAATGACTATGACAGCGTTAACTAACACCTCCATCCCATCACATAATTACCATTTCATTTTTGTGGTGAGAAATCCTAAACAGCACATGATAAACTCCATTGCTCTTATCTTGGCCAAGAATCAAACATCAGATATCTGGGCACACCCAGAGATAAAGCTTGAGCTTTTCCCTCCAGCTGTCAATCAGTTCTAACCCCACCCCTGGAATGTCCCTGGAAGTGGGAGTGGGTGGTCCATGTGGGGGAAACAGAAGAGAAGGAGCTTCAGGGCACACACACTAGGTGACCACTGACTTCCCAAATTAGATTTATTCCTTGGGCTTCTATACCCAGTCTTGGCTTTTAAGAAGATGGAATACAAGGATCAGAAAAGAATTTTATGTATGTAATGAGATGAAATGTCTGTCATTCTCTTTCTGTGCCAGCAAGACTAATAACTTCAAAAGGCAGCATCTGCCTCCCCCTTCATGCCTGTGTCCTATCTGTAATGGTTTATCCGAGTCTATACAGAGGAACCCTGAGGCTTACAGAAAAATGTAAAAGGAAGACGGCATTCCTGTGATGTCCTGTTCACCATCAGAAATGCCCTGGGCCTGGAGTCCCTGAGCCTGTTTCTATAGCCCTCAGTTTGCTCTCTAGCTACTGGAAATAGCTTGTTTACCTTCTCCCTGTCCTCACAGACTATTTCTGTTGAGGTCTTTATTTCCCACCTCAGGCTTATTTTTAAATCAGCACAAAACTCAGAACATTGGTTATAGCCTGCTGTGTCCTTCAAGCTATTATACAACTACTTTCGCTTTTCAGAGCTTTTAAAGTTAGCTAAAAAGGCAAGAAAACAAATTGGTGTGACACAAGAAGGAGGAGCTGTAGAATTTTGAATAGTTCCCCCAAAAGACAAAAAATAGGACTGATACATGGGCTTGAATTTTAGTACCAGACTAGATCAGTTGATAATGACACCTGTAGCAGTGGAAGGAGCACAATTATTGCTTAGCAGTTTAAGAATTTGTTGTTGATGATGACCATGGCAACAACAGCTGCCATCTATTACTTATTTACTATGAGTCAGACATGATCCTGTTTTAATATACTACTTCATTTGATCTTCACAATAATCTTATGGTGCAGCTACTATAACAAGATAAGAAAACAGAAGCTGACTCAAGTTAAGTCACTTGCTCAACATCATACAGAAATTTTGCCATAAATATGGCAGCAAGGGATGGTAGCACAAATGTCTCGCATTTGAGTTGATCTTTGAGTTTTAAATGCATCGCGAAAAGAGCTCTATCTATTGCAGGGGTTGGTGAACTACAGCCAGTGAGCCAAATGTGGCCTGTTGCCTGGTTTTGTAAATGAAATTTTATTGGTGGTACACAGCCACTCCCATTCATTTATGTATTATCTGGAGTTGTTTTCCCACCACAACAGTGGAGATGAGTAGTTGCGGCAGAGACTTTGCGGCAAACACTAAAATATTTACTATTTAGCACTTCCAGACAAAGTTTGCCTAGCCCTGCCCACCTGTCCTCTTCCTTTAGAGCCTTTTGGAGAAACTGCTTTTATTTCTTCCTTTGCATTCTTTCAGGTTGGATCCTAATATCCAGTCTATAGTGGGAGATTGAATATTCTTCCTGGATGATTCTCCAGCCATTTTTAGAATCTCCATTCTGCTCGAGATGGTTCAAGTTTCACAGTTGCCCTCTTTCATTCTGCTTGGTTAAGTCCCTCATGTAGCCCTACGCTTTTCCCCTAAGGCTACAAACAGTATATTTTTCTCTGCAGCCTCCCAACAGGGGATTCTTGTTGATTCCAGGGCCTCTGAGGAGAAAATTTTTTAAAAATCTAAGTGTCCATGATATTTTGCTTTTCACTCACATCATTTTATAGCCCTTCCTCATTTTTTTTTTTCCATGGTGGGAATTACAGGAATCAGTACTCAGGTCATGAAATTCTGCTTTCATCACTGTATTTAATCCGACTTGTTCAAGTACATGTTTGATGTCTACAGGGCATCTCTGTTTTGCTGTTTTGGCTTGTGTAGATGATTCCCAACAAGAAAAGAGAAGGGTGTCAAAAGAGCTCTATGGGGCATGACTCGCAGCTCCTGGAGGTCAGAAACCTTAGCTGTCTCATTCCTAGCTTCTTCAGGCCCAGCACTTAGCAGCCTGGCCCACTAAGTGTTTGCTCAGTGAATGAATAGATGAGGAGAGAATGAATGAATGACTGTAAAGGAACACTCCGAGTAATGAGATGACTGAGTTGATTTTTACCAATGGTTCCGCTATTTCCCAAACACCTTGTTCAGCATTTCACCAGGTTCTGGGACCAATTGAACCTTTAGGTAGAAAAAAATATATGGTGTGTCTGTTCTAGAGTTTGGTAGCCTAGAACCATCTCACTGTTGCTTTTGGTAACACTTTAAAATTTCTAGTCCCTTACCTTGCACCCAACCGTCACCTTGAACCGTATTCTACCATATTTATAAGAATAGGTATATGCTCATTTATATTAGTTTCCCAGTGATGTTGTAGCAAATTGCCACAAACATAATGGTTTTTTGGTAAGACAATACAATATAACTTATCTTATAGTTCTGGAGGTCAGAAGTCCAAAATAGGTCTCAGTGGGCTAAAATCAAGATGTCAGCAGGGTTATGCTTCTTCTGGAGGCTCTAGCAGATGGTCTGTTTCCTTGCTTTCTCTAGCTTCTAGAGGTTACTTGTATTCCTTGGCTTGTAGCCTCCTTCTTCCATCTTCAAAGCCAGCAGAACCTAGCATATTCAAGTCAACCTTTCTCTCTCTCTTTTCCTCCCTCCCCCTCCATCCTTCCGTCTCCCCAACCCCCAACCTCTGCTTCCTGAATCACATATCCTCTGCCTCAAACCCTCCTGCCCTCCTCTTATAAAAACACTTAAAACCCCTTGCGATTACATTGGGCCCACCAGGAATGTCCAGGCTAATTCTCATCTCCAGATCTTTAAGGACATCTGCAAATTTCCTTTTGCTATGGAGGGTAGTGTATTCACAGGTCCTGGGGATTTGGAGGTGGGCCTCTTTGGGAGGAATATTATTAAGCCTACCAACCATCTTCTCCTCATCTGAATTGGTCCTTGGCTCCCTACCTGGTAACCTGAAGCTCCCTAGAGAAAGGAGTGTCTCCTGAGGAGGCTGGACTGAGCATCTGTCTTCAGCTACAACACTCCCTGAGGCCTTCATCCATGTTCTCGACCGGTCTTTTGTCTGCTGCTGAATCTCCCTGATGCCTGCCTGCCTCTCTGCTTGGAGTTTTGCATGTTGCTGCTGCTGAGATTACATCAAGTCTGCCCTGTACCATCAAGGTACACTCCTAGCTCTCCCCACACTTGACCCTGACAAGAGGCCTGGCAGTGGAGACAGTCAGGGAGCAATGATCCTGGGACTGAGTTGCTATAAATGGGCTTGGATCAATCAAACTCGTTAGGAATGGAGACAACAGAAAACTGTAGAAATTCTATCTGATGCAGTCTGTGCCCCAACCTCCTTCCTGGTTTTCTCTTTGGTGATATATGGATAGCCTCACTGTTTCCAGTTTGGCTTAGCCTCTGGATGTTGGCTTTCTGGCTTTCCCTCCATCTACAACGTAGTTTCCAAGATCCCAGATAAAGCACAGTCCCCAGATGTATCCAGTCATTGCTAACTTGGCTTGACCACAACCCTGCTTACCTACTATCCAACTGCCTCACTCCAATCAAGCATGGGTTTCAGAGGAGCTGGGGAAATTGATACATGAATTTTTGGGACCTCAAGTAACTGTATTAGTTATAATTCTCTTGTCTGCAGGTGTTAAAAATGGAAAACAAAAATAAAGAAAACTGAAACTGAACTAAAATCTTTGCAATATTTAATTTTAAAGAAAATTATCAGAAAAATCTTTGACAGGTAGAGTAACAAGTGAGATTGCTCACTTTGATCACTAGATGACAAACAGAGCCTTCTAAAGCTGGAAAACAAAGACCCAAAGACGAGAACTTATCATGTGTTCTGCTGATTCCTTCACCAAGTGATTCAAAGTTTGACCCATCATTAATTATTTTCTTGCTATCCACTGTTATTTTGACTTTATGTCATGATCTAAAAATATTTCAAAAATCCTTGGAACTAATTAAAAAATAGAGAGCTTTCTTGAAGAAACTGTAGCTAATGACCTGAAGGCACACACCAGGCTTTTGGAAGAGTGTTTATTAGGAGAAACTCATGCCGAAGGAGTGTCTGCTTCTCTACTGCTTATTGCATCTCAGGCAGTGCACAGGGATCTAGCGGGGCCAGACGTCAGACTTTGGGAAAAGGATCCGGCTAGTGGCTGGATGATTGGAGAAGCAGCAGTTTCTCCCTAACCTATTCCAGGGCTGAGTCCAAGTCTGCAGTCATAACCTCAGCAATCTGCCCTGACAGTTTGCCTTCTGCACGTGGCTGTCACAGATTTCTCTGGATCTCTGCCAGACACTGCCTGTGTCTTTGGGATGTCCATGTTCTGGAAATCAGAGAATCAGTTGGAACAAGTTGACCTTTACCTGTCAGTTCGCACCCCTGATCTCTAGGAGCACATGATGCAGGCTGGAAAATGTCAGTCTGGCTGCAGGGCTGGCCAGGCAGTAGCAAGAGAGTTGTGTGGACAAGGCTATCTCTGCAGCTGTAGCATGAGGTCAGCAAAATGCACAACAAGGCAGAATTTTATGAGACAGTGTGAAGGTAATATTCTTAGCTCTGGACTTTTGGACAATCAATTTCTACCTGAAAGAGACGAGCCTGAAGATGGGAGTCCAATATGCAAGCTGATGGAGGATGTATTAAGATTCCCCAACTGCTGAGAACATCATAGTAGGAAAATTTAAAAAATATGTGGAAGGGATATCTAGAATAAAGGACATTTCATTGGTTATTTGTCTGATATTTGGATATCCCAATAGTAAGTTTCATCATCCCTCCAACATTTGAATTGTGCATTTTCAGTCAAAATGTTTTCCTTAACTACCACCCGCCTGGGAAGTAATCCTGTACTGCCTGACCACTTTGACCTTGGTGTCATAAGAAGAGTATAAAATTTTGCAATCTGGGTCCTTCTCACGCTCATCTTCTGGATGTTATTTATCTTACACACTACCAGGTTAGTCTGTTTCTGTTTCCTCACTGGTCTTGGAAAGCACCTCTCATATCCTCTCATTTTACTTTTGAATGAAACTGAGCTGAGGACATCATCAGTCACATTACATCTGACCTTTCATTTGAAAACCTAGGACCACATAAGCCTACAAGAGGTGATTCCTTGTGGAGGCTCACAGGATAGTTTTGTCCATTCCTTTTTTTCCACTTGGCTATGATTTCCTTCCCAGGGAAGACAATTGTCACACGGAACACATGCTTTCGCCTCTCCACTCTTTGCTCTACGTAACTGGGCAGGTAGTGGTTCTTTGCCCTCTTGAACTCACCATTCTGTGTCAGGAAGAGAGTTAGGCAAGTGGACTTACTTGGATAAAATCATCTAATATTTCTCCTGGAAGGTGTTTGTTGTTCTGAGTTACTTTCTACTCTCCTGGGTGCTGGCTTATCTTTTCCCTTAGTGAAATCTCTCCCCTCCTGGGCAACTTACTCCAGGCTTGTTAATAACCAGAGAGATTTTCCCAGGTAACAGTCTCTTGTTGCATCTCCTTCCTCCAAGCCTCCTGTTTGTGGTGTATCCCTGAAGAGCAGATCCTGAGGAATTTCATCAAGAATTCTCATTTTTTTTTCTTCCTGTCTGAGAAGATTTTTCCATCCTGGGATATTCTTTCTAAGGCCACAGGTAACAGCTCACAGAGTGTGAGTGATCATTAAGAGCAAGTGGAGAATTTTATTGTGGGCCGGTGGGTGCACGTGCCAACCCAACCGTGGATGTGATCTTCCATGTGGAAAATCTTGGAAGTGAGGTGGAAGGCATCCAGCTTTACTGTCCTTTCATTTCAAGTCCACTGTCAGTGGAGAAGATATCAGAAGTGACTCTGGTTCTTTGGAGGAGGGTTCTAGGTAATTGGAGGACAAGTTAATTTGCTTTTTCCTTTTTTTGTTCTTAAATGAGGTAGGCTTTAGTTTAGTTTTTTCTTTTCTCTTTTCTTTTCTTTCTTCTTTCTTCTTTCCTCCATCTTTATTTTTTTCTTCCCTTCTTTTTTCTTTTCCTTCCTTCCTTCCTTCTTTCCTTCCTTTTCTAACCTGAAACAAGCTGGTGTCTAGGGAGATAAAATGACTCTCCCGAGATCACATACCTCACTAGGAACATAACTGACACTAGAATCCACATCTCTGACCTGATACCTACTCTGCCTGGACAGTGACCAGTAAGGAGACTGTAGAATTCTACCCCTTTGTTATAGACTTGAGTGGAAATATGACTGTCCCTTCCTTATGCGGGCTCTGGAACTTAGGAGTCACTGACGCTCAGACAAGCCATTTAGCCATTCTAGATTTAAACTTTTCACCAGTAAAATATATATAATAATACCTCCATTAAAAATAAAATCTAAAAATATCTGTGAAATGTTCCACATTTTTAAGCGCACTATAAATTGTAGGTTGTCATTTGGTGGGGGTACAAGGACACAAAAGATACTTCTGCTGTCATAATTGGAGGTCCAGCCTAAATTTTATTTGAAAACACACAGTTTTAGATGGTCTCAGAAACTTTATCCAAGGGCCTTGTAGCGGCCTTCATCGTCTCTTCTGAGATTTATTTTTCTCTTTGTATAACTTTCCTAATAATGGCTCAAAAAGGCAAATGATTCTCTAATGATTTGCCTCAGGCTGTATTCTCTTGTGTCTCAGGGAAGATGGCAGGTCATTACCAAGCTGGAGTGCATTTCTCCTGCTAATAAAGCCATATCACGTGGGTTTACACGTTTGTACTCAGAAGAGAACAGTTGATGGGAACTCAGGGCTCCTATGGCCTTCTAGAGGCATTCCCTCAAGGACCAAAGAAACTCTATTGGTGAGTATTTAAAACCAATAAGGCTAAACATAAGCCTTATTACATGATGTGGATGAAATTCCTGAAAGAAATTGCATGCAACAAAGTTGACCTCCTTTACATAAAAAGAATAAGTTTCTGCCACACCTCGTATGCTAAATTCAAGCCTGCATAGAGTCTTTCCCCAGTACCTGGAGACTTCACCCAAAACTCCAGCCACTGGCTGAGAATCAGCTTTACTCAGCCCCTTTAGGCCCTGCCTGCTCTTGAGCTACTGGTCACAGAGAGAGAGCCCCTTCCTTTCTGGAGGGCAATTTTGTTTACACTCTAATTAAATGCTTTCTTGAGCCAAATGCTTTTTTTTTTTTTTTGACAAAAATAAAACCACAACATGTGACTGTAAAAGGGAAAGCACAAAAGCAAACGAAGGGACAGCAGTCATGCAGATTAAAGTTCAGAATCAAGGGGGTCAAACTGCAAATCTAGAAGAATTAAACACTAAACAGGAGCAAACGCAGTGCTATTTCTGGGCTGTAAGGTGCTGAGGGAAAAACCACAGTGTGCTTCTGGCTGCACCCACTGAAATCCCTGCTACCTCACTTCACCTCATTTTATTCATCTCACATCACTTCTGTTTCCTGACACGTTGTTCCTTATGTTT
This sequence comes from Hippopotamus amphibius kiboko, assembly GCF_030028045.1. Lineage (NCBI taxonomy): Eukaryota > Metazoa > Chordata > Mammalia > Artiodactyla > Hippopotamidae > Hippopotamus > Hippopotamus amphibius. The sequence continues at coordinate 77,780,037 of NC_080196.1, read as the reverse complement.
ACCGTTTACCTCAAGCCAACAATTCCATCCTGTCTCTTCCTAATCTTAGCAGAGGATGTAAAATCCAATTTCACTGAGAAGAATAAGACTGCCTCAACTTCTTTGTTCTCAGCTTCAAAATTTTTACTCCCACCTGCCTTCCTCACTAAGAACGTTTTGGTCAATTTTCTTTCTTTTTAATCTCTTTTCCTTTTTGAGGTTAGCTCTGCTCTCTCTGTTAGATCATATCCATTTTTTTTTACCTCATTTAAATTTTCTTTCAGAAGTTAATTTCCTCTCTTGTTTGCATATATGATAATTTCATTTCAACTAAATATTCTCTTTTTAAAAGTAAAACCTTAATGAAAAATATTCCTTTAAGAAATTTCATGGCCATTGCAAATCATTCACTCTCTCCCTTCCTTCACTCTAAAACGTCACAGCACTGTAACCTATACATACTGCTTATGCACCCTCATCCTCCACCCTATTTTCAGACCAAACTCATATTCCAGAATGGAAATGTTAAACCACATGCAAAAGGCGTAATGCAACTGAAAGCTGAATTTTGGACAATTGATCTCTATCGAAATCTCCCTTGATCTTTGGTAGACATCCACCTCTAGTCCCCGTGGTCCATGTTCCATATTGCTGCCTGTGCTTGGCTGCATTTTAGGCTCTGAAATCCCTATTCTCTTTAGAATATTTCCCTTTCCTCTCACAGGACCTTGTCAGGTAACCTGTGCTGCAATCCCTGGGCCAGTCTCAGAACCCACACCTGGCTTGACCGTTGTTGCCTGGAGTGCTGGGCTCTCCCCTCCCCGCAAAGCACAGTTCATACAAAACTCTTTACTCAACAGTTAGCAATTATCTATTCATGGAATCCGATGGCTGTATGTTCTCTATTCCCCCTTCTTGTCTTCTCTGCTGTATTGGATGTTATTGACTACCTGCTTCTTGACTTTTGCCTTCTCTCAAACTCCATGACCGTGATGCTTCTATTTTTCTGACTTCCCCATCACTGACTTCAGCTCTGCCTTCCCAATCTCCCCCAAAGGTTTCCCTCAACTTCCTTTTGTCATTTTACTACATTTTCTCTAGAAGTTTTCATTTATCTGATTATCTCCAATTATTACTCCAAATAATTCAGGACTTTGATTTTTTTCCCCCCCATCTCTCATTTTCAGCATATGGGCCATGTAGCCCATCCTCCTCAGCAAGTTTCTTATCCCTCAGGCCCCCATCCCTTCTTGCTACCCAAGTCTAGCTCCGATTCCCGCAACTCCTCTTTGTAGTCCTCTTCCTAGAGGGTCACGTGACTTCTAAGTGCTCTCCTCTTCAATTCGTCATGAAATGCAAATGAACTTCTCTAGATCTTGAATTTGATTCCAGACCCTTTTCCTTAAAAACCAAAATAATGCACTGTTTTCTATCAAACTCTTTAAACTTCCATTTAAAATTCCTCACACTCTAATAACTGCCTACTCATTTATTATTTCATAAATCATTTGGCCAGTGGCCCTGCTAACTCCTGTTTCTTCACAGAAGTTTCACACGTTGCCTAAATTAAATAGCTTCTACTTAGCTTCTTCTAGTCTATCAAACTAACTAGGAAATTGTACGGAATAATAAATGTCTCTTAAATGAATAGTAACTTCTTATTTTGGAATTTTGGGTTATGTCTTCTCCAGAGGTCAGATGCAGAAGGGAGAAAACATAAAAGCTTTATTATTAATTTTTTAAAATCTCCATTTCTGTGAATCCACATTAATTTATATTGGTCACCATACTTGCTTTGTATTTGGTTGCAATTCAAGATGGCAGTTAAGACTTGAAATGCCAGTCTGTCTCTGACACTGCTTCTTTTCCTCCGGGTAGTTCTGTTTAATCACTGTTTCCACCTGCGTCCTTATTTAAGGCACTTCCGTCCTTCCTTCTTTTTGTTGGTGAACATGGAGTTAGTAAAGAGCTTTCCTCCCTGCAGTATGTTTAACTATAAGTCATTTACATTCTGAAAAACATCCTGGATGTTTTTTGGCCTGACTGGTTATGAACTCAGAACTTTGCTGTCTGCTCACACACTGTGTCTTTGGTTCTGGTAATGAATGGTATTGTGATGCCCTGAAAGAGCACCCGAAGCATTTTATAATCATGTCAGGGTTTGTCTGGACCGTATTTATTATTTCTACATTGTTTCAATATAAGCTTAAGAAGCAAAATAAACCTAAGCCATCTTGTTCAAAGTTTGAGTGTTGGAAGTTAATAATCATGACTACATTGGGACTATGTGGAGCTGTGTAAGTTTTTGTTTATTTCTTTTTTGAACTTGTTTATTAATTTGTGCTGTTCTACAAGTTGCTGCTTTGTATAGAATTCAGAACCAGTCTTGAGGAATTAGCATTCATAGAAATAGAAATTATTTGGGGTCATCACCTCTGTAATCCTCATACAGTCTCCCACACAGTCAAGTCTCCAGCATGACTTAATTACCACTTGTCCCTTCCTGTTTTGTGTTGCTGTAGTTACGCTTCTATAAGTTTACAACAGCAGTTGACTCACAGCATGTTATCAGGAAGTTACTGCATGCTTATGACAGCAAGTAGGTATTTGAGAGGGCATAAGACAGTGCACTTGGATGTGGGCAAGGATAGTTTAGTGTCCTTATTAGCTGCTGCTTGTTGTTATTCTTCTTCATCTAAGATAAAACACCTCACTTCCAACTTTGTTTCAAAAAGTTGTTTCTTTTGCACTGGGCAGAATTTTCAAGACTAAACCATTCTGTCCATTTGATAGGTAGATTGAAAATGAAGCATGTGAAACAATGATGTATGTGGGAATCCTACCATGTTTTTGTAAGTCATATATTTCATTTTATGAGTATTTTTTGTGATTAAAAAACCCTGCTGATTATAGGACATTTTAAAAGACTATAAATAGTAGATACAGAAAATAAAAAATTACTCATTATTCACAATTTCAATGCCCATAAACATCCTTAGCCATAGTCGTTGTTGGCATTTTGGTTAAACTAATCAAATATATGTATATATATATCTCTCTTTCCGAACTTCCCCAAGCCCTCCCTAGCTAAGAGGTACAAATAAGGTCATATTATTAGTTATGCTCAGTTTTTGTGTCATCTCTCCCACCCATACCACTTCAGGGACCAAACCCTCTATCCAGCAGACCTTCCCTTTCTAGTATGCCAGGAAGTTTCTCGAGCAGATTTCGTGTGCTCTGAGAGTGCTTCACTGCCCTCACTACTCGGAATTGCTGGTGGGAGTCTTTGGGTACACGCCCCCATCTCATTATGCTCAACACCTTCAGCTGTTGAAGTAGCATGATTCTGAAGGGGTCAGCAGACTTCTTTGGGTTGCAATATATTACACAGGCGACTCTGCTTTATTTGTGGGGGAGGGCAGATTTGATAAATGACCTTTTCTTCTCCATGACTGTGAGGCCAGCAGGTTGTTCCACTGGGAATAGAATCAATTAACAGCCATCACTTGAAACTCAAAATTTGTTCAGCCCTCTTGTCTACATCTGATTTTTACTGATTTTATCTGAAATCTATTTAATATACTGTCTTAGTGACCATACCCTTTATTTCCTGACATTTAGTTGCTTGATGTGCCTCTTTTCCACAACCTAGATGCTAACTGCTTCGATTAAACATTATGAATTCCTACGTGAAGAAGCTCCCATTATGAAAGAAATATTAAGAAATTAGTGACAAACAAAAGCATAAGGCAATACTGGTTGAATGATTAAATTAGCAAAATTGTATGTATTCAGCAACTGGACAGAACTTTCTGTGCTTATCTTAATTGCCACAATCCTTTATAAACAAGTATGTACATGTGAGTTAGATATAAGCACTCGAGTAGGATTCCAGATTGATTGGATGACTAGGATGCTGTTGATAAGACCACTGCCAACTTAGAAGGAAATGTGTGCTGTGCTGAATGACTCCATCACCTGCTGGGTCCTGATTTTGTTCTCATTGAGAATAAATATACCATGGAACACTGGTCAAATTTGTATGTGCCGTGAAGCTTTGATGAGTAGCTGATCCATACTGAAAAGGATGCTGTCACTAATCAAATAAATAAGCATAAATAATTATCAAAGTCTAATAGGATGACACTGGATAGAAATAAATTCCCTAGGATAGGCTCCAAGGGGCAATTATACAGACACAGATCAGAAGTGCAGGTTACTAGCAGAGCTTGTAGAGAAAGTCTGGGGTTTTAGTTGGCTCAAATATCTGCGGGGAATAAAATGCTGCACTAACTGTCATGATAATCTGGTGTCATCAGTGAAAGTGTTTTCACTTTCAAACTCAAAGGAGATTACAACCAACTTTGTGCTGAAATACTTAGAACATTGCGTTCTGATCTGGGCACCACACCTCAAGTGGGATGACGAAAGGCCAAAGAGACCAGAATGATGAATTAACTTAAAACTGAGAAATATTAGAAAAACGATGGATGGCTCTGAGCTTGCAATGGTGAAAAAAAAATAGCGAAGACATTATAGCTCTCTTCAAACATCAATCCATGCTATGTTTATTCTGTATTGCCCCTGAGAGAAGAACAGGGAGAGAGAGAATTAACATGTTATTTAGTACCTACCATGTGTCTGGTGTGAGTTAGTTTCATGTACACATATATAATTTCATTAAAATTTTGCAGCAACTTTATGAAGTAGAGTATCTTATAATTGAGAATCCTGAGATGCAGAGAACTTTGGAAACTTCTTCAAGGTAATACGCATAGTTAGGAAATACAGAGTCAGAGTTGCAGAGTTTGGATTCTATGTCAGACATTCATGGTTCTCTGGGGAAACAATTTCCCCTCTTCCTCAGTCCATGGGGTTTGGGAAGCTCTGGATTTCCTTCCTAAATTCAGGGATGGGCATGTAGTCCTGTCCGGCTCAGTCAAACATAGGATCTCTGGTCCTCAATGACTCAATCCATGCATGTGGGATCAATTCAAGGGTCTTTGATAGAGACATTTGGGAAGAATCATTCTTACTTTTCAGTGGGATTCTTAAAGACTAAAATGTAAACTGTAAGCTGCTGGCAGACATTTTGCCACCACATGGCAAAGAATGGTGCCTGACAACGGTTGCCAACACAGAGAAAGGAGAACTCACAGTGTCCTGCTAAGCACCCGAAATATATTTTTAAATTTAATCTTTACCATGTATGTAAGGATGATTCCACTATTATCTTAGTTTTGCAAGGGGAAAAAAAACAGGGTTATTAACGATACTGAGTTCATAATGCTATTCCCAACAGGGCCAGGATTCACACCACACTTTGTCACATTACTTAGAAATCATTGAATACCATCTCTATTTTCACTTGAATTTTACAAGTCAAAATAAAACTAAGTACATGATGATTCTGCAGCTCTTTGCCTCATCAAATCAGATGTTAATTATGGAATTTCATGTGTGTGGTGGGGATAGATTACTATACTAACAAATTTAGGTAGGAAAGCAAAGTTAAGTAGAAAAGGTTTACATAAGAGTTCAAAGAGGCCATTTAAATCAACATTTTACTTTTTAATTTTTACAGACCTGCCTTCTTGTCTCTGCTGTTGAGAAAACCAAAGAAAATTATTTATTATTTCTTCTGCCTCTTGCAATAAGATACATAATGGTTGGCTTTTTGATTATGATTCACTAGCAATTTATGAACCTAGAGACTAACAACAGGTGTTGAACCATTGCAGTTTGCTTGGGAATGAGAAAGGGTGTTAATTGTTCATAGATCAAAATGATTTCTGAAAGAAACTAACACAACATTATAAAGCAACTATACTCCAATAAAAATTAATTTGAAAAATATTTCAGATCTTCTTCTCTAAGTCCTAGATAGATCTTTAGCTAAGAAATTCCACATAGAAAAAAAAATTTGTATAAAATCTGGTGAATGGAGTTCAGGACTCTACCCTCTTGTACAAAACCAAGTCTCTCTAGATCAAGCTGTAACCCCTACTTAATGGTTTTTCACCTTCAACTACTAGCAAAAAAAAAGGACCTGAGGTCATTACATAGCAAATGAGAAATATTATTGGCTCATTTTATTTTTCCATGTGACACTAAAATCTAAATATCACTACTTCAGTAGCTTGAAACTTGTCACATTTTACCAAGTCTGGTCTCTTTATTTTAAAAAATCAATATACTTTAATATTATGTGGTAGTGAATTACTGCATTGACAGCCCATTCATCTGCAAGCCATTAATTTTCCCAGCTTACTCAACAGGGCAGTTGAAGTTGAATTCATTAAAAAATACCAATAATGAGAGCCTATAAACCTTAAAGATATTTAAATACATGACTTTATTATTTATGTAGCTCTAGAAGAAATAGAAATATATTATGCACAGATAATTGATTTAGAACTGAAATAAGCTATGATAATCGAGTTCTTGTAATCGTTACATTTTCATTTCCATCCCTCCTGCTCCTGCCAAATCCAATGCATAGGGGAGTATTACCAGTTGTCTTATTGTATGTGAAGTATGACTACTTTTCCTAAACCCTTCTTGCCCTGTTTCCAACACTCAACAGCTCTTGGCCAGGCTACTATCATAGTCTTCAAATTAGTTTCTTGCCTTCTTCAACAGACCTCCTATATTTCATTCTTTATACAGTAGCCAGAGTGATGTTAAAAAATAAATCAGCTTATATCAAAACACTTTTTAAATCCTTTTGAGCCCCCTATGGCACTTGTGAGAAAATTCTAAGTCTCTACCCTGTCCCCAAGGACCTATGTGGTCTTGGCTCTTTCTGACTCTTCAACCACATAATGTCCTTCTCTTCTCTTTGCTCAGCATGTTCCAGCCATTATAGCTTTCTTTCTGCTCCTCAAACAGACCAAGTTCATTAATGACTCAGGGCACTTCCATCTGCTGCCTCCTCTTTCTGGGATTCTCTTTTCTTAGATCTTTTCATGGTTGGCTCCTTGTCATTCAGATCATAACTTCTGTAGCATCTCATAAATGACAGTTTTCCTGACTGTCCAGCCAAAGCAGCCAATTCCAGTCTCAGCACCCTGTTTAGTTTTACAGCAATCACCACTTCCTGTATTTTCTCATAACTATGTTTGTTGTTTGTCTTCCGTCACTAGAATATGTTTCCCAACAACCTGGAAGACTGATATATGAGGCTCTCAACACATGTTTGATCAGAGGAAGAGTTTAATTATATTTCAGCTAGGAGAAAAATACTTGGAAACACTATAAAAAGAAGCACAATATAAATATTGTGTATTATTTCAATGATGTATTGGGTTGGTCAAAAGGGTCATTCAGGTTTTTCTGTAAGATGGCTCTAGTAGCACTTAGTTGCCTTTAATTCCATTCAAAACAATTTTGTTAGATTGTATGTGACAGCAGTCATATCAGTGTGCCTTTAAAAAAAGGCTTATCAAAATTGGTGAATTTTTGTTGTAGCCATCTTAATATTGAAGATGGAAGAAAAAAGCAACATTTTCAGCATATTATGCTTTATTATTTCACGAAAGGTAAAAGCACAACTGAAATACAAAAAATTTGTGCAGCGTATGGAGAAGGTGCTGTGACTGATCGAATGTGTCAAAAGCCGTTTGTGAAATTTCGTGCTAGAGATTTCTCACTGGACGATGCTCCACATTCAGGTAGACCAGTTGAAGTTGACAGCAATCAAATTGAGACATTAATTGAGAACAATCAATGTTATACTCAAAATACCCAAATCAAGTGTTGAAAATCACTTGCACCAGCTTAGTTATGTTCATTGCTTTGATGTTTGGATTCCATGTAAAGTTAAGCAAAAAAAAACCTTCTTGACCATATTTCTGCATGTGATTCTCTACTGAAATGTAATGCAAATGTTTCATTTTTAAAACAAATTGTGATGAGCGATGAAAAGTGGAAACTCTACAATAATGTGGAATGGAAGAGATCATGGGGCAATCGAAATGAAACACCACCAACCATACCAAAGGCCGGTCTTCATCCAAAGAAGGTGATATTGTGTATATGATGGGACTGGAAGGGAACCCTCTATTATGAGCTCCTTCTGTAAAACTAAACAACTAACTCCAACAAGTGCTGCTCCCAATTAGACCAACTGAAAAGCAGCAGTCGATGAAAAGCATCTAGAATTAGTCAACAGAAAATGCATAATCTTCCCCCAGGATAAGGCAAGACAGCATGTTTCTTTGATGACCAGGCAAAACTGTTAGAGCTTGGCTGGGAAGTTCTGATTCATTTGCCATATGCACCAGACATTGCACCTTAGGATTTCTATTGACTTCCGTCTCTACAAAATTCTCTTAATGGAAAAAATTTCAATTTCTTGAAAGACTGTAAAAGTCACCTGGAATAGTTTTTGCTCAAAAAGATAAAAAGTTTTGGGAAGATGGAATTATGAAGTTGCCTGAAAAGTGGCAGAAGGTAATGGAATAATAAAGTTGTTGGTGAAAATGAAAAATGTGTCTCTTATTTTTACTTAAAAACCAAAGGCACTTTTGGCCAACCTAATATAATAATATAAGGGTAGTAAAAAAGGTTAAGAGGTAATATAATAAAATGTTATCCTTGATTAGTTCTAGGGTAGGGTTTTTTCTTTTATATTTATCGTCAAAATTTTACTCTATTATAATAAGAAAAAAAAACAAAAAGAAACTAAAACACTGGCAGAAACTTTATAAACTATTAAGAGTGTCTTCTTCTGGATGGATTATGGTCAAATTTTTCTTCCTCTTCAATTTTTACTATGCTTTTCAAATTTCCAACAAAATGCCTGGCTAAATTTTATAATCAGTTAACAATTAACCTTTATTAAAAAGTAGTGATGTCCAGATAGCTTATAAGGAAAAGCCATCTTAATTTAATAAATATGACAACGTTCCATAATTAGGGAGTTGTCTAGGAATACTAGTGTCTGTTGACATACATAGAGGTTCATTAAAAAGGGTTGCAAATTCTTTGACACTCCTCTCCTAGAGTAATGTGGTCTGTTTCCCTTCTCCTTGAACCTGTGACTTTTATGATGATGGAGTATGATAGAAGTGGCACTGTGCCAATTTTGAGCCAGCCTTTAACAGGACTGAAGTCTCTTCCTTGTTCTCTTCAACCACTGCAGCCAACATATGCTAGTTATCTGTAGAGACCACATGGAGAAAAAGGAAGATGACCAGCTAGCCCCCAGCTATTGCATTACCCCGTCACTCAAGACACAAGTTATCCCAGGTGAAGCCGCAGAAATCATGGAATAGAGAGAAGCACTGAATGAATTCCTAACTTATGAAATCAAGAGGTAAAAAAAATAATAAAAGGTTATTTAAAGAACTAAGCTTTGAGTGATGTATTATGTAACATTAGCTAAAGAGGTTAAGGTCCAGCCATGAATAATTATAGAGCTACCATATAAACCCAGGCAATCTAACTTCAGTATATACATATAAAACATACAGCAGAAGTTCAAAAAGTCCAAGGAAAGAGAAAAAGGATAACGGATGGGGAAGCATTGACAAGATTTATTCAGAAGCATTGACAAGATTTATTCAAAATCATGAGAAAATCAACTTAAAGAAATTTAAGGACCATCTAAGAAACAGTATTAGGAAAGTGATCAAGAGGATCACCTTAAGTTTATTTATATCTTGATATAGACAAAGGGAAATATTAAAGATGGTTGTTTTTCATTTTTTGTTTTTTTGAGAATTCTGGAATTCTGGGTGATTGCACCATGTTTGTTACCTATTTATAGCATCCCTCCGTCAAGGAAACTCCCAGAAAATATTCAAAACTGGAAAAAAAAAAGGTCTAAGTTATTTCTGGGTTAACTAGGAAGAACAAATGTTGCATTCTCCTCTAAAGTCATTTTTGATGTTTAAGATATTTAATTAAATAAGTGTATGCAAGTGAAGCAGAGAGATGAGTACATCGAACCTATAGAACTTCAGGAAAAAACAAACAAAAATATATATCAAGGACCTCAGCTTCTATCTGAAAAAGTGAGGAAAATAAGAGTCAATTAAGCCCAAGGCAAGCAAAAGAAATAACCAGGATGGGAGAAGAAATCAATGAAATATAAAATAGGGGGAAAAAGCCAAAAAAGAGAAAATCATTGAGAACCAAAACTGGTTCTTTGAGAAGTTTGAATTGATAAACTTTGTAAAGACCTAGGTGGAAGAGGAAGAGGAGGAGAAGGAGAAGAAGAAGGGGAGGAAGAAGAAGAGGAAGAAGGGGATGGTGGAGGGGAAGGAGAAGAAGAAGAACAAGAGGGGAAGGGGGGAGGGAAGGAGGAGAGGAAGGGGGAGGAAGAGGAGGGGTAGGAAAAGAAGGAGGAGGAGGAGAAGAGATAGAGGACAGAAGATGGGGGAGGGGGAGATGGAGAGAAAGTTAGGGAGAGGGAGAGGGAGGAGACAAATTTCCAAAATCAGAAATGAAAGTGGTGACATCAGTGCAGATTCTACAGATATTAAAAGGATAGTAAAGGAATATTATGAACAACTGTTTGTCAGTAAATACAATTAAACAACTTAGATAAACTACAGAAACTACCAACATTAATTGAAAAAAAATGAATAATCTTAGCTGTCCTGCATCTACTAACAGAATTTTTTATAGCTAAAATTCACCTCACAAAAACAAACCAACCAACCTCTAGGCTCAGAAGACTTCATTAGTAAATCAAACATTCAAGTGAAAATAATATTAATTTTACCCAAAGTCTTGCAGAAAATTAAGGAAGATGAAATACTTCCCAACTCATTCCATGAGGCCAGAATTACCCTAATACCCAAACCATAAAGAAAGATAGTGGAAAAGAAAACTACAGAAAAAATTTCCTCTTGAATATATATGCAAAATTTCCTAACAAAAAGTTAGCAAATCAAATCCAACATTATATAAATAATACATCATGACTAAATGGGTTTTATCCAGGATTGCAAGGTTAGTTTAACATTTGAAAATAAATCAGTGTAACTCAGCATAAAAAGAAACTACAAAAGAAAATTAATATGATTATTTCATGTTGTTTTCTAAAATAAGTTAACAAAATCCAACATCTACTATGATTAAAAACTGTCAGGAAACTAGGAATAGAAGGGAACTTTCTCAACTTAATAAAGAACATTTATGACAACGCATAGCAAACATTTCATTTAATGGGTAAAGTCCAAATGCTTTCTCTCTAAAATCAGAAAGAAGATACAGAAGTCCTCTCTCGCCACTTTTTTCCATCATTTTACTGGAGGTCCTAGCTAGTGCAAAAAATCAGAAAAAAAAAAAAAAAATAGGAAGAATTCATGTTGTTACTGAGTCCAAGCTAGTTCTGTTCCCTGCACCACAGTCCAATAAATCTTGAAACAAGTTGGTGGGGCAAGAAATCGTGACTTTATTCGCAAAGCCAGCAGACCAAGAAGATGGTGGACCAATGTCTCAGAGAAACATCTTACCCAAGTTAGAATTCAGACTTCTTTTATGCTAAAAGTGGATGGGGTGTGGTTGTTGCAAACATCTTGGTGCCAGAATCCTTTGTCCTTGCAGCTGTTCTGTACATAGGTCTGGTCACAATGTTCCTGTAAACCTCCAGCAAGACAAATGTTATACTCTGTTCTGCAACTTTTTGTTTCTATGTGAATGGAAAAGTGTTATACCTTTAAAGGTCAGAGCCTGTATATTTCAGGCTACAGGCAACATTCTTTTACAAAAGGTGCAGAGCCAGCATGACTAAGCACAGGCAGCAGAGCACAAAGGTCAAAGTAAAGGAATAGATTCATTATGGAGTCAGTTTTATTCTTCTCTATTACAATATTGGAAGGAAGAGGTAAAACTCTTTTTTATTCACAGATGACACAATCATCTGTGTAGAAAATCCAATGGAATGTGCAAAAAAAATCCCAAGTACTTTGACTAATAATAAGTGAGTTTTGCAGAGTTGCAGGATAAAGGATTGCTATGTGAAAATTAATTGTATTTTTATGTACAAGCAACAATCAAAAAATAAAATAAAATACATGATTTACCATTAAAAGATATGCAATAGCATTGCTGAAAGAATCTGAAGAAGACCTAGTTAAAAGGAAAGCCATAACACGATCATGGGTAGGAAGACTCAATTTTTAAAAAACGTCAAGCATCCCCCTGTTGATCTAAGGAATCAATACAATCCTAGTCAAAATCTTGGAAGCTTTTTCTTTTTTTAATAGAAATTGACTGTTCTAAAAGTCATATGGAAATAAAACGGACCACTAACAACTCAAATAATTTTGAAAAAGGGCAAAGTTGGAAGACTAAAACTACACGATTTCAAGACATTTAAAAGCTACAATAATAATTTTTTAAAACCGGGACGAGTACCCCACACTAACTCCCTTCTGTCACCCTCCTGGGGCCCTATTAGTTCCCAGCCCCTCCTTCCTGCTAACAGTCCTAGTGAAGTAATGGTATAAAACTCAATCAATCAATCAATTAATCAATCAAACAGAATAGAAAATCCAGTAATAGATTCACACACATGGACAGATGATTTCTTAAATAGTTACAAAGGCAATTATAGAGAAAGGATACTCTTTTCAACAAATAGTGTTGGTACAATTAGGTATCCATATGCAAACTGACAAACTTTGACCAGTGCCTTACATCATATTACAAAAAAATCAATTAAAGATATGTTATAGAGCAAAAAACCACACGTGAACTTTGCAATTGATGCAGAAAAAGCATTTGAGAAAATTCAACACCCCTTCATGATAAAAACACTCAACAAACTTGGAATTGATGGGAACTTTCTCAAAATAATAAAGGCCATGTGAGTGATATCAGCATCATGACTGCATAAGACATCCCTCCTTTAATAATAAAAGCCATATATGCAAATCCTATGGCTAACAGCATTCTTTTTATTTATTTATTTATTTTTTTGGCCGCACCGCATGGCATGAGGAACCAGGGATTGAAGCCATGCCGCCTGCAATGGAAGTGCCGAGTCTTAACCTCTGGACACCAGGGAAGTCTCACTAACATCATTCTTAATGTTGAAATGCTGAAAGCTTTTTCCCTAAGATCAGGTACAAGACAAACAGGCCCACTTTTACCACCTCCATTCAGCACAGTATTGGAAGTTTAAGCCACAGCACTTAGGTAAGGAAAAGAAATAAGAGACAATCAATTTGGAAAGAAAGAAGTAAAAATTTTTTTGTTCATGTGTGACATACTCCTATACATAGAAAACCCTAACGATTCCACAAAAGACTCCTGTGAAATTAGTAACTAAATTAAGCAACATTAAAGGACACAAAATCAACACTCAAAAATCAGTTGTGTTTCTATGAAATAACAACGAATAATAAAAAAAATTTTTAAACCTGAAAATGTCATGTATATGAATGTTCATAGCAGCTTTATTTTTAATAGCCAAAGAAAGACTAGAAATAATCCAAATGTCCACTCCTGCATTAAAAAAAATCTTTCTGAAACAGAAGCTTAATCTAATGTTAAGGAATCTTATTCATGATTTTGTGACTGTTTTGTAAATGCTCTTATTGATACTTTTCAGATGCATGGGCAAGAAATTTATCCAAGAATCAATTTCTTACTTTACTCTGGATAAAATTTCTTTTGTTTCTTTGGATCCCAAGACAAATATTATAGCTTCCAAGTTTTCCTTCCCAATTGTACTTTCAGATGTCTGGTTTCTTTTGTCTTTTCTCCCTGTAACAATATAATAAATTTCTTCTCCTTAATAACATAATAACAATTAACTATAAATCAATTGTTCTACATCATTTCATTTTAAAGTAATCACAATTATTCATATAATTCAGTGTTAAATACTTGTCTTGAATATAATGTTATAGTTTTCTATTCTAAAACTTAATATATTTTTGTAGAAACAGCTATATGTTTGAGAGTACTAATATGTCATAGGTAGCATACATGGGGCAGGAGGACCTTCCTTGCTTACTGTGTTCTCATTACTGTACCATGGTTAATGTTTCCTGATGAGACTGTTGAATATACAGTAAACAATGCTATTTGATTAATTCATTCATTTTTAATCAGTTTCTTCTGTTTTTTGTTGACTGCTGTATATCCCTAGCAAAACAGACCACCTTTCTGTCTCTTTTTTCTCTCTTGTCTCCCCTTCCTTTTCTAGATAGAATGAATGATATACATACTTGTACAATTTTATGCCATATATTTAAAAATGACTTTTACATGACACAAAGGCTGGCTAAACTTTACCACCCAGTATGTTGGCTTTGAGGCTCATTAAAGTCTGGTGGCTTCTGAATTAACTTGTGGGTCCCTACAGTGATGGAAATTGCTTCTTTCCAGTATTATTGACTGATAAAGCAGGTGAGAACTTGTTTGCATCCTTTGAACAAATTCATTAGTTTCCCATAATGGCTGTTGCAGGCAAACACTGTACTATTTAATTAGCAGACTCTCTTTGGTGAGCTTATAAACAATTACAGGACCTTTTTTCTTCCATTTGTGTTCAGGACACATGTTTTTTATGGCCAGTCTGACTCATCTCCAATCAACAGTTGTATGCCTAACACCAACCATTAATAACTATTCAAGCTACTGCCTATATTTTTTTCATGATCTAAAAATAAGATTCTATCAATCTTCAAGATTAATTGCCTGGGCAGCAAAAGTTTTAAGCCTCTTCAATCCAAGTCTTCAAGTTGATACCACTTTCTCTAAATCTTCCATGCCATTGCCTCATAAATGGAAGCAACATGTAAGTGTTGAAAATCTCTATACTGAACACATACATGTGTCCCATTGACAATAACCTGGTACAAGCGGACATAGCAATGAATTATTCCTGCCATACTGGAGCTAGGGCATAACCGTTGCCATATCCTTCAAATTTTAAAGATAAGTTAAATTCCAGCATTTAAAAAATAGTAAATCCCCCAATTTTTAAATATATAAAGACATTTATATGTAAGTATTTAAATAAATAAAGAATGCTATCTATTTTTAGCATGTTGTAGATAATCATTATTAGGACCAACAAAGGACATCTGCAGACCAAATCTTGTAGACAATTAGTATATACAGTCTATCCTCATTATGTGTGGAAATATTCCATAAATTTCATATTTGATCATTCATTTACCAGCTAAAATTCATTTGTAACTTAGAATGAATACTGTGACACTTTCATGGTCATTTGTGAACATGCACAGAGTGGTGAAAAGTTTGAGATGCCAGATGTACGCATCCGACAGGGCAATGCTCTGCCTTCGTGCACACCTCTTCCCTCATTTGAGCTGAGTCCTCTTCAGAGCCCAGTTTTCCTTTCATTTCAGTGTCCATGGTGCCCACCTATTTGGAAAGATCTAAACAAGTGCTCCCACTGTTGGCCTGTTATACTTCATACAACCCATGAGATTTGCCTGTGACTATGAAATGGGTCAAGTAACTATGCAGTGCTTCTCATCTTGTCATTTTATGCTAGTAATAATAATAATGATAATAGTTTAAGGTCTGCAATGAATTCAGTTATAGCTGTCTTTATTTTTTTAATAAATTAAAAAAAATTATTTTTATCTTTTGCCTACACCACAAAGCATGTGCGGATCTTAGCTCCCCAACCAGGGATCCAACCTGTGCTCCCTGCAGTAGAACCACAGTCTTAACCTCTGGACCCCCAGAGAAGTCCCTGTAGTTGTCTTCACATGATGCACTACCTCCACTCCTATCTTCCCATTTATGTTTCCCTCCAAATCCGTTTTACTATGGCCTCTGTGATGAACAAACCATTATAAATAAATACATCTATTTTCTTAGTTCCTCCTCTATTCTCTTTAACCCTTTGGCAGAAAGGAAATCCAGTGCTCCCGCAAGATAAAATCTCCTAGGCAGCCAGCTTTCCAGGCTTCATAAACAACCTGTTGAGATTTGTTGAGATTTTACTGGAATGGCGTTGAAACTATAGATCAGTTTGGGGAGAGCTGACATCTCTATTACACTGAGACTATCAGTCTGTAAACATGGTATATCTCTCCATTTAGGTTCTCTTAAATGTCTATCAATAAAGATTTGTAGCTTTCCCTGTAAAATTCTAAAAATCTTCTGTTAGATTAATTCCTGTGTCATTTATAGTCTTTGATGCTATGGTGAATAATATTTTTAAAAATTTCATTTTCTAATTCTTTGTTGCTAGGCTATAGATGTGTAATTAATTTTTGTATATCAATTTTAATCCAGAAAATTTGATAACCTGAAATAATTCTAATAACTCATGTAGATTCTTTTGCAGATAATGACAGTATTGTTTCTTTCCTTCCTAAACTTATAACTTATTTTGAAACTTTCATTTCTTTTCTGATCTTAGTATGCTGACTGGGAGCCCCATATAAGATTTTTTAGAACTGGTGATAGTTGATAACCTTGTCTTGTTAATATAGGGGTATATTAAAGGAGCCGTTTTGAACTTTGTACCTTTAAGTGCAACATGTATCATAGGTTTTCTATAAATATTCTTCGTCAGCTTAAGATTGTTACGTTCCATTGTTGCTTTGTTAAAAATTTCGGCTATAAAAGTGTCACATATTTCTTCCTGAAATATGCTAATAGGATGAATTGTATTAATAGAGTTTCCAATGTTGACCTATCCGTGCATTCTTAGGTCATGAGGTGTTATCTGTTTCACATTGTTGTATTTGGTTGCTGATTTGTAGTTATTTAGGACTTTTCACCTATGATTGAAAGTGAGATTGGGAAGCAAATTTTCTTCCTCTTAAATGTTTTTTCCTGATTTTCATATTGAAGGTTTTCTAGACTGAAAGATGACATAGCGAGTGTTTCATTTTATTTTCTCTACCCTCAGATAATTTGTATAAGGTTGGAATTATTCAGGTTTTCTCTTTTATAATGTCAGTAATTTTTAAGTCCTATTTATTTTAGAATGTTTCCATTTCATCTAAGTTTTCAACTGCATAGTAAAAATGTCTACAAAATTCTACTCTGTCTTCAATGTGATGTCTGAGTTACATTCCTCTTATATCTTAACAGTTTTTTATTGTTCTGCCTCTTCTCTCTCTCTCTCTGAAGACTTGCCAGAGATTTGTCAATTTTACTGGCCTTTGTATAGAATTGACTTTTGGCTTTGGTAATTTTATTTATTCCATGCTTGTTTTCTGTTACTCTAATAATGAGTACAGAATACACAAGCATACACAGGACATTCACATCTTTGCTTGCATTTTTATTTTTTTTATTGATGTACTTTCAAAGAGAAGATTTTTAAAACTGTAGATTCAGTTCACGTTACCAATTATGTTGAAGGTTTTGCTTCTTGTTACCTAGCTAAGAACTCTTTGCTTGCTCCAAGATTGAAGGATTTTCTCCTGGGTATTCTAAAAGTTTTGGAGTTTTAGCTTCTATGTTTAGATCTATAGTCCATTGTGATTTAATTTTCTTATTGGGTGTAAAATAAGAGTCCAGGTTAATTTCTTTTTCTATATGGATCATTTGTTATTCAGGGACTGCGTGGTACAAGGACTGTCATTTCCCAAGGCACAAAGGTGTTGACAACTTTGTTGAAAATCTATTAACCTTATATGTATGGGTATATTTCTAGTTTCTTTAGAGTGTTCATTGATTTAGATACTTATCTTCATAGCAATACTGTACACTATTGGTTGCTATAATTTTAAATTAAATTTTGAAATCAGGATCAAACTTTGTTCCTCTTTTTGCAAAGTTTATGTAGCTATTTTATGTTCTTTGCATGTCAATTTAAGTTTTAGAATTAGTTTACTAATCTCTATGAAAAGCTTCATGAGATTTTGATACATAAAACAGACAAAAGGTGTATATGACATGACATTGGCCCTTTTTTAAAGCACTGATGTCTTTTAGGCAGGAAACATACCCTTAACTTGTGTTCAATAGGCTAAATATTTTTATAATTATTGATATAAATCTAAGCAAATTTGAGTTTCATGACTTTTCCCCCCTCATTTAATGTCTGAAGTACTTTTCAAGTATGTGTCCTTTAATACCTCTTCAGGGGAGTACAAAACAGAGAATAAATATAAATATGTATACTGATACATAAGTATAAGTAAGTATAATATATATATAAATAAGCATATAGTAAGTATAAATATGTAAAATTAAGTTGAAATCTATAGAGCATAAATTAATTTAAATTATTTTAAAGTAGTTTCACAAACTGGTAAATATAACAAATGATAATTTAAAAATAAAATGTCATTAACAAAACAATTTTTAATAATATCAAATTTGTTCATTAAAATCATACTTTATATAAAAATGAGAAAATCATTCTAAGAAGGTATCTTTGCTACTTACCACAAATATTTCAAGGTTTGGTGATCCACCATAAATATTGTGCTTCCAATATTTTTACCAACAGGGAAAGCTTTAGACTTGAATTTGGAGATTTATTTCTAGTTCCAGTGTTATAGGGACAGTTGAACAAGTAACAGTCTTCCTGGAAGTCTTTATCCTTATTTAAAAGCTGAAGGAGTTATAGTAAATGAGTTTTAAAGAGCCATTTAGTTCTAAATATTAAAATTATCTGATAAAAAAGCATTTCAAAGCTATGTAGATCAAGCTAGGAAAAGTTGCTCTTAGGAAAATATTGTTTGCATATCTGAATCAATTACTAGCTTGTAAATTCCACTAGTGCAGGATTGTGACATATTTATCTAAGTATGCCAGTGACAAACATGATATTTTATATATATCCAGTGCTCAGTGACTGTGGAATAAATAATTAATGTCATTGCAGGAAAATTAAAACCAGAAAATAATGTTTTGTTGTGCCTGTCTAAAAGCCTAATCTTTTTATTTAAAAAGGAAACCTAGGCAAACACGCGCACGCGCACACACACGCATACTTTGTTAAGACTTACAGGATAATGTGAGAAATTTCACATGGCAATTGCTAAGTGAAATCTTAAAGCCTGTGACATTATAAGTGGTACAAACATTCAATTAAAACTATAAAACCCAATATTATAAGATCATGTGCAATGTATTTAAAGTAGCAATGTCTTCAAGTTTGATGCAGATTCTTCTTATATTATTAATGAGCTAGGCCTTTAGAACCACTTGGCAAGACAGTTTTATTGCTTGCTAATTAGGCTCCACATTTTAAAGACACACTTTCATATAAAATAGAAAAACTCATTTTTCAGATATTTGAAAAACAAATCCAAGTATTTGCCCATTTAATTGATTATTTTTTTATCCTCCCCATTGCAAGGTAGTTTTCTTGCATTTAGAGTTAACATTGAAAGTAAACAGTTTTACACAAGTGTTTTCTTATAAAAAAGCTTTAATTTGGGTGTTTGGTGATGCATGTAGTCAGTTCTCTTAATACTTTAATGCTATTGAAAATATGTAATATACTTCCTGTTCTGTTAGAAGTTTCAAACACCAAACATTAATTTTTGTAGGAAAATATGTCCCATGATTTTAGGACCAATTCAGATTGGATACGTAATATGGACTAGGATTTGGTATTGCTGTCTTTCAGGTCCCAACTCCCATTATCGTGATTTGACACGTCTCTTCTCTCAGAGAACAATGGCGTCTATTACATGTGGGACTTCCCTGCTAACTTTAACTGAGTTGACTCATCAGCATTTATTTCTACATTCTCCGTCTCGCTGAAGTCACCGACTCTCTGATGGCCTTGACAAGAGAACTTGGTATTATTTGGAAACAATGCCATCACATATGCTATGCAAACCACTCTTTTCTCAAACCTTCTAAATTTCGATGACTTAAAAAAAATAGCCTGAAACCTGAATATGTTCAAAAAAATTTTATGGATTTATTTTGATGGTATTTTGTCACAATTTAAAAAAGGCTTTATAAAATTAAAACCTCTTAAGTATTTGTTGGAAGATAATTATCCATGGATCTCTCTTGTTTCTACCCAGTTTTTGAGCAAGGCACTAACTGTCTTTAATTATGGATTATTTTTTCAAGGATGTTTAGCTAAAAGCCCTAGAAGTTAGAAGTAGTATCTCTCCCTGTGGAGCAATGGGTAGGCATGCTTACTGTCTAATGTAATCAAGTTAATGATAATGTCTCCCTCTTACTATTATAAAAATTTGGTTTCCCTAAGCTCCCGATTTCACACCCACTGTTGTGTGCAGATACCCAATCTCCCTAATATACCCTGTGGAAATTGGAGCTTGCAAAATTGGTGGAAAAAAATCATGTTAATCTTGCTACTGCAATTTGCAGTTATAAAATGTGAATAATAAAATTTACTTCATCTCTGACTCAGGAAGCATGCATCTTCTACTAGCATCCACAAAAGTGTGGAGGGATAACCCGCAGTTCAGCTCCTCTGCCAGATTATGATACCAGGGGAATCAAGAGACATCAGTCAGTTTGATATTTGAAATTATCCATTTGGAGCTGAATCTGCGGTTGAAAGTTTAACTCTCTTTTAGATTGTATACAAAGTATTTGTACAAAGTTTCTCCATTATTTCCAACTAAATATGAAAGATGTCTGCAATCAAAAATTTTTTAAATTTCTGAGGCAGAACAAGAATCCATGAACGATGGGAGTTTGGTGGTGATAAGCAGGTGAGGCCAGGAGGCACCACTAGATAAGAAAAACACAGAATTAGGAAGTAGGACCAGTACAAAACAACTTCAGTGACATGGCATTTTGCCTCCATTGTCTTCACAGAGAGCTTGGAGTCAAAAGCGCGAAGGAAAATGAATTTTCAGAAATGGCTAATATCAACTTGAGGATTTCTTGACAACAAACTTTGGTTGTTTTTTTTGTTCATTTTTTTTTTTTTTTTTTTTTTTTTTGGTTTTGCTTTGGTAGAATCCAAGTGACATGAAACTGTCATCGATTGCAGGCAGATGTGGTCAGCAATTTGATTGGGATCAGCTCATGGATTGCTTTATGGTTCAGAAGTTCTAGAAATGGATGCAGAGGAAATGTCAGACCACAGGTACAAATAAAAAATAAAAGCGACATCTATTAAGGACAAACAAATAAAATAAATTGAAAAATGTTACCACTATAATTGGCAGCATCTATAAAAGTAAACTATTGAATTTATCTCTAAGATGGAAGCTAGCAAAGGCTGATCTTTTATAGGAATGAGCAGGAGACATTTTTTATGGATATCATTGTGACTTACACTTGCATTTATTTTTACCTGAGAATAATGTTGAGAGAAATAAATTATGTATGACTAAAAATATTTAAATTTCTGGTAGAGGTTTTTATAAAGCAGATTTCATAAAGTATAATAGAACAGGATTTGTTATAATATACTATAGTAAAGAATCAAATTTTGCTGTCTTTATCTTGGCTAAATACAGTTCAATTTTCTATCACAGAGAGACTAAGTCTAATTTGCAAGAGGCCTGAGATGATGACTTGAGAAATGGGCAGAAAACTGTGGAGCTACTGACATTTTTCTTAGATCTACTACTCTACCTCTAAAATCTCTACTTAATAAGAAAAGATTTTTTAAAATGTTATGCAAGGGCTTGGCTAGTTCATCTGACTCTTGGTGATAACCACCTTTTCCCTTTTTTTTTTTCCAATCAAGTGTAATTTTTTGTTATGCTTTTACTTCGGCATGCCAGATTTCTAGTTTAGTAAATCACATGTGTTCTCATCCACAATTTCCTGATTCCAACCCTGTACAGAATGAAAGAAAGAAAGAGAAAGAAAGAAAGAAAGAAAAAGAAAGAAAGAAAGAGGAAGGAAAGAAAGAAGAAAGAAAGAAAAAGAAAGAAAGAAAGAAGAAAGAAAGAAAGAAAGAAAGAAAGAAAGAAAGAAAGAAAGAAAGAAAGAAAGAAAGAAAGAAAGAAAGAAAGAAAGAAAGGAAAGAAAGAAAAAAGCAAAGAAAAATCTGCCAAGATAGAATTAAGAAGGAGAGATATTGGTCAAATAATGGATTCTGACCACTTCTAGAAGGGAATTCAAAATGATATGGCCAAATTCCTCATTTCTCACTTGCTGTTCAGTTTGAGCTACCATTAGTTTGAATATAATGTGTCTTTACATGATCTTCTACATGTTTTTCCTGCTTGGTGTTCAACTGGTTATCTTAAATTTGTATATATGTATCAAAATTAGGAAATTTTGACCTTTGTTTTTCGAATACACACACACACACACACACACACTTTTTTGGTCCATTCTGTCTTTTATTCTTGGGCTCCAATTACTTAGATGATTTGATATTATCTATAATGGGTCCCTCAGGCTTATTTTTTTCTCTGTTCTCTGTATTAGATATTTCTGTTAATCTATCTTCAGCTTCATTTACTCTTACTGCTGCTATCTCTAATCTGCTAAGTCCCTCCAGTGAATATTTTATTTGAAACATTGCATTTTTCATTATATTTTTCATTTCTAGAGTTTCCATTGGTCTTTAAAAAATGGTTTTTATTTAACTAAAGATATTTCATATTTTTGATCCATCATAAGATTGTTTGTTTTTGCATGTTTGAGAATGGTTTTAGTAGCTGTTTTAAAATACTATTATTCCAATTTATGGTTCACTCAGAGTTGTTTCCATTGATTTTTATTTCTGTGTATCATTTTATTGATTTATCAACTGTCACATAATTGTGAATTGCGTATTAGATATTGTGACACAAATTACAAGGGCACTGGGTTCTGTTATTCTTCTGTGATGAATGCTATTTCATTTGTTTTATCAGGCAATTATATTAATTAGACTAAAACTGTAAGCTCTGCTTTTCGGATAGTAGCTCTGACCTAAGTTCAGATATGTCGTTAGCTGGTGGCATTGAGTTCACTCTGGATGTTTATTCTGGGGTCAGTCATAGATTTACTTCATCAAATTTGGTGACCATGTTCTGGCCCTTTTGCCTTGGGGATTACTTCCTCTAATGCCCACGTTTTCCTGGATTTATTCTTCTGCAACCCTAGTTAAGAATGACTGCATTTTCCCACCAGTGCTCTCATTAGCCACATGCCTGAAAAAAAAACAAAGTTGTGAATGCACGACATGGAACTTCTCTCCTTTGTTTATGTACTCCTTACCAGAATTGTCCCTGATTCATTTTTTTTTAATTTAATTAATTTATTATTTTTTTGCGGGTACACCAAGTTCAATCAACTGTTTTTATACACATATCCCCGTATTCCCTCCCTTCCTTGACTCCCCCCACCTCAAGTCACCCCACCCTCCCCACCCCAGTCCTCTAAGGCATCTTCCATCCTCGAGTTGGACTCCCTTTGTTATACAACAACTTCCCACTGGCTATCTATTTTACAGTTGGTAGCATATATATGTCTGTGCTACTCTCTCGCTTCGTCTCAGCTTCCCCTTCACCCACCGCCCCCTCCCAAACCTCGAGTTCTCCAGTCTATTCTCTGTATCTGCGTCCTTGGTCTTGTCACTGAGTTCATCAGTACCATTTTTAGATTCCATATATGTGAGTTAGCATACAATATTTGTCTTTCTCTTTCTGACTTACTTCACTCTGTATGACAGACTGTAGTTCTATCCACCTCATTACATATAGCTCCATCTCATCCCTTTTTATAGCTGAGTAATATTCCATTGTATATATATGCCACATCTTCTTTATCCATTCGTTTGTTGATGGGCATTTAGGTTGCTTCCATGTCCTGGCTATTGTAAATAGTGCTGCAATAAACATTATGGTACAAGTTTCTTTTGGGATTATGGTTTTCTTTGGGTATATGCCCAGGAGTGGGATGACTGGATCATATGGTAGTTCTATTTGTAGTTTTTTAAGGAACCTCCAAATTGTTTTCCATAGTGGCTGTACAAACTTACATTCCTACCAACAGTGCAAGAGAGTTCCCTTTTCTCCACACCCTCTCCAACATTTGTTGTTTCCAGATTTTGTGATGATGGCCATTCTGGCTGGTGTGAGGTGATACCTCATTGTGGCTTTGACTTGCATTTCTCTGATGATTAGTGATGTTGAGCATCTTTTCATGTGTTTGTTAGCCATCTGTATGTCTTCTTTGGAGAAATGTCTGTTTAGGTCTTCTGCCCATTTGTGGATTGGGTTATTTGCTTTTTTGGTATTAAGCTTCACGAGCTGCTTGTATATTTTGGAGGTTAATCCTTTGTCCATTGTTTCATAGGCAACTATTTTTTCCCATTCTGAGGGTTGCCTTTTAGTCTTGTTTATGGTTTCTTTCACTGTGCAAAAGCTTTTAAGTTTCATGAGGTCCCATTTGTTTATTCTTGATTTTATTTCCATGATTCTAGGAGGTGGGTCCAAAAGGATCTTGCTTTGATGGATGTCATAGAGTGTTCTGCCTATGTTTTCCTCTAGGAGTTTTATAGTGTCTGGCCTTCCATGTAGGTCTTTAATGCACTTTGAGTTTATTTTTGTGTGTGGTGTTAGGAAGTGTTCTAATTTCATTCTTTTACATGTAGCTGTCCAATTTTCCCAGCACCACTTATTGAAGAGGCTGTCTTTTTTCCATTGTATATTCGTGCCTCCTTTGTCAAAGATAAGGTGCCCATATGTGTTTGGGCTTACTTCTGAGTTCTCTATTCTATTCCATTGGTCTTCCTTTCTATTTTTGTGCCAGTACCATACTGTCTTGATCACTATGGCCTTGTAGTATAGTTTGAAGTCAGGAAGCCTGATTCCACCAACTCCATTTTTCCTTCTCAAGATTGCTTTGGCTATTCGGGGTCTTTTGCGTTTCCATACAAATTGTCCCTGATTCATTTAACTCTGCTGTGTCATCAGGAAGCTATCCTTTTGTAATGACCAGGGCTTATAGTTGTTATTTGAAAGGAGGTCTTTCCAGTAGGATCTTAACCATAACCAGAAGTGAAACTTCTAGAGATTTTAATATAACCTGTTTTGTTACCAGTATATTAAAATTATTATGTACTTTCTATTTTGATTTTCTATTTTACTCAAGATTTATTAATAATAAAATTTACCCTTTTAAGTAATTAAATTAGTCTTTCCTTTATCTTCCTACTTCCTTTTGATAACTTCTCATTTATTGTTCTGTTGTATCAGAATAGGTTATATACTATTCTACTTTTTGGAGCTTGTCCATGTGTTTGTGATATTAGGTCCATTTCTTAAATTTTCACAATAATAGAAAAGAAGTTAATTTTTCTTATTGGTATACACAGGTTGATATATATCATTATTTATTTTGTTTGTCTTGGAAAATCCTTATATTTTGATTACTCAATCTCTTCTGACAGATATAATTTAATATTTTCATTTTACATAATATTGCTATAGATTTCTCTTATACTTTCTTATTATTTATTCTCATTGATACATCCTGTGTTATGTATATTTATGACAGATATCAAATGTAATATTATTTTTAATATAACATTTGGAAATTGTCCACTTTGGGTGCCTGGAAACTGTTGGGTGGCAGTGCTGTTTAAGAGGGGCTACCTGAGCCTGGTTCAGGATCCACGGGGTCCTCTAGTCCTGGTTTCTCCCTTGTGGCTCTTTCCTTCTCTCCTACCTTATATTGCAGGCATGGGCTCCACCAGATACCCCGAGGAGCTCTCAGCTTTGCATCTATGGCATTATTATGGTCTCCCCATTTCCAGGAGGGCTGCCAGACAAATATATCTCTCCCACTAGCAGGACAATATTTATTTCCTGGAGCCTATGAGACTGGGTCACCAAAATGGTGCTGGCTTCTTGATTTGGGGTAACTCAAATTATTCATATAGACAAGGGTCCCAAGAAGGATATTTGCCAGGAGCTCCAGGTATCATAGGGGGCATCCAGCTCTTAAGCCCCTTGATTAACTGCTAGTTGTATTGCCTTGAACATAAAGAACACGAAAAATAGAAAAAAAAAGAGAAAGGCAATCTTTGACAATAAAACTTGCAATAGAAAACTACTTATGTTCTTAAGAATTCAGCAACAAGGTACGTTCTTATTCTTTTAAGCTCAACAAAAAATTTGACATTTTTTTTTTCCTGCAGGTAGTGGAATGATGATTCATATATAGCAAGTCATCAGACAAAAGCTTGTGTCCTCCTCAGTGGCAATCAATTCTGATAACAAAGTCATGTCAGTTTATCCAGAAAGATCCTTTTAGAAGGTATCAATCACAGCATCTCATCTTTATAGAAAAGTTTAATATTTCTTTGAGTTTATATTCTTCATATATAACATTGTTTATGCAAATTTTCCCAACTGAGATTTCCAAATGGATAAATTGTGAAGGATGAAACACACTATCAGAATGCACTATCTTTTTCCCCTGTGATAAATAAATATATACGAAGGTGAGTCAAAAATTATCTGCACTCTGGCTGTAGAATTTACAGAAGTTTTGCTATAACTGGAGTACGGATAATTTTTGACTCACCCTCGTATATTTGCTTTATTTCCCTTAAGAGGTGATACACTCAAATCTTGGGGAATCAAAAGGAATTTCTGGATGCATTTATCATAATTATCTGGGATTTCAAAAATTATCACAAATATTCACAAAAAGGGAAAATCTAAGATATCTAAGGCAGCTCTGCAGGACAGATCAGATAAGATTCACCTCTCAGGAGAGGCAGGAACGGGTCTTGGTAGAAAGTGTTTCCTGATGGTTATGCCAAAAGTTGAAGCTCCTTTTACCCTTCAGGACCTTGGTTCATGCCCACTCCTCTTAACCAAACAAACAAAGCACAGAACTCTTGAAGTCTTGTTTGGTGGGATATTCTTAAATTCATCTGAATCAAATTAGAATTTCAGAAAGAGAGAGAAAGCAATAACCAGGAAAACGTTATTGAAAGCATAATTTCTTTTTTGTGTGGAAACTGCAAAAATCACCAGCATGCCTTTGCCAGCAGTACCTGTCATAATTTTCCTCAATGTAATTAACTATCGTGAAAGAATATTTAAATGGCAGTTCTCATTTTGCATTTTACTTTCTACCTTAGACCATCATGTCGATTGCCATCATCCCCAAATATCTGCTTCATAAGATAAATTAAAAACTTTAAAAATGAGTCTTCTGTGCCAAAAGTTTAATCATCTTCCAGTTCCCCCAGTGAGTCATGAACAGTTAACCCTCTGAACATATAAAAGCAAGGTTCTCTGTATCCCTCTCTCCTTTCACCCTCTGTCTGCTGACATTGTCTGATAACCACTGATAACCACTTGTGCACTAGGGGTTAATCACATAGCCCAATGGGGCTCCAGTGGTGGAAACAGGTTTTTTTCCTCATTGACTCCTTTATCTTCCCTCAGGGGGACATTCAGATGTAGAGGTCTCTACTTTTCCTTTGTTTTCATCCCTCATAATTTAGTTAGTTCTCCCTCAGGCAATCATGTTCTCACACAACAGCATCCTCTTGGACCCCTTCATCATTTCCATCCTCCTCAAACTTCACTCAGGAGGATAAGCACAGAGTTTCTGACCTCCCGCTATCTGTCCAGAATCTGCAGCGCCTGCTCTGGAGACAGGGAGCCCCCCTGGAGACCACTGGTGCCCTCTAGGCCAGTGCTGTCCTATAGAACATTCTGTGATGACGACATGTTCTTTAATATGTATGGGACTAAGGAGCATTTCAAGTAGGTTCATGTGACTGAATAAATTTTCAATTTTATTCCATTTTTAATTTAATAAATAACTAAAGTAAAATTCAATTTTTTTGAAATTTAATTTTTATTAGACTTTAATTTTAATTAATTTAAAGTTAAATTTTAAATTAAATTAAATAGCCACTGGTGACCTCGTGGCTACCATACTGGACAGTGCAGCTAACTGGACAACGTCATGCTCTAATGTCCTGAGGGACAGAAGGAGCTCGTTGTCAGATTCCTTCACAGTCTCATTCTTCACACAGATGATTCCAGGCCTGTAGTAAAGTTAGGGCATCTCCCAGGCCAATGCTTTTCCTTTTCTCTTCTGAATCTCATCCACCAAATATTAACATGCTGTCCGCTCAATTGTAAAACTGACTCAGTTCTCTTTGGAGACTGATGCTTCTTTATGTACATTTTTATCTCTTCTAAACTACTTTCATCAACTCAGTACAAAGGAAACTTTGACACTTCGATCTTCAGTTTATCTTAATAGGTTTTTTTCCCCCTCATTGAAATGTCTATTTATCACAGCTACTTTCCCCTCTGTTGAAGGGCTTTCTAATTCTGTTGATTTTCTGTGTTTTCTGAGGTCTAGATACAACTGGAAATAGCACCAGCAGCATTCTGGAGACCAGGCAGCCACAGATGTGGACGTGGGACCTTGCCAACTACTGTAGGCTCTTCCCTCCTATTTCCAATTTACAAGCTATCCACAACTAAAGGTGAGACTATTCCTAAAGGGTAAGATTATTGGTTTTTATTGACATAAACGTCCAAACATACATGTTTTAGTCTTAAAGGTAACCAGATATACTGGCAAATGTATATTTGTAGTTCAGACTACAAGTAGAGAATCTACATTCTTCTCAAACACACATTAATCAGTTGCTAAAATTGATAACATATTAAGCCGTAAGACAAGTTGCAACATATTTCAGTAAATCAAATATCATACCGACCACATTATCTCAACACAATGTAATTAAGTTACAGATCAACAAGGCAAAGATAACAAAAGAGTCCGTATGTTTGGAAATTTATAAATAGGCATCTCAATAACTGATCAAAGAAGAAATCATACAGGGGATTTTTTTTTTTTTTTTTTTGCTAGCTCCAAATCTATTTTAGTTTCTGTCATATTTCCTCAAGTCTAAGGGCTTGCTTTTAAGCTTGGGAGGGCATTTCTAGCGTGACCTCAGTGCTGCAAGCACAGCATACATTTATATATCCCCATGACGATTTCTAGAGCTTTCTTCCTGTGCAGCTGCCTGGATGCTTCAGCCACTGGAACAGCCACTGACCTCTCTTTCCACAGCTCAGGGCGACAGCTCCCTCTGCTTGGGCCCCTGTCCTTGTGTTCCTGCTAGAAGATGCTTCCGGGCAGAAAAAGCTATTGTTGGCTCAGCCGGTTTCTTTCTCTTCTTTTAGGGAACACAGTCCTGTGTTACCAGTGGTAAAGTGTCTGAAAATAGTTGGTTTATATATTTGTATTATTATGTTATATATTTATTTTTATATAAAAGTTATGTATTTTTTCCTGTTTTCTCACAGTTTGTGTATCCAGTTACATCGCTGCTGAGGCCTTTCCACCTCTGCGTGCTGCTCCCCATCTAGGGCATCTTTCCTTTCGTTCCATCTTGTCCTCCTGTCTTCTTCTCTCCACCCATCCTGGGCAAGTAACTAGCCTCCTCAATGTGCTCAGTCCTTTACAAAATGGAGAAAGAGCTCCAAATTATTTCAAACTGTTCCTGCTCTCTGCCCCCAAAATTGCTGAGTAAAGATCTTTTAAAATTGCCTGTGTGTGTGTGTGTGTGTGTGTGTGTGTATTGGCAGAGGGCCATGTAAAGGGAAAAAAATCTAACTTAAGATTTTAATAAAGTATTCTGGCTAAAAACTCTGTGATTACTGCATTCACAATTTAATCTCTCTCTCTGTCTCTCTCTCAGCACAGAACATTGTTGAAAATCATATGCCTGTGATAATTAAATTTTTGTGTCAACTTGACTGGGCCAGAGGGCGCCCACGTATTTGTTTAAACATTATTTTGGGTGTGTCTGTGAGGGACATTTTGAATGAGACTAGCATTGGAATCAGTAGACTGAATAAGGCAAGTTGCCCTCCTCAATGTGGGGCAGCGTAAACAATTCATTGCCAGCCTTAATAGAACAGAAAGGCTGAAACAGGGAAAACTCATTCTCTCTCTGCTTAACGGTCTTCCTGCGGGGACATCAGGCATCTCCTGCTTTTGCACTTGGGCTTGGAACCATACCATCAGCTCTTCTGGGTCTCCAGTGTATTAACTGCAGGTCTTGGGACTCTCAACTCCATAATCACGTCAGCCAGTTCCTTATAAGAAATCTCTTTAAATAGAAATATATAAAACTCACTATTTCCATAGGTTCTGTTTCTCTGGAGAACTCAGACTAATAGAGTGTCTTATTAAATGATTTCAATTCCATAAAGTCTTTTTGGCCACTTTCGTGTATTATTAATACTTTGCACAGTCTTTTGGGGACTGCTCTGATTCCTTTACTTCAGAGTGGAAATGCTGTAGGGAATTTGGGGGAAAGGAGAAGAAGGCAGTTATAAAAGGAGGAGAGCAAGACTTACAGACTGTCATGTAGATGAGGACCAAGTTCTATCAAAATTGGGAATAGGACATAGCCCTTTTCCCACCAGTATATCCATCACTTCACCTATATCCAAAATCATAGTCAATGCAGAGAAAAGGCACATGGTTGGAATTCAAACTTCATTCTAGCTACTGAAGAATTTTTGATAAATCACATTTTCCTTTCATGGGAAGTTTTCGTACATTTCATAAATGCATGGGATAACATTTTGTGATTTTCATTCATAAATGCGTTAGCTTTATGAGATATCTCAATATCCTGAGATGTTACGTGTCTTCACCTCTGTTTATTGAAATCATCTGAGGCTGATCTTTTTCTTTTTAATTAATTACTTTATTTGGTTGTGCCAGGTCTTAGTTGTGACAGGCGGGCTTTTTTGTTGCAGTTTGTGGGCTCCTTAGTTGCAGTACGTGGGCTCCTTAGTTGTGGCACGCGGGCTCCTTAGTTGTGGCATGCAAACTGTTAGCTGTGGCATGCATGTGGGATCTAGTTCCCTGACCAGGGATTGAACCTGGGCCCATTGCATTGAGAGTGTGGAGTCTTAACCACTGTACCACCAGGGAAGTCCCCATCTGAGGCTGATCTTAAGTTGCACTTCCTCTTTGTAGCCAACTTGACTTTGAACTTCTATTTCCATTATAATGGTTGCTTTCTTGGGAAATCATTTTCTCCTATAGGCATTTCATATGAGTACTTCTGTTGGTGTATTGAGAGAATGTGAGACTGGAATGCAGAAGAGAAAAAAGAAAGGAAATTAGAAAAGAAAACCCTCCTTGATATATAGGAAGATTGAGGGAAGAACACACTGGACTGGTATAATGGGTTGAATGGTGTCCCCCAAAGCTCATATGCCGAAGTCCTAACCCCTAGCACCCCAGAATGTGACATTATTTGGAAATAGGGTCATTGCAGATATCATTGGTAAAGATGAGGTCATACTGGAGTAGGGTGGATCCTCAATCCAATGTAACTAGTGCCTTTATGAAAGGGGGAAATTTGGGCACAGATATGCGCACAGGGAGAACACCGAGTGAACATGAAGGCAGAGATCAGGGTGATGCATCGAAAAGCCAAGGAACATCAAAGATTGAAAGCAAACCATCAGAAGCCAGGGGAGGCATGAAACTGCTCCTCCCTCACAGACCTCCCAAGGAACCCACCCTGCTGACACCTTGAGCTCAGACTTCTAGTCTCTGAAATTATGAAGCAATGCAATTCTGCTGTTTAAAGCACCAGTTTTTGGTACTTTGTTAAGACAGCCTCAGGAGACCACTATAACCAGAGGTCGGAAAACCTTGATTTTTGTCTCGGCATTTCCACTAATTCTGTGATTTGGATAATGTTGGTCATCATCTCTGTGTTTTTTTAGTTTCCTCAGCAAAAAAATGAAACTCTGTGCTGAATCAACATTTCTGTATTTTTTTTAGTATAGATACCTCTTTACACCCTTAAAAAGTATTGAGAGTCCCCCAAAGTTTTTTTGTGGTTTTACATGTATCTATATTTGCTATATTAAAAATTTTAAGGTAAGAAATTTTTAAAACTATTTTTGAATTCATTTTAAAATAAGAAACTCTTGCATTAGTACAAATTAAAATGAATAATATATTTACAATGTAATTTTATGAGAACTATATTTTACTAAAAAAATAAACTTAGGAGTAATCCTGTTTTACATTTTTGCAAATCTCTTCAATGTCTATCTTATAACACAGCCGGGTTCTTAGATCTGCTTCAGCAGTCAATCATTTGCAATATGTTGTTTTCATTTAAGTATATAAAGAAAACCCAGAGTTACACACACTTATAGTTGGAAAAGTGAGGAGTATTTTAATGGCTTTTTTGAAAGGCTGTTGGATATTCTTGGATTTTACACCAAAACTCTTCTCTTTTTTCTTAAAGGAAAGCTGTGCTGTGGAATCTGATACCTTATAAATGAAATTTTTTTTCTCTGTTACATTAAAATCCTCTGGGATAGTTTATATGTTGAATGGCTCTCCTACCTGTGTAAGGTTTTGTGTCAAAATGCTTTGGTCATTTGGAAAATATCAGTTCACTGAATTATGCAGATGTTCTACATGCTGACACATTTAACTATTTAATATCAAAAACATCACATTTATAAATAGGATTTTAAGCTCATGGTTACAGATGGAAGTTTTCCAAAATTCTGTTTTTTGCTTGAAAGCTCACATTTTATTGATATCAAAAAATAACATCTACCACAATGTTCATTGCAGCACTATTTACAATAGCCAGGACATTGAAGCAACCTAAATGCCCATCAACAGGTGAGTGGATAAAGAAGATGTGGCAGATATATACAATGGAATATTACTCAGCCATAAAAAGGAATGAAATTGAGTTATTTGTAGTGCAGTAGATGGATCTGAGTCTGTCATACAGAGTGAAGTAAGCCAGAAAGAGAAAAACAAATACCGTATGCTAACTCATATATATGAAATCTAAAAAAATGGTACTGATGAACCCAGTGACAGGGCAAGAATAAAGATGCAGATGTAGAAAACGGACTTGAGGACACAGGGTGGGGGGCGAAGGGGAAGTTGGGACGAAGTGAGAGAGTAGCATTGACGTATATGCACTACCAACTGCAAAATAGATAGCTAGTGGGAAGTTGCTGCATAGCACAGGGAGATCAACTCAGTGATGGGTGATGACTTGAGGGCTGGGATAGGGAGGGTGGGAAGGAGTCACGGGAGGGAGGGGATATGGGGATATATGTATAAATACAGCTGATTCATTTTGTTGTACAGTAAAAACTGGCACAACAGTGTAAAGCAATTATATTCCAATAAAGAGCTTAAAACAAAAAAGACAAAAAAAAAAAAAAAACCACATTGTTTTCCTTAAAGTGACCAGCTTACATTATTGGGGCTGGAGGAATGCCTGCTAAATTCCCAAGTCTGAAAAACCATAATTTGCCTATCAATTGCTCTTTCAAACTGATTTTCAACAATAAAAAAATGCTTTCTCATGGAGAAAAGAGAAGAAGCGTAAATCAGTTCTCAATTTAAGCAAGGGCACAAGTCATTTCACTCCAGAGTCCCTGTGCTTTAATCTGCTCTAGAAGTGCTCTAGGTATATCTCCCATTTCATCACACACAATATTGAAAATGCATGGATTCTGGTGTAGACATCTAATAAAATTAATAGTTTTTTACAGTCTCATCAAGTACATTCTTAAGTGCAACAGACTTTTGTCTCTGTAAGTGGGTGATGGCCAAAAATAAAATCCTATTAGGACAGTTTGAAGCCTTGGTGTGTGCTAAGGTGCATGGCCACCATTGTTTTTGCACCACTAGTGCAAAGGATGACCCAGGGCAGAAGGCAAACACTGTCTTAATACTATTGTAAAAATAGTTTCTACCACATGAACCACTGGGTTAGATGATTTGAAGTTCCTTAGCATGCTTTTCTTTTATGTTTTTCCATGAAATTATCCCATGAGGCATTTTATAATATGTAAAACACATTGATCAAGTTTCCAACTGATTTACTCAATATCTAGGAATTGAAACACTTTGTGGACAAGGAAGAAAAGCCACCATCTAACTCCTTGGGGCACTGTGCTTCTGGAGGACTTGGGGATCCCCCCCAAATCAATGTTGGCAGCATATGGAAGTTATAGGACTGAGTCAGTGCCTCAGCCAACTGGTGGGTGGGCGGATGAAACATTTTTCTTTCTCCTCCTGGCAAGAGGCACCCTGAATTGTCTTGGCTAGAGAAGATCGTGAAAAAGATAAGACCAACTCAGTGCAAATTTTCTCAGCATAGCAGTCTTCTGTTATTTATGAATAGGAGCCAATGTATATTTTGAGTTATAACCTCAGTAAAAACAAAATTTCTCTTAAGAAACCCAATTCTTGCTGAATGTAAATAATTTTTAAAAAATTTTGTAGATAGTTACTTTTCATATCTGAATTCACAATTTTTCAGCATTAACATTTAACTCAAAGGAGCAAGTCACAATCGCTGTGAAAACACTTAATGAATATTTTAATAAAAACATTTATTCAAAGCAGATGAAAACGATTTTCAGTCTGACTCATACATTAAGATTTACTAGGCCTATGCCCTAAAGGACATAACTGTAAAATTCTATTATCTTGTATCTGTCTACATCCATTGATATGTCAAAAGACATTTACTGTTGGTAATAAAATAATTTAATGATGCATATAGAGATTTTTTTAATGGTGTTTGCTTGGAAAAATAAATTACTATCAAATACAATAAAATCCCATTT
The DNA here is from genome assembly GCF_030028045.1 of Hippopotamus amphibius kiboko. NCBI lineage: Eukaryota > Metazoa > Chordata > Mammalia > Artiodactyla > Hippopotamidae > Hippopotamus > Hippopotamus amphibius. The sequence goes on along the minus strand of NC_080196.1, from coordinate 77,745,556 downwards.
GGTTTTTATAGGTAGTATGAATGCTGAGTAGCTTTTGTTCTAAAATCAAGACTGAAGATAAATAAATAAGGAAAAAAAAGAATTAATCCTAAAGAAAACTTGTTTTGCAATATTCTGTTTCAATTTTATTGATCATTCAGTTCTATGCATTGGCAAGAGCACTGTGTTGTTGATGGAACTATATTTCCAGATTCATGTTTTAAAGGATTGCTAAATAAATGCAGCGTGAAGAATCCACTAAAGAAGGCACTGCTTAGGAAGAAAGTGTTTATCTACCTTAGTCATCTTCAAAGTGAAGTAACTTATTTATATGAAACAGAGACCTGGATTGCTGAGAGTATACTATGTTAGGAAGAAAAGAAAAAAGGAAGGGGGGCAAGGGGTGGGGGGGAAGGATTTTAAGAGTAATTGTTTCGTACTTCACATCTTTCACAGTGTCTTTGCACATAGTAGGTATTGAAATGTTTCTGCATCTCTCAATATTTCAATGAAAATAACAAGACAGTATAATCTAGTCCATTGGATATATCCATAGTTTATTTAAAAGATGTGATCATTATTTATTATTGTAATACATTGTTCCACCAACCTATAGCTTAGACTCAGAAGACTGGTTTGAAGTGGAGTCAGTGATGGTTTGGGGGACAAAAGGCAACTCTCAGAAAGAAAAAGAAAAGAGCAAAAATGACGAGGGCCAAAGAAACATTAAGGCTATTTTAGCTTAAATCCAGTAACATCAGAGATACCTATTTTATTTCACTCCTTTGAAATTTATTGATACTTGCTTTTTGGTTTAGTATACGAAATGTTTCTGCAAGTGCTCCATGTGTGCTTGTAGTAATATATATTGTGCAGTTGTTGGATTCTGTATTTTATGTATAAATTATTTAATGTTTAAGTATTCTATGTCTTTCTTGATATTTTTGCCTACTCATTGTATCAGTTACTGAGAAATCTGTGCCAAGATTCCCTTCTATATTTGGGGATTTATCTTTACCTCTTTTAAAATTTTTGCTCTATGCAGTTTGATGCTATACACATAAATATTTATCTTCCTATTGAATAGAACTTTTTATAAATTTCCTTTCTTTATCTGTCAAAGTCACACTGGTAGTTGTTGGCAGAACTGAGACTAGAAATATAATCATTAAAAAAGGGACAACAGGCCCAAAATGGAGCCACTTGTTCTGAGCCCCATGTCAGCAAACCAAGACTTAATACCCAACCCAATTACAGTTTCAACCTCTCCCAAGAATGTTATCTTAAACCAGTCAATCTGGAATTCCTGTGCAGCCATAGTGAGGCAATCTGTCTGACAGACACCTTCTATCACCCAAAGGAAGATGAGGTAATCTACTCTTTCCTTGTCTCTACCCACTTCTGACTATGAAACTCTCACATTTTGTTCAGTTCTTTGGGGCTCCTTTCTATTTGCTACATGGGATGGTTCCCTATTCATGAATCATTGAATAAAGCCAGTTAGAGCCTCAAGTTTACTCAGTTGAATTTTATTTTTTAACATTATCTGTAGCAATCATTAAGTATTTTTTTTACATCTTTAATGGAGTATAATTGCTTTACAATGTTGTGTTAGTTTCTGCTGTACAATAAAATGAATCAGCTATATGTATACACATGTCCCCCATCCCCTCCCTCTTAAGCATCCCTCCCACCCTCCCCATCTCACCCCTCTAGTTCATCACCAAGCACCAAGGTGATCTCCCTGTGCTATGCAGCGGCTTCCCACTAGCTATCTATTTTACATTTGGTAGTGTATATATGTCAATGCTACTCTCTCACTACGTCCCAGCCTCCCCTTCCCACCCTGTGTCCTCAAATCCATTCTCTACATCTGCATCTTTATTCCTGCCCTGTTGCTAGGTTCATCAGTACTATTTTTCTAGATTCCATATATATGTGTTAATATACTGTATTTGTTTTTCTCTTTCTGACTTACTTCACTCTGTATGACAGACTTTAGGTCCATCCACCGCACTACAAACAACTCAACTCTGTTCCTTTTTATGGCCGACTAATATTCCATTGTATATATGTTTAGCACTGTCTGTGGTGGCAATGGGTCTGGATCTGATCCAAGCTGATTCAAGCTTCTGTCAGAAAATGTCTTAGTTTTAAGGAAGACTGGTACCATCATTATAAGACATCTTTATTTTGACAGGAATTTTTCCTATTCTGCATATCAAGGGGAAAAGATAGCCAAGATGAACTAATTAACAATTTAGAAGACATGAATTAGAAAGCCTTAGTTTGAAAGGTGTGCCTTTTCTGCTTGTTGAATGAACTGCTTATGTCTATGTTTTCTCTTACTCTGGAAAAAATCAGAGTAATCATAAAGAAATAGAGTTTTGAGTTAACAACTGGACAATACTGATGAGTTGTAAATATAGGTTCAAATATTAAACTGTAGATAAATTTTTACCCCAACTGTAATTTTCTTTTTCCTGTGGAAAGTATTGTAAATATTTAACCCTTTGATAATTGTTTTGCAAATAGATTGAACACCTACCTTATGTGAAACAGTCATTATATGTTATCCTATGAGCCCATTCTCTCCAGGTATAAACAATCCTATTAACTTTTGTTTATTTTAAGATCACAGAAATGTTGCAGACTATATTTTATAGTTGTAAGAGATAAAGACACCCAGATATTATAAAATTGACTTGGCAAAAACTTCCTTCTTATAGACACAAAGATAACTAATTTCTCATTACTGATCAAAAAAAGTAGTATAGCCAGAATGAAAAGAATAGGTGGTTCCCAGTTACATTTAGCTGCTTAGCTACTTGCATGAATGCGAGTAGAAAATGAAAAGAATAGACTCAGCAAAGCTAGTTATAATGAGAACACTATTAGAAATAGAATATTGGGGGGGGGGGTTGATGGCAAAAATATATAGACATGCAAAAATGCCTACAAAAAGTCTATATTTATTTAAAAATATAGAATCTCTAAATCAGCTAATGATATAAAAGCAAATATTGGGCAGAAGTAATACAAGCAAGACAGTAATTATTAATTTACAGATGGCCTTATCTCTGGTTGGCTGAAACCATCATGACCTGGGAACAGGAGTGTAACTTCAAATGCCAGAAGCCATTCCAGATGGCCCAGCGAAACTACCAGAGAATACATTTCAATATCATTTATGCCATAAGAATAACATTTCAGGAATTTGATATTCACTTTCATTTCCATGCATCAGCATCGTCCTCTCATGGGGTATTTGAGGCATATCTAACAGCCAGGATTTAGAGGAACAAATTGCACTAGATACTCTCTTTGAAATTAAATATCCAAGCATGAAGGCTGTAGAGTCATCTATTTAAGACCATGACTTAAAATGAACAAATATATGCAAGGCACATTTCTAGGCATCTCAGGAGAAAAAGTTAAAATGGTTGATACATGTTGCTCTACTCTGCTGGCCAAACATTACTAAAGAAAATGACATAACAGTACAGATATGTGTAAAAATTTATGGTTTTCAACCTCGATCTGGTCCACTATGCAACATGGCAGCCTTTTATAGATTTCTATTCTGTTTGCTCTCTTTTTCCTACATGGACAACTCCTAATGTATAACAATCCTTCATATCATTCCTAAATTGTCCCTATCCTTCTTATTGTCAGGAGGTGACTATACCTTTTACTTCATGGAGACAACAGAGGGTCTGCCCACATTACCAAATTGCAGTTTTACTTGTCTCTATATCATTTCCTTGCTTCTCAGTGAAAGCATGTATCTTTCTTCCTATCGAGCTATCCTCTGCACTGGTGTCTTACATCCTCATACCTCTAATCTCTTATACAACTTAAAATCATCTTCTCTTTCCTAAGGCATTAACTACTTCTCCACTGTCTTCTCCCCACTTTCTGTTGTAAAAGTACTCTCCCTCCAACCACTACTCTCTGTTCATAGCCATGCTTCCTAAAAGCATCACTGATGTCCACTATCTTCAGTTCCTTCATCCCACTGATACCTTAACACAATACACGCTGCCAACATTATCCTACCAACACCATCCCTGCCTGGTTCATCTGTCCTCTTTCTTACCTTTGGTCCCATTGAGCCATTCTCTGTTCGTCAACCTTTTTACTCCCTTAGAGTTATGGAGTGTTCTTTCCAGTTTCTTTTCCCACTCCTCTGTTTAAGCCTCCTATACAGGTTCCTCTTCTGCATCTGCCTCTGAGTGACAGTGTTCTTCCAAGTGCCAAGCTTAACCTTATCCGCCTCCTAATCTTCACTGGCTTATCTCTTCTATCTTGATGGTTTTGAGAGCCACAGAGAGATATAATTGTGTACCTTCTGGAGACTCAAATGTCCCCAGCCTTCTAGGGAGCTCCAGCGAGTATTCTGCAAATTTCAAATTCAGTCTGGGAATTCGTTATCTTGCATCTCAGCCTCAAAACTGATCCTTCTTAGTAACAATATGAATAATAAGTGGTTAAACTCTCTTGAGTACTACCCTGCTTAACATACTTTATCACTATTAACTCCATTTTCAGATGAGCACAGTGAGACAGCAAAACCTTAAATAATTTACCCAAGATTGTGTGGCTAGTGAGTGAATGTTTGCCTCCTGGGCCCCATGCTCTTGACCATGACCCCATGGCACAATGGTTCACAAGTCTCTCTGCCAATTTCTGAAACTAGAGTTTCATTTTTTCTTACCTGATCTAGTACAGTGCGCTTCTAAGTGGTCCTCTTCACACTAGGTTCATCTCCTTCCAATCTGTCCTCCACTTGGCTACCAGAGTTATGTTTCTAGAAGATAAATAGGAGCTCATTAAAATCTTCCAATGGCTTCTTATGACCCATGATAAAGTGCCAGATAGTTAATATGGGTTACAAGATCCTTCAAACTATGTCGCTGGCTGTCATGGCTCATCCTCAGCTGACAGCTTTCCGGTTTTTTCTTCTGTTATTTTGCTTTTGTTGTTGTCTCTGACTGAGTTGTCCTTCCGGTGGTGTGTCCACCTGGAAAGCATTTCCTCATTTCTGAAAACTTGCTTAAGTATAAATTTCATGTTCCACATACCAGGTTATGCATTTCTTCTCTTGTATTTCCATAACACTTTGTATGTATTTTTCCTACAGTATAAACTAACTTGCTATACTTACTTATTAACGTGCCTCTCTTACACTAATCTGATAACCTCTGATTTGTTTGTGTGTATGGTTTTTCTGCATCAAGCACATTGCCTAGTATACAGCAGGTATTTAATGTGATCTTTATGTGTGGAAAGAAGAAAGGAAGGAAGGAAGAAGGGAAGGAAAGAATTGCATTCCGGAAATAAAAAACAATATTCTTAATATTGAAATGCCAAAATTTTAGAGCAGGTTATTAAATACATGTTTTAAATATTTTTAAATAAAAATAAATAATAATTGGACTAAACATGAATTTATTAAAATAAATCAGAATAACACCTGCTGACATTTACTCTTTTAATAAAGGTAATGGTTACACAGAGCTACAAAATAAGTAGAGAGAACTGAAAGTCTGTAAAGCATTCAGCCAAGACTACTGTGATACCTTTTCAAGTAAGAAAGATAAAATTGGATGAAATAATAGTGCTAAGTGGATTCGTAGATGATTCCATTCTCCATCTTGTGAAGATTTTGTTTTCTACCTTTTTTAAGCCTTGAAGGGTGTCTTTGCTTGAATTTGATTCTGATTTTGTTGTTTTACATTTTTATCATTAATGAATAATGTTATAGAGGGCAGATGCATCCTATTTGTGGAGGGACATAAAGCTGTAAGAAGGGCTGCACAATTCTGGAAAGAACTGAGGTTTTAGAATCAGACACACCTGGATTTAAATCTTATTGCAACGTGTCCATGTTTTGTGGGATCTTAATCTGCCTGACTCCGTCTTTCCTTACACATAAAAAGGTAATAATAATATCTAATTCATAGAGCAGTTGTGAGCATTCATTAGATAAGGCTTGTAATGCCTGAGAAGTTGTAGACACATTAAAAGGTATCTCTTAGTTATTATTAAGGATTATCATTTTAAAGTATTATGATCTTTAAAAAGTGTTCAGTTAATCCTGAAACTAACAATATATAGGCAATTAACTCCTAAATCTTAGTTTAAATGTTAACTGTCATGCACTGCTCTTATTAGCTGTTTATATGAGATCGAGGGTTTTAACTGAGCCCAAACTTAATATGAGTCAACAATGGCATGATTGATGTATAGAAAAATAACGAATTTAATTTTAGCCTATATAAACAGAAATATAGTGTCTAGAGCAATTTGTGAGAAATTTCCCCCCTTACTCCATTGTATTAGTCAGTCCACAGCTGGCATATTGTGTTCTTTCATGCATGCCAGAGAAGCAGCGACTGGAAAACCTGTTGTGGGGGAACCATTTAAAGATGCAGCGTTAATCCCACCCAGGGGCAGAATTTCAGAGGAGTTATCACTGTCTTTTCTTTTTTTTTTTGTCTTTTGATGTCGAAAGGATCATTATGTGAAATCAGTATTCACTTTATTCAGTGTGTCTTGAGACTATGAAAGATAGACATCTAACACAGGGAAATTTTTGCTCAGTGTAGATTTTAAAACTTTCTTGTGTTTGGGAATTTCTAAATATTGAATGACCTATTTTATAACTCAGTGTGTTCTTTGTCACTGTGCCCCCCAGGAGTGTTCAGAGATTGGGCAACCACCAGTCAGGCCATCATGGAAGAGCTTATTGCACTGAATTGGAGCTGAAAAGAATGAGCTCGAAGATCTAACATGTTTGGAGAGCCTGTAAATGTCATAGTCCAATAGAACCTGCATGTTTTTTTAAGCTTATTTTGTACATTAATAACAACAACAAAGATGCATTAGGACATACATCATAAACCTCTAAGAAGAACTTGTAGTGCAGAGAGAGGTTTACCCTGAGTTTATAAGGCTTTGGTTTGATTCCCACCTCTGTCCCTTGCTAGTTGCTGACCTTGGTCAACTTATTAACCTCTCTGAATAGTTTCTCATTTGAAAAGGGAGGAAATTTATGGGATATCTGGCAAGACTAAATCCAATAGAGTATTTTTAATGAATATTTCTGGCATGTATTAATTCTTAATACAGATCTTTGTTTTGCTTTTACCCTGGGTGCTGTGGGTGTATGTGAAAATTACATTATAACATTGGAGAAAATTTCCTGCCAAATGATTCATTGACAGGTGGCAAATCAGTACGAGTCTGTCACATACATTTTAATAACAGGTGGGCTGCTGGAGACAGCTTTGTTTTTGGGGCTAATATTGTCGGCCTGGGCAGAGAATCTGAATTCCTGGCTTATTTGGGGGTAGGCACACCACTGACGTGATTGCATAAGTTGTGGTCAACGGCCACTTTTTCACATATCACCTCTGCCTGGAGAGTGAACACAGAATAAGTTGGTGGAATAAATCAAGGCAAAAGCAGTAGAGGGATTTTTCCAATATTGCGGCGCACATTCAAGGGCAGGTGTTGCTTAGGTAACTGCTCTGCCGCTGACATATGCTGTGACAGAGTGCATGGCAGTAGTAACAATACTGCAAGTACCATCTCTGATGGGCTTGAAATGCAGACATCTGTTTTCCTTTGGAATGTGTGAGACAATGTGGTTGACACAGAGGCACTATTTAAATCTAAGGCATACGCATTCTTGCACTTACTCAAAATTATACATGATAATTGGGAATTATTTTATTCCCTTCTCACGAGTCTTTTTCTAGACTCTAGAAAAGTGAGTCTGAGCACAACTGAATGACTGGGGAATAGCTGACCCTTCATTTTTTCTATGATAAAGTGTTAAGAACCATACGACCTTCAAAAGTTGTGCTATGGGTTAAAAGAGTAAAAATGAAGAATTTTGTCTACATAGAGTATGATCTATAAAAATAAATAACTGTGTTGTACACCTGGAATTAATATAATATTGTGTCAGCTATACTTTAATTAAAAACAAGAATCTTGTGTCATTTTCTTAATAATCAAAAGTTAATGATATCTGCTGAAAGCTCCTAAGGTTCTGCTTAATCCCTGACTGAACTTGAAGAGGCTGTTAGTCTCCCTGAGTCCTCATCTCATCTGTGAACTGGAGCTTACATGTCTAAGTCTCAGATTGTGAGATAAATTATGAGCACATAAGCACTGCCTGGCTCATGTGATTCCTGACACCCAATGATCTCAGAAAGAGAGAGATTCCTTCTATCCAAGATTCCACTTGTGCCCGATAAAAGGACTTTTGCTCTGGGTATGGCCACCCCTGGACCCATCAGTGCCTCTCAAGGTTATGGGGACACCTAGATGACCCAGCCTTGTTTTAGAAAGCATGGAAACCAGCATGTGATTCACAGTCTTGCCATGTGGAAGAAGAGCATTTCCAGATACAAAAATGGCCTTTGTTATCACAGAAAAAGAAAAGTGAGACTGGGCAAGCAAAACAGCAGGTATCTACTATAAAATTTTAAAAAGAATCTCCTGCTTTTTATTATTCTAAATCCCTTACATTTTATGTATTTGGCTTTTAGAATACACATTTTCTAAGAATTTCTTGTGTTGAAAACAAGTGGTTAATCTCAGAAGTGTACTATTCCTTGGGGAACTCAAGTGATACTTATTTCTCTTTATTTGCAGTACTTTTGATAGACTTCATATTGTTTTTTTTTTTCCTGTTTCTCCATTGTCAAGTATTTTCAAACAGATAAGCTTCTATGTATTGTCCTAGGCTCATTTTTCATTCAATCAGTTTCTGTTTTATTTTTCTTTCCATATTGAGAACTGAACCAGAATTCGATGCATTCCAGAACATTCTAGATAATGCATATCTGTGGAATTAACTCCTACTTCTACTTCATCTCCTTTGGAAATTTTGAGCAGATGAATATATGAAAAAATTACAATCTTGGAATCTAATATTAACAGAATCACTAACAGAGCTCTTACTCTCTAACTCTCCCCCTGCCTCCCCTGAGAATGCTTGCCTTGGAGGAGCTGTAGTTCCCAGAATTCAATGTGCCAGCACTGCGACTACCTCCTCCATTACACATCCACCACTATCTCCTCCTAAATCACCTCTGCTGGAGCTGATACTTACCGTGAATTGCTTTCTGAAGCGCCAGTACTTAGGGAGGTGAATAAAGAGAAAAATCGGGGGATAGAGAGGCTACAACTTCAAGAGTAGCCCTCCCAGAGAAAAAGAACCAGCATCTCATTTTCTGTTTGCTGATCCAAGAGCAGACTGGGGAGATGGATTAAGACCTTACATTTGTGGACTTGCCTCACGAGCCCAATAAAATAGTCCAAAGTTAGATGTTTTAAATGTTTCATTTGCTTTACACACACAAAAAAGCAAGTAATCCTTGCTTTTTTGTGTGTTTTTGTTTTTGTTTTTTGGTCAAAATGCTGATTCTTGATCTTAGTTTACCTTAATTTTTCATCTTTTGGGTGAGGATTTGGGATAGTTGCATTAGGAACAACTAGTATGAATATTTCAAACCAGAAGAATGATATTGCCATAATTTCCAATTAAAAAATGATTCAGCATGTAATGATGTTAGTAATCTACTTGGGGCTTATTCTGTAGAATATGAAAAATCATTGAAGGTTTTTGAAGTTTTCATCAAATAATACTACCTGATGGATTTTACTTTTGGGTGGTTCTTTAATATTTTTTTATTCATTCAATTCTCTCTTCCCTAGATTTTTTAAATTCAATTTTTAATTTGTATTGCAGTATAGCTGATTTACTGTTGTGTTAGTTTCAGGTGTACAGCAAAGTGATTCAGTTATACATATACACATATTCATTATTTTTCAGATTCTTTTCCCATATAGGTTATTACAGTTATGTTGTAATATTGAGTACAGTTATAATATTGAGTATAGTTCCCTGTGCTATACAGTAGGTCCTTGTTGATTAGCTATTTTATTTATAGTAGCATGTATATATTAATTCCAAACTCCTAATTTATCCTTCCCCCCAACCTTTCCCCTTTGGTAACCATAAGTTTGTTTTTGATATCTGTTAAGTCTGTTTCTGTTTTGTAAATAAGTTCATTTGTATCATTTTTTTACATTCCACATATAAGTGATATCATATATTTGTCTTTCTCTGTCTTTATTCACTTAGTATGATAATCTCTAGGTCTAACCATGTTGCTGCAAGAGACATTATTTCATTCTGTTTTATGGCTGAGTAATATTCCATTGTATATATGTACCACATCTTCTTTATCCATTTCTCTACCAATGGACATTTAGGTTGCTTCCATGTCTTGGCTATTGTAAATAGCACTGCAGTGAACACTGGAGTGCATGTATTTTTTCGAATAATGGTTTTCTCTGGATAGATGCCCAGGAGTGGGATAGCTGGGTCATATGGTAGCTTGATTTTTAGTTTTTTTGAAGGAACTTCCATACCGTCCTCCATGGTGGTTGTACCAATTTACATTCCTGCCAACAGTGTAGGATTCCCTTTTCTCCATACCCTCTCCGGCATTTATTGTTTGTAGACTTTTTTGATGGTGGCCATTCTGACCAGTGTGAGGTGATATCTCATTGAAGTTTTGATTTGTATTTCTCTAATAATTAGAGATATTGAGCATCTTTTCATTTGCTTTTTGGCCACCTGTATGTCTTCTTTGGAGAAATTTCTATTTAGATCTTCTGCCCATTTTTTGATTGGGTTGTTTATTTTTTCATATTGAGCTTCATGAGGTGTTTGTATTTTTTTATACATTTATTTATATAATTATTTCTATTTATTGGCTGCATTGGGTCTTCAGTGCTGCACGTGGGCTTTCTGTAGTTGCGGAAAGCAGGAGCTACTCTTTGTTGCTGTGCGCGGACTTCTCATTGTGGTGGCTTCTCTTGCTGCAGAGCATGGGCTCTAGGTGAGTGGGCTTCAGTAGTTGTGGCCCACAGACTCAATATTTGTGGCTCATAGGCTCTAGAGATCAGGCTCAGTAGTTGTGGCACAGGGCCTAGTTGATCTGAGGCATGTGGGATATTACCAGACCAGGGATCGAACCTGTGTCCCCTGAACTGGTAGGCTGATTCTTAACCACTGTGCTACCAGGGAAGCACGGTGTTTGTATATTTTGGAGCACAATCTGTTGTTGGTCGCTTCAACTGCAGATATTCAAAAATCATTGAAGGTTTTGAAGTTTTTTTCAAATACTATTAGTTGATGGATTTTACTTTTGGGTGGTTCTTTTTTTTATTTTTATTTTTTTAAGAAGTTTTATTGAGATACAGTTAACAGACAATAAACTGCATGTATTTAGAGTGTACAATATGGTATCCCAATCTCCCAATTCTCCCCCCCCCAACCCTCCCCACTTTCCCCACTTGGTGTCCATATATTTGTTCTCTACATCTATGTCTCTGTTTCTGCCTTGCAAACCGGTTGATTTGTACCATTTTTCTATATTCCTCATACATGTGTAAATATACGATATTTGTTTTCTCTTTCTGACTCACTTCACTCTGTACTTTTTTTATTCATTCAATTCTCTCTCTAGATATTTAAAATATTTAAATTTTAAAATACTTCATCTAATATTTTCTTTAAAATATTCCTCTAATCTTTCATTTATATGTTGTATATAAATGTATATATGTATTACACACATATATAAATATAAATGTACATTAACTTTTAAAAATTCTTAATTCCTAGAAATTCCAAACTTCCTCTACTTATACAGTCTTAATATTTCATCTTATAAAATTTAATCTTTCATGTCTCATGTTTTAAATTTTTTATATCACTGGAATTTATTTTTTTTCTTTAAAAACAAACTTTATTTGGAAGTAATTTTAGATTTACAGTAAATTTGCAAAGATAATACAGAGAATCCCCATATTCCCTTCACCTTGCTTCACCTAATGGAAGACCTTGCTTAATGATGGAACCTTATAGAACATGGTACATTTGTCAAAACTAAGGTATTAACATTGATACAATCATATTAACTAAACTGCGCACTTTATTTGAATCATACTAAATTTTAAATTAATGTCTTTTCTGTTTCAGGATCTAATTCAAGATATCACATTGCATTTATTTTTTCTGTCTCATTTGTCTCTCTAATCTGTGACAGGTTTTCAGTCTTTTGTTTTTCGAGACATTGACAATTCTGAAGATTACTGGTTAGATATTTTGTAGAAGATTCCTCAATTTGGGATTGGTTGATGTTTCCTCATGAGAGATTGGGCTGTGGGTTTCTACAGAGAACATGACAGAGATGATGTGCCCCCATTATATTAGGGGCTGCAATGAGATCAACATGACATCACTAATGTTTAACTTGATCACTTAATTAAGATGGTATCTTGGAGAAAAAAAGATGGCGGCGAAGTAGAGGGACCTGGAGTGCATCCCTCTCCACAGATGCATTGGGAATGCACGGAAGAACACAGTAATTCCCACAGAGAACCAGCTGAACACCAGCAGATGGCCTCGGACACCAGAAAGGACCGCGGGGAGCCCGACATAGCCGGTAGGGAGGCATCTACGAGGGCTCAAAGAGGGTGAAGCGGCGGAGCTGTGGCAGAAGGGAGGGAGTGAGAAACATACGGAGGGTCCACACCGCAGCTCAGCGTTCCCGGACTGAGATGTCGATCCACGGCTGAACGGAGGGTCCGGGAGCGGGAGCGAGCGAACTGGAGGGCTGGTTCAGGGTGAGAAACATTGTTGCTGGTAGGGTGACGGACAGAGAGGACAGGAGGAAGGAGGTCCGCGGCGAGGAGTGCCTGCCCCTGAGAGCCGCCCGGCCATGATGGCGGCTGGAGGCTGCAGGCTCGCGGGCAGGGGGGAGGAGCTGTGCACGTAGCCTCTCTCTCTCTTTTGGCGCCTCTGCAACAGGCAGTGGAGAGACGCCCTGCGGGCCACCTAAGGCGCTCAGGGATAACAAGCACCCTCAGGCACTCGGGCGGGGCTAGATTAAAACCCCTTGCAACGCTGGCAGCAGGGAGGCTGCCGAGAAAAACAACAACAACAACAACAACAGCAACAAAAAAAAAACCCGAGAGAGGCCCAACTCTTAAGACTTTCTGTTTACACCTGAGCCACCGGTGTCCCTCTGCAACAGGCACCTCCAAGCCCAACTGAAACAACAGTGCGCCACTGCTCACTCACTCCCAGGGGAAGGAGCCACTATTGTACCCTCTCCCTCCCCACACACCGACGCTTACAGACGAACAATAAAGGAACCTCTGCTGGTCACAGAATAATGCAAAAAAACCCAAGGCAAGGAGAAGGACACTTACAGCTGAGACTCTAAGGAAACAGAAATATTAGTATCAATTCCTATTGAACTGGTCCATTCTGGGATCAGTTCTGGATTTTTTTTTTCTTTTTCTCTCTTTTTTTTTTTCTTTATTAAATACAATCTTAGCCGTAAGGGATCTACAAGTTTTATAACATAATTTTTTAATGATATTTTTTATTCCTTTTTTTTTTTTGTCTTTTTTATATACTTCTATATCTAGCTAAGTTTTTGGTAGTACAGACAATACATCTCTCATACTTTCCTTTCATCCCTATCTTTTATACATTTCTATTCCTTTCTTTTTATTTGCATATTTCCAACCACACTACGCTCTTCTGTTCCCCTTTCTTCCAGCCATTTTAAGTTTATTTTATCTTAACATACTTATAAGCAACACTATCGGTCTGCTCAGACTCCTTGCTCTATTCTCCAGATGATGCACTGCCTTGGTATTTAATATTAGGCTTTTGTCTTTATCTTAGTTCTTAGTACAGTTATCTAATTACATTCTGAGAATCTCCATTCTCTCTGGTGGTACTCTGGCTCTTTTCTATATTTGATCCTAGCTTACAAAATCTCCCTGGATTAATGTTTGTATGTGTAAGGTGTTATTTGTTTGTTTGTTTGCTTTTGCATTTGTCTCTGATTTGTTCTGCTTCAGTTGTCAATTTCTGTTGGGTTTCTCTCTGAATAGCTGATAGCACACTGGGGTTCTGTCAGGTCTTTCTAGAGCCTTATGTCCTAATGGATTCAGTAATTGTGTGTCTTATACATGTATGTGTATGTGTATGGAGGTTCCTCAAAAAATTAAAAATAGAACTACTACATTATTCAGCAATTCCATTTCTGAGTATTTATCTGAATGAAATAAGAACACTTACTGGAAAAGATACCTGCACTCCCATATACACTGCAGTATTATTTACAATAGTCAAAACATGGAAACAACCTACGTGTCCACTGATGCATGAATGAATAAAGAAGATGTGGTATATATATACAATGGAATATTATTCAGCCATAAAAAGAAGGAAACTCTTGCTACTTGTGACAACCTGGAGGAACATTGAGGGCTTTATGCTAAGTGAAATAAGGCAGACAGAGAAAGGCAAATACCATATGATCTTACTGATTTGTGGAAACAGAACCAAACAGACCAAACAGAACTCACAGATACAGAGAACAGATTGGTGGTTATCGGAGGAGGGGGATGAGGGTGGGGAGGAGCAAAATAGGTGAAGGTGGTCGAAGGATACAAACATCCATCTACAAATAAATAAGTCCTGGGGATGTAATGTACAGCATGGTGACTGTTACTAACAATACTTATTGTATATTTGAAAGTTACTAAAAGAGTAGATCTTAAAAGTTCTCATCATAAGAAAAAAATCACAACTATATGTGGTGATGGGTTTGACTAGACTTATTGTGGTGATCATTTTCCAATATATACATATATCAAATCATCATGTTGTACACCTGAAACTAATATACTATATATGTCAGTTACATCTCAATAAAAAATTTTAAAAAAGCAACTTGATCACTTAGTTAAGATAGTGTCTGCCAGATTTCTCCACTGTAAATTTAAACTTTCTCCCGTTTCATACTTTACTCTTTTTTTTTTAAAGACTTTATTGTATAGAGTAGTGATAGGTTCGCAGCACTGTTGAGCAGAAGGCACAGAGATTTCCTCCTTTACCCTTTGCCAACCCCCACACAACACCTCGCTGGTTAGCAACATCCTCCGTGTCGTTAGTGGCAGCCATACCAGTGGTAGAGGAATCGGCCTTTTCACCAGATTCATCAGATGGCATGATTTCAACTGAAGTTTCAGTTACTTGGCTTCCATTGCTTTTGGTCCATTTTCAAACTTTCTTCTTCAGCCTTGGTATTGAGTCTGTGAGATTTCTGGTATACTTTAGTTACCAAAGTAACTTAAGCAGAACTGTGATGAGAACAGATGGAAACAGAAAGTAAAAATAAAATCTCACCCAGTGACATTTTCAAAACAAACAGGGAGAAAAACAGTTTCAGGTACCCCCTGGTCATTTCTAATTGAGTTATCCTATATTGATTTTTTAAAGAACTCCTTCAGTTAATTGCCCCCCTACTCATTGTTAAGCTTAAACAGCACATTAAATCTTTCCAAGTCTTGTCTGCCCAGATCAGGAACAATGGTGCTCATTCAGCATCTACAGGTCTGTGTTTGTAGGCTTAAAATGGGCAAAATTTGATACAATATATCTCTGAGCAAAAATAAAATACAAGATGTTGCCCAATAGATTTCCAAGTATAAGAGGATCTTAATAAATGTTGTTGGTTGTCAAGATCTGTGGGCTAAGGAAAAAGAAAATCAAAACTTTAGAACACTTAAGGGATTTAACAGTGGGAAATTTTTTAGTATATTTTTAAACGTCCAAAGGCACTTTTTTAAAAACTATGTCTTCTGCTCTTAAAGATCTATTTCAAACTTCCCTTCAGTTTTCTCCAGGGAGCACTAATTGTGCTCTTGTTGTCAACTCATTCTTAGTCCAGGTTCAGTGGCTGCAGAGGTGAAATGTTTTGACAAATATTGAACGTCATACGTTTTATACTGTGGATCAGCATGGATGTTTTTTAGCTTCTTCAGATGGTTCTGTAATGGAGTTATATTTGGAAGTTTCCCAGTATGGTGCAAAAGCCTCATAGAGAGAGGAAGTTTATAAACTGCAGTTCTACGAGAAGAAGAAAGGCCAGCTGCTCATCCTGCATGATTCCTCCTTGAGCTTTTGTATTTTTCCCAGCTAGACCTTTCAAGCTTGCTATTTATAAATTTATCTTCAGTATACTGAGTGGTGACAAAGATTCGAACTGGCCGGCATATTTTCACTCAGTGTGGAAAGAAGCCATTTAAAGACTGAGATAACATATCAAGGGGAAGAAATAAAACCTGACAATAAGGGAAGATGAGGGGAAAGGAGCATCTTTGACTGTGGGTTCTGACGGTTACAATGTTTTAACCTATTCACTTTACTGAAAAGAGGTTCTCATATCTCTGGTTTATACAAAAATCTATAGGCTAAAAGAACTGTTGAAAAATTTCCATATCGGTAACATTTTGAACTTTCTGCAAAAGTTCTGCAGAAAATCACAAATTTTCTTTTTGAAGGAAATTAAAAATAATGCATGAAGACCTTTTAAAAATTTTAGTCTGCTATTCCAGACTTATTTTATGACCTAGTTATATATCAAAAAATAGACAGAAAAATTAAATCAGATAATTACTAAAAGTTATTTCTTATTTAACTATAGCAGTCAGCATTGGGAGGCAAACTAACTAATAGGAAAAAAAGATACTTCAGAATACTTCAGGTTATTTCTTTAAATATGTTACAGGGTTTTCCATTTCATTGACAGCCATAGTGACTTTTGCAAACCCTAAAATTGAATTATGCCAGTTCTGCCTACACATTTGAAATGTTCCATGGGAAGGATAGCTCTTGGGTGATAAACTCTCTTTCCATTACTGTATGGAGTAATATCAAGTGCCTTCTCCTGTTAATGTTGCTCTCCTTGTCAGAGAGTGCATTCTATTGTCTAGCCTTAAATTTAGCTATTTATGGAGGTGAAAGTTTTTTTTAGATTAGGTAGGTTGGTTAATGCAATTTACTAGTTGCCAGGCATTACTCTAAGCATCTTACAAATATTAACTCATTTGCTCCTCACAACAGCCCTAGAGAATAGGTACTGTAATTATTCTCATTTTACAGATGTGGAAACTGAGGCAAAGAGAAGCAAAGTAATTTGGCCACATTTCCACAGTAGGTGGCAGAGAAAGGATTTGATTTCCAGAATGTGCGCTCTTGACCACTCTACTCCATTGCCTCCAATTAAAAAAAACTAGCCTCATGAGGGTTTTATTCAACCTTCATGTGTTTCGAACATAATGCCATGTTTTTGTCCAAGAATATTACTTATGTTTTCATCTCAACTTGCCTCTGTAAGTGTTGCTGTTTTGTGAAACTTCACCTTAGTGGGGGCACAATGTAACAAAGCCAATGTCCAATCCTAGGGCTTTGGTATTGAAGCCAATGACTGATGTGTCATCTAGGATTGCGTGTGGCTCTGAGTGCAGAGAGCCACAAATGACAGTGGATAATAAGATGTGTACTTCTCGCTCATGAAGAGTTGGAGGTCGGCAGTCCAGTTCTGGTACGATGGCTTCCCAGAATCGTCAGGGCCCTTTCTAGGTTGCTGACCTGCCTTCCACGGCACGTGACTTCTACCTTGTGGTCCAGGATGTGGCTCAGGTTCTAGTCATCACAGGCAAAAGTACTGAAAAAAATGGCCGATAAGGGGCATTTCCTAGAAGCTCTACAGTCCACTTCTGCTTGTGTCCTATTGTCCATATATTAGTCACGTGGATACATCTAGCTTCAAGGGAGGCTGGGAAATGTAGTATTTATTTGTACAGCCTTGTGCCCAGCTGCAATTGAAGGTTCTATTATAGGAGAGAAAGCGTGAGTGGAGAGCAAGTGTTAAAAGACATCTAGTGGTTTCTGCCACATCTAGGGCATAACTCTTGAGTTTCCATTTGTAACTTGGAAAATGGTGAATTCTACAAACTTCGCTAATAACTAAATTTCATTACCTTAGCATTCTCTCCTCTTACATATAATTGTTTCTTTTGATTATAGCTCCAACATCCTAAGTCTTAAACCCTTGTGCAGTTGAAAGATAATCCAAGGCACAAATCCTCACCACCATTACTCTCACTTTCCCTCCCAAACACCACTGGACTCGTGTTATTTTTTCCTGCCATTTTTTTTTCTGCTATGTTTTTGAATGAGGAAAACTTTCATCTTCTTTTCAGTGTTTTCTGCCTTTTCTTTTTACCTGAAGCTAACATGGCTCTGGCACCAAAACACCCTTTAGAGAACTTTCCAATGAAGAACCTTTCTTTCTTCTTTTCCCACTAATTCACAGAGAGAAGGGAAGTCGGCATATTCCTTCTTTGCATTTATTCTTTGTGTCCTCTCAGAGGACTATCTGCTATACGATCGGTTCCCAGTTCACACAAGCCCATTGCTAGGCACTGCTCTCACTCCAGGGAGCCTCCTACCTCCCTCAGTGCATCGTCCTGTGGTGACTCCCTTCCTGCTCTCCACTCCTTTCCTCCACATCCTACCTTCAGAGTGTCTCTTTGCTTGTCATGGGGTCTCAGACATAGAGGCCATGGGAATGGTGTTAAACTAGGAAGGTGCTGGGAAATGATGAGTTTGGAGAAGAGATGTGATTTACCTTGATAGATATGCATTTTTTGAATTAGGCTTGAAAAGTTGCCTGCTTAGCCCTGTCCGCCTGTGAAAACTTCATTTGTTCTTTAACAAAAGGACAGGACTTAATTTTGTGAAGACTAAAACTATAGATCCTCAGAAACTGTGCTGCTTGATACCATTACACTAAGAAAAGAACAGCATTCTCTTATATGAATCTTCTGAGTCTCGGGTGTGTAGAAGCAGTCCTGCAGATTCCAGAGAAGGGAGTTCCAGACACACCATTCCTTATTTGTCTTAACACTGTATCCTCCAAGGAAACATAGCCCTGAATCTACTTTGTAGCCCAGGACTGGTATTAGCCTCTTTACATACAGATCTGCTTTACTTTGAGTCAAACATTGCTTAATAAAATTATCCAAACTTCTCATTTGCCTACCACCATGCCCAAATTCTATAATAATCTTATCTATTTCTTTGTTTGGGGAGAGGCATTTCAGGTTTTTCTTAGTATGTCCTCCCTTATGGCAAGAAGCCAATAATCTCTAATTTTTAAAACTACAGGTTGGTCCCAGGAGTTATTATCGGACAGGCTGTTACAAGCCCAACCATGGTGCTAAAATCCCGAGGTCAATGAGATGTAGAATTTGTGAACTAATTTTATTTAGTTAGCCTAAGACCCCAAGGGGTCAAAGCTAATAATCTTGCAAGTCCCAGTGTGAGTAGACGTTTCCAGGCAAAAATTGTAAATACAGAGGAAGGAGAGTGCAGTGATAAACACTAAGAGTTTGGATACACGGATATGGATTTTTTGTAGGCTTCAGCTATCGAAATTCTGTGCCATCGGTTGTTATTTAATCTCTTAAACAGCTTTTTTCTTCGCTGTAAAAGTGGGAAATAAAAATGTAAACAAAAATTTTTTAGAAAGGGGGAAATAAAAACACTTACAGCATTGTTATAAGGATACAATGCAATCTATTTACTGTAGGTTCAGCACATGATACACGAAATGAGTGATAGCTGTTGTGTTTGGTACAGTACACTTCATTTATAATCAAAGAGGAATGGACTCAAATCTCAACATTTCTATTTATATCTTTAAGAAAACCTTAGGGACACTTCCTGCTGAGGAAAAGTCAGCCTGCCAATCGAGATTTAACAGCGGAGCAGTGCATGGTAACATGCCAAGCCCTACTTTCCCCATCAACCAGCCTCATCACAACCTCACACCACCATACCCACCCCTAGATTGAACAAACTGTGTCGCTTACCCACTGGGAGCCTGGCAGTTGCTGAGCCCAGAAGCCACAGGGGCTAGGAGAGAGGGTCGAGATTGCGGAGTAGGAGGATGTGCACTCACTCCCTCTTGCAAGAACACCGGAATTATGACTAACTGCTGAACAATCATTGACAGAAAGACACGGGAAGTCACCAAAAAAGACACCTCACATCCAGAGACAAAGGAGAAGCCGCAAAGAGATGGTAGGAGGGGCGCAATCACGTTAAAATCAAATCCCATAAATGTTGGGTGGGTGACTCACAAGCTGGAGAACAGTTATATCACAGAAGTCCACCCACTAAAGTGAGGGTTCTGAGCCCCATGTCGGGCTTCCCAACCTGGGAGTCCAACAACAGGGGGAAGAATCCCCAGAGAATCACACTTTGAAAGCCAGCAGGATTTGATTGCAGGACCTCCACAGGACTGGGGGAAACAGAGACTCCACTCTTGGAGGGCACACAAAAAAGTGTGCTCACCAGGACCCAGGGGGAAGGAGCAGTAACCCCATAGGAGACTGAACCAAACTGACCTGCTGGTGTTGGAGTGTTGCCTGTAGAGGTGGGGGGCAGCTGTGGCTCACTGAGGAGATGGGGCACTGGTGGCAGGGGTTCTGAGAAGTGCTCATTGGCATGAGCCCTCTGAGAGTCTGCCATTAGCCCCACCAAAAAGCCTGTAAACTCCAGTGATGGGTGGCCTCAGGCCAAACAACCAACAAGGTGTGAACAAAGCCCCAGCCATTGGCAGAGAAGCAGATGAAAGTTTTACTGAGCTCCGCCCACCAAATCGGATTAAAGTCTTACTGAGCTCTGCCCACTCAGCCCTACCCATCATCAATCCCTTCCACCAGGAAGCACCCACGAGCCTCCTAGATAGCTTCCTCCACAAGAAGGCAGACAGCAGTATCAAGCAGTATCAGCAATTTTCATCTTGTGGAACTGAAAACCACAGCCACAGAAAGATAGAGAAAATGAAAAGGCAAAAGGCTTTGTACCAGGGGAAGGGACAAGATAAAACCCTAGAAAAACAACTAAATGAAGAGGAGATAGGCACACTTACAGAAAAAGAATTCAAAATAATGATGGTGAAGATGATCCAGGACTTTGAAAAAAGACTGGATGCAAAGATCAAAAAGTTGCAAGAAAAGTTTACCAAAGACCTAGAAGAATTAAAGAGCAAACAAACAGAGATATGCAACACAATAACTGAAATGAAGAATGCACTAGAAGGAACCAACAGCAGATTAACTGAGGCAGAAAGGCGAATAAGTGATCTGGAAGACAGAATGGTGATAATCACTGATGTGGAAAAGAAAAAAGAAAAAAGAATGAAAAGAACTGAAGACAGCCTAAGAGGCCTCTGGGACAATGTTAAACACACCAACATTCGCATTATAGGGGTCCCAGAAGGAGAAGAGAGAGAGAAAGGACCCGAGAAAATATTGGAAGAGATTATAGTTGAAAACTTCCCTAACATGGGAAAGGCAACAGCTACCCAAGTCCAGGAAGTGCAGAGAGTCCCAGGCAGGATAAATCCAAGGAGAAACACACCAAGACATATAGTAGTCAAACTGACAAAAATTAAAGACAGAGAAAAATTATTAAAAGCAACAAGGGAAAAATGACAAATAACATACAAGGGAACTCCCACCAGGTTAACAGCTGGTTTCTCAGCAGAAACTCTACAAGCCAGAAGGGAGTGGCAAGATATATTTAAAGTGATGAAAGGGAAGAACCTACAACCAAGAATATTCTACCCAGCAAGGATCTCATTCAGGTTCGACAGAGAAAACAAAAGCTTTGTAGACAAGCAACAGCTAAGAGAATTCAGCACCACCAAACCAGCCCTACAACAAATGCTAAAGGAACATCTCTAAGTGGGAAATATAAGAGAAGAAAAGGACCTACAGAAACAAAAACAAAACAATTAAGAACACGGTAATAGGAACATACATATTGATAATGACCTTGAATGTCAATGGACTAAATGCACCAACCAAAAGACACAGACTGGCTGAATGGATACAAAAACAAGACCCATATATATGCTGTCTACAAGAGACCCACTCCAGACCTAGGGACACATATAGACTGAAAGTGAGGGGATAGAAAAAGATATTCCATGCAAATGGAAATCAAAAGAAAGCTGGAGTAGTGATACTCATATCAGATAAAACAGACTTTAAAATAACAAATGTTACAAGAGACAAGAAAGGACACTACATAAAGATCAAGGGATCCATCCAAGAAGAGGAGATAACAATTATAAATATATATGCACCCAGTATAGAAACACTTCAATACATAAGGCAAATGCTAACAACTATGACAGAGGAAATTGACAGTAACACAATCATAGTGGGGGCCTTTAACATCCCACTTACACCAATGGACAGATTATCCACATAGAAAATTAATAAGGAAACACAAGCTTTAAATAACACAATAACTCATCTTGATTTAATAGATATCTATAGGACATTACATCCAAAAACAGCAGATTACATGTTCTTTTCAAGTGCACATGGAACATTCTCCAGGATAGATCACATTTTGGGTCATAAATCAAGCCTTGGTAAATTCAAGAAAATTGAAATCGTATCAAGCATCTTTTCTGACCACAATGCTATGAGATTAGAAATCAGTTACAGGAAAAAACAGTAAAAAACACAAACACATGGAGGCTAAACAATATGCTACTAAATAACCAAGAGATCACTGAAGAAATCAAAGAGGAAATAAAAAAATACCTAGAGAAAAATGACAATGAAAACACAATGATCCAAAACCTATGGGATGCAGCAAAGGCAGTTCTAAGAGGGAAGTTTATAGCAATACAATCCCACCTCAAGAAACAAGAAAAATCCCAAATAAACAGTTTAACGTTACACCTAAAGAAACTAGAGAAAGAAGAGCAAACAAAACCCAAAGTTAGTAGATGGAGAGAAATCATAAAGATCAGAGCAGAAATAAATGAAATAGAAACAAAGAAAACAATAGCAAAAATCAATAAAACTAAAAGCTGGTTTTTGAGAAGATAAATAAAATTGATAAACCTCTAGCAAGACTCATCAAGAAAAAGAGGGAGAGGACTCAAATCAGTAAAATGATAAATGAAACAGGAGAAGTTACAACGGACACTGCAGAAATAAAAAGCACTACTACAAGCAAGTATATGCCAATAAAATGGACAACCTGGAGGAAATGGACAGATTCTTAGAAAGGTATAAACTTCCAAGACTGAATCAGGAAGACACAGAAAATATGAACAGACCAATCACAAATAATGAAATTGAAACTGTGATTAAAAGTCTCCCAACAAACAAAAGTTCAGGACCAGATGGATTCACAGGTGAATTTTATCAAACATTTAGAGACAAGCTAACACCCATCCTTCTCAAACTCTTCCAAAAAATTGCAGAGGAAGACACACACCAAAACTCATTTTATGAGGCCACCATCACCGTGATACCAAAACCAGACAAAGATACTACAAAAAAAGAAAATTACAGACCAATATCACTGATGAATTTAGATGCAAAAATCCTCAACAAAATACTAGCCAACAGAATCCAACAACACATTAAAAGGATCATATACCATGATCAAGTGGGGTTTATCCCTGGAATGCAAGGATTCTTCAATATGCGCACATCAATCAATGTGATACACCATATTAATAAATTGAAGGATAAAAACCACATGATCATCTCCATAGATGCAGCAAAAGCTTTTGACAAAATTCAACACCCATTTATGATAAAAACTCTCCAGAAGGTGGGCACAGAGGGAACCTACCTCAACATAATAAAGGCCATATATGACTAACCCACAGCAAACATCATTCTCAATGGTGAAAAGCTGAAAGCATTCCCTCTAAGATCAGGAACAAGACAAGGATGTCCACTCTCACCACGCCTATTCAACATAGTTTTGGAAGTCCTTGCCACAGCAATCAGAGTAGAAAAAGAAATAAAAGGAATCCAAATTGGAAAAGAAGAGGTAAAACTGTCACTGTTTGCAGATGACATGATCCTATACATAGAAAATCCTAAAGATGCCACCAGAAAACTGCATAAGCTAATCAAGGAATTTGGTCAAGTTGCAGGATACAAAATGAACACACAGAAATCTCTTGCATTTCTATACACTAACAATGAGAGATCAGAAAGAGAAATGAAGGAAACAATCCCATTCACCACTGCAACAAAAAGTATAAAATACCTAGGAATAAACCTAACCAAGGAGGTAAAAGACCTGTACTCAGAAAACTATAAGACACTCATGAAAGAAATCAATGATGACACAACAGATGGAGGGATATACCATGTTCTTGGATTGGAAGAATCAACATTGTGAAAATGACTATACTACCCAAAGCAATTTACAGATTCAATGCAATCCCGATCAAATTTCCAATGGCATTTTTCACAGAAGTAGAACAAGAAATTTTACAATTTGTATGGAAATGCAAAAGACCCCGAATAGCCAAAGCAATCTTGAGAAGGAAAGACGGAATTCGTGGAATCAGGCTTCCGAACTTCAGGCTATACCACAAGGCTACAGTGATCAAGACAGTATGGTACTGGCACAAAAACAAATCTAGATCAATGGAACACAATAGAGAGCCCAGAGATAAACTACAGTCAATTAATCTATAATAAAGGAGGCAAGGATATACAATGGAGAAAAGGCTGCCTCTTCAATAAGTGGTGCTGGGAAAACTGGGCAGCTACATGTAAAAGAATGAAATTAGAACACTCCCTAACACCACACACAAAAATAAACTCAAAATGGATTAAAGACCTAAATGGAAGGCCAGACACTATAAAACTCCTAGAGGAAAACATAGGAAGAACACTCTTCAACATAAATCACAGCAAGATCTTTTTTGGTCCACCTCCTAGAGTAATGGAAATAAAAACAAAAATAAATAATTGGGACCTATTGAAACTTCAAAGCTTCTGCACAGCAAAGAAAACTATAAGCAAGACAAAAAGACAACCCTCAGAATGGGAGAAAATATTTGCAAACAAATCAACAAAGGATTAATCTCTGAAATATATAAATAGTTTATGAAGCTCAATATTATAAAAACAAACAACCCAATCCAAAAATGGGCAGAAGACCTAAATAGGCATTTCTCCAAAGAAGACATACGGATGGCCAAGAGACACATGAAAAGCTGCTCAACGTCACTCATCATTAGAGAAATGCAAATTGAAACTACAATGAGGTATCACCTCACACCGGTTAGAATGGGCATCATCAGAAAATCTACAAACAGTAAATGCTGAAGAGGGTGTGGAGAAAAGGGAACGCGCTTGCACTGTTGGTGGGAATGTAAATTGATTCAGCCACTATGGAGAATAGTATGGAGGTTTCTTGCAAAACTGAAAATAGAGTTACCATATGACCCAGCAATCCCACTGCTGGGTATATCCCCAGAGAACACCATAATTCAAAAAGACACATGCACTCCAGTGTTCATTGCAGCACTATTTACAATAGCCAGGACATGGAAGCAACCTGTGTCCATCAACAGATGAATGGATAAAAAAGATGTGGTACGTATATACAATGGAATATTACTCAGCTGTAAAAAGCAATGAAACTGGGACATTTGTAGAGACATGGATGGACCTAGAGACTCATACAGAGTGAAGTGAGTCAGAAAGAGAAAATCAAATATTGTATATTAACAAATATATGTGGACTATAGAAAAATGATACAAATCAACCAGTTTGCAAGGCAGAAATAGAGGCACAGATGTAGAGAACAAACACATGGACGCCAAGTGGGGAAAGCGGGGAGTGTTGGAGGGGAATGAATTGGGAGATTGGGATACCAAATTGTACTCTCTCTATATATGCAGTTTATTGTCTGTTAACTGTATTGCAATAAAAGTTCTTAAAAAAAAAAACAACCTTAGGCTATTTATCTCACTTTGCCCTGTATGTGAAATTGGAATAAAAGTACAAATCTAACACAAGTGTGTTATTCAATGTGATGACGCAGTAAACATCTCCAATATAGTATCTGGTAAGCGGTAAGCATTGCATTAATGTCCATTGTCTTTTTCTTCCTGACCTTGGTTTTTAGTTGTGCTTTGAGAAATATGATAATTATAAAGATTATGATTTGAAGAGGATAATGTGTCAGTTGACATGCATATGTTATGTGTGAGTAGGGCTGTTTTCCATTCTCCTCTGTACAGGGAATGTTTCTAGCTATGATGTGGGGCAGGGACTATTCCTATAGCTGAGAACATGTGACCCTTCCTGACTCAGTGTCCATCAGAAAAGTGTTTCTGAGTCTTCTGATAACCACACATACTTTTTAATTCCATATCACCTTGATCTCTCTTCCCCAAATTGTGGACAGATAAATTAGCATTAGAAATGTACAACCAGCCTTTTACTCAGGGATTCTGGTAATAAACATGATTTACTGAGTCACAGATAGAAGACTGGATATAGTGCTCTAGTTCAACTACCATTGCTCTTTACATCAGCTAGGATTGCAGGCTTCTACCTAGGCTATCCCATGTGCATACTGGGTTTTTTTGTTTGTTTGTTTGTTTTAAGAACTTTTATGTATCCTGGCTTCCTCAAGATCCATTACGCAGTATATGTAAAGTTCCAAGTGTTTTCCTCTGTCTTATACATACTCTGTGAATCAAAGGGGTGTGTGTATGGGTGTGTGTGTGTGTGTGTGTGCATGTATAAAGCCATTACAGTTAGCTTGAAATTAAAATTCATTATTATAAGGCATCCTTTATTGGATTTTATTTTAAAGTTGAAGCATAGGTATCAACATCCTTCTTGCAACCAGAAATCTTACATAATTTTATGCCTGAATGTTTCCCATCCTTAGGTTTCTTGTTTTGCTCTGTTTCTGACACTAGTGAGCTCTTTACAAACAAGAAAACAAGTAAATACATAGGCCTCTGAAGTGTTAGGTCCTTCATTCCTAATTTTTAGAGGCGGTTCTGATTCCAGGGTATCTTTCAGAGACCAAAGAAATTAAGAAGAAAATTGGTCATATCACTATGTATTATAAAACAGCCACTCTAGTTCAGAATAAAAGGTGAGGTCTTCAAGAGAGCTGCTGTATGATTATTTCACAAAGAAGGGAGCATTTAGTTTATGAAATGTCTTTATTTTACACTCTAGTTTTTGTGATACTTTCTAAAGAGCAATTCTTTATAAATCCATAAATTCTGGGACTGTTTCTATAAGCAATTCTTAACCAAGAACATACTAGAGACACTCTCAGTCTGGGGACACTTAATTTTTAAAATTTTATAATACAGATGTTTCAAAATTCAAATCACACAAGGGATCAATCCTAGAAATTTTTTGTCCAATCCATGTTTCTCAGTGTGAGCACCGTTGCTAGCTCTGACCTTGTATATTCTTGGAGGCTACTTTACACTTAGTTCCTGGCCTGAGCCTTTTCAGAAAATCCAAATAAATTTGAAGTTTGGCTGCAAACCCATGTGAGACCTAATGAAGGTTTTCATTTTTGGGGAAGGTGTTTTTACTCTGGAATCAACACCAAGACTTGAGTTTTCCTGGTGGGGATGGCCATCTTTCCTCTCTTCTCCCCTGCAAACTCACACAAGCCCCTTTGTATTTCTGGCTTTAAGGGGAACGGGGGCCAAGAGCGAGGAGATGCTTCTATTATTTCCCAGGCAGAGGATGTCTCTGTTCTGTCTTCTGTACTTTCAAGACCCACAGGATGAGAAAAAACTAAACGTGACTTTCCCTGGTTCAACAAAAGGCTTCAAGTGTGTATGACTCTGCTCTTCCACTTAATTCTGTGTTCCCACCATTGTTATATATTTGCTTTTAGTTTAGCTTCATTACTTTTTTCAGCTCACAAATGCATTCGAAAAGATTTTTTTACAAATATTTTTCTAGCATTTTATATCGCTATAGATATAGATATGGATATATGTAATGAAAAGATGTCTGGATATTCTGCACTCCAGGTTGCTGAAAATGGACATTTTACCTCAATTCTTGATGTCCCTTGTATTTATCCACAGAGGACAATTTTTTGCAAATGGAGTTTTTTGAAACAAACAACTCATTTGATTCAATGAGTAGAATTAAGGGAAGTTTTATGGTACACTTATTTGTGGTAATTAACAATATCGCCATTATGGGTATAGAAGGAAGGAAAATAATATCTTTACCCTTACTATATAACTTTATCCTTTCTTTTTTCTCTCATGTTCTTTTATTTTACTAAAGGTTGATTTTTAGTCCATAGTATATCCCTCCACTTTTGAAGAACATTATTCAGTGAATTGACTTCTGTTTCAGACTATTCAAAGATCATTATTGGCTCAAAGTCTTGCTGCTTGGTCTGTTACTCTTGCCTTACTTTTCAGCAGCATATCCATAACAACTTTACACAATTTTAATTCACATTACTTTTGGTTTATGTCACAGTTTATGAATAGCCTATAATAGCAAACAGGCTATGACAAATTTTGCAATCTTATTTTTTGCTTTGAAATATATTGTAATATTATGTTTAGAGGCAACTCATTACAAGTTATATTCATTTTTATTTAAGTCAAGGAAAATAAGTGTACTTGAAGCAAATTTATTGAATTAAGATAAGAAAGAATAAAAATATCCCATGACACCTAGAATATTACTGATTTTTTATATTATAGGTTTCTTATTTTTAAACAAATTTGCCTTTTAAAAGTTGAGATCATTTTGTACACATTGTTTTTCATTTGCTTCTTTTAAAAAAAAAAACCTGACTCTACAATGTTATTGAATGTTCTTTCCAATCCTGGTTTAATGGACTTAAATCAGGACTGGAATGATCTTGGAGAGACAATGTGATCTTAGAGAGACAGCAGTGAGCACTCTTGAAGAGAAATCTTGTTTCACTGCCCAGGAATTGAACCTGGGAAGCCTGGATGAAAACAGGAATCCTAGCCACTACACCACCAGGGTCTAGAGGCTAGAAGCAAAGTGGCCCTGGCTCTTGCCCCTGTTTGAAAGCAAGAATGTTTCAAGGAGGCAAAAACTGTAAAAACGGGTACAAAGTTTATTATTAGAGACACAGCACAACAAGTGGGAGAGCACACAGAGAAACAGTTTGTTTATTTAAGACAGAAGCAAGGCAGAAATACACACCCGGAGAGAAAGGGTACAGGCATCCTTCCTAATGAGGAGGAGTGCAGTAAAAATGGGATTTAAATCACTTATATAGGACAGTACTTCCAAGTCTTTGTTTACCTCTGGCCAATTATCTTCTTTCTTTTTTCACACCTGACCAGTCCTAGGCCCCTGCCCAGCATGCGTGCACAACTTTTTGCTAGGATGGATTCCACCACAGAGGCCTGTGGGAAGACTGACTTCACTATGATGGGGTGGCACCCTCTCCTTTTTGATCCCCAAGGAGTCTTTCTGCACCTGTGCAGTTGGGGAAGTTTCCTTGACCTCAGGAGTGGTCATCTTATATCTCTTTATTCCAGCAGAGTTCAGCTTCTGCCACTAGCTTTACCCTTGGAGTGTCAGGGGATAAACAAAGCTTCAATTTTACTCCACATGACAAACACCAGCTGTCCAGCTCAGGGGCTCATCTATCTCCTACCGCAGTTGCATGGTCTTTTGCTACATGTATGCAATACTTTGATTCTTTTAACCACGGTCCTCTTGTTGACTTATATGGTTTCCAATTATTCAATGTTTAAGGTATTACTGATGCAATACTTTTGTATTTAAATAATTTGCACATTTCTATTTCTTAGGGTAAATACTCAGAAGTGAAATTCCTGGGTCAAAGAGAATTTTCAGGTTTTGAAATATTATACCTGTTAATATTCTCCAGGAATGTAGAATTCACATTTCCTCATATACTAATAACAATGGATATTAGGGCTAAAAATTTCCTCTCTAGTAAACAAACTGTGGATATTATTATTATTATTATTATTTTCTACTTTTGAGTCCCTTTATTTGTGTACTGAAAGAACAAGTACCTCTGTGGGAACTCTATGCCCAGACAGTTTAATTGTTTATCAAGTGTACTTTGGGCAAGTATGATCATTCCTTTGTGAAAACAGTTAAGTTCCTAAATTAAAAACAAACAACAAAACCCCCTCTTCACACAGCGTGGCTGCATTTTCCCTTAGTAACAAGGTTCAGTGGACCCACCACGGTCCAGCCGCTGCTTTGTCTCCTCGACATGAGGTTTTATTGTCCAACCAAAAGATGACAGGATTAGAGAGTGGGTTGCAAACCCAGAGGAACTTGCTGGAATCCTTCCAGAGTCACTGTGTGACCCTCCCCTGGACTCTGGGCAGTTTGTGGGCACCAGCTCCTTTCTTGCAGCTGCTCTCCGGTTGGAGTTTCCTGGACATCACCCACCGGGGCCAGGCTCCTGCGGGGCAGTGGCTGTTCCCTGCTGACTTTGGGGGCAAAGAAAGGGAACCCCCCCCAGGTCTGACCCCAGGACCTGCACAGTGATGGCACAGCCACAAACCAGCCCTTTGACTTCCTCAGGCCAGATCCAAGTGAGTGTGGGTATTATTATTGAGCTACCATATTTTCATAATTTACCAAAACAAGAAATGGTGGCAGAAGTTTCCAACTTATTTCATATTATCATCTCCAAAGGTTCAGAGAACCCTTCACGAGGCACATTTACCTTTTTAAGGTAAATAGCTTTTGAAAGTACAGTGCTCATCTTTTTAACTCTCCCCAGACTCCTTCATGCTGCTTGTGGGTATTTTTCAAATGTATTAACCATTGTTTTAAAGTCTTCATCCATTCTATCCATCTGCCTGGATTTCAGCAATTTGAAAAGTTTGAAATGTTTGCCATATACTGTGGTTTTTTAATAAGGTTCACCATGCCCATATATTTTAGTTTACTCATGATATAGTACTTGATGAGATACAATAGTATCGTCTTTGAAAACTCAGGCTCTTGAGTCCTGCCTGTGTTTACACTTCTGACTCAGACACTTGTTGTGGATCTTGGGCGACTTACTGGGCTTTTCTGTGACTCAGTGTCTATGTAATTAGAATGACTCTAATAATAGCAATTTGCTACACAGGATTGTTTTGGAGGAGTGGATTAGTTAATATGTGCAAAGCTCTGAAAGGAATACTTGGGGTATTAGCTGTTACCGTATATTATTAGATCAATAGCGTTAAACAGAAAATATAGATATTACACTCACCCCTCCCACAAGCATCATGAATTGCTCATTTTATTAATGTAAGTATCATGTACAACAATGGAAAGTACTGGCAAAAGCTGACTAAAAAAAGTCATGGCTTAGGTTTAAAGATGAAATGAAACTTGGAATAGATTTGTCTTCGTCCTCACATTCTTAGGAGGTTGTGAAGACAAAAAGGGAGAGAAAACTGGCCCTTTTCAGAGCAGAGTCAGGGCCATCAACACAGTAGTGAGGACGGCGCCCAAGCAGCCACAAGTGCAGTGTCCATGATGATAGAGACTGAAGGTTCAGGAAGAAACTGAGCTTGAGAGGTGCCTCTGGGATCGCAGCTGGTAACAATGTAGCCCAGTGAATATGTCAAATCTGCCCAATAAGATGGACTACTCTAACCCTGGGAAGGTGCAAAGTTCACTAAGTGTCCAGACATCCTTTCTCCAGGACAGCTTCAAGGAGTCTAGAAAAGTTCACCCCTCTTGGACTGAGGCTAAAACCTGAGAAGGGACTATAAGCCTCATGGTCCTCCATTCCAAAAATCTGTAACTTAGCTTTGAAAGACTGTAATCCTGAGAGTCAGGCTGGCCTCCAGAGTTTTACTGTTCACAGCGCAGACATATTGAAAATCCCCAGTCTGTTCTCTGTGCCGAGACAATACAGAAAGTCATGAATGATGCAAGGTTCTGAGTGATGTTGTCCCATGACTTTTGTGTAGCTTCGAGTTTGCTGGTGTTTAATTTCTGCTGCCATGGAAACTGTCCTGAATAGCACAGACTGTCAGTGATTTCCTGCAGGCAGAGTGACAACATATCTGAGAAGAGTGATACTGTCTCTATTACCGTCAATCAATATTTATTGAACTCCGGTGGCCTGTCTTGAGCTCGCACTGATTTGCCCCCAGCTTACACGTGGTTGAACTCAGACACAAGAGGTCAGATGGGTGAAGCAAGGCAGCTCCAGAATATAGCCAAGAATTAAGGCTATACATTCTGTAGAATTAGGGCTTTCGTGACGAATCACCAGAGTCTTGGTGAAAATTTAAAAGCACTCTAAAATACCAAAGTGGGCTCTAGGTTCCATCAGAAATAGTAACATTGGAATTATGTAATTTTAGAATATCCATGTTTGACAGATTCATTTTTCTTGATGTTCCTTGTGGTCTTTTTTACTGTTTGATGTTTTAGACTCCTGTTCTATAAATATTCTTTTGTCTTTCTGGAGTCTTTGTTATTTATCTAGTGTTTTGCAGAACCACTCAGCTTGAAGCGGCTATAAGTCAGGATAAAGTTTCTGGATCAACTCATTCTGTTGGTATTCACTGTCTTAATTATTTTGTCTCTATCATAAGCTGTTTCCCCACCTCCTTGCCCTCTATTTCTGTAGGTGGCCAGTTTGCTGGAACAAAGTATCCCTAGGCAGCCTCAGATGTGCCCTTT